>NC_064270.1:14012500-14637500 GCF_003254725.2 Canis lupus dingo
ATTGAAATGGCTGCTATGGAGCCAGGGTGGGAAGAGAGGAAGTAATGCCAGAATGGGAGTGATGGAATGGGAGAACATGGGGAGTTTAAGGGACCAAAGAAAGAGTCAGTAAAAAGGAGGGAAAGAGTGGTAAGAGATTGGGATCAAAGAAGAGAACTGCAAATTCTGAAATTCTGGAGTTTCCAGGGGCCAGGGGTAGTCATGCCAATTAGTGGCCAGAGAGAAGTACAAGAAAGTGTCCAGAATGTCTGAGCTCAATACCTCCGAGGGACTGACGAGGCTGGGTGGGGTGGCTTGGAATTAAGCTGCTTTCAGCATCCCCACTGGTTTTCCTCTGGTTTGATTTTTTTTTTTTTAATTATACAAGTAGTTCATGTTCCTTTGTTAAAAAAAAAAAAAAAAAAAAAAAAAAAAAAAGGAGATCCCTGGGTGGCTCAGCGGTTTAGCGCCGCCTTCGGCCCAGGGCGTGATCCTGGAGTCCCAGGATGGAGTCCCACGTTGGGCTCCCAGCATGGAGCCTGCTTCTCCCTCTGTCCGTGTCTCTGCCTCTCTCTCTCTGTGTCTCTCTTATGAATAAATAAATCTTTTTTAAAAATCTGGGGATCTGATGCATAGCATTCTGGTTATAGTTACCAGTAGTATATTGTATACCTGAAAATTGCAAAGAGAGTAGATTTTTTAAAAAGATTTTATTTGTTTATTCATGAGAGACACAGAGAGAGGCAGAGACATAGGCAGAGGGAGAAGCAGGCTCCCTGTGGGGAGCCAGACATGGGACTTGATCCCCAGACCCCAGAATCATGCCCCAAGCCAAAGGCAGATGCTCAACCACTGAGCCACCCAAGTACTCCACAAAGAGAGTAGATCTTAAGTGTACTCACCATAGAAAAGAAATGGTAATTATGTCATATGAAGGAGGTGTTAAGCTAACACTACAGTGGTCATCATATTGCAATAGGTGTGCTCAATCAACATGTTATATACCTTAAACTTACACGGTGTTATATTTCAAAAAATCTGAAAAAAACAACATGATCAAAATGACCAAATGTATTTATCAAAATGATCAAATGATTGAAATGTAACTAAATTAAAATTGCCTATAATCCCACCCTTCAGGGGATCCCTGGGTGGCGCAGCGGTTTGGCGCCTGCCTTTGGCCCAGGGCGCGATCCTGGAGACCGGGATCGAATCCCACGTCGGGCTCCCGGTGCATGGAACCTGCTTCTCCCTCTGCCTATGTCTCTGCCTCTCTCTCTCTTTCTCTCTCTCTCTCTCTGTGTGACTATCATAAATAAATAAAAATTTTTAAAAAATCCCACCCTTCAGATACTCTTAAAGTTAACATATTGGTAAGCAGTCTTTCAGAACTTGATGAATATGTACTTTTAAAAAACAAAATAGGGGGGATCCCTGGGTGGCGCAGTGGTTTGGCGCCTGCCTTTGGCCCAGGGCGCGATCCTGGAGACCCGGGATCGAATCCCACGTCAGGCTCCCGGTGCATGGAGCCTGCTTCTCCCTCTGCCTGTGTCTCTGCCTCTCTCTCTCTCTCTCTGTGTGACTATCATAAATAAAAAATAAATAAATAAATAAAATAAAAAAATAAAAAACAAAATAGGGGAATACATAATGGTTTCTTAAATAACTTTTAATTTTGGAATAATCTGAGATTTATAGAAGACTTACAAAGAGTACAGTGCATTTCCACATGCCCCTTAGCCAGCTTCCCCCAGTGGTAACATCTTACATTACCAGAGAGAGTATATTTGTCAGAGCTAGGAAAGCAGCACCAGTGCATTATTGTTCACTGAGCTCCAGAGTTTATTTGGTTTTCATTGTTTTTCCCACGAATGTCCTTTTCTGACTCCAGGATCCCATCCAGGCCCCACATCACATTTGGTGCACATACTGTTTTGCAACCTGCTTATTTTACTCAACGTTACATGTAAGCACCTTTCGGTGATGCTAAACATTCTTTCACGCTATCATTTTAATGACTGTGTGATATTCCACTGATGGTTGTGTCACTGCCAATCCCTCCTGTGGGGTGTTTGTGTTGTTTTCAATTTTTCACTCTTATAAAGCAGGCTGGGATGAGCCCTTTGAAGCTAAATCATCTGGACTATCCCTGCTTATTTCCTACCATACATTCCTAAATATGGCATTGCTGGGGCACAAGAGATACACCTTATAGAAGCTGTGGATATATTTTATCCAGCTGGCCTCCTGAAGGGTGGTATCAGCTTACTCTCACACCAGCATCACTCAGGCTTTTTTTTTTTTTTTTTTTTTTTTTTTAAGTTTACAAGGGGGAAGGTTGTGGGTGCAGAAGACTTAAGAAGGGCTGTCTCCCATTTCCAGATCCCTCTTCCTATGCTCAATTCTTCTAGGCAACGGGTTTGAGGAGTCTGGTCTGGTTGGCCCTGAATGCAGCTAGCAGCTAGGGCAGGAGTGGGGTGTCAGTCAGGCTATGGCCTCCGGGTTCTGGGGAGACCTGTGCTGGGAGCTGGGTAGGGGGCCTGGGAGGCTGCCTAGGCTTTGTTCTTTTGCCAGGAGCTGAGCTGTCGGGAAGGGAAAGGATGAGGAGAGGCTGTAAGGGGAGAGGGAGCCCTCCTCTCCCCCCATGAAAGCTGAGAGGCAGGAGGGCAGTTCCCTGAGCCAGTCGGGGGGCAGCAGACGGATTGGGAAAAACGTAACCTCCTTGAGACGCATGCTCCAGTTCAAGCAGGAGGCATTAAGGATGAAATATCTCCCGAGCAACAATTCATCTCTAACTGGGAGGAGAGGGACTCGCTGACATTTAGCTGTGATCAGGGGCTGCACACGCCTGTCTCCAGAAGCCTAACAGGAGCGTGGCCGCCTGTGTGTGTGAGAGACTGTGTGTGTGTGAGTGTGTGTGTGTGTGTAACAGGGTGTGAGGGACTGTGTGCAACTCTAGTGAAGCAGTGGGCTTATGGGTGACATGGTGTGAGAGAAATCGTGTGCGTAACAGGATATGAAAGATTATGTGTGACTGTGGTGAAGCTGTGTCTGCACATGTGACAGTTTATGTGTGAGAATCTGCATGTGATCGTGAGGACCCTTTAAGGGCACGTCAAAGGCACATCGGTAATAGCGTGTTGGAGCCAATGTAAGCCTGTGGGTGTTGTTGAGTAGGTGTGGGGGATTGAGAAGAGCATGCTAGGGTATTGTATAATAATGTATGTGTGACAGTGAGATTGACCCTGAAACTGGCCTTGAGACATTATGAGATTGGGTATTAGATGTGACACTGACCCCCAGAAGGGGCTAGATCTCAGGTCTCTGCCAGCCCATGAGGTGACTTTGTGAAGATTAGAAAAAGGTACCCCTTCCTCCCCAAAGATATCGCTCCCTCACTTGTGCTCTCACGGAGAGTTCTTGTGCAGAGTGTGACTGCTAGGACCACTTGTCTAGTCAGTGTTACCCTGGCTGGAACACTCCTCCTGGCCTAATGTGTGGGGCAGAGTGGTGGCTCTACAGACATTTGCTGGATGAATGAATGAATGAATGAATGGGACAGATGCAAGTATTCATCTGTGAGTGCACATGCATGTGGATGTGTGGACCTGACCGAGAGTTTGTGTGTATCTTCTGCATGTGTGCATGCAAGTGAGTGTCGTTGGCATTCTCCAGAAGCTGCTTCTCTCCTATTTCCTTTTTTAAAAAGATTTATTTATTCATGAGAGACATAGAGAGAGAGGCAGAGACATAGGGAGAGGGAGAAGCAGGCTTCCTGCAGGAAGCCTGATGTGGGACTCGATTCCAGGACCCCGGGCTCAGGACCTGAACCAAGGCAGATGCTCAACCACTGAGCCCCCCAGGCTTCCCTCTTCTCTCCTACTTCCTAAGCCCTCTCCTCCAACTAGGCCAAAGACCGGTGACCTGGAGACAGGGAGATCTTTGAGGAGAAAGCCAGCTCTACCTCTGCACTGTTCCTGGCTAGGGGTGGAGGGAACTGTGGGCTTGTTGGCTGGAGAGATAGCAAGGGATCAGACCTTTCCCCACCCACCTGAATGGATGCTCTCTGCCTTGTCTCTCAGGCCTGTTTGAGGCTCTGAGAAGATTCCTGCGAATTGGTCCACAGACACCCAGGACTGAGCAGGCCCTGATGGGGGTTCCTCAGAGCTGGGCCTGAGAGAAACCCTGCCCGTGCTGTCCAGGCTCCCATCCCAATGCCAGCCCTTGATACCCTGTGTGCCTCACCCTGCAGGTTCTGACTGCCAATCCTGCTTGTGTCCCCAGGAGACTTGCTCAGGTAGACACAGGGTTCCTTTGCCTCCCTGAAGACAGCAGAGTTCCTCAAACGGAGAGCCCTGTGGCCCAATATTTTGAGGGAGACACGTAGGGGGTTATAGAGATGAGAAGGGTCAAGGAGGCGGTAGATGTGGTGGGGAGGTTGGTAGAAGAGCAGAGACAAGGCCTGAGGGGACAGAAGGTAAACATGCTGGGAGGCTGAACAAGTTAGGGTGGAGCAGGAGGCAAACTGCTCCGGACAGGGGCCTGTCCTCAGCCTTGCAGGGGTCAGGGGTGGAGGGTAGGAGGAGTCTAGAGGTCGCCAGAGTCCTAGGTGGCCGTCAGCACAGCTAGCCTCACTACTACCCCTAAAATCTGAAACTGTCCCCTTAGGTCTACTCACGTTGGTACTTAGGGGCCAAGGTGGGAACTTGTTTATCTGGGCAAATGTGCTCAGAGAGTCCCTGAGGGAGATATGCCGGATGTCAGAGTAGCCAGGGAGACCAAAGGGCCATCCAACAGGAGGACATCTGGTTGTCCTTGTTGACCTAGGCCTCAGTTCTCCTTCCAGGTGAGGGAGGAGGACCACATGCTCTGCCAGCTTTCCGCCAGCTCAGACTGTTCTATGCGACCCTGACTGCAGAGCCAGATCCGAGGGCTGCCCTCACCCAGTGGCTGCCTCTGGACTCCTTTCCTAGCAGAGGCTCAGATGTCCTGAGAGTGCTCCATCAAACCCTGGAGGCCCCTCCTCTAGCCCACAGGGACCCTAACATTTCCCCTCCTCTCCTACCCCTGCTCCCACCCTTCCAGAGTCAGGAAAGGCAGACAGTTTGCTGTTTGCTCTGGAACCTGACCTCATGAGCTGGCAATCCCCTGCCTCTGGCCCCTGCCCTCTCTCCTAGGGCCCTCAGTGCTTCTTCCCTGGGGGTGGATTCCAGCCTGTGTGGAGGTCGGCCTAACAAGAGAAGAGGCTAAAGATATTTTCTCTGCTTCCAGCCATAGGAGACCAGACTCTGCTTTTTTCAGGAGAGGGATTGGGTAGATTAGGGATGGAGGGGTGGGGCCTGCTGTCCTCTGTCACCATCCTCTGGCAATTTTCAAAGCTGCTTGGCTCCATAGATGACTGGAACCAATTGCAGGTAATGTCCCTGTCAAGGCATAGCTGCCCTCATCCATTACCTGCTGAAATGTTGCCCACCGCCCTCTCAGGGGGACAGGCCCAGGCATTTGCTTGACCCTTGTCAAGCTGAGGGGCCAGTGGTACCTTTTCCTTACTTTTTTCTTGGTGACAACTGGGGACTCCTTCCTTAAGTATAAGAACCAAGTCTGATACATCTTTGTGTCTCCAAAGTCCAGCTCAATGCTCAGCATATAGTAGTTGCTCGAAGAACAGGTGGAACAAATGAAAGCATAAAAATGGGGAGAAGGGGGAACTTCCCCTCTTTTCTTAGATGATGAAAATGGGGAGGAGGTGGTGTTTATTTCTTTTGTTTTTTTTTTAAAAAGATTTTATTTATTCATGAGAGATACAGAGAGAGAGAGAGAGAGAGAGAGAGAGAGGCAGAGACACAGGCAGAGGGAGCAGCAGACTCCATGCAGGGAGCCCAACGTGGGACTCGATCCCGGGTCTCCAGGATCCCGCCCTGGGCTGAAGGCAGGCACCAAACCGCTGAGCCACCCAGGCATCCCTATTTTTTTTTTTCAAAAAAGATTTTATTAGGTCACCTGGATGGCTCAGTGGTTGAGCATCTGCCTTCTGCTCAGGGTATGATCCCAGGTGCTGGGATCGAGTCCACACTGGGCTCCCTGTGTGGAGTCTGCTGCTCCCTCTGCCTGTGTCTCTGCCTCTCTCTCTCTGTGTCTCTCATGAATAAATAAATAAATAAATAAATAAATAAATAAATAAATAAAATCTTAAAAAAAAAGAAATAAAAGAAATACCACCTCCTCCGCATTTTCATCTTTTTAAAAAGATTTTATTTATTTATTCAAAGAGAGAGAGCTCGTGCACACACACATGTGATCACATGCTATAAGGGGGCCAGTAGGGGCAGAGGGAGAGGATCCCTTCCAGTGAGTGTGGAGCCTAAAGTAGGACTCCCTCTCATGACCCTGAGATCATGACCTGAGCAGAAACCAAGAGTCAGATGCTCATTTGACTAAGCCACCCATGGGCCTCAGTGGTTGTGTTTATTAACTGATTTGTCTATGACCAGAGGGTTTTCTTATAGTGAGTGATGCAGGCAGCTGCTTTTTTCCTTTCCACCTGGCCACTTCCCTGAGTCACTGTGCAATCCTTCTGGCCAGCATTTGGGAGGACGGTCACTATTAATGAGCACTCGCTCATTGGCTTTCCCCAGTATGTAGGCAGACTTACTCACATGTGATAGAGCCACCAACTCATCCTCTGTACAGATAAGCAGTAAATAAGTCCCTTTCACCTTGGGAAGAACCTCTTGCCAGGCATTGAGAAGGGTCTGGCCTCAAAATAATATAAAACAAGAATGCAGTTCCCTCCTTCCTACCTCACCCCCAGCCCTCTGGTAAATGTTACTCAGATCTAGGGATTGGAGATCCATTCCTTCCTGGTAACATGATCAGATCAAGAGATGTACCCTGAACTCTAAACTCAATCCAGATACACATCCGTTTTTCCCTGTGAACCAGGTGTGACTGGATGGGTTGACTACTTACAGAAAACCTGGGTACCTGTGGATCCATGGGGGGGGGGGGGGTACGAGGGTGACTGGTGACCACAGCCAGAGCACAGGGGTTGGGTTGGGAGAGAGAAGAGCTCTTGCTGCCCCTGATATGGCCACCACCAAGACTAACACCAGCAGAGCCTCCTCTCCCAAAATCTCACTGTCCATGGAAGAGATAGGAGGTGTCCAGGGTCTTTCTCTACCACAAGCTTTCTATAAAAGAGCAAGCAGTATTCCCCTGCTTTCTGGAGTAAACAGGGAAATATATGAGGGCAATGATCTTGTAATCTCCATTGGACAAACCTCCCCTCAACTTTTTCCCCTTCCTCTCACACTTTCTAGGCACTAGGTTTGTCTCTGGTAAGTCCTGCCAAAAAATACCCTTTTCCAGCCTCCTCTGGGCTTGGGAGTCACCAAACAGCCTTTAGGAACCAACTATGTAAAGCCAGCTTGTTTTCACTCAGCCTAAATCCAAGAAAAGGTGTTGGCAGGATGCTGGTCCCCTGAGAGAGCACAGCGATGTCAAGCCCCCCAGGCCTGGCCAGGCAGACCTCTGTACGTAATGGCAGAATGCCTATGGCTAAGCGGCCATGAGTTAGAGATAAACCGAGAGACCCAAACCCAGAGCATCCAAGCAGGCAGAAAGGGATGATGGTTGTCAATGGACGGGTTAGGGTGGGCAAGAGCCCAGGGGCTGAGCGTCCAAAAGGTGAAATAGGGCAATGAAAACCTGATTCTGGGGCAGCCCTGGTGGCACAGCGGTTTAACGCTGCCTGCGGCCCGGGGTGTGATCCTGGAGACCCGGGATCGAGTCCCACGTCGGGCTCCCTGCATGGAGCCTGCTTCTCCCTCTGCCTGTGTCTCTGCCTCTCTCTCTCTCTCTGCGTGTCTCTCATGAATAAATAAAATCTTAAAAAAAAAAAAGAAAAGAAAAGAAAACCCGATTCTGAGGCCAGAGTAGTTGAGTGAGGGGGATCCTGGGGTGCAAGGGGCACACGGGGTTATTTTGAATCAGACAGAAACTAGGGGGACACTCCAAGGTCTCTTAATTAGGACAGGGACAAGCTAGGGGTGACCTTAGAAAATGAGGTGAAGGAGATGTTGGAGATCCTAATACTCATTATGGGGGTGGTAGAAGTGGCTGTGGCCATGATGCTGATAATGATAATGATGGTACAACCCTGGTAATAGCAAGGATGGGGTGCTGAGCGGTCATGATGGTGGTGTGGATAATTGCTACTATGGTGATACAGGGAGTAAGTGGTGATGGTTGCTGTCATGGTGAAACCTGGTAATGTTGAAACTAGCTGTGACAGAAGCAATAATTTTGGGAGTGATGATAGTATCCCTGGATAGTATCCCTGGATAATTATAGTCACAAGTGAAGGTGGCTGTGACGATGTTAGAGATGTCCAACTGTCCAGATGCAGGACTTGGTGACAAGAATTACATTGGTAAATATGGACTCCCTCTGTTTAGTATTATTGTTCTTTTCTTAATCCTAACAAGTATATGAGATGAGCCTGCTCCTTCAGGTGAGCTCTGGAGGAATGTGTCATGGCCTTGGGGTTCTCTGAGGTAGGAGGGAGGACTCCTCCTAAAGCCTCTGTGATCACAGCTGACTACAAGCCAACTGGAGATTAGAGGGTAACCCACACTCCACTTTCCCTTCCCTCTCTCCATCTCCCTAGGAGTCTACTCGTTTCCTAAAATACCCCTTCTCCAAGGTCCAAAATAGGAAACTAAGGTAGAGAAGTTTTTCCTTACAGGTTGGGGCCAGAGCATAATGGCTATCTGGACATCTGGCTACGAGTGGGCTAACTGCCAAAAGGCCCTCTTTGTAGCAGTAGGAGCACTGGTTACTGTAGCTGCTGTACTTACCTCAGTCCCTAATTGGTTCAACCTCTGGCCGCTCCCTTAGACCTGTGGTGGCCAATCTTGTCACTACTAGCCAAATGTGGCTATTGAACACTTGAAATGCAGCTAGTCCAAGTGAGATGGGAGTGTAAGATATACACCAGATTTGGAAACTTAGTATGATGAAAAGAATGGAAACTATCTCAACTAATTGTTTATATTGATCACATGCTGAAAAAACATTTTGGAAATATTGTATTAAATAAAATAGATTATTAAAATTAATCTCATGTTTATTTTAATTTTTTTAACTGTGTCTATTAGAAAATTTTATTTTATTTTAAGATTTTATTTATTATTCATGAGAGACACAGAGACAGAGAAAGGCAGAGGCACAGGCAGAGGGAGAAGTAGGCTCCATGCAGGGAGCCCAACATGGGACTCGATTCTGGGACTCCAGGATCACGCCCTGGGCTGAAGGTGGCGCTAAACCACTGAGCCACCCGGGTTGCCCTAGAAAATTTTAAATGACACACGTGGCTCACATTATATTGTACAGTGCTGCCTTAGATCATTTGCTTTTCCTTTAGGGAAACAAAAGGAAAGAAGCCAAGCAAATTACAAAGTGACAGTGTTTAAGCACATAACAAGTTTGTTTCTCTCTCCCATTAAGTCCAAGCAGAAGTACTCCAGAGCAGAGATGGCAGCTCCATTTCACAGTGTCAAGGCCACAGCCTCAGTTGCTGCTCCACAATCTTCAATACGTGGTTTATATATTGGGCTCTAAGATGGGTGCTCTAGGTCCCATGTCCATTTTATACTCAGTGAAAGAGGGAGTGGACAATGTGGAGGGTCAGCTCCTTCTTTTTAAGGGCTGAGCCCAGAAGGCATAGCATTACTTCTGCTTGCACACCATTGGCCAGAATCTAAGTACCTCGACATACCTAGCTGCAAGGGAGTCTGGGGAATGTAGTACTAAACTGGGTGGCCAGGTTCTGCCTAATACTCTGGGGATTTGTTATTTTAAAAAGAAGGGGCGGATGGATATTGGGGGAGAACCAGCAGTCTTTGCTATCCCCAGAATGCGGTTATCCCCCCAGGCTTACATATCCTACAGATCTAAACGTAGAGCCTTGGGCAGCAGGAGAGTGGAGCAGATAACCTCCAAGAAAAGCCTGTTCCTTTTAAGAAATGCCTTTGATGGGATCCCTGGGTGGCTCAACGATTTGGCACCTGCCTTTGGCCCAGGTCATGATCCTGAAGTCCCGGGATCAAGTCCCACGTCTGGCTCCCTGCATGGAGCCTGCTTCTCCCTCTGCCTGTGTCTCTGCCTCTCTCTGTGTGTCTCATAAATAAATAAATAAAATCTTAAAAAAAAAAAAGAAAGAAAGAAAAGAAATGCCTTTGATAAAGGCAGCCCAAATCTCAGCATATTCCTAGATGTTCCTTGGTCAGAAAGGTGTTTTTGTTTTTGTTTAAAAGGTTATTTATTTGACAAAGAGAGAGAGAGGACAAACAGGGGAAGCAGCAGGCAGAGGGAGAGAAAGAAGCAGACTCCTTGCTGAACAAGGAGCCTGACGCAGGACTCCATTCCAGGACCCCGAGATCATGACCCAAACGTTAACCAACTGAGCCACTCAGGTGCCCCAGGAAGTTTTTAAGAGGGGTAAGAGGACAGTTCGAGCAGCAAAAGGAGAGTGAGTACCTACGGGTGGCCAAGGATGATTATGTGAGTTCTAAGCTCTCTTGCTTGGGACAGTGACTATCATTCCAATATTTTAGACATTTATACTCAAGGTTTTCCCTGGTCTTGTAGTGTAGGAATAATGGCTGCAAACACTCAAGTAGGCTCTGTTTATTAAAAGCCTACTTGCCTGCCTTCTTTCTTGCCACCTATGACCATTTCCACCTCTATCAGGTGCCCAGGGGTGGCAGGGAGGTAGACCCAGGAGATACATGAGACCTGTTCTTAAGGGAACATTCTGTTCTGTGTGGGGAGTCAGAAAATTAGCCAGGACGGCTGTCTAAACCACCACGGGATGAGCATAGGCTGGGATGGGACACTGGGCATGGCATTGACTTTCTCTTTGATCCAGGTCTTCTCAAGAAAAGTAAAGTAGGTATCCATGAAGGTAGAATTTGGGTCTCTTATGGTCACCCATGTATTCCTGTAGTCTGGTCCATAGTAGGAGTCTGATAAGCATTTGCTAAATGGATGGATGGTGGGATTGGGTTTACTCTGGAGTCAGGTTCAGAGTTGATATATGAGGGAGATTACTTGGGGTTTGAGTTGGAGACTTCATAGTAGCCCCCTCCACCCTGGACACATACCCCTCTTTCTCAGGGGCCTCATCTCTGGACCTGCAATGCCATCTTTCACAGAATCTTCCTTCCATGACTGCTAAGCTGCCCCTTATGGGGAGCTGGGTGTGTTGAGCAGAGAGGCAAGTGCGTGTAGTTCCTAGGAGGTGCCCTGTCTCAGAACCCACCCCACCTCTGGCAGACCCACCTTTGTTCTTGAACTGAGGGCATCCCGGACTGCCTCCTCCTCCATGCAGCCCCTTTCTCACTCAGCAAGGATCAGATAAAGAAAGCATAATCAGCTCTAGGAGAAGGCCTGGCCGGATGGAGGGGCCCATACCCTAGACTTCCCCTCCTCCCATACATCTTGGTGTCAAACACATTTTATTTCCTCACGTTTGGGGGCTCGAGGGCTTCCCCTCCAGGATTACTTCCTCCTCAGCTTGTTTTCCAGCTGGAGACTCTAGGAGCCCCGCGGCAGGGGGGCGGCTCCTCTGCTCTGGCCCTTGAGGCTTCAAAGGGCCCAGAGTGGAATGCCAGCTGGGGAGAATGCCGGCCTGGGAGGAGGGGCCCAAGGTATGGGGCTCTAGATGGGGTCCCCCACTCACTTTCAGCTCCCCCCACCATCAGCTGTGGAGTTGTATCCATGGGCAGAAGGTGACTTCAAAGGTCAGAAATGGGGGAGTCTCTGCCACCCCCACCCCCACCCAGGGCTCAGAGAAGGGCAGGAAATGCACCCCCCATGATGGATTAGGTGCCTAAGAGCCATGGAGAGCTCATGGCTGGGGAGACCCTCTCCCTTTTCATGGGGCTCAGATTTCACGATTTGGGGAGGGAGGAGGGGGTGAAATAATTAGTAATTTGTGATTAAGTCTTTTCATGGATATTTTGTTTCTTTGTTCTGTGATGTCGCCTGGAGCCATTTAAAAAATGACTTAATGACAAAAAAAATAATTGCTCTTTGTAACTAATGACTGTGTCAGAACTTGGAAATCACCAAAGCCTCAGAAAGTAGAAACCGAGACACAGACGGGCTGGGGGTGCTGCTCTCTGAGGAATAGGATCAGCAGTCATAAAGTAGCCAGGGATCTACTGGTACCTGGGCAGTCCCCTGCACTTTTCTGGAGCCAGCCAGCAGCCCATGCTTACCCTCAGCCTGTGGGCTGCAGGCCTAGGTCCCCCTAGGAGCCTTTGCTCCTGGGTCAAGAAGAACAGTTAGAAGGCCTGAGGCCAACCTAGACTATCCCTGCTGGCCTAGCCTGAGAGAAACTCCCTCCTCCATAAAATCCTCCTGGAGAGAGACTTCTCAGGGGGTTGGGGGAAGCAGGGCTAGTTGTGCCCTCTCCCCTTCACTCTTGAAGCCTAGATGGAGCCCCACAATAGCCCTTGGGATTCTGAACTCTGGGGTCTTGTCTATTACTCTGCCTCCCCAACTAGATTGGACACTGCCTGGGGCAGAGAAGAAACCTTTCCCTCCTGGTGCAGCTGCCCCTCCTTGGGATGAGAGTACACTAACCTATAGCTCCACCCTGGGCTTGGGCCCAGCAGAGCTCCAGCAACCCCCCACCCCCACCCAGCAGGGATCTGCCAGGACCTAAGCCCCAAGGACTCAGCTCAGCCCTCTCTGGCTCCTGCCCCCACCCCCAGCTGCCTCCTGCAGCCTCTGGGGAGCAGGGCTGGAGATGGGGGATTGCTCACGCAGCAGATTCTGCTCCCGTTCCCTTTCCAGCCTCGCTCCGATCTCTCCCAGGGGGAAATGCTGGGGGGGGAAAACCCGTTAACTTGTGCCTTCTATTTGGTTTTCCTCTGGTTATTGTTTAAAATGCAGAGATTATGAGGTCAAACTCTCCCAGCCAATATTTTTCTAATGAAAAATGTAGTAAGCCACGACTGAGTAATCTAATCTATAAGTTAAGCGTTCCACACAGCAGCGATTTTCACCGACAGAACTTCAATAAATCTTGTTTTGAGAAAAATGATATGAGGCTGATGTTCTATTTTTGTCAATTTGAATGGACTCCCCTGCCCCCCAGTCCCCAGAAACACTGCATTGCACCCAGCCAATCTCCTTCCCTCCCCCAGCTGGCTGGATGCAAGGAGGAGAGGGTGGGAGGGTGGAGTTCTGGTCCAGCCGGGGCATCGGAGGTCTGGGGTCAGGGGCATCTGTTTCAGCCCACCTGGCCTCTGTGGCTCTCCTCCCAGTAGGGGGGTCGTGGAGGAGTTAGGAAGAGGCAGCCAGTGGCCTTAAGAGAATATGTCTTCCCTAGCCGGAGGATCGGGGTTACCCAGGCAAGCCTGTCTCCCTGAGCTGGCCCAAGGCTGAGCAAAGAATGAACAGCAGGCCTCACACCTTCCCTTAACCCCCAGCAAGCCATTGATAGATTTGGCAAGAAAGGCCTCACCTCAGGCAGAATTCTTTAGATTCATCCTTGAAGCTGCTGTTCTCCCTCTGTCTGACTTGTACAGAGTGGACAAAGCAGAAGGAGGTGAACAACCCCCACCGCCACCCAAGTGTGTGTGTGTGTGTGTGTGTGTGTGTACCTGCATGCACCTGTGTGGATGGCTCTGGGAGGCAGGCTCTCCTGATGGACATGTGGGTCATAAGCCTGTCATGGATGATGGCTTCCAGGAAAAAAAAATCAAGAAAGATATTTCGAGCCCAGAGAATATGTGGGAGGCTGGGAGAAAGGGTATGGAGAGGCTGTTGGAAGAAACTGGAGAAGCTGTAAGGGCAGCCAGAAAGGATTACAGCACCTCATCAGAGAGAAATCAATTAGGACAGGTTTCCAAATGAGGAGCTCCCCACTCACCACACAATCCGTTCTGGGGAATGTAGGCAGATGAACAGAAATGCCAGGACAGAGAAGGGTTTTTCTGGGTGGGCACCCGGCACCTCTTAGGTTTGGAACAGCCAGGGGCTGCCTCCGTCTGAAATCTACAGGCATGGGAAGCCAAAACAGAGGGAACTTGACTTCTCAGTGTCCAGGGGAGCCAGGAGAGGGGAAGGAGGGCTGGGTTGGGGTTCACAGATCAGAGGGCTGAAGTTCTGACCTTACCAATGGCAACTCCAGACCTCAGTTTTTTCACCTGTAAATGAGGAAAATAAGACCAGCACTGGCCAAATAGCAACGTTAGCAGATCAAATGAGAAGATGCATGCGAATATGCTCTGCTTACAGAACATACATACTGTAAAAAATGAGCTATTTTTAAATTAATTTTTTAAAGATTTTATTTATTTATGCAATTATTTATTTATTTCAGAGAGAGAGAGAGAGAGCATGGCAAGGGAGAGAGACAGAGGGAGAAGCAGACTCTCTGCTGAGCAGGGAGTCCAACATGGGGCTCCATCCCAGGACACCGAGATCAGGACCTGAGCTGAAGACAGACGCTTAACTGACTGAGCCACCCAAGCACCCTGAAATGAGCTAATTTTTAAGTTTATTTTTTTAGTAATCTCTACACCCAACATGGGGCTCAAACTCACAACCCTGAGACAAAAGTTACATGTTCTTCTGACTGAGCTTGCCAGGTGCCTCAAATGAGCTGTGGATAGAATTGTTACTGCCTGGGGCTCAGTCAGGAAGAAGAGCTGTTGTTTGTTGTTTGCTAGGTCGGCACCTAGGTTGTTTGATGCTTGGCACCTGTCCCCAGCCTGCCTCTAGAGTCTGGGTTTAGAGGTTTCCTCGTGGAGCAGGAAGGGAGTTTTCAGTGCTGCCAACAGCTCCTTGAGTGTGCCAAGGATCACCAGTGTGGAGATGGTCCTGTGCAAGGCCTCTGGCCGATGGGGATGCACAGTCAGGACAGGGCAACGAGGGGTTGGGAAGGAAACCTGGGACAAAGGGAGTTGCTGAGGCAGAGAGGAGGGGCAGGGGCCCCTTATCTCTGTTGAATCAAGTCCAGGCACCAAGGGCATGCCCTTTGTCCCCAGGGCCTCACCACTGCAGGGTCATCCTGTAGCTTCCAGAAGCTTTCCAGAGGAGGAGGGGGTGGAGTTTTTTAAAGGCCAAATATCAAACACTGGCCCTCTTTTGCCTTCTCTCTACCCACCAACCATTCCTTCCCACTCAACTTCCTGCTAACTGCTCCCAAGAAAAGGCAGCTCAGGCTGAAGGTTGCCTGAACCAAAGAGAAGCAGGGAGGTGGTACCTTATGGTTGAGGCTGGTCAGAGTGGTGAGGAGCTGCCTGAGCAACCACAGAAACCCTGGAAACCCAATTCCCAAGGAAAATGGGGGTGAGGGAAGGCAGAGCACTGACTTCCTGCATGACTAGGGTGGGTGATGAACACAGAGCAGACTCCCCTTCAATCTCTCCGTGCCTGAGGGGTGGGGGAAAGGGTGCAACAGCTTCCAGAAACAAAGGGATCTTTCCCAGAATGAGTCTGAGAGTTCCTGGGGTCTGGCCTGGCCCTCTTCTTGCCCCTAGAAAGGCCCCAAGCCTCTGGCTGGAAGAATCACTGCAGTTACAGCTCCATAGACCACATCCTAGGAACCCTTGAAAATTTAGAGGTGGAAGGGATAGAGAGGAGCTTGTGGACTTTATGCTTACACCCCCTAAAGAGGTTAAATAAACCCCTAAAAATCAGATTTTCAAAGAATTTTAATCACACAAAGACCGTTTTCAAGACATAATGGTAAGAAGAATGTAGAATATAAAGCATTAGGTATAAAATGATCCCATTTATGAAACAAAAATCTATAGCTTAAAAAAAAGACTAAAATAAAGCCAGCAATATAGAGACAGTGGTGATTTCTGGGTGTTAGAATATGTATAATTTAAGTTTCTTTATACTTTCCTGTAGTTTCCAAATCTCTACATCAACTTACATAGTTCAGAAATGATGAAAAAGATTAAGAAGATAATTCTGGGGTCAAGCTGACACTCCAAAGGCAGGCCCAGAACTTTTGCAGACCCCAGGCCCACTGTCTACTTCCCAGGTCTGTTTTGGTGATCCTGGGTGGGCCCCCTTTATGGCAGCCCATGAAGGAGGGGTGGAGGCTGGGCTGTGAGTCAGCTGTGCCTGAAGACAATCCCGTGTCCAATGGGAGGCAGGGGCTCATTTCTGAGCTGGCCAGGGACCAGGTTTTAAGGACCCAGGCTGCCAAGTCACCAGTGTTCGTAGCTCCTCCTCAACCCCAGTCCTTCAAAAAGAGGTGTAGAGGTCTCAGAGTCAGCCTCTGTCCAAGGGTCTCTGGCCTTTACCCCAGTAATTGCTTCTGGCTTTCAGATACAGGAGAGGAGGTAAAGGCAGCCTCATCCCTAGTTCTGATTCAGTGAGGACCTGGATTTATGGAGGTGCATTCAGGCCCATATTCATCCCTTTCTCTCCTTTGATCCATTTCTGCTCCTGAACTCCCAAAGCCAGGGGCTGTGTCAGGAGAAGAGAGTGGCTGGTTAGAGGTAGGAGAAGGACCTATAGGGTCTGGTCAAGGAATTTTGGACCAAGGAGTCTCAGTTAATCCCAGCCTGGGGATTAATAAAAATATAGCTAAGAAATTCTAGCCCACCTTCAAGAATTCAGTTGTGTTAAAGAAACACACACACAAACATACACACACACACACACACACACAAGGCTTTTTAGAACATTTATTTAGGAGCATGTGTCAAAGTTTTATTTCAACTCACTAGAAGCGAAGAGACCAATAAGAGATCCATTAAAGGATTATCTCTCGGTAGATGCATTTAGAGGAAAGAATAGTGGTTAGAATTATTGGGGTTTTGTTGTTTTGTTTTGTTTTTTTTTAGAATTATTGTTAAAATGGACATACAAAAATAAAGTCTGGATAAAATGCATCACATTCTCACTGACAATTGACGAGGTAGATGGGAAACTGATTTCTGAGAAGAAAAGCCTCTGTCCCAGACATGCTTGGGATCCTTTTGTCTGACAGTTGGTAACACTGGCTTGGCTCCTGCTTTGGGGCTGGAGGCTCAAGCAAAAAAACTGATATGGAAATTCTGGGTTCCTGTGTGCCCTAGCCTGTGCTAAGCAGTAAGGTGAGAGCAAGACAGTGGGCAGAAGTTGCAGGGAGGCTGAACTGTCTCCATGCAAGGGGAAATTTCCTACAAAAGAATCTGTCCAAGTAAGTGCCTCTAGAAGACCTGAGTTCCCTTGTGTTGGAGGTAAGCAAGATGGCAGAGGAGGCAGGCAGCCTCATGGCAGAGATATTTTAGAGCTGTTTACCCAAGTGCGGAACCCGCACCTCTGGCAGAATGCCAGATGATTTTCGATGGTGCATTGACAAGACATTAAATCACACCGAATCCCATAGTGAGAAAGTTATTTTCTTGTCCATTTCTTTCCTTTTTTTTTTTTTTTCCTTTTTTTCCCCTCATTGAACCTTAGGTTCACAGAACTGGATTAATCATATTTCCCAGTTCGTGATATAATGTCATCTTGGCCCTTGCATGACCACTTTATTATATAGTTAGTATTTTTATTAGTTGTTTTAAAATAATATTATAAGCAAAAAATAATAATATTATAAGCACCTCATGAATTTATCATCCGAAACAAAATCTCAGACCTTGACAACAACTAACAACTAGGCAAATGGTCCCTCCATCCCACACCCAGCCTCTGACCTGAGTCCCATATTCATCATCCCTTTGCTTTCCTTTAAAAAAAAAAAAAAAAGATTTTATTTATTCATGAGAGACACAGAGAGAGAGAGAGGCCGAGACACAGGCAGAGGGAGAAGCAGGCTCCACACAGGGAGCCCGATATGGGACTCGATCCTGGGTCTCCAGGATCACGCCCTGGGCCAAAGGCATGTGCTCAACCACTGTGCCACTCAGGCATCCACCTTTGCTTTCCTTTTAATATAGTTAATATAGTTTAACATAGTTGCACCCTTTTGTACTCCTAAAAAGGTGTTTTTTAAATTTTTTTTAAAAGATATATTTATTCATTCATGAGAGAGACTGAGAGAGAGGCAGAGACACAAGCTGAGGGAGAAGCAGATTCCTCGCAGGAAGCCCGATGCGGGATTCCATCCTGGATCCCGGGATCACAACCCAAGCCAAAGGCAGGCGCCCAAACGCTGAGCCACCCAGGCGTCCCTATTTTTAAAACTTAACTGTGTTTTAAAACACACTCCCTCCATGCAGGGAGCCCTACGGGGGACTTGATCCCAGGTCTCCAGGGTCACACCCTGGGCTGAAGGCAGCGCTAAACCGCTGAGCCACTATTATTCTGCCCTATTATTCAGATTTTAAAAGGAAAGAAATTCTGGGAGCACTTGGCTGGCTCAGTTGGAAAAGTGTGCAATTCTTGATCTCAGGGTTGTAGGTTCGAGCCCCCAGTTTGGTGTAGAGATGACTTAAAAAAAAAAAATAAAAAGCTTGGGGAAACCTGGGTGGCTCAGCAGTTGAGCGTCTGCCTTTGGCTCACTGCAGTGTGATCCTGGAGTCCCAGGATGGAGTCCTACATCCGGCTCCCTGCAGGGAGCCTGCTTCTCCCTACGCCTATGTCTCTGCATCTCTCTCTCTGTGTCTCTCATAAATAAATAAAATCTTTAAAAAATTAAATAAAATAAAAAGCTTTAAAAAATTAATAAGGCATGCCTGGGTAGTTCAGTCGGTTAGGCATCTGACTCTTGGTTTCAGCTCAGGTCATGATCTCCTGACTGGTGGGATTGAGCCCCAGCAATGGGCTCTGTGCTCAGAGGGGAGTCCACTTGAAGACTCTCACCCTCTGCCCCTCCCTCCAGGCATGCATGCACTCTCCTCTCTCTCTTTCTCTCTCTCTTGTAAATAAATAAATGGAAATTCTGACATATGCTATGAACCTTGAAGGAATTATGCTGAGTAAAATAAGCCAGGCACAAAAAAGACAAATACTGTGTGATTCCACTTATATGAGGTCCTGGAGTTGTTGACTTCATGGAGATAGACAGTAGAATGGTGGTTGAATGGCTGGGGCAGGAAGAGACTGGGGAGCTAAAGTTTAATGGGGACAGAGTTTCAGTTTGAGAAGATGACAAGCATTCTGGAGATGGATGAGTGTGATAGTTGCCTAACAATGTGAATATAATTAATGCCACTGACCCATACACCTGAAAATGTTTAAAGTGGTGACATTTTATGTTATCGATATTTTATCACAATTAAAGGATATATGCATTTTCCATTGGTGGGCATTTCACGTTGTCTGATTCTTCCAGTTTTACCAAAGAGAAGGTTTAAGTTGGTGCTAGAGTATCTTTAACGGCTCTCTAACATGTATTTTTCTTCCTCCCCTTCTTTTTTTAAAGATTTTATTTATTTATTCATGAGAGACACAGAGACATAGGCAGAGGGAGAAGCCGGCTCCCTGAGGGGAGGCTGATGTGGGACTCGATCCCAGGACCCCAGGATCACAACCTGAGCCACCCAGGCTCTTAACAAAAAAAGAGGAGGCCACAAGCTCACGAACTCCCAGTAGGCAGTGGTCCAAGCTAGACTGAATATCATAGTTTAAAATGTTACTTGTTTGTATAATTACATCCTTTTTTGGCAAGTGATGGTTGCTTTTACAATTACTGTAGTGCTATAAAGTTTTTCTTTCAAAATATTTTTTAAGCTTTTTTTTTTAAAGATTTTATTTATTTATTCATGAAAGACACAGAAAGAGAGAAGCAGAGACATAGGCAGAGGGAGAACCAGGCTCCACGGAGGGAGTCTGATGTGGGATTCTATCCCGGATCCAGGGATCACACCCTGAGCCAAAGGCAGATGCTCAACCGCTGACCGACCAAGGCATCCCAATATTTTTTAAGTTTTTAAGAAATTTTAAAAATTTTCTTTTAAAGAAAAATATTAAGTAAGTAATATTAGAGGTGACATGGATATGGCATGAATTGTGAAGCTTGTATGGGTACCCCCCACTTTTCAGAAGTTCGCCTTCTGCCCTTTCATTTACAAAAGACTTACCTTAGTATCTGTTTTCACTAACTGAAAGAAATCCAAAGAGGATTTTCACTATCACGAAAAAAGGAGAAAGAAAAGTGGCGTTTAGACTCTGTTTTGCAGCAAGAGCCACTATAGAGGCAGGGCACACCCCAAGTAGCACAGAAGGCCCATCCACACTCCTCTGGGAACTACGATCAGCATCTCGGCATCTAGTTGCCATAGCTTTGAACTGTGTCTGGGAACATCTGTCCTTTATCTTGATTTATCTTGTGCCTCCGTTAGCAAGATGTGTCTTAAGGTATCAGAAAAGCCTAAGAGAGATTTTCTTAGGGCCTGGGAACACTCAGAATCTTTCCTGTATAAATTAATGCCAATCATTTCTTTGTTTCATGCTATTTTGGCTCATGAGGTTTCATAGCAATGTCTTCCTTTTGGATAGAAGGGGAAACCTGTACCTCAATGCTGAAGCTTAGAAAACATGACTTTAGGGGTTGAACAGACTCTTTGAACCAGTGACCTCTGTGGTCCTTCCAAGGTTAATGGTCCCTGATATTCTGGATGTGTAGAAAGTACAGGCCTCAGGAGATCAGTAAGTGCTAGAATGGTCAGAGAAGGCTTCGTGTAAGAACTGGGGCTTGCCCCTAATGGATGAGGAAGATTTATTTTAAGATTTTATTTATTTATTCACAAGACACACACACACAGACACACACACAGAGGCAGAGACACAGGCAGAGGGAGAAGCAGGCTCCATGCAGGGAGCCCGACGTGGGACTCAATCCCGAGACTCCAGGATCACGCGTTGGGCTGAAGGCGGCGCTAAACCGCTGAGCCACCTGGGCTGCGCAGATGAGAAAGATTTAAATGAAAAAGAGGAAATGAGTTCTCCTAGAGAGAGAGAATGGCATGAACAAAGACATGAAGGTGAGACTAATCAAGGTGTATTTATGGCTTACTGTGTTTGCATGGTGGAAGCAAAATATACTAATAAAAAATAAAGATAGATTTGGATGGATAGTGATGGATAGTGGAGGCTAGATTGTCAAGACTTGAAAAATCCAGGGAGAGAACTTTAGACTTAGTTTGTAAGGTAACGGGGAACCATAGAAAATTCTTGAGCAGGTGTGTGACATGATGAAGAGAGTCAGATCCTGAGCAGGCACCACCTGGTTTTTGTGAACATTTTCTCCTTTTGTTCAGCCTGCTGAGACTACTGATTGATTCATTCATTCTTCAAAATTTAAAAAAGATTTTATTTATTTATTCATAAGAGACACACCAAAAGAGGCAAAGACACAGGCAGAGGGAGAAGCAGGCTTCCTGTGGGGAGCCCACTGTGAGACTCGATCCCAGGACCCCGGGATCACGACCGAGCAAAAGGCAGATGCTCAACCGCTGAGCCACCCAGATGCCTCTCATTCTTCAAGTATTTGTCAAAAGCCCCCCATGTACCAGACACTGCCCTGTAGATTCAGTGGTGCACAAACGTGTATTCCTTATTGTCCAGAGCTCTGACGCGTGGGTAAGCCAAACATTAATGAAATAATCACATAAATGAGTATAAAATTATAAGTGTAATAAGTCTAATCAAGCAGGTGTTCGTGATGCTATGGGCATATGTAGCAGCGGGGAAGGCTTAGCTGGTTTAGGAGTCAAGGCAAGGCTGTTCTCAGGAAGTGATGTCTGAGCTGATATTGAAAAGAAGAAAAGGAGTTCAATAGGGAAGAGAAAAGAGAAAAGCATTTCAGACAGAGCAACAACATACCAAGCCCATGGCCTGCAGAAGGAGGTGTGGAGAGCCCCAGGAGCAGAAGGCCCATGAAAGTCACTGTGGCTGAGTCTCAGGGAATGTGGGGGTATGTGGTGAGGAATGGGGTTCTGAGGTCAGCTGAGGCCATTCTATGCCAGAGCCCAGCAGGCTTTATTTGGGAGAGTTTGGGGGCCTTTATCCTTGAAGAATGGGGAGCATTGACATGATCACATCAGGGTCCTAAAAACAGAAACACCCCCCAGACATGCTGGTACCTGTGAGGCTCACAATGGTGTGAGCAGCTCTCTCTGAGGTAGCCCCAGAACCCTCCAGTCCCCAGGTGATTTCCAGGAAGCTTGTCTGAAGAGAGCTACAGGAGGCTGAGGCAGCTCTGGGGTGGTGGTAAAAGTAGCCAGGGGTGGGGGGACAACTAAGAATCAGACAGAAGATAAGTCCAGGAGGAGGGCCAAAGGGACTTGCATGATGGCGGGGCGGGGCGGGGAGGGTGTGGCATGGAGAAGACCCATGGGCTGGTCTTGCAGACCATGGAGGAAAGAGAGTGGACCTTGGAGAAGGCTGGGCTGAAGTCACCTGCAAGGGCAAAGAGCTGCAGCAGTGACCAAGTTTGCCCAGGAGAGGGCTCCACCCTGGGAAAATAGCTAAGTCTGGAAGATTCCAAGCTCTGAGGTCCCCTTGAGGAAAGATGACCAAGGGCTGGGCTTTCAGAGAGCTGTGCCATGGTTGGAGGAAAGACAGCCAGAGACAGTGGTTGGGGACAGGCCAGATAGTGATGGCCGAGCAAAGACATCAGCTGGGAAGCAAGAAGGGGACCAGGAAGAACCCAGAGCCGCAGTGACCAGGACTTAGGAGTGGGGACAGACAGGCAGCCATGGCAGTCTGGGTGATCAGCAAGCCTGGGAGGCTCTGGAGGCCCAGGCTTGCCAGTCCTCAGGGGGCAGACACTGTTTATTTTGGGTTTTGCTTTTTCCTAGATGTGAAAGGGGGTTGGAAGTAGGTAGGTGAAAAGTAGGTGAAAGCAGGGAGAATGTGACCAGGATGAAGAGAGTAGAACTCTTCAGCTTCCCCACCATATTATCCCCCCTTTCCTTTCTAAACCTCCCTAGGTTACAAAAAATAGGGAACCTGAGGAGAAAATTCTCTCTAAAAGGAGCAGAATAGGAGGAGGGGAGGAGAAAAGGAAATCTGAAGGAGAACCCTGTGAGTCTTGTCAATATCTCCTTTTGGGTGCCTGGGTGGCTCAGTCAGTTAAGTGTCTGCCTTCGGCTTGGGTCATAAAGACCCCCACTGAGCAGGGAGTCCCACACGGGGCTCAATCCCAGGACCCCGGGGTTCATGACCTGAGCCAAAGGCAGACACTTAACTGACTGAGCCACCCAGGTATGCCTCTTGTCAATATTTCCAAGAAGATGGGGAGCAAGGTAAGTTCGGAGACCCCAAGATTTGTGTGCACATGCATGCATGCACATATACTCACTCACACTCTCACTCACATTCATAGTCACACAAACCCAACTCACACTCAAGCACAGTCCCCTCATACCCCAATCTCCACCTCCCCAGGAGAACCCCAAGCAGCTGTTCAGAGTCTCTGATCACTGTGTGTGTGTGGGGGGGGGGTGTCATGAGCACCCACTAGCAGAAGTGGCTCCATAGTGTGTGGTATGTGTGTCATTTTAGGTAAAAGATGTAAGTCAGAGAAATGATGTGTAGGTGTGCAGGGATGGGGGATATGCCAAGATGTGATCTGTGTTTCTGAGGAGATGAATATAGTGGTGTGTGCATTCATTCATTAATTTCTTTATTCATTCAGGCATTCACTCAACAAGGTTATGGGGGGCCAGTATGTTCCCCAAGCACTGTGTGTAACAGTGAACCACACAGACACTATTCCTGCTCACTATCTAATGGGCTCCAGAGAAGATAGGTCTTTGGCATACAGCTGATAAATTCCAGCTGGTGGGGAGTGCAGTGTGCTATGGGAGCCAGGAAGAAGAAAGGTACCCAGAGAATTTCCAGTGAATGGGGTCTGTACCTTAGTGGGTTAGTATAGACACTGGTCTGGGGAGCATCTCTAGGATGTGAGCTGCATGTCAGCAGATTGGACTGTGTTTGGATGAGCATGTGGATTGGGAGGTGCTGGATGTGATGTGTGCATGTGGATATGGCAACATGTGTGCATGGGAAGGTGTGAGGTGTGTATCATTGTCAGAATTATCAGAGCAAACCAGCTCTTTATTACATGTATAATTTCCCTGTGTCCCATTGGGTCCCTCTGTGCAGAGGGAGCTGGAGTGGAACTAAACCAAGTAGGGGATTTATTTTAGCAACTTTGAGGAGCTGCAGCAGAGCTTCAAGTGCTGCTGACGGATGGTGCTGGCAGGCAGGGGAAGGGAGGGGTGTCCACCAGCAATGAAGAGAGAATAAATGGAGGGTGATGAGAAAAGGGAGAAGGCTGTCAGCCATCTGGGAGGGTGGGAGATCGGGTTAGGGAAGGGCAATATTGACTGGGCTGGGGACAAGGACCAATGCCTGGTACCCATCCTCAAGGATGAGGTCTGGGGACAAGTCCAGGCACTGGCAGCTTCCTGAAATAACCTGCAGCAAGAGAAGACAGGGGCATGGGGATGCCCAATCCAGCCCAGTCCTGCTTGGAGGAGAGGTTCAGGCATGAAAGCCTGTCTGCACAGCCTCCCCTTATTTAAGGATATTTCCTGCATCTTATAGGTGGAAACTGACCTGGAGAATCAGTGGACAGAAATCATCTTGACAGTGAGTTCCAATCTCAGCTTTGCAGCAGGACCTTGGGCAAGTTTCTTCTCAGAGTGGTGTAATAATTGGGGTAATATTTATCTTGTAAGGCTAGGACGATGATCACAGTAATATGTAAAAACTCTGGCACCTCGTAAGCGATCAAGGAACAATGTTGGATTTGTCCATAAAGCAGCATTATCTACACACCCATCAGCCTGCACCTCCCCAGCTCTCTAGTCAAACCTAGCCCCCTTCCTACCCAGGTCTCTGAGCTAAAGCCAGGCCTGTGGGAGCAGCCCCCTCTCCTGTGTGAGGCTGGAGAAATGTTTTGGAATAAGAGTGTCCATTTCTCTGGCTACCCTTTCTAACATGTTTCTATCACCCGTTTCTTTTTTCTTCCCTCTCTGATTTAATTTTTCCCTGCTTAGCAAAGTAATCCATGCTCATTGCAGAAAGTAAGCGAAAGAAGCAGGAAAAAGAAAACTTTAATCCCACCATCAGAAGCAATTATACAAACTGCTAGTGTTTCCTGAATGCCGCTGTGTATCAGGCATTACTCAAATTGTTTTGGATGCTTTATTTTATTTCATCCTCTAGGTAAGTCTGGAAAACAGGCCCCACCATTGTCCCCACTTATCCAGAAGGAGCCAAGTAACTTGCCCACGATCACAACAGCTAGTAAGTGGTATGGGAAGGCTGCAAACTCAGGCCAACACACATGCTTTCCTGTCTTTTCAGTGGTCTGCTTTCCAAGGACTTTCAACCGGCTTCTCATAGCTACTGCTGTGGTTGAACTAGACCTCAAGATTTCACTTTACAAATATTTGTTAGCCATTTTCCCATCCCCAGGAAGTGCTGGGCTTTGCTAGAAGTCAGGAGGCTAGGGACAAGGACAGACAGCACTTCCAGGCCCAGATTCTAGCAGCCACTCAGGAACAGGACCAGCACATAGAGGAATGCAGAGGAAGCAGCAACAGATGCCTCCAGGGAGCTTGTGGAGGAAACCATCTCCTTGAAGACACCACCCTGGCTGAGCTACCTCTTAAAGCCTACTTTCCATCACAACATCCTAGTTCCCTCTGGGACATGGCCCTACCACCCAAAGGGCTGGAAGCAGGGGATTCCATAGCCCTGGGGGCTGCAGAAAACAGCCTCTCTCCCCTCCATCCAGCCAGTCCATCTGCCAGATAAATCATTTCAGCACACTCCATCCTGTCCCCCCGGCCCACTCAACTGGTGCCTAGTTAAGTACAAACTCCGCGGCTGGCATTCAGGAATGGTCTCGCTGATCTAATTTCTAGCTGCCTTCGTGGGCTCCTTTCTCCTGTGCACCCGTCACACAGGAACACCCCAACTAGAAAAAGCCTCCTTTTCAACAGCTCTCTCCTCTACCTATCGGGCCCCCGGCCTTTTCTCAAATCCTAGAATAAATGCCTCTTCCTACAAAACCTTTCCTGGTCACCCTCCCTAGGCACAGTGACTGCTAAGTGTGCCTCTTCCTTTGCATTCTGAATTCTTTTTACTTGTTAGACATGATTTCAGGCTGCCTGATAGCATAATTATTTAACTGAAGCATAAAATATACAGCCAAGTGCAATAATCTTAAGTGAATTTTAGATGAATTTCTCTCTCGCACACGTGTACACACACACACACCTCTATCAAGATAGAGCACACTTCTAGCACCCCAGAGTGATCTTTGGTACCTCTTTCTCCAGTCTCTTCTATTCTAACTTCTTTTTTAAAAAGATTTTATGTGGGATCCCTGGGTGGCGCAGCGGTTTGGCGCCTGCCTTGGCCCAGGGCATGATCCTAGAGACCCGGGATCGAATCCCACGTCGGGCTCCCAGTGCATGGAGCCTGCTTCTCCCTCTACCTATGTCTGCCTCTCTCTCTGTGTGTGACTATCATAAATAAATAAAAATTTTAAAAAAAGATTTTATGGGGATCCCTGGGTGGCGCAGCGGTTTGGCGCCTGCCTTTGGCCCAGGGCGCGATTCTGGAGACCCGGGATCGAATCCCACGTGGGGCTCCCGGTGCATGGAGCCTGCTTCTCCCTCTGCCTGTGTCTCTGCCTCTCTCTCTCTCTCTCTCTGTGACTATCATAAATAAATAAAAAGATTTTATTTATTTCTTCATGAGAGACACAGAAAGAGAGGCAGAGACATAGAGGGAGAGGTAGGCTCCTCGCAGGGAGCCCGATGTGGGACTCCATCCCGGGACCCGGGTCACACCCTGAGCCAAAGGCAGATGCTCAACCACTAAGCCACCCAGGTGTCCCTATTCTAACTTCTTTTTTTTTTTTTTAAAGATTTTATTTATTTATTCATGAGAGACACAGAATGAGAGAGAGAGGCAGAGACACGGGCAGAGGGAGAAGTAGGCTCCATGCAGGGAGCCCGATGTGGGATTCGATCCCGGGACTCCAGGATCCGGCCCTGGACTGAAGGTGGCGCTAAACCACTGAGCCACCGGGGCTGCCCCCTATTCTAATTTCTATCACCTTCATCTTAGATGATTTTTGTTTGTTTGTTTTTGAACCTTAGTAAGTAAATCATATAGAATATACTCTTTCATCCAACTTATTTCATTCAGTATTATATCTGTGAGGTTTACATACATTCTTGCATATTTCAGGGCTTTTTTAAAAAAGATTTTATTTATTTATTCATGAGAGACACAGAGAGAGGCAGAGACACAGGCAGAGGGAGAAGCAGGCTCCCTGTAGGGAGCCTCAATCCCGTGACCTCAGGATCACCACCTGAGCCAAAGGCAGATGCTGAACCACTGAGCCACCCAGGTGCTCCTGTTTCAGTATTCTTTTTCCTTGCTTTGTAGTATTTGGTTGTGTGGCTATACCAAAACTTATTTACTTGCTTGATTGGGGATGGACATGTGGGTTGTCCCAGTTTGGGACTATTACAAAATAAGCTGCTAAACACTCTTGTACATGACTTTGGCTGAGCATAATCATTCATTTTTTGTAGGCATATATCCAGGAGTAGATTTGCTGAGTTATAGGATATACTTGGCTTTAGCAGGGTACTTCCAAGCATTAGTCTAAACTGATCCTACCAGCTTACACTCCCAGAAATATATGTGTGTTCTAGTCCCTCCAGTACTGCCAGTCCTTTTAATTCTAGCCATTCCAGCAGGTATTCATTATTTCTTTTCAATTCAAAATAATAATAAATTTATCATTGATCAGACGTGGCACTAGAAACAATTTTAGAAAGTAGGTATTATATCTCTATTTTACAAGTGAGCTCCAAGCAGCTCATAAGCTGAATAAGTGACATGGACAAGACCTAGTAGAACCAGAATACAAATGCACAATGGTGACACCAAAGGCCCCATTTGCCCAAATATATCACATTGCTTCTCTCCTGCAATATAGTAACGATCTTATTCCTCTTGAGATGTTATATAGTACCAAAGTAAGAGCTTAATAAAGAGTTATTAAATTAAAGGAACTGATGTCCACAAAGCAGACATCACAAAGGAGGGAGCTTCTGTATCAGAGAAGACCCATCTAAATGTTCTAAATTATAGTAACTGAATAGATTTGGAATTTGGCAAGCTGTCCCTGGAATGAGGGAACCTGATTCCTTGAGAAAAAATGGAAGGAAGGAAGGAAGGAAGGAAGGAAGGAAGGAAGGAAGGAAGGAAGGAAGGAAGGAAGGAAAGAAGGGAGGGAGGGAGGGAGGGAGGGAGGAAAGAATAGAAAGTAGGTTAACCTACTACTTTAGAAAAAGATTTTATTCATTTATTTGAGAGAGAGAGAGAGAGAGAGAGCAATCCAGGGAAGCTGCAGAGGGAGAAGGAGAAGCAGGCTCCCCACCAAGCAGGGAGCCCAATGTGGGGCTAGATCCCAGAACCCTGGGATCATGACTTGAGCTGAAGGCAGATGCTTAATGGACTGAGCCAACCAGGTGCCCCATCCAGCCTCAGTTAATCAACTTGGGCCTCAGTTTCTTCATTATAAAATGGAGATAATAATACTGCCTTGGCTAATGAGAGATGAGAGGCAGTGCTTTGTCATTTGTAAATTGTCATTTTTTAAACTGATAGAATGTTTTAACCATAGCCATCATTTATGGAACTTTATAAAATATATGGACTCCAGAGGCTCAACCCTGAAGATAAAAATTGGCTTGATTCAGGGTGGGGCCTGGGTACATACATTTTTCTTGTTAAGATTTTATTTTTAAGTAATCTCTACACTCAACATGGGGCTCAAACTCACAACCCCAAGATCAAGAATTGCAAGCTTCACTGACTGAGCCAGCCAGGTGTCCCTGGGTGCATATATTTTTTAAAAGAGTTTTTAAGGTGACTCCAAGGCTGAGCTAAGGATGAGAACTGCTAGGGTAAAGATATATACCAATATCATTACTATTAAAAGATTATCATCATTGTTGTTATCTTTTGGGGTGGGGTGGATTGGGGAGACATGTTCCAGAGAAGTCTTCTGCAAAGTGTGAAGATCCATTGCAAATGCTTAGATAAGGACCACTGCCAATACTGCCAATGTCTTCATACTCTGCCCATCTTTGGCATGGAGTCTCAGAGGCAGGTTGGTGAGTGGGTGAGTGCATGTATTGTGCATGCATGTGTTTATATGTATGTGTTTGTAAATATGTGCCTGGAACGGGCAGTGAGAAGAAAACAAATCATGCATATTGAGAGGAAGGGACTGTGCCAAGAAGAACAAGCAGTCTAATTCCTGGGCTTAGGCCTATGGACATTTATCCTCAAGAAACAAGCAAAAGTGATCCCAGGCTTGGCTCCTGAAGGAGCATAGCTGTTTCTGTTACCCTGATTTGTCCACAGCTAGGGTCTGAGTCCATAGCATCAGCCCTGCCTGCCCCTGACTGCTGAGCTAGGGAGACCCTATGATCTAGCCTGAGAACCCAGCAGCCAACCCTCTTCTTTCTGTTAGCCCCTGTGATATCCAGGGTGCCCCAGGATATTATCCATCCCTGAGTGGTCCAAGAGGGGGCAGAGCAGGGCAAAGACCACTTCATTTCCCTCTTGCCCCACTGGGTTGCTCTTTGCCCAAGGCAGGAGGCCACATTCTGGTCCCTTCCACTGTTTATAATCAAGAGGGGAGCCCTGGGGACCCTATGGGTTAAGCTAATGCCCCTGCACGTCCTGGGGTGGGAGGGAGGAGAGGTCCTGCTAGGGCTCAGGAAAGGATGTGGGAGAGAAAAGAGGAAATAAAATAGAGGGCAGGATTAATGGAGTGGCTGCAGGAGCTAATAGCGCATTTACCAACATCTCCTCCTCTGACTCCCATCCAGGGGGAACCTGGCCGCAGTCCCGAGGCTGACTGTCCAGCTCCCAATCCACCTCTTTGGGATCCCACGACTGGAAAGAGGCAGGAAGTCTCTCAAGGGAGGGAGAAAACCCCTCTTCTTTTACACCCCAACCTCTGGAGATGAAACCCCAGATCTCAGCACCCCCCTGTGAAGAACAGAACCTTCCCCAGAGCGACCTGCTTTGAAGTAGCCAGTGGGATGTGCCTTACTGGGTGATGTTTGGGGGATTCCCCTACACCCTGGCCCCAACCCTGGGGCCGCAGCCCTGGCCTTCTTCCACAGTTTCTTTCAGCCTGTCCCCATTCTTTGCCCTCCTTTCTCCCAGGCCTCCTTCTTAGAAGCTGACCTGGAGCTGGATTTCCAAATAAACAGTAACTAATTGGATTAGAAGCTGATAATATTGTTGACCTTTCTTAATGTCTGCTGGCTGTCTTTCCACCACACTGAGGCTTAATTGTATGGGGTTGGGGGGGAGGGGGGGGACTTCCAGGAGTGAAGTGTGACCCCTGTTAACCTCAGATAAAATGGGCTCAGCGTCTTCCCAACTGCCTGTCATCCCCCATGGAGCAGGAACACACACATGCTCCCCCTGTCATCAAATAATTACACAGATGATACACACATGCATAGGCATGCATGCGGAGATGCAAATACACCCAAAGGCACATATGCATCCTCACCCAAATCCACATATGGCACACACATGACTTTGAACACAGAACATATGTGTACACAAGTCACACTAGATGCTACACATGCAGCACTATATAGATGACGGACAAGTGTATGCATATACACAGAGATACACACTTGCAAAATGCAAGCACCAAAATACATATAGACAAATGTAATTACAGGATGCAAATGCATACTAGGTATTGTTATGCACACAGGTACATACATACACATAAAGATACCCTGACATGCACATAGATACTCACACATTTGATGCTTAATAAGCGTGCATAATACATTGCACATCCATACACACATATGCACACCATGCACATACCCTGGCACACCGCTGGACATGAGAGCTTCTGCTCCCTCCCTCCCTCCCCACAGAAGCAGTCTTGCCCACCCCACACCCCATCTCTTTCACGTTCTCTGCCCTTTCCACTTTCTATCTGTTCCCAGGTTCCCTGGCTATATTTCTGTGATCTTGAGTTTCGGTGTCTTGGAACTCTGACTTGGGCTGCGTGTCTCCATCTCTCAGTATCTCTAGGGCCCGGTCTCTACGTGGATCTCTCTCTCTCATCCCGGGATGCTGAAGTTGAACAGGCTTAGCAGGTAGGGTGGTGGGGAGGAGATATGAAGGGGAAGGGGGGCTCAGAGAGGATCGAGTCGCGGGTCGGGGGAGAGGACCCGGAAAGAGGGGGCGGCGGCGAGGGAAGGGGAGCGGGGGCGGGGGAGGGGCGCCTGCCTGCGCACAGCAGATGTTGCTGCTCCTCGCATGGAGCTGTTAATGTAAGTGGAGTTTCTGCAATGGTAATTAGGAGGGCCCTCATTACCCTGGCGGAGCCGGCTGAGAGCCGATAAAGCCGAGGGGGAGAGGGGCCGACATCAGGGTAATGGGGGAGCAGGGCCATTGAGGAGCTGGAGCCGAGCCGGGACCGCTCCGCGCGCAGCTGGAGCCCGGCGAGAGGGCCGGGGAAGGGGGGCGCGGACCGGGCCTGCAGCCCGCGGAGGGCCCGGGGTGAGAGCGGCGAGGGGTGCGGAGCCGCTGGGGCTGCGCTGGGGCTTCTTACGTCCACGCGGGCGAGGCTGCCCTGAAGGCCGAGGTGCCAGGGCTGCCTCCGGCTATCTGCGAGAGCACGGGGTCGGGGGTGGGGGTGGGGGGGCTTCTGGCCGGCGTGCCCCTGCGTGCAGCCGCGGGAGGGGACATCCACAGGGGCCTCTGCACCTCTGTTCAGAGAGCCCGGGCGGCCGGACAGAGGTGGGGCTGAAGGCTGGGGAGATGGAGAGAACACCTTTCTCCTCTAGCGTCCCTCCTTCCCTGCCCCTGTACCTGGGGATCTAGGACACTCATCCCGAGTGAGCAAGACATGGACCCCAGAGGAGACCAACATTCAGGGAATGGAAGTAAAGCTACATCCGTGGAAGTGAAAGCCCCAGTGTCCCCTCCTCCCTTCACAGGTTGTCTTTCCTGGTCTCTCTTCCTCCTTTACCCCCTCCCCTGCACAACCACCCTCAACCCTAGGGGAGGGCCCCAAAGCAATGAGGATGCTAGGATGCTGGAAGCTGATTCCCAGCGACTCTGAGCACCTGGCTTCCCTTCAGTGCTCTGCAGGATGGGGAAAGGAGGGAGGGAGGAGGCCAGTAACGGCCAAAGACACCTGCAGCTCTGCTCCCCAGGCAGGAAATGAAGAGCCAGCTCCAGAATGGGGGTCTAGGGGTGGAGAGGCTACTTTGCAATTTACTCTCCTCACCCCTGGATATTCCAGGATGAGCACCCCCCGCCTCTCCCTGCCCGGTGCTTTGTGGACTGAAGAGCCAGCAAACCCAGCCTTCACAGCTGACAGAGAGCCATCTCTGTAGGACACATCAAGTCCCCTTCGCCTCCTGCTCCCTCTGCCCCAGGCCGGTGACCGTAGGAAGACATCCAGGAAGCAAAGAAATCTGCCGCCAGGGCAGGGAGAGGGGAATCGTGGGGACCTCTGCAATCCTATTCCTCCAATGGAGGGCCCACCATCCCCTCTTTGAATATCGTCTATGCACAGCCCCACCCCATCCACCACCACCACCTGCAGCTGCTTTCAGAAACCCAAGGTAATTGACTCTTGACACTTGGGTTTGCCAACTTCCCAGAACCTCAGAACCCCCGCCCCAACTTTGGAAAGCTGGAACAGAGAGGGGCTTTTTTTTCCTTCAGGCTTTGAGGAAGGTAAAGAAGTCCTGCTGATGTTGAGAGGTTATGGCGTCTCCCAGATGACTGAAGACCTGTGTCTGTGAAGGGCAGGGGGCTGGGAGGGCTCCCAGATACTCCCCCCTCTTTAGCTAGGGTGGCAGAGCAGGGGTTAATGGGGAGAGGCTGCGAGGCTGGAGCAGGCGGTGGCTCCCGCCTCCTCCTCCCCCCCCCCCCCCCAGAGTTGCTGACTCTTCCTTTTTGTTCGGGCTGACAGCGAGCACCTGGTGTGCTCACGCTACAATATTGTTCCTGCCTCCCTCCCCCCAGGCCCCAGGCTCCCCTCTCTCCCCCTCCCCACCCGCCAGCAGCCTTCCCCTCTGCCTCCTCTTCCCCTAGCTCCCTCCTGCTCGTGGCCTCCTAGGTGCCCCCACACACACCCCACAAGCACCGACCCTGCGGTGTCAATAAACACGACATATGCTGCCATTAATGTGAAAATCCTGCCCTCTACTCCATTCATCCCCTCAGCCCGCCTGCCCTGCTGGGGTGGGGTAGGGGGCTAGGAGAGACAGGTCAAGTGGGAAACATTAACTACCCTTTTTATATCTGCTCAGCCCCCACCCCACCTCCACCTCCAGCCTTGAGAGTGAGAAAGGAATTGGAAGGGCATGGATGGGGTAAAATCCTGTCCTCTACTCCGTTCATCCCCTCAGCCCATCCTGTCCACTGAGCCTTCCCAATGGAAACAGGTGAGCACCTTCATTCCGTACACCTCTTCAGCTCTGGTGGTGGTGGGGGGGATCAGAGTGAGGCCCTCTTGGCCCTCCCATGGACAGCCATGTTGCTGACATGTTTCTCCCTCCTCAGGCAGCGGGTGGGGGTGGGTGAGAGGTGGTCATATGGGTCCCATTCTTTTGCAAGGCCAGCAATCATCTCAGTTCCTGAGGACTTTCTGTCTAACCACCTGGACTATAAAAGACAAACCAGAGGCTTCTCCAAGTGGGACTGGGCTTCAAAAAGCCCTTCTGAGAGGAGCCAAATACCTCAGATGGCTAAGGGAGTGGCCTGGCCTCAGTCTGCTCAACTAAATCACCAGTTCCAAGACAGCAGGGAATAATAAAGATAAAAATAATATAATAACAACAGCTAACATGTATTGAAGCCTTATTTATGTACCAGGCATTGTGCTAAGCACTTTACAGGCTTTATCTAATTTGTTCCCCATAAGACCCCTATGGGGAAGTTACAACTGATATCCCCATTTTACAGCTGAGGAAAACAGGCTTCATAAGAATAGCTGGCATGCATTGAGTGCTCACTGCATGCTGGGCCCTATGCTGAGTTCTCTACGTACAATGGCAATGACCCTATAAGATTAGCACCACTATTAGTGCCATTTTACAAAAGGGGAAACTGAGGCTCAGAAAGGTTCAGTAACTTGCTCAAAGTCACACAGCCAGTAAGCAGAACTTGGCCAGGAATTCAGGTCTGTCTGACAGCAAAGCTTTTGATTTTAATCCCTATGCTTTCCTGACTCCTTTCTCTGTTTTCTTCCTTCTCCAAAAGCTCCACATAGCACCCCTTCCCTACAAACCTAGCCCCATGTAATTAGACATCGACTGGGGCAAAGGGAAAAGGAAAGCCAGAGCATAAGACAGAGTTGGACTCTCATTCTCTGCCCAGCTCTCCACTTTTTCCTCTGTCACTCCTTGCTGTAGCTGCTGAGCCAGTGTGCTCATGCCCCCCCCCCCACCATGCCCAGCCCCACTCAGAGATTTCATTGTGGACTGGCCAACAGCCCCTTTAGGCTCCCAGAACACAAAGACATTGTGCTTGGCTCTGCAGCTCCTCACTTCTGAGACTCCAGTTGCTTTATTGATATTAACTTAACACCCCCCCCCCACTTCCCCACCCGCCCTGGCCCAGTCTGACGGGCAGAAATCTGCTGCCTGGGCACCACCCTGACCTCTCTTTTCCTCTTTCATTATCTGCTCTGGGCACCAGGGAGCCAACACCAAAATTAAAACAATAACTAAGCCCGAAGTGGACCCAGCAGCCCCCACTCCAACCCCAAGGGAGGGGAAAAAGCCACGAAAACACCTGGAGAGGAGAATAATCAATGGGGGGGGGACCCACTCCCATGGTAGCCCCCCCTTAACCCTTTGTCCCCTGCACAGTACGAGGACACCCCCATTCCATCCTTCGCACCCCATCCTATAATGAAGCAGCAGCTTTTGGCAGCTGCTCAGCCATTTGGTGCTTTGGGATTTGAACAAACAAACCTGGGATGGTAATGTCCCCCAAAGCCCATAGTCAAGGGTGAAGACCCATGGAGGACATCAGTGCTATCACAGCAGGAAGTTCCTCCTTGAGCAAATTCCTGGAGAACTGATTGATCACTTAATGATCTGTGCTAAACACTTTATGAAATACCTTACCTTATTTGATTCTCACAACAAGCCCACAAAGTCGGTATTCTCGGTGTTTGCATTTTTCAAAGGAGGAAACTGAGGCTAAACAGATTAAATGACTTGCCTAAATTCATGCCAGTTGGTAAGGGACAGAATTGTGCTCCAAACTCACCCGGAATTATTTTCACAGCCTACCATTAACCACCTGTGCCCAGCTCTACTGGTATTACTGGCATCTGATTAAGCAAATAGACCCAGTTCAAGGGTCCTCTAGGCCCTCAGTCTCCCCAGCTATAGAGTGGGTCTGCTGTGACATTTCCTCTAAACTTGGAACCTTCTGAAGGAGAGATGGGCAGAGGCAGGGCACAGTTCTTGCCCTGCTGAGGCCAGCAGAGGGGGCTGCTGTCACTGAGGTCAAGCAGCAGGAGAGGGGAGGAAGCAGGGTGATGGGCCTAGCCCAGAAAATGGTGGTTGCTGATTATACCACGGCAGTCAGCAGGTACCCCCATGCAGCCCCTCTGGACAGCTGTGGGCAAGCAGTTCCAGCAGGAGATGCCCTTCTAGGCAAAAGGGCAGAGTTAGCACCACTCAACTGCTCTAAGTAGGCTGGACTCTGCACAGAGGCCCTCTCTGCCCATCCTCCCCTTCTTCTACCCTCTGCCTCCACAGCCCCACCTAAAAAGAGTTGATCTCAGCTACCCCATGAGCCCCACATCAGGATTGCCATGTCTCCAAGCAGGCCCTGTCCCTGCCCATCCCCCCACCCCTACCCCCCACCCCAAACCCCTCTCCAGCCTATCAGGGTCTTCTGATTACCATGTTAGTTTGTCCCTTCTTACTCTAATTCTACTGACACAGGAATGGGACTTTTCCAAAGGCACTGTACTAGAAAACTGAAGGAAAGACTAGAAAAGCCAACACTTATGTTCCTGAGTTCAAGCATTGCTCTCAGGGCTTTGCCTAAAATTTGCACAACAATCCTAAAAGGTGAGTACCCCTCTTCTACCAATAGAGGAGTGAACCTGAGAGCTCAGAAGCTGAAGCTGGTACATGGCACAGCTGGGATCTGAATCTAGGCGCTGTGCCCTTGCGCAACACTGCTCTTTCCAAAATGAAAGAAAGGAAGGGAGGAAGTTATTTTTTTTAAAGATTTATTTATTTATTCAGAGAGAGCGAGAGAGAGGCAGAGACACAGGCAGAGGGAGAAGCAGGCTCCATGCAGGAAGCCCAACGTGGGACTGGATCCCAGGTCTCCAGGATCACACCCCAGGCTGCAGGCAGGCTGGCGGCACTAAACCACTGTGCTACAGGGGCTGCTGGGGGGGGGGGGGGGAGTTAATTTAAAGTCTTCAAAATAAATAAATAAATAAATAAATAAATAAATAAATGTCTTCAAACTCTTCCCAATTCTTTATTCTGCATTAGACTGTAGGCCCCCTAAGAGTATTCTCGCTCATCATTTCATTCCTGTAGGGTAAGGCAGAGTGGGACATCCATAAATGTGCACCAAAGGAATTCTAAGATAACTAAAGGCCACGGAGGACTGCCTGTCACACCCCATGAGCATAGACAACTTGACGGCTTCCCCTTGCCTCAACCTTGCCTGGCTGCGATGCTAGATCCAGCTATGCTGACTCCTGGATCAAGGTAGGTCCAGCTGACATGAGAGCCAGACCTGGTGAGGTCCTCAGGCCTTTCCACACTCTTCCCATCTTTTCATTGATCTCCCTGACCTTTTAGTTACCAACGCAGCCTTGGCTTCTCAGCTGGTCCCTATGACCCCCCGAATTCCTGCCTCTATCTCCCCCCAAAGACAGTTGACCTTCAAGTGGGCCCCTCATGATCTTGCTCTTCAGAGGTCCTGGCTTCCCCAGCTTAGTTCTTTGCTCTGCCTGTTATCCTGGAGCGTATTTGTGGTTAGAGCTGGCCCTGCCTTTCAGAAGCTTTGCTTCCTCACCCCTCCATATGGTTTCGAGTTGTCCTGAGCACAGATGCTCTAGACCCAGGAGCTCCTTGGCCGCACACCTGCCCTCTGCCCACAGCTGACCAAAGACTTTCTTTGGCCACCCCTTCAGCACTAGCCCTCTGTTGCTCTGTTCCTGACGTGAGAGTTTCCTCCAAATCCCCACACTGCCTCCTGTGACCCACTTAGAATCCTAACTCTCCAGACTTAAAATAGAAAACACTCAACACAAGCTTTTACACTTCCCGCTACCGGCTACTGAATAAAGGTTGCATCTTTAGCAAAAACAAAATAACCGCCCACTACTAATAATAGTTGCCCACCAATTCAGAGTGGGTGGTGGGCCATTCATTTGCTCAGCTCTTCCCAACCCACTTCCTACTTGGTCCCCAGGCTGTAAAAGCGCATGTGGGTCTCTCCTGGTGTTGGACATGTGTGTGGCAGTTGGCTGCAAACGGTGTATACCGTGTTTTCTCTTCCTTGGGAAAAACTCCAAAGTGACTGCTTGCCCTGGGCTCATCTGGAATCTGGGGCATTGATCCGGGCCCATTGATAGCTGATTGTTTTCACACGTGACTCCATGGCATTCCTCTAATCTCCATCCTTCTGCTCAGTTTGCATGACAAGAAGCGGCCTCAGTGGGAAGAGGTCGCTCACCTCTGACCAGGATATAATTGGAAAAAGAAGGTCATTGCTGCCTTTGCTTCTGGGGCAGATCAGCTTCGTTCCATTTGTGTCATGAGCTCTCGCCTCCCAGTGACATGGAGACAATGGCTGTGCCCAACAATGGAGCCCACAGAGATGTGCTCAACACGACACAAACACACCACGGGGACCCGCACTCGCTGTCATCTGGACAGGCATGTACAACAACGTGCACACAATAGGTGCTCTCAATAAATGTTGATAACACCAAAGACACATAGGACAACGAGTGTGACATCTACATTCCGAGGACACACAGATGCACAAAAACAATGCTTACTCAAAGACACAGGTACCCAAGGACATACACTTAGTGATACATGAACAGACACATCCATCCACAAGGGCAAATAGCCCAGGCTGAGCTACCACACCCAACATGAAAAAATGTGCTGTAGTAATACCTTTCTTCAGGCTGTGCCCATGTAGGAGTATATCAGAATTACCTGGGGGTGCTTTGACAAAATGCATATTTCCAGGAACCCCTGACAGTCCATACATACTTCTTAACAATATGAACGAATGTGGGCAGACAGCTTATGTTGAAAAGCTTCCTCAAGTAATTCTGATATGCACCACACCCCACACCCGACCCCCCATTTGAGAACCATTGAACTGATACCACCAATCTCCCCTTCACTTGGTGGCAGAATTTGCTGGTAGGGGTGATGGGTTATATTTTATTTTCTCATTCAGTTTGGGAAAGGACAAGCAGGAGCTGAGAAAAGGATCTGTGTGCAAGAGATTGGGGGTCAGACAATGGCCAGGAAAGAGTTAAAACTGGGCACTGATTCCACCCCCACCCCCCACCCCTGTCCCGCCAGCGACCTTGGTTGGCCTCGTTAGCGGTTAGCGCTGCAAAGCACACGAAGGACCCAGGATGCTAGAACTGTCCCGGAGACTCTGGTGCCCCGCCACCAGGATGCAAAGACCCAAATCTCATGCCCCTTCTGAAGCCGCGTCGGTTACAGCCTTGGGTATCTTTGGAGGACACTGGCCAGACCCCAGGTCTGACCATCCAGCCCCTGGGGCACCTCCCGGTCCAGGGTCCCAAGGTGCCAGGGTGCCATCTATGCTCAACACTATGAAAGCCAGAAGGTTGCCTCTATTTGGGGCGGGGGTGGGTGACGAGATGCTCTACCCCCACTTCTGTCACACGGGAAGGTCTCGAGAGAGGGCAGAGGGCACCGCGCAGGGGCCAGGTATCGGAGAAGACAGGTCACTGGAGCCCCAGCTTGGAGGCGCGTAGATCCGCGGGGACTGCACAGGGTCGCGCCGCCCCCTGGCGGCTCAATAGCAGAGTTGAGGCCACAGGGGCGGGCGGCTGCGGAGTCTGGTCGCTCCGGGACGGTTCCTCCTTCCCAGCGTTGGGGACTGCGGGGGGGGGGGGGGGGGGGAGCAGGGAGGGAAGGGTGTTGAATAGAGGCCCCTCGAAGACTGTCCCATCCTGTCCTTTCCCCTCCGCTGTCGCTCAGTCCCTTTCTCCGTTTTTTCTCTCCTCCTCCACCTCCCCGCATCTCTCCCTCTCTCTGCCCTTCCCTCTCCCCTGTCCTCACTCCCTCTCCTACCCCCCTTCCTTTCTCTCGTCCTCAGCCCACCCCCTCCGGCCCCCGCGGGGCAGCGCCTCGATGCGCCCGCCTGGCAGTTAGCCCATTAGATCTCGTACTATTGATCCGCTTCTGAGCCGGAGCTGGCAGCCCCCCTTCCCAGTCTCCCCATGTCCCCATTCCCGGCGGCCCCCCCATCTCCAGGCAGTCCGGGCCTGCGCCTCCCCCCACCTCCCACCCCCACGCGGGCCGTGCAGAAGTCTCGCCCTCGCGAAGGACAAGAACAAATGTAATTAAAGCGACCGGCGAGGGGGGCTGCGCCCCTACCAGCACCGGCGCGAGTCGGGGTCCCAGCGGCCCGCCCTCGGCCGCCGCCTCCCTCCCTCCGCACCCCCGCCCCCGCGCTCCCCGCCCCCCTCCCGGAGCGGGAGCATTTGGGTTGAGCTGCGCCTGTCCTATAAATCCACACATAATTCTCGCCTTTCCTGTTCAGCTAAGGAAAATAAACGTGTAAGGCTGTTTCTGGGAGCCCAGCTCAGGGACCGCTCTAAATTCTGCTCTTATTGAGTCCGGGCTGGAAATCATTCAGCTCGGCGGCGCGCCCCCCTCCCCCAGCCGCCCGCCCGCCCGCGCCCGCGCCCGCGCCCGCGCCCGCCGCGCACACGCACGCGCGCACACGCAGGGCAGGAGCCGGGTATATAAATATCTCCAGCTCTCCCCATAGCCGGGCAGATTTATTCCGCTGCCAAGCCTGCAGAAAATTGACTTGTTCATGGAGGCGGCTATTGACACATCACCGGGGGGAGGGTTAGGGGAGAAAGCAGTGGAGCCGGCGCCCCTCCATTATACGTTAATGTAATCAGCAGTGTGCGAAATGACTGCGCGGAAAATAGCATCACTGACATTTATATTAGAGGATATTGATGGCAGGAGCTGTGACCGCATCACTCTGCCTCCCGTTTCCACGGATTGACACAGGAGCCTCTTGTTGGCTCCATCCACGCTCGCCTCCCCTCCCCCCCCCTCTCCACCCACTCCGTGTCTCTCCAGCTCTCCCCCTCTGCTCGCCTCACCCCCACCCTCCCCATTTACTCTTCCAGTCACTCATTTTCCACCATGAGCACCTACTGGGTGCCGCGTGCAAGGGTCTCTCCTGGGTGCCTCTGTCTCTAGGTTTCTCCCTCTCCTTCTCCCCCACGGTGCCCTTGCCCTCTTGCTCCCTCCTCAGCTCTGCCTCCCCCCTCCCCTTTCCTTGGCTGGGTGGCTGGACCGCTGCTGTCACAGCAGATAGATAATTGAAAAATGGGCCTCACCTTTGCAGCCAGCAGGAGTGGTTCAGGCGGTTACTGCCAGGGTTACCTACTCCATCTCAGGCCCAGACTCCAAAAGAGATTCTGAGGAAATTGGATTTTACATGGATGTTTTATTCGGGCAGAGGCTTTAGTGTATATAAATACAGCCGAGGAGGCCTTGGCACCAAGGATGAGTGAGGCGAGACAATCCCGCCTGGGGCCTGGAGGCTCAGGGGAGGCAGGCGTTCCATGTGCTCAGCTCTGGGTCCCAGACCTGGACGTCAGTGCATTTCCCCCTCATCATCTGGGACTAAAAGAGGTCAATGCCTCTGAACGGCATCTCAAAAGCTACCTTGGGAATAAAAAAGCATGAGACTGTACACTGAGAAAAGAAAGAAATAGACTGGTGAAGTTTGAGGACCGATTGGATAAATATTTATTGAACCTTAACTTGTGAGGGTTTGTGTTTTGGGCACAGGAGTAAGTTAGACATGACTGCTGCTTTTCAGGGACAGTTGGGAGAATGATGACCTGGGCTTTCAGGTTAGGGACAAGGAAAGGGAAAGGTGAGGAAGTGGGAGCTGGACCAGATCATCCAGGGAAGCTAGAGGAAGAAGCAGAAGGGAAGTTGGTCTGCTGGGGGAGATGAGGACCCTACCAAACCTTCAGTGTCTCTGTCCTGGGCCTGGTTAGCAGAGATCCTCCAGAGAACAGTTAGATCATTGTGGCCACCAAATCTATAGGCAGGTTCACATCCAAGGTGTTGCAGTGAATCCTGGTGAAACTCTGAGGGCTCCAGTGATGGTCATCAAGGATCAAGTAAGGCCTTTGGGAGAGGCCAGGGACAAGGTATGAAGAGGGTCCGCACGAGGGACCTCTTTGTGGGTGGCCTAAATTAAAGGCATATGGGCAAATGTAGGGTACCTGATGACCAGGGAAGTAGGATTTGGGTGTGGGAAGGAGGGAGTAGGTGTTTGGAAGCCTAGGATAAAGAATCCTCCCGGGTTTGAATGCCCCTGTCTTCAGAGAGGGGCCTCCATTTTAGTCACGGGCAGGATCTTTTATGTGCCTTCCTTGTCCGATATCTCATTAGAGTCCATGTAGTTGACAGCTTTTTTTCTTGGAAGGAGGTCTCCTCGTGAGCCATCCCATGACTGCAGGACTGGTATTAAGGTGGGTAACCAGACTCAGAATGCTCACTGAAGGGTCAGGGGCTCCTTCTGAGCTCAGAGACAGCAGCTGCTTTATTCTAGCCACATCACTGAACACTGGACCAGTACTCCCCCAGATTCCAAAGCCCCCTCGTCTTCTGCCACATTGTTATACTGTTACATCATCAGCCTACAGGAACAGGACAGATGCTGGGTAGATCATGGCCATCCCTCCAGCTGCCCCAAACACATCTCAGGCACTCCTAGCTGGCATCTGGGAGCTCTAGTCCAGCTGGAGGATGGGGGTATTCTTGGGTAACAGGACTGCCTGCCTGACCTCCATCAGCATCTTCTTTCTCTCTTATGGATTACATTCACCCTGACAGCCATCGGGGAGGGAGACCCTTCCCAGCTATCAGGGAGCCAGGCCACTCCCACTTGCCCTAATTAACTTTGCCTTCTCACTTCTGCTGTAGGAGAGCAATGGGAACTTATGTCCTCACTCTCCGCCCCCCAAAATCTGTTCCTGGGATTATATTCCCTTCCTTGTGACTCATTTTACAAATGGACTCTGAGATTCCCATCTCACTCCCAGTCTAGGATTCCTTGAATAGGTTGTCAATGAGAACATGAGTATGTGTGTGTGCATACACCTGTGTTCACTTGGGCATTGCATGCCCAGGGTACAGGGGACACCATTCATGAAGCAGGACTGGTTCCACCCTGCCTTTTTTTTTAATATTTTATTTATTTATTCATGAACGACACACAGAGAGAGGCAGAGACATAGGCAGAGGGAGAAGCAGGCTCCCTCTGAGGAGCCTGATGCAGGACTCGATCCTGGGATCTCAGGATCACAACCTGAGCCAAAGGCAGATGCTCAACCACTGGGCCGCCCAGATGCCCCCCACCGTACCTTTTAAATTAGGAAATTGACATCAGAAAAAAAAAAAGAAAGGCCAGAAAGTGACTCTCCACAGTACGAAGGATGCCTCTCAATCTTCTAGTCACTTCAAGGTGGGATTCTAGAAAGTCATTCTTCTGGGATCATCTGCCAGTAAGCCATCAGAAAGGATCCAGGGAAATGGAGGGGTTGAAGGTACTAGAAACAGAGCCATGTAAAGCTCAATCATTTGTTGTGATTCAGAGTCTGTTCTCTCCTTCTCCCTATGTAAGAAGCCCGCTGGAGGTGGGGTTCCAAAGAGAATGGACCTTTTAAAGATAGAAAGCCTGGGGCGCCTGGCTGGCTCAATCAGTAGAGCACGTGACTCTTGATCTCAGATTCGTGAGTTCAATCTCCACATTGACATAGAGCCAACCTTAAAAAGGAAGAAAAAGGAGATAGGAAGTCTGTTTCGGGGGGGGGGGCCTAGGCAGCCATTAGCAACTGGAAGTTGGAAGCCTGGCAGGGAAAGCCAGGCCTCACAGAGGAGCATTTCCAGCCGTAGCAACAAAGCCAATGTTAGCTCCATGACTGTGGTGAGAGTCACCTTACCTCTCCAAGATTCAGATCCTCATCTGTTAAATGAAAAAATTAAGGTATTTTTCAGCTCTAATTTCTGTGATACATTTTTTAATTAAGTTTTTATTTTAATTGTAGTATAGTTAACATACAGCATTATATTAGTTTCAGGTGTACAATACAGCGATTCAACAACTCCATATATCACCCAGTGCTCATCACCACAAGTGCCCTCCTTCATCTCTGTCACCTGTTTCATCCATCCTCCCCATCTGTCTCCCCTCTGGTAACCATCAGTGTGTTCTCTAGAGTTAAGCGTCTATTTCTTGATTTGTCTCTCTTTGTCTCTCTCTTTTTTGTCCCTTTGCTCATTTGTTTTGTTTTCTTAAATTGCACATATGAATAAAATCATATGGTATTTGTCTTTCTCTGACTTATCTTGCTTAGCATTATACTCTGCAGCTCCATCCATGTTGTTGCAAATGGCAAGATTTCATTCTCTGTGATGGCTAATTTCTGTGATTCTAAAGTGGTGAGTGAATATGTTCAGAGAGCCCAACTTAGGATGAAAGAAGGAATTGCAGGGTTGAAGATCTGGGGTCTTCCAAGCAGGATGAAGGAATGTAGTCATGGGGCCAGCGGGTCCTGCTGTTGCTTTGAGGACTCTTGCTGGGCCCCAAACAAGTACAGAGCAGGGAAGCAGCCAAGCCTTGGGGTAGAGGGAAGCCAGGGGCAGATCCAGAAGGCAGTGTCACTGAAATTGTCTCATGCTTAGAATCTAGCTCGTGTGGCCCAGAGGTCTTGGGGAAAAAACCCAAGCTGTTGGTCAATCCAAACGACAGGAAATCCATGCACTTTTATGTTTGTAAGCGGTGTTTGGTGAGGGCCTTTGCTTGGCATCTCCAGAGTTTTTTAGCAAAGTTTTCTTGTTCAGAAATGTTAGTATCACCTTGGCTATTAGGACAGAGAAGGGATCAGGGCCCCCCTAGTGGCAGAGTATGGTGATTGGTGGCAGCAGGACCTCCTCAAGACTTCCTGTGGGAACAGGAGACACAATGTGAGGCGGGGAGGAGATAGGGGGTACCCTTGGTAATGGAGATACCACCCCCCTCCCATCTTAACTCTGAAGAGATACAGCAGGTGACCAGAGAAGCCTTGCAGCAGAAAGCTGCCTTGGAGGATAAACTTCAGAGGGAAAAGACTAGAAGCCCAGAGCACAGGCAGCGAGAAGCCAACGGGCAAGGGAGGAGAGGGGAGGAGAAGGGAGGGAAGATATCCCTTTCCACGGTTGTGCCTTGGCCCCTGCCCAGGCAAAGAGGGGCATATTTTCTGACTTGTCCCAAGCCCCTGCATCTGCCACCTTGTTTACCTCGTGCCTATTTATAGTTACAGGCTCCAAGCCTGGCATGGGACTCTGCGATTTATATGACTATAAACCTCCAAAGGGCACTAAGAGCTGGCAGGGCATGGATAAAGACAAGGGCAGGCCTCCCAAGGTCAAAATGGCCACCCTCCCACCGCTGCTAAGCTTATAACCCACTAAAGGGCAAGAGATCACAAGGCCAGTCTCAGGCAAAGAAGAGATGAACAGGAAGCCACAATTACCTCTTTGGCTCTCTTTTCCTACCCTGAGCTTGTCCAGTTTAAGAGCTGGAACAAGTTCAATAGGACCTGATTTGTTTTGTTTTGATTTCCTGTTGGGGTGGGGTAGGGAAGCTTGGTGTGGGAGGGTGGATCTCTTCAAGGAGTGCTGGAATTTGGAGAGAGTGGGTAAATCCAGAAAGGGTGTCTGCAGCCCAGCTCCCACTTGCCCATCCACTTAGCAGAAGGGAAAAAAGAGAATCAGACCTGGAGCACTCCTGGCCCCTGCTTGTGTTTGGGGGCCTTTGGAAGCCTGAGCTGGTCCACCTCTCACTTAGGACAGGGTACGCTGGTGGAGTACCCAGTGCCTGGGCCACCAGTCACCATGGGATTATGCTAGAGCAGCTCGTTGCCCAAATCCTTCCCTTTAGAGGCACCCTCGTCAGCCTCTGGCTGGCCCTCTGCTTCACGGTCCTCTCCATTGCCTATTTCCTTCCATCTCCTGTGTGTTCTCCTCCTGTTTGTTCTCATCCCACTTCTCCCCCCAAAGTGCCCCACACTGTGCCTGCTGTCCCTGCTCCTTCTGCTGTGACTCTTCCAGCCTCCTGCTGTGAACTTTCCCCCAAGCCCTCTGCACATGATTTATCATATGAGCATTAAGGCTAGACATAGCTCAGTTCTCTGTGTGTGTGTGTGTGTGTGTGTGTGTGTGTATAAGAATGTGCTGGGTAGGTGGACAGAGTCACAAGTCACAGGCTGAATAGGTGTGAACATGAAAGAGAAGAGAAACCCAGAATGACCTTCTCCTTGACTGTTTTGTTATTTCTCATCAATCTTTAGTCTGCTAGACCAAACTTGAGGGCCAGGGTGACCCGGTAGCCATTTCTGGCCCTCCCGTGGCCCTCCCTTCCCCATCAACATCATGGGCCTTAGACCCCTCAGGAGTGGACTAAACATGGTTTGGGACAGGCAGAGCTGGGAGCCAGGGGTTGCCCAGCTGGAGCCAGTCCTCTAGTGGGAAGAGGGGCACTAAGGACACTGAATTATCAGTCCACAGAGAGGAATTAGGGCTCTGGGTAAAGTAATACTCCAGGGAAAAGAGGAGGTTCCCAGGGGGGATGGGCTCATTCTCAGGCCCACTCCTCCCTCCCCCTTTCCTAGCCCAGCCCACAGAGGTAGATAGGCAAATCACAGTCTTTTCCTTCTCTGAGGAGGGGAGACAGGAAGTGGATAAGATTCCAGAGTCCAGAGAGTCCTTTTCAGTCACTTCTAGTCTACTTTTTACCTGGCGCCTTCTGTGGGATGGAGGAAGGGGGCATCTAGCAAGACATAGATCAGGTGGGAGGATGGGTCTGAGGAACTGGGTGGGGCTGGGGTGGGGTGGAGAGGAGCCAGGAGGACCTGTACGGGGCTGGAAGGAGGACGGAGCTTGCCCTCTTGCCCTCTCCCAGAGGGAGGCAGCAGAGGACCATGGGAACTGCCCTGTTCAGTGATTGGCAGTTCAGTTGCCTTTGGGACCTCTAGCCACCATCCTAAGGGACTCACCTGGTTTGAAAGTTTCACACCTCCAGCCCCTGCCCCTCTGCTGGAGAGAGAAGGGGCAAGTCAGCCTGTCCTTGATTTGGCCTCCACAAGCCCCTCCATTCATTCCTAAGCAGAGGCTCATTTCCTTCATGTCTGGAGCTTATTTTTTTTTTTAATCTTTTTTTTTTTTTAATTTTTATTTATTTATGATAGTCACAGAGAGAGAGAGAGAGAGAGAGAGAGAGAGGCAGAGACATAGGCAGAAGGAGAAGCAGGCTCCATGCACCGGGAGCCGGACGTGGGATTCGATCCCGGGTCTCCAGGATCACGCCCTGGGCCAAAGGCAGGCGCCAAACCGCTGTGCCACCCAGGGATCCCCATGTCTGGAGCTTAGAAAACATACTTTTGTTCATTCTCCCATCCCCTTACATTCCTCACCCCCAACCTCCCAATTCCTTATCACGCACATCCACTTGGGGGCCATGACCCAGCCCTGAGTCACCACCTGAAGAGGCTCGTTCTATTCAAGGGAGCTACCACTAGACATTGTTTCCATCTGATTCCCAATCTTTCCTAGAGAGTTTTGAGTGAGGTTCATACTCTTGATGTCTCTCTTCTCCTACCCGCTCACCAGGCCCAATTACTTGGGTATGGGGACCACATCTGGACCTGGGGATACACAGGAGACAGTCCCTCATGCTGTGGGCCAGGCTGGTCTGGGGGCAGCAGCTAGGTGGAGGAGATCTGAGATGTGGCCTAGAGTTGAAAAACCAATGCCTCCAAGTCTAGAAACATTCCCCTCCCTCCTGGCATGGCACCTCCATGGTCCCTCAGCCTGTCTGGAAGTCATCAGGGAGGAGTGGGGTGCAGCAGGGAGCATAGGCAGGGAGGGAAAGTGAATAGTAGAGGGGAGGAGAGGACACTGGTCAAGGGACTAACATCTCAGTTGCTGGCAGCTCAGAGTTAGGAAACTAGAAGGAAACCAGAAGCTTAAATGTAAAGCCTGAGCAGAGAAAACGTGCCTTGAGGGGCTGCCTGAGCATGGGGTTGGAGGAGCTAGGGACAGAATGGCCTTAATTTGAGGATATCTTACCCAAGAGGAAGGTAAGGCGGAACAGGGTTCTTGAGAAGAAGAGGGCCAAGGAGTTATTGTGAGCCCTTGTCAGGGTATGAGTGGCTGAGAGAACTGAAGACCTGAACCCTGAGAAGCAGAGAGGCAGAGTTGGGGAGTGGCGGGATGGCGCTTTTCTCTCTTACCTCATCTCTTGCTATTGGTGTCAAAGAATCCTGGAGTTCAGAGCATCCAAGATGTAAGGCGGTGGGCACCTTATAGGTCACCTAGCTCATAACCCATTTTACAGGTAGAAAAGAGAGGCTCAGAGGGGTAGGGTGGCACTGGGTCCCAGGGTGTACGACTGGCCAGCCACCAGCCTAGTTCCCAGACCCCACATCCGCCTCATCATACGGAACTCCATGCTGAGCTGCCCACCCCATAGATTTATTCCCTGATTAAGTTCTCCCTCCTCCATTTGCCCTGTTGCTGTTCTATGTTTAGATCCCTCCAGATCTGCCTGTCTGAGGAGCCCTGGTTGGAAAACCTCCCCTTCCTTTCCTATTCCAGACTGGGGCTTCTTAGGGGCTCCCTTTGCAACTTGAGATGTCTCTCGTCTTTCTATGAAAGTGTCTCTCCCACTCTGCCTCTGCCTCTCCCTCTTTCTCTCTTCTCCAGCCCCGCCCCCCTCCCCCCCAGCCACTAACCCCTCCTTTAGATAGAGCCTCTGAACTGCTGAGATGAATCTCTCAAGCCATGGTTCTGGCCTCTTCTTAGTAATTGAGCTGTTCTCCCAAGTAGTGGTGGGGGAGGGAGGCAGTGGCAGCCTGGGTCTGGTCCTCCTCCTCCTGGCTTAGCCCACCCCACTGTGATCCAGCAGAGAGTGTGAGGAGGGGAGAGGTGGTGATGCTTCCTCTTCTCAGCCTGCCTTCTCCAACTCTGTCTCCCCGGCTTCCCCTCCCCACTTCATCTCCAGCACAAATCACATGGTGACAGCCCCATCCAACCTTTGGGGAAGGGTTTGTAAATGTGTCTTCCTTAGCTCTGATCTCCAAATTGTTCCTTTTATTGCATTTGTCACGGTGAAGATTAAAGTCCCTGGGTGGCCTGCACCACAAATCACAGTGTGCACTCAGGAAGCGGCTGCAGGTTGGGAACTGATGGAGGGGTCCGGGCCCTGCACACACTCCCAAGCACACACTGCCGTCCATGGTGTGGACTTGTATCTAGGAATAGGAGATGGGCCCCGGCTGTTCCTGTTCTGAGCTGTTGGCCCTCTTGGTAGCACAGTTTGCGATCTCTTCCTCCAGGCTGTCTTCCAGGTTCACTGTGCCCGTTCTATAGTGGGCGTCAGTACCTACATAGGTCTCACCTGTTTCTCCCATTAGAAGAGAGGGAAAGCTGTGTTCATGTCACAGGTGTTTTGAGATATGCCTCTATCTCTGGCCATGTCAATCTCAAGATCTCATCCTGGAAACATTCCCAGTGGGTCAAGGTCAACTCGGGCCCAAAGGCCCCCCAGGAACCCACATCCAGGACCCAGGAAAACAGCTAATCATACCTTGCCCAGCACCTCCAGATCCTGACATTCATTTTTATCCTGCCACACAACCTGGTGCAAAAGGGACAGCAGAGACAGAGGAGACTCTGCTGAGGGACCAAGAGGACAAAAGCTGCCTTGTCCACATGCACGGAAAACCAGCTCCTTTCCTACCCCCTTACGAGGTAGGCTTCCTGCCTGTCCCTCATGCACATTCATAACATTCAAATTTATGCCGTAATCTCTGCCGCTCCATATGTATGAGCCTTTGATGGGTGTTTGGGTTTATGGGATGCACCCAGCCCTCCGTTCCCTCACCCGCCCACCGCCTCCAACCACTGCAAAGACGCTCGTACATAATTGACATCGGCAGATTCTTTCATTATACAAGATTTAGCATCTGCTCGGGGATTGCTCGCTCCTCACTCACTATAGATGACTTTTCCCTGAGTTTCCTATTATCAATTCAAATTAGCCCCATTTCCCCACCCGACCAGTACAGCGTTTACACTTGACAGTGAGGAAACAGCAAAGCTGTAATGGGCTTCTCAATTATTTAGGCCCAGTTAGGCCAGGACCCAGAAGGCCTCGACAAGGGATTATGCTGAGGTGGGGTCATCACAGAGTGGAGCATAGGGTCTCCACCATTTGGTCTGTTTGGCTTCCTCACAGCCCTATACCCTCACTTTCCACCCCGGGGGAGCCCCCCCATCTGGTCTCTAAGGGGTGGGACAGTCCCTTGCTGCCCCCACCCTCAGCAGCAGCTCCTCCCCTTTTTCATGCCCACTTCTCATCTTGTCTGCTTCATATGAATAGCAATGGGCTACCAGCAGAAACCAAAGAGGTCACTGGCACCACCCTGGCAGGCCCCCTCCCCTTAAGATGTCTGTCTTAAAGTACACCTCTGTGAAGATTCAAGGTGGTAGGCTAGGATTTTAGAGATACTGGCAGAGAAAGACAGAGACAGATACCAGTGAACATTAGAATCATGCTATGCAACCCTAGGAAGAGAGAGAAACAGACCCAAAAACAGAGATACATGAGAGCCTGAGGGAGCTGGGAGAGATGCCATTGGCGTCCGGGAAAAGTCACAGGAAGAGAAAGGCTTGGGTGAGGCCCTTTCTTAGACCAAACTGGCTGCACAGAACTGTAATTAGGTCAGTGCTGCCCACCTGCTGGTCTGACGAGTCCAGGCCCAGTGGCTATTCAGGAGTCATGGGCTTCCTGGAGCCCACTAAGTAGCCCAAGCACAGGGCAGAAGCTCCAAGTCAGCATGGTGGACCTAGGCCCTCACTCTAGTCAACCCACAGTCATCTTGAGCAGGGCTCCTCCTGCCCCTTCCTAATCCTCTCTTCCCTCCCTCCCCTCCTCTCCTCCCTAGTGCCCAGCCCCTCCCCTTTCCTAGCCCAGATCAGTTTGCAAGGGCAGTGATGGGGGAGGCAGCAGGCAGGGATCTGAGAGGCTCTGGGATTAGAGGTGTCTTTCCCATGCTCTGCTCCTCCAGAATCAAAGAATTCCTCTGTCTGATTGGATTTACCCTAAGTCACAGGCGTGTGGGACCTTCTTTCCCTCAGCAACAGCTGGAAACAGCCCTAAATATGATTAATTAATGTTGTAAAAAGCCCCGGACACAATTAAGATTTATGTGTGTGTGTGTGTGTGTGTGTGTGTGTGTGTGTGTTGATAGGGGACAGGAGTGGGGGGAGACGGGTGGATTACCAACTACCTCCAGGGCCCTCCAGGGGAGTAGAGTGATATTTCCTTAGAGACATTCCTTAGATACCCATCCCGGACAGGGGTCATTTTATTCAGCCTCCAGCTTTTAAGCAGATGAGCCCCTTCCTCTGTCTGTCCTGGGGGCACTGGGTGATCTTTTGCTCTCTCTTCCCTGATGAAGCAAGGAGGGTGGTGTTCTGGGGCAGGTGCCTCATCTTTTTTCCCTTCACCATGAAAAGAGTGTTCTCCCCCAAACCTCAGTTCCTCTTGCTGGGTCATTCTAGGGATCAAGGACATATGCACAATCCCTCCCCCCCAACATAGCTGCACAGACACAAGCCCAAAGGGATGTAAAGCTGGAACCTCAGAGGAATCTGAATAAACCAGCTGCCACCCAAGATTCCTACCCTTGGAGAGGTCTCACTTTCATTCTCAGAGACTCGTGTCTTCAAGACAGGACAGAGATCATTTCTTTGGACTCCCTCTTGCAGCTCTCAGATGACAAAACCTCATCTGAGGAGTCCTCTCCTGATGCCTGTGTGATTTGGACATCCCAGCTTTGATAAGATGCTTGCAGTGACAAGTGTTACTTATAATTCTGGAAGGGAAGGGACAGGAACACAGATACTTCCAAACAGCAAACGATCTGAAAATCAGTTCTCCAGAATCTTTGAAAGAGCACTGGATTTCATTTTTATTTTTTTAAGAGCACTGGATTTTAATTTCTTTTATTTATTGCAACTGACTGATCTACTTCTGTTTTGCTGAAATGACCAAGTCTAAAAGGAGGCTACCTAGGTTCTAGTACTGATGGCCAAAGATAGAATGGGTCAGAAGGAGCAGGGAAAAAGCTCCAGACTCTACATTCCATATCCGGATCATTCTAGCATCGGTAGCCCGAGTTTGTAAGGCCTCTTCTACCTTATGGCTCAGTCCCCAGGAAGTCTGAGGACTGCCTGGTTTAGCCTTGGGAGAGGATCACCATACATCCTGATGGAGTCCATAACAAACATGGCCTTAAACCACTAGGATTGGAGTTCAACTTCCTGATATCAAGGAGTCTGTGGAACTCCTTGTCAGTTTCCTGCCCCATTGCAGGCGAATCATGAGGCTCAAAAGTAGCAGGGGCGTTCCAGAGGCCCCACATGCAAATGTGTTGGCTCTACCTTATGGGTCAACTGTGCAGAGTGCCTTCCACCCCATTTCCAAGCACATCCTTTGGGCTCTACAGAGTACCATTACCAGGGAGATGAGAGAGGGACTGAGACAGTGTAAGCAACGGACCTTTGTCCCAGTGAGTGAACAAGGAGGAGGAAGAGGAGATAGAGGGGAGAAAAGCAAGCTGGCGATAGGGAGCTCCTCTGTGAGTGTCCTTATGCTTTCTTACAGATGCTCTGCTTCTTTGCTGTCTGATATTGATGTATACACAGGTGACCCTGTGCATCTTTTTTTTTTTTAGATTTTATTTATTTATTCATGAGAGACAGCGGTGGGGCAGAGACACAGGCAGAGGGAGAAGCAGGCTCCATGCAGGGAGCCCGACATGGGACTTGATCCTGGGACTCCAGGATCACATCCCGGACCGAAGGCAGCGCTAAACTGCTGGGCCACCGGGGCTGCCTGACCCTGTGCATCTTTATAGGTCAATGTGTCTCTGTACATATTGTATCTCTACTCTGTGTTAATACTTCATGACCCTATAGCTAGGGATAGGTGTGTCACTAGAAAGATCAAGAAACTAGGGGGTTACCCAAAAGACCAAATCAGGGCATCTTGAGTCTTTGCTGAGCACACTATTTTATATTATTATTTTCTCTAAATTTATTTATTTATTCATGAGAGACACTGAGCGAGAGAGAGGCAGAGACACAGGCAGAGGGAGAAGTAGGCTCCACCCAGGGAGCTCCATGCAGAACTCGATCCTCGGACTCTGGAATCCCACCCTGAGCCAAAGGCAGACACTCAATGGCTGAGCCACCCAAGCGACCTGAGCATAGCGTTTATTTATTTATTTTTAAATTTTTATTTATTTATTCATTCATGAGAGACACAGAGAGAGGCAGAGACACAGGCAGAGGGAGAAGCAGGCCCCGTTCAGGGAGCCCGACGTGGGACTGTATCCCGGGGTCCCCAGGATCACACCCTGGGCTGCAGGCGGCGCTAAACCGCTGCGCCACCGGGGCTGCCCTGAGCACAGTGTTTAAGACAAGCAAAGGGGACCGCCTGGGTGGCTCAGTCGTTGAGTGTCTGCCTTTGGCTCAGGGTGTGATCCCAGAGTCCCAGGATCCAGTTCTGCATGGAGCTCCCTGCATGGAGCCTACTTCTCCCTCTGCCTATGTCTCTGCCTCTCTCTCTCTCAGTGTCTCTCATGAATTAAAAACAAACAAACAAACAAAAAAAACAAAAACAAAAACAAAAAAAAACCCAAAAAAACCCAAGCAAAGGAATATGAAGTGGAATGCCTTTAGGAGAGGCATGTGCTTTTGAGGTGCAGCTACAGACCCTACCACTCCCTATTGCATTTTGCTGGTTGCTTCACATTTACATAATCTGCCTGGCACTGTAATGCTGACTCTGTCACCTCTTGAAGGAGAAGGCAATATGCTACTATTTGCCCACCCATGAATTGGCTTCCTTCAGAGACAAGGCTGGGGTCTGGCTACCAAATTCTCTGGGACTCAGGGGTACTGGGAGCCATTTATTTGTTCCTCTTCAGTATCAGTAACACCTGAACTGAGGGGAGGAAAACAATCCCATCCTTCTATGAGGGAGAGGAGCAAAAGATCATACAGAAGATACTGGAATCCAGTCTGCCTCAGTGGGACTCAGAACTTTGCACACTGTCTCTTCAACTTTGCCAAGTCAGTTCTGAGCTGAGGCTGAGATACGAGAGCGGGGGCCGGCGGGGTGGGGGGGACAGAGACCCTGAGGGATTACTAATTTCCGGTTGATGAGTCCTCAACATGGGCCTCTGCCAGAGGATGGAGAGGGGTTTGGCCTGATGGGATGGCCCATTCTGTGGCCTCACAGATAGGCAGACCTCCCCGCCTTCCTGTTCAGCATTTTATAGCTACCCCACCCCACCCTCCATCTTCCCAGGAGAAAGGGAGATTTATCAGTCCCAAGGAAGGTAGACTCTAGTGCGTCCTTTACACTTAGGAGAGTTACCTGGAATGTGTGGGGCTTGATGAGGGGCTGGGGATAGGGCTTGTTCTTAGTGCCTACTTCACCCTTGCAGCTTTCCAGCTTTCCAGAACTCTCAGTGGACCTGGTAGGGTCAGGCTGCTGAGGGCAACCATCCTATGATAAGTCTGTCCCTGGGATTCCCCCATTCTGGCAGCAACTTCCAGAGTAGAGATCCTGATTACAAGCCTTTTGACTTCCAAGAAGCCTAGAATAGACATGAGAAGGGAATAAAGAGGGCACCTTCAGGGAATATGAGTATTGATATTTTATAGTCATCATTTAATGAATGTTTATTTTATGCCAGGTATTTTACACTTACACGTTATATCTCATTAATGGCTACAACCATCCTGTAAAGTAGGTATTATTATCTCCTACTGATCAGATAAGGGGATTGATGGTCCAGATTAAAAACTGGCCCAAAGCCACACAGCTATTAATCTGGCTCTTTCCATTCAAGGGCACTGCCTCCCCTTCAGTAAATCAATATAAAAGCTGAGGTCAATAGGGGTGCCTGAATGGCTCAGTCTGTTAAGCATCAGACTCGATTTCAGCTCAGGTCACAGTCTCAGGGTCATGAGATGGAGCCCAGCATCCCTCTAGGGGCTCAGCAGGGTGTCTGCTTGAGATTCTCTCTCCCTCTCCCTTTGCTCCTCCCCACCCCCTTTTTCTCTCTCCTCTCTTTCAAATAAATAAATCTGAAACAACAACAACAACAACAACAAAAACCAAACCCCAAAACCTGAGGTCAGTAGGCAAGGTGGGAGTAGGGCAGCTTACCAGATTCAGCAAATAAAAATTCAGGATGCCCAGTTAAATTTGAAATTCAGATAAACAACAAATTTAGTTCAAGTATATCTTATGCAGTATTTGGGATATACTTATACTAAAAAGCTATTTGTTGTTTACCTGAAATTCAAATGTAATGGTCATCCTGCATTTTTTTAAGATTTTATTTTTTTATTTATTCATGAGAAACACAGAGAGAGAAAGAGAGAGGGAGGGGCAGAGACACAGGCAGAGGGAGGAGCGGGCCCCACGCAGGGAGCCCCACGCAGGGAACCCGTCGCGGGACCCCATCCCAGGTCTCCGGGATCAGGCCCTGGGCCGAAAGCAGGCGCCAAACCGCTGAGCCACCCAGGCTGACCACCACCCTGCATTTTATCTGGCAATTCTAGGGTGGGGCCCAGCCCTGCCCCATTTTTCCCCCAAAGCCTTGAGGGAAATAGGCCTCAAGCAAAAGGTGGTCTGAGCTCAAAAGATGGCTCTGGCAGCCCTGACAACCCTCATCCCTCTCCCTGACTGGATGATCCTCAAGAGTGGGGCAGGGCCTGGGGTGTGGGGATCTGCCTGCCCCGCAGTTCAGGATCGCACCCATTCACCCATCGGTAGGGACGGGTCCTTTCTCATCCCAGCACTGGGCTGCTCCACGGGCAGTGGCAGCGGAGACCACTAGTGGGGTGGAGTTGGCGGGGGGCGAGGCACCAGCACAGGAGAGGTCCCTAAAAAAAAAAAAAAAATTGAAGAGGGAAAACGTCAAGAAATCTGAGATGTCAGAAAAAGCATCCAAGCAGTTATCCTGGGGGGAAAAAAACGTCCTGACATTTATTTTAGGGTCAGAATTCTATCACGGGAGTGCGGGAGGGGCTGGGGTGCGGGAGTCCCGAGCAATCGGTTCAAGCGCTCGGACCGCGGGGCCGTGGGCCGCACCGTAGGCGGGCCCGGGAGGAGCGGGGGCGGGGGCTGCTCCTGCTGGCGCCCCGCTGGCCCCCGCCCGCCCTGGGCCTCGAGCCGGGCTGTGGCCGCACCTGGGGTCCGGCCGGGGACTGGGCCGGGCGTCCCCGCGGGCGCGTCCCCGCAGCTCTGCGGGCGGACGGCGCGGCTCGGGCCCAGGCTCCAGCGCCGGCTCCAGCGCGCGCTCCGGCGTCCGGCGTCCGGCCGGGCTCGCCTGGCCACTCCCGGCGCGCCTGGCTCCGCTCGCTCCGGGCGTCTCCCTACTGAAGAATTATGTTGCATAAAGCAGCCGCCACCATCTTGAACTGGCAGTGAACTTTGCTTTCTACATATAAATACAGATAGCAATCACACCCCAATCAGCGCCGAGGCTTCAGGGCATCATCTCAGCAACTCTAACTTTCCCATTACGATAATGTGATTTTCACTCAGTCTATAATATCACCAGCCATGAATAAAGCAACTGGCTCTGTCTCTCTCCTCCCCCCTTCCTCTGCCTCTCTGCCACCCTCCTCAGCCTTCTTCCTTTTCCTCCCTCACTCCCTCCTCTCCTCTCTCTGCAACCTCTCCGCGTATCCGTCTCCATCTCTATCTCTGCATCTCCAAGCATCTCGACCTTTCTCTCCCTGCCTCCCTCCTTCCTGCTCTCCATCCCCCCCCCCCCCATTCCCTAAATACTAATGACAGGGATTTGCAGTGCCCCAGGCTCAGTTAAGTTCTGCTCCCCAGCTCTGCCATCATCTGCCTTTGCCTGAGGTGAGAAACTCTGCGGGCTTGGAGGTGGTGGGGGCCGCCTGCAAGGCTTTGGGGAGGGTGAGGAGATGGGGAGGAGAGGCTAGGAATGGGCTTCTTCCCTCCTCTATCCCTCTTTCCTTAGGTACCCCGATGGCTGTGTAAGGATTCCTACCAGGAGCCAAAGCCGGAGACTCAGCAACTAAAAGCATCCGCCAGGAATTGCTGAAGGGGAAGGTCCTGGAGGCTCTGGTTTTCTGGATTTGGGGGTCCTCATACACAACCAGATTCCAAGTGCCAGACTATTGTGAGTGGATACAGCTGGTGAGAGGATGTCTGGAGAGGCCTGGGAGAAAGAAGGAACTGGCCCAGACTTCTAGTGCTACTTCTGAGTACACTGGGCCCTAAACTTGGTAAAGCTATCCAGACTGGAGGTGTCTACCAGGACGTAGTTTTAGCTAAAGCTCACAGGGGTACCTGGGTGGCTCAGTCGATTAAGCATCTGCCTTTGGCTCAGGTCATGATCCCAGAGTCCCAGGAAAGAACCCCATGTTGTGCTGCCTGCTGAGCAGGGAGCCTGTTTCTCCCTTTCCCCCTGCCCCCCACTTGTGCTTGATCTGTCTCTCTAGGGCTTCTTTCTCTCTCAAATAAATAAAATATTTTTAAAAATAGATAAAAGCTTACAGACAGCCTTTACCAAGGTGTTAGCCACCTTGTCAGAGCTCCTGGAAAGGCCTCTTGCCTTCAAGGACACTCCAGGGTGGTAGTGGTGCTGGTGGGGGGAATTATCTGTGCCTCTCTGGTCATTTCTGGTCATTCACTTATCCATCCCCCTGGGTTTGTATTCCAGTTCTTTCACCTACCAGTTTTGGGGCCATGGACAATGCTCTTAACTTTTTAAAGCCTCAGTGTTCTCATCTATAATACAGGGATAATAATAGTACCTGCTAGTGAATAAAATAATGCCTATAAAGTGCTTAACACAGTACTCAGCACATGTTAAATGTTCAATAAATGTTAGCTATTATTACCATTAGCAAATATTGAATAATCACCTGCTGTATGTGTTAGGCAGTACACCATGGAGGTAAAGAACCTATAGTTTTGGAGTCAGACTGTCTGAATTTGAATCCTAGCTTAGCCACTTACCAGCTTTGTGACCGTGGGAAAGTCACTTAGCCTCACTCACAGTCAGTTTCCTCATCTGTAGCAGGAATAATAATAGTCCCTATTTCATAGGGTTATGGTGAAAGCTGCTCAGACTAATCTAGTGTTTGGCACAGGGCCGACACATGGCAAGGGCTCTAGGAATATTAGCAAGCAGGGGTCTGGCAGGGCAAATCCAGCCATTTGTGAGGCAAACACTGCTCTGATTGTCCCAGAGACCACATTCTGTCTGCTGGCTAGTCTCTGGGACCCTGACTTTTCCCGTTGCTCTAGACCATTGATGGCCTTCACCTTCCACTTCTGTGGAGATTGAGAGCTTGCTTCAATTTCGAGCCCTCAATTTCGCTGGCTATAAGAATTGTGACTTTTCAGCTGCCCATCTGCCTGGGATGGGACTAGGATTCCTGCCTAGTGCCTTCCTTGGGCAATGGTGGGAAGAGAGGGTGTCTTCTTTTTTTTTTTTTTTTTTTTTTTTTTGTCTTGTTTTAAAGATTTCACTTATTTATTTGACGGGGGTAGGGGAGAAAAAGAGAATACACAAGCAGATGGACCAGCAGACTCCCAGCTAAGCAGGGAGCCTGAGGTGGGACTGGATCCCAGAACCCTGGGATCATGACCTGAGCCGAAGGCAAACATTTAACTGACTGAGCCACCCAAGCACCTCAAGAAGGTGGCTTTTGACTGCACTCTCTTAGGCAAGGGTTACAAGGTCCAGAAGGCAATTCTTTTTTTTTTTTAAGATGTATTTATTTATTTGGGGGTGGGGAAGAAAGGGGGGAAGGGGCAGAGGGAGAGGGAGACAAGTAGCCTCCCCGAAGAGCAGGGGCTCACACAGGGCTCAATCCCAGGACCCTGAGATCATGACGTGAGCTGAAATCAAGTCAGACACTTAATTGGCTGAGCCACTGAGGTGCCCCCAGAAGGTAACTCTTGAATGTTCTCCGTTAGGCACTGGTGACAAATTAGAAACAGACACTTACATTCTGACCATTTCTGCATTTCTAAGTATTTATAGGTCTATTTGCTTGCTTGCTTTTCTTGGTTTCTCTCTGAAGGATCCTTTGGCAGCATTCCAGCCTGATCTCAAATGAAAGAGAGGAGAGAAGCCTCCACTCACTTCGGTTGGGCCACAAAAGGGCACCAGGCGTTATGATGGTCAGAGCTCCTAATTCTGGGGCCTGGAGAGGCAGACCCAGGGGAGGAACTTTAGGGTACAGTGTCAGGCGAATGGCTTATTTGGGTCACTTTGTTCATACCTAGTCTCTGCTTGGCTCTGGGAGCAAGGAAGCTACCCTTCAAAATCCAGAGACTAGGAGTACTTGGCTGGCTCAGCCAGGAGAGCATGCAACTCTTTTTTTGTTTGTTTTTAGATTTTATTTATTTATTCATGAGAGACACACAGAGAGAGGCAAAGCAGGCTTTCTGCAGGGAGCCTGATGTGGGACTCAATCCCAAGACCCTGGGATCATGACCTGAGCCAAAGGCAGATACTCAACCACTGATCCACCCAGGCATCCTGAGCATGCAACTCTTAATCTCAGGTTTGTGAGTTCAAGCCCCACAATGGGCATGGAGCCTACTTAAAACAACAACAATAACAACAACCAAAAATAAATAGGTGTGCCTGGGTAGCTCAGTCAGTTAAGCACTGACTCTTGGTTTCAGCTCAAGTCATGATCTCAGAGTCCTGGGATCGAGCCCCACATCAGACTCTATGCTCTACATGGAATCTGCTTGATACTTTTCTCTCTCCCTCTCCCTCTGCCCCTCACACTTGTGCTGTCTCTCTGTCTCTATAAATAAAACCTTTTTTAAAAGATTTATTTATCTATGAGAGACACAGAGAGAGGCAGAGACATAGGCAGAGGGAGAAGCAGGCTCCCCTCAAGGAGCCCAATGCGGGGCTCGATCCTGGACCCTAGGATCACATCCTGAGCCAAAGGCAGATGCTCAACCACTGAGCCACCAGGGTGTCCCTTTAAAAAAAATTTTTTTTATTTCTTTATTCCTGAGAGAGAGAGGGAGAGAGAGAGAGAGAGAGAGAGGCGGAGACACAGGCAGAGGGAGAAGCAGGCTCTCTGCAAGGAGCCCAATGTGGGACTCAATCCCGGATCCCGGGATCACACCCTGAGCCACCCAGGCGTCCTTCTTAAAAACAAAACGCAACAACCAAACAACCCAAATAAATACACAAAATCCAGAGCATAACCCAAAGTATTCTTCACTAAGTGCATTAGTCAAGGGAACCAAACAGTCTATTAACACCCCCTATAGAACTTGGAGTCTGACCTCATCCCTACTCACTGTACTCCTCAAGGACAAATAAGACAGGGCTCATGCCTTCCAGATAATCACAGTCCAGTGCGGGAGACAGACATGAAAACGAAGCAACAGAAGGCACAGTGAGAAGCCAACACAACAGGGTGTGATGGGGACAAAAAGAGAGTGGTCAGTCAAGTAGGACTTCCTAGAGGAGGTGGTACTTCAGCTCATTTGTAAATGTGGGCAGAATGGCAGGGGAAGAGAAGAGCATTTCAGGCTGGGGGAATGGCAGATGCAAAAGCCTTGAGGTGTCCGACAGCCTGCCACACTGGGAGAACCAAAGCACAGAGGGTGGGGTCACTTCGAGGGATGCCAGTGGAAGGGGACAGGTAATAAAAGGCTGTGGCTGTGCAAGTTGACTTCTATCCGGAAGGGCTTTAGTAGTGGAGTGATTTGTATTTCCAAAAATAAAAATAAAAATAGCTCTGAGGATGATGAAGAAAATGGGGGAAAGGTGCATCCAGAATAACTGGAGGTGGGAGAGGGGTGAGGTGGCTCTTAGACCTGTGCATGGCGGCAGGGTGGGGATATCAAGGAGTGAGGCTTCAGAGTGTCTTTGGAAAACTGACAGAATTTTCTACCTGACCAGGTGTGGGGATGAGGGAGGGGATCCCTGGCTGGCTGCCAGTTCTAGCCTGGGTGAACAATCTGAAGTGACACAGATGGGGAATAGAGGAGGTATAGAGTAGGTTTGGGTGGAAAGTGCAAATTATTGAGTTTTGATTGGGACTTGTACTTGGGGCGGGGAGGGGGGAGTCATCTAGAGAACATCTCAGTGCAAATATGCAGGAGGCTAAGAGGCCATTAAGAACTTGATGGTCACATATGTGGAAATTAAGGTGTCTGGTAGGGAGCCAAAAATAGCTCATGGAGTTCAGAAAAGAAGTCCTATCAGAAGACATGGACTGGGGAGTCACTGGCTTTTGGATGGTAATTAAGGCCATGGGAAGGTCAGTTACTTGGGAAGAACAAGTGAGGAGAGAGGGGGTAAGAGCAGAGACTTAGGGAGGAATAGCACTCAAAGGGGTGGTGTCAACCTTGGTGACACATTTGGATCAGCCAGGGAGCTTGAAAAACACCCATATGTAGGCCCTACCCCAGATAGACAACCTGAATCTCTGGGAGTAAGCTGTAAGAGTTCCTCCGGCTGAGAACTAGTGACTCAGAGGGAGGGCAGAGAAACAGGGCTAGCAAGGGAGACTGAGAAGGAATGTTCAGGAAGATAGGAAGAGTTTCAAGGAGGGAGAGTTCCAAAGCATCAAATTTTGCAGAATAATAAGTTAACCTCTACCTAGTACTTAATGCTATTTCAGGGACTTTACATGAATTCTCTGAATCCTCCTGGAGATCCTATGAAGCAGGTACTATTATTATAATCAGTATTTTAATGATAAGGAAACTGAGGCACAGAGATGTTAAGTAGTTGCCCAAAGTTGCAACTAGTAAGAAGAAACTAGGATTCAAGCCCAGGCAGGGGGCTCCTCATGGCTGTGCTAGGCCACCACTCTGGCAGTGGCCAAGTGAGGTAGTTTAAACATGTAGCTGGTTGGAATAATCTTCCAAGGGGTCTCCTTCTCTTCTTCTCCTTTCTCTTTTTTCCATCTCTTTCCCTTTTTCCTCTCACCCTAGGTCACCTAGGCCTGCTCCTCTCCCCCTTGGCCTTCTTCTGGCTGACAGGCCAAGTGGGGCTAGTTTTCCTCCTTCCCTCTTGTTGAGACAACACAGTCTGCCCCTTATCAGGTTGCCACAACTGTGGGCACACAGCCAATAGTGTATTCACTCACCAGGCTGAGCTGAGCATTTTTTAAAGCCTCCACAGTCTTAGAAAGGGGTGGGAAAGGGAGGGGTGGGGAGTCAGGGTGATACAGAAGAAATAGAGGATCTGTTCCTCTTGGGAAGTAAGTCTTCTGGGAAGTAGATGCAGAGATAGGCCTTGAGAAGGAAGGAGACTGGAATCCACATTCACATGGAAGGGATGTGAGCATAATCAGACACCTGGGTTATACCCTACCTGTTAGAATTACCAGGGGTCTTCAAAAACATACTATAAGGGCACCTCCAGAGCAACTGAATTGGAATCTCTGGGGGCATGATGGGATTTCAAAGCTCTACAGGTGATTCTAAAATATTGCCTGGGTTGAGAACCTTAGTTTTGTTACTTCCCATTGAGTGGTCTTGGGAAACCCATTGGACCTCTTTGAGCCTCAGTATTCTTTTATCTGTAAAATAGGGGTAGTAATCTTGCCCCTGCCTACTTTATACAAGTAGTTACAATGGTCAGATAGTCTGTCAGATGTGATATATGTTGTTAATTATGTAGGGCACTATGTAAAAATGAGGTGGAATTAACCTATATAGACTCTAAAATACAAATAAGCATGTGTGTTCATTTGGGGCAGGTAGATGCACTTGAGTACACACACACACACACACACACCCCAGTCACCTGAGGGTCCTGAAAGCAGAGCTGTGGTTTTCTAGATATGGCCTTTTATGTTTTCAGCCTTCAGAATGTGCCATTAAAATATGGAGAGATGATCTGGTGTGTGTGTGTGTGTGTGTGCATGCGCGCGCACGTGTGTGTGTGTGTGTGTGTGTTTAAATGATTGCTAAAGTGCAGCATCATTTGAGTCTGCCTGTCAGCCTATCAGAAACGTCATCTATAACCTTCACTGTTTGCAGTTTAATCTCCCCTGCCTCCCCACGGGCCCTGTTCTGACATTTTAAACCCCATAAATGACAGTAGTGCTCTAAGCCATTTTGAAAAAAGCCAAGCATTTGGAAAAAACACACATAGAGACATACCCCTAAATTCGCCTTCCCCTGAACACATGCTCACTCACGCTCATAAGTGGAATCACACACATGCTCACATCCCCATACTGGCTGATTTGGGAGAAGTCACAGATATAGCCAACATAAGTGCATGTGAGTGACAGCAGATGCAGATGGATGAAGGCATGGTTGTTTATCTGATGCCCATGCACCCATTCCAGTGGACACACAGTGACACACAGGAGACATACCTTTCTGCTTCCATCCTCAAGTCCCATCCATTCTTCTGCTTCTTGGTCTTGAAAGACAGTGGAAGAATCCAGGGTCCTTGAGAGGTTGGTTCTGAGAGCAATGGAGTGACATGGAAGGCTGAGGGGCCCCAAATCTTGGAGCTAGTGTCAGGCAAAGATGTATATTGATAGGCTCTAGGTCTCCACTCTTGGAAAGCCCAGGGGTGGAAGGGGATTACTAAGCAAATTGCACCCCACCCTATCAGCTGCTAGATGGCTTACCGCACTGGGGGACTAGAATAAAAAAAGAAAACCCAGAGATACTTACTAAAGGGATGAGAATGAGTATAGAAGATGCTGACAGTGAGCTCCTATCAGACAGGTTCCTATCAGCTCTCGGCTGTATCCCTCATACCTAGCACAGGATCTACAACACACAGAGGCTTGTAAATATTTGTTGAATGAATGAATGACTAAAAGAATGTGTAAGGGGAGTCTGGGTGGCTCAGTTGATTAGGCAGCCAGACTCTTGGTTTTGGCTCAGGTCAGGATCTCAGGGTACTGGGATCAAGCCCTGTGTCAGGCTTCGTGCTCAGCAGGAGTCTGCTTCAGGATTCTCTCTCTTCCTCTGCTTCCCCTCCCTCCCTCTCTCTCTCATTCTCTCTCTCTCAAATAAATCTTAAAAAAAAAAAAAGAATGTGTAAGCTCTAGAGTAAGTGGTAAGAGGAGTAAATGTGTGTGTGTGTGTGTGTGTGTGTGTGTGTGTGTGTGTGACGGGGATGACGTTGAGGATGGGAGATTAGCTAGTTAAGGACAGTTTCTTAGAAAAGATGACTTCTGGTCTAGGACTGGGAGAGAGAGGCCCACATCACATCTGATATCCATTTTTTCCAAGGTAAGTGGCTGACTTTTCTTTTTCTTTCTTTTTTTTTTTTTTTAAGATTTTATTTATTCATGAGAGACACAGAGAGAGAGAGAAAGGCAGAGACTCAGGCAGAGGAAGAAGCAGGCTCCATGCAGGGAGCCCGATGTGGGACTCGATCCTGGGTCTCCAGGATCATGCCCTGGGCCGAAGGCAGGCGCTAAACCGCTGAGCCACCCAGGAATCCCCTGTGGCTGACTTTTCTTGTTTGGACTACGACTTTACAGCAAGATCTCACCACTCAAAGATAAGACAGACTTCCGAATGTAGTGGGAAATGGTAGGAGTGGTGAATTAGGATTATTTTTGTGCAGTTGTGGGGCATTTTCCTGAGCTGGTGGACTTTTCTCCTTATGTGCAAAGCATACGTACTGGCAGAGGATAGGGACTCTGGGCAGCCCTGCTTGATGCTGAGGGACTCTGTGGGTTCTTTGTGGCAGGGCTGGCTCCTGTAGCCCTCCCTCCCTCCACCTCAAGTTGTCGTGTACTTTAAGGAACTGGTTTCCATGGCAACCAATTAGTGTCAGAAAGTGAGGCCTGTGATGTCAGAATGAAGGGTAGGATGAGAAACTTCCATCCCCCACATCCCTGGCTCCTGGCTCAGTGTCTGCAGCTTTGCAGGGAAAGCTCTAGAAGAGATGCAGGACACTGCACTCCTGAGAAGCACACATTCTAGGTCAGGGCCCAGGAGCAGGGACAGAGTAGAAGATCTGATTCACCCGGCAGTGTCCCTACCTGCCACGTGACTCCAAAATGCTGACAAGGCTGTGGGCCCAGTAGTCAGACTGTGGGCATACTTAGAAGGGTAACAATAATCTAAGACTGTTGCCTATGCTCCTCCCTATTCCCTAGGAGAGGGATCCTGGGCTTGCTTTATTTTGGTGGGGGTAGGGAGGCTGTAAACAAGGCCAAGAAGGAAGTAAGTCTTGGCTGAAAGAAGAGGAGACCCTGTTCTCAGGTCTCATGAGAACTGTTGTCACCCCACTGGAGGTTTTGGTCCATGGGAGGAAAGTACATGCTTTAAATAAAAGGGTAGGGAGCCCAGCTAGGAATACATCCAGAGGGTATAGGACAGATATACAGTGGGCACTTAGCTCCTGATTCTTGGGGCAAAGAATGAGATATGGGTAATGGAACCTCGGCAGTTTGAACCCCTAGATCCTTGGGACCATGGCTGTGCTTCCTGAGGTATAGTCTGGTCAATCTGGAAATGTCAGTCTAATCAGATGACAAAAGGCAGAGTGTAAAGAACCTTGTCCTTAGGAGAAAAAAGAAGACTGAGTGTTCTTTCCCTGGACTTCTTGGCCAAAATATGCTGACCTCATCACATCAGCTAGGCAGAGCCTTCTATAACAATGATGATGATGAGGAGGAGGAGGACAATGATGATGATAGGCAGCAACAGCTATGTGGCACTTTATGAAACCCCTTTGTCCTGCAGTAGCCCATGGCTAGGTAGGCAGGACTTGTCTGCAGGTTGGATCTGAAAGCAGACTTTGGGATGGCGACCATGATGCTGGAACTTTATTGGGGAGTGCCCTTGGAATTATCACTAGTGCAAAAGAAGGAGCTGGAAAGAAGCAGGATGGGACAGAGGAAGAAATTGGGCAGTGCTGCAGTCTCCAAAAAGGCCTTTGCCAACTTCAAGAGGGACTTTGAGGCAGGGATGGCCCTTTTGAAGTGTCCCAAGGTACAGAGAGGTGGCTGGGCCTTCGTATGCGCATGGTGACAAGGCAGTGGATATAGGCTGCCCGGGGAAAGGCATGATCTTAGGTGGAACAGCTCTCTTCAGCAGAGACAAGTCCAAGGAAGTGTGACAGGGCAGGGTGATGGTTGGAGACCCTCCCTCAGCACCGAGGGAAACGCAGGCTTGCACCACAGCCCCCCACAGCAGTTATGACTCTCCTTTTGAAGCTGAAGCTCAGAGGGGGTGAGGAGCTGCCCTGTCATAGAGGTGGGGTTAGGTTATAGGTTCAGCATCGTAGACTTAGTCTTCGTTTCATGGAGAAGGGGTTTCAGTGTAAAGCTTTTCCAGAGTGACTTCATGAGTAAATCATGGGGGGACCCTTCTCCCTGGGCTCCATGGAGGATAGGCAGTGGCAGCTGGGGTGCCGTGCAGGGAAAGGGGCTGGAAGGGGAGCTCGGAGCACTAACCCACGGGGCAGACAGAGTCAGCATGCAGAGACCCCGGGCCAGGACTCTGGAGGGCCTGCTCAGCTCTACTGAGTCCACGGAGCCTTCCTCCTCCTCTGGAAAGTGGTGACTGTGGCCTTAATCTCTCTCGGCACAGGCCACAGAGCTGGCTAATCTGGGCTGCAAGAGAAACTTTCCTGACAGATGTGTCGGATTGGCCAAAAGATGAGGGGCTTTGAGGAGATTATTCTGCTTGCTTGATGCCTGGCCCTTGGGCCTGCAAGGAATGGAATCTCTTGCAGAGAGATTGGAATGACCCATTGGAAGAGAATGGAGGTCTCCCTGGAGGGCTTTTGAAAGGCGGCAGAGGCGGCAGCAGCGTCCAAATGGTTGTCCTCCCTGGCCGGCCCAAGGGGCAACCAGCTGCCTCTGGAAAGCCTGGCAGAAGATGTTTGCTGAGGGATTGAGAGAGGGGAAGGAGGGAGTGGACAAGGGGACAGAGGTGAGGGATACCAAGTCGGAGACCCAGAGAACAGGAGGGGCTGGCTGTCTCAGAACTAGCCATTCCCACTAAAGAAACTGAAGGAAGGGGATCCCTGGGTGGCGCAGCGGTTTAGCGCCTGCCTTTGGCCCAGGGTGTGATCCTGGAGACCTGGGATCGAATCCCACGTCGGGCTCCTGGTGCATGGAGCCTGCTTCTCCCTCTGCCTGTGTCTCTGCCTTTCTCTCTCTCTCTGTGTGACTGTAATAAATAAATTAAAAAAAAAAAAAAGAAAGAAAAGAAACTGAAGGAAGGAGGTCCCCAGTCTGGGCTTGTCTGCAGGCAGCCGGACTGGGCCATCTAGGTCCCAGTAAGGATTTCAGAGATCATTGAAGAGTGTTGTGCGTAGCTGTGCTGGGGATGGGCGGGAGACCTGAGGGTGAGTGTGGGAGACAGAAAAAAGAGAATCCACGCCCCTCCCTCACCTTCCACATTGGAATCGCTGAGTTCATGGGCCAGGCAGGAGTGACAATGATTCTTGTTTCTTCCAACTCTTCCTGCCTAGGAGGTGGGAAAGAGCATCACAGGGGAAGGACACAAAGGCACCAGAGGCAAAGGGAAGGGCAACTCCAGAGTCTCTACTGGGGAGACTCCCAGTCCCTACCCAGTCCCTCCTTTGCCCCGAGGGCACTGGGCATGTGGCCCAAGCTCCTTCTCACCCTCTCCTGGGAGGAAAGAGCGAGCGGCCACAGCTTTTGTCCAGGAGACTCTGATCCGAAAGGGATTGTTGGGTATTTTTTAACTCCACCAACGTGCCCCCTGCCCATGCACAAATTTCCCCTCATGACCTTGTGACTCCTCCATTAGGTCTCCTTTCTTCTTGCTTCAAGAAAAAGCCAGGCAGGGAGGGCTTGGGACCAGGGAGGGAGGCGAGGCGGCGGCGAGGCTGAGCCAATCGCGGGTCTGCAAGGTGCAAAGCAATCAGCGGAGCCGCTGGTGAGCGGGGTCACTCAGTAGTGTGCACATCAGGGTGAAATCCTTTCAGCTCTTCTCCAAACCCCTAGTGAAAGACAATCAGGCTCGCTGTCACCGAGCTAATTCTGTCTATATAAAAGCAGTAATGAAATTCACGGCAGGATTACCCTCTCCATCCAATGGGCCAGCGTCGTGGTGACATATCTCTCTTATTGCCCGAATGTAACACACCATCTAATTTACGTCGTGTAGCGAGCAGGAATGAAATGTTCATAAAGAATTGCTGCATCTCGTCACCTTAACTGCGGCCCGGGGCTCTGAGGCATCTGTCAGGGAGAGGAGCAGGAGGAGGGAGGGCGGGCGGGGCTCAGGGAGCAGAAGCCGGGGGCAGGCGTTCTGGGGGGTTGTTGTTTCTTAATAGGGTGAAGTGGAGGCTGAGGGAGGTAGGGGCTGGGGCGGGGGGCTAGGGAGATGAGCAGGGGGAGGGGTGTGGAGGGCGTTGGGAGGCAAGGATAAATAAGTGTAGGATGAAGTGGTCTGGAGGGAGTGTTTGGAGGTCTGTGGAAGTGTGGGGAGCCAGAGAATCTGAGAGTATGTTTGGGTTTGGGTGAGTTTGGGCAGATAAATGAGTGCCTTGGTGGCAAGGGGCTTGCTTGGGAAAATGACCCTCTAGGTGCCTCCCAGACACCACGGGGCACCTCTCAGTCCCTCTCATTCTCTGGAAGTGGAAATCCATCCACCTCCGAAGGCTATCAGAACTAAACTCTTGGGTGGAAAATTGAGGAGGGCTTTTCTAGAAGTAAACATGGAGCAGACCGATGCTAGGAGCAAGTTTTACAGACCTAGGAGTTACCCCCCTCATCCACTACTGCAGGTCTGACTGTCAGGGAGCCCTGTTGCCTCCACTTGAGAGTGTTTTCCTCCCCTGCCCTTTCTCCATCACTTCAGTCCAAGGCCACTACCATCTGTTGCCTGGCAGACTCAAACCACCGCCCACCCCCACCCCCCAACTGTAGTCTCCCCACATGCATGCTGCCTTGCCCCCTCAGCCGGGCCGGGTGGTGGTCAGGTCACTACTGCTGTCCCTGCCATGGTTTCCGATTGCTCTTTAGATGAAGACTGGAACCCATGACTCTAACATCTGTGCTCTACACTCTCAGTTGTAAGCCATGCTCCAGCCACATTGGCCTTTTCCTGTTGTCTGAATGCCTCATGTTCTGACCAGCCACTGGGGCTGTGCACATGAAGTAGCCTCTCCTTGGAAGATTCCTGTTGGTGACAGCAGCACCACCCCAGCATGGCCTTAACTCCTACCCCCACTTCAGGTGTCAGTCAGAATGCTGCATCCTGGGGGAAGCCCTCTGTGCCTACCCAGACTTGGTTAGCTCTTTCTTCCTTGATATACATTCTTAGCATCATTTACCTCTTCTTCCAACACAGGTCACACATTGTAAGACCCTGGTTTTCTTTTTTCTTTTCTTTTTTTTTTTAAGATTTTATTTATTTATTCTTGAGAGACAGAGAGAGAAAGAAGCAGAGACATAGGCAGAAGGAGAAGCAGGCTCCAGGCAGGGAGCCTGATGTGGGACTTGATCCCGGGTCTCCAGGATCACACCCTGGGCCGAGGGCAGGTGCTAAACCACGGAGCCACCCGGGTTGCCCAGACCCTGGTTTTCTTTCTTTCTTCTTTCTTTCTTTCTCCCCCTGATTTTCATACAACTGTTTGATTATAATCTGTATTCTTCCCCTGGACTCTGAGCTCCATGAGGGCAGGGACCATGTCTGTTTTGCTCACCATCATATAACCAACACCTGGCAGAGTACTGGGGGACATTGTAGCTGCTCAGTAAATATTTGTTGAATGAAGAAGTGAGGGGCCCTCACAACCACTACAGGGATGGAAACCCTGCTCCTGCTTTCTTTCATTGATTGAGCAAACATCTACTGAATGTCTCCTATGGGCCAGACAGAGGACTCGATCCTAGGACCCCAGGATTGTGACCTGAGCTGAAGGCAGACACTTAAGTGACTGAGCCATCCAAGTGCCCTGAAGTCAATTCAGTTTAAATAGCTTGCCCAAAAAAGTTCACACACTTGGCACACAATGGATGTTCAAGAAATATTTTTTGAGTGGATTAATCAATGAATGAGACATTAATAAGTAAAAGAGGAATCAAAGCTAGACTTTCTGATTCCAAAGCCCCTGGTCTTTTTACTATTTATTTCAGGCAGCAATTTTTGGACTCTCAGGGTCTGGTGTGTACTGGAGAAATAAACAGAAGTTGCACTCTAGACCCATGCTTCCCCTGACCCAGACCCTAGTCTGTCCACCCACAGCCTCCCACATGACACATCAGGTTCCAGGCCTGGCCAGCAGGAAGATTAGGTTTAGAGAAGACCAGACTGAATCTCTCTGGGGAGACGCTCATAAGGTGAACCCTTCCCCATCCTGTCCTGTCCTTCCTCTAACACCTCCGGCTAGTGTTAGCTTACTAAGAAGTCTGGAAAGGTCTTTGTGGGAGATGGAACATTATTCCTGTGTGCATAGAATTAACCATGGCTTGTAATATGTCCCTTTTGACTAAGCTATGTGATCCTTTCTTATGGATTCAGAGATATTTACTCACCAGAAGATATGTATCTATGTGTACATGCTGTGTGTGGATATGTGTTCATGGAGGTATATATGCGTGTGTCAGTGATCCTGTTCTTTCATTAGCTTTCTCATGTCCCATGATATCTAGTGTCCCAGTATACAGACCCCTGAATCTGTACCGTGAAGTTCCCTCTCCACAGATGTCTTTGGATATATGTCTCTATAGCTGACTTTTCCTCTTTCTTCTGTCCCCCCCCCACCCCAAGATTATGTAACCCTCCAGCTAATGCTGGCAAGCCACGGGGTGGGATTGTGTGCCATGTGCTTCCTCTTATTTTGAAGAAGTTCTGCTCCCTGGCAGTGGGTAATGTTTTCTTTCTCAAAGAGCTAATGCATAGATGTATTATCAAAGAGAAAATATATGCCTGGCACAGAGTAATCTCTCAATTCATGTCCGATATTAACATTATTATAGCTCATTTGTCCTCCCTGACCAGAGGGTGTTCCCTCCTTCTTTCCATAGCCCTCCCAGAGCTGGAAGTTCAAATATCCCTATCCACTCCTGCCAGGGAGTGGTGTGAAGCTTGGTGCACTTACAAGGATCTCTTGGGTTTAGAGGGCTCCGGGCCATTGTCATCTATATCTCTCAGTAGGACAAAAATCTCACACACTCCTGGCAAGTAGGAGTCACTCATATTTTTTAAAGTCTCCATAAAAGAAGTCTCAAGAGTCTCTTTAGATATTGCATCTAAAACCTTAAACTCCTAAGACAAATATTGTTTCCTAAACCCATTCTTCTGCAGCTGACACCTTTTCTCCTGGGTGGGACCTGAGGCCAGAACCCCCCTGGCCAATGCCCTCCAGACAAGAGCAATTTCAGTTGTGATGCCTGATACTCCTAACTGCTTTCCTTTGGCCCAGGTGGCTTAGCCTCCTAGCTAGTGATCAGTGTTGTGGCTCTGCCAGGAGCTGACATTCTAAACCGGACATACTTCTTCAGGTGAAGCCAGATATCACTGAAGTTGGTTGGATACAAAGCAGGGCCAGGGCAAAGGAAGAATGAGAAGGGGAGGACACAGCAACCCTCACAAAGAATGCGGATTCTCCAGACGGTATCTGTCCTTAAATTGGCATCAGTTTTTCCTTTCATGGTCTGTGAAAACCCAGGAGTCTATGCCTAGGGGTATGTTAAGTTTTGTTTGACTGTCTTTGAACAGACAAAAGAGGAGAGGAAGATTCTATGGCACAGATAAACTAGAAGAGGTTGGTGATGGATTAAAACTTGGAATCCAATCTTGCCAATGCGTTCATTTGATTTCCACATTTTCCTACCTCCTTTATTCCCATTCCTCTTTCCCCTTCCCCCAGATGGACATAAATGATACCCTGATGGCTATTTCAGCTGCAACCCTATATGCTCAGGGAAGCCTGAGCTCCCCAGCTGCTGGCCAACTCTGATCCTCTAATCTCAGGGGGACCAGCTGGTCAGAGTTCTCAGGGACGGCAGACCCCAAGTGCAAATTTGGCCTCTGCTACCAACAGACTAATCCTGGCCAGATTACCAAACTTTTCCATGCATTGGCCTTAATATTAGCCTCCTGCTCCCCCTGAACACACGCCACCTCAGGTGATAGTAGGAAGCACCCTGAATTTCTTGAAACACTATACTAGAAATTCACCTTTCATTTCCCATTGCAATTATTCAATCAGAATTTAGTCCCCACGAGGATCAGCTTGATCTTGGGTGAGCTGGTCCCCTTCACTGTTGGCCTGGACAGCTGTGTAGTCATGGGCCAGCAGGAGAGAGAGAGTGGGTCAGTACAGCTCAGCCCTGCTGCTGAGTGCACGACTCATGATGATAACAGCACAGGTACTTTTCCAGCCTCCTAGCTTGTCTGAGGGCTTTGTGAGTACCTCCAGATACCACACGGTTTAAAACTGCGTCCGTGGAAAGCAGCAAAGAGGATCCAGCCTGCCAGGAGTTCAGGTTGATCCGTGGAATAGTGAGGGGATGTCTAATGTGTAGATAAAACTGAAAGGCCCTCAAAATGGAGACTAATTGATGACTTGAAGAAACAGGCATAAATTCCTGTTAAGTATGCCTTAACTCCCTTGCTCTCCAGGTCCACCCACCCTGCCAAAACCGGTTTGGTGGTCATTACCTGCTCAGTGTTGTTAAATTCTCCAGTAATCTGCAGGGATATGTAATTATGCTGTAGTTAGTGGTTGTTCACTAAGTAAACCCTTGGTGTACTTACCATGTAAGTCAACGGTATTTACAGGATATTTTTTCTGCCTGTAACTCAAAGCCTTACCGAAACAAATTGGAATTGCCTTCTGGAGGCCGTTGTTATAAATTACAGACCCAACATCTGTCCACATCTGCAGTGTCTAGACAGCCTGTCTCAGCTACAAGAGAGGAGAGAGATGAACAGGCGAAAGCAAGGGAGACGTGAGGAGTGGCAAGGAGAGATCTCAGATTTGCACAATTTTTCTTGTCTGAGGTTTTACCCAGATGAATCCTGTGCTGACTTCTGAAATGGATCTGAATCTTCAGCAGACTAAGGCCAAGCTCCGGAGAGTTCGGGACCCGGTCATCACCCCTGGATGTATTGGCAATGCGACTACTTCCGCTGGCCCACAGCTCTGCCCTGACAGGCTCTCAGAGGTCACAGCAGGGGCCTGGAAGATAGAGTCACCAACACAGAGACTGACTAGGGCCGGAGGCCAGATCGGGAGACCTGGCTGCTTCTCCCAACTCCTGACATCCCCCTCCCTGCTCCTGACTCTTCCTCCCTCCCCACCCCCCCACCTGGCTTTCGGGGCAAGGCATTCATTTGCCTGCCTTTCCTTCGGTCCCTCTCCTGCACCCACGATAAGGAGCCCGCCCGGCAGCTGAGTGATTGTATTTTTTTACAGTTCCTAGCACAAACCTTCTCATTTATATGTAAAGCAGCCATTAGTCATAGCCCCGTTCCCACACACTGCCTGATGTACAATCACATTTTGCAGCGGATGAATCTTTCCACACAGCTGCTCTGCTATGAATAATCCGTCTCCAGGCCCATAAATCAGAAAAAAATCATGCACCTCGTTCGCCTGATCCTTACACAAAGTCATATATTTTACATGAGGACGAGCTAAATATTCATGAATCTTAAAGGCTTTTTTCATAGGCACTTGTTGGGGTTGTTTTCTGCTATTGGGGGGATACCAAGGTTGGATTTAGGAGAACCAGGGATTTTGGAGAGGGGAGAGGAAGAGGAAGTGGGAGAGAATATGTGTGTGTGTGTGTGTGTGTGTGTGTGTGTGTGAGAGAGAGAGAGAGAGAGAGAGAGAGATTGATTGAGATTCTAAGCTTATCTCTTAGTCTAGGCGTCATGTGGGACAAAGGATGCTCATGTGAAGAAGCCTTAAAAACATGACAAATACTTGTTTACTGAGCTTCCATCCTGCTCAGAGCCATGGTTATTGCCTCTCTGACCTTCAAGGTCATTTCATGAACCTTTGTTTTCTGACCCGTGCAGCAGTGACTTTGGCCCTCCTCTGTGTAGGGAAGTGGCTGGGAGCCCCATCTGGATCTGATAAAAGCAGAGTTTGGGGTAAAGGAAAGGAAACCACTCTGATGCTAACAAAGCCTCTGACCTACACAGGACTTCAGGCCTTTAGCAGCTTCCTGGTAATTTGTTTAGACCCCATTTTCACTCCGGAAAGCACTTAAGGTAGCTTTCCTCACCCTCCTGGTCATTTCCCTCCCTCCCCATCCGGGTTTATATCTCCTTCCCTTCACCCCCCACCCCCCAAACCTCTCAGGCCTTCTGCACTCTCCTCTCTGTAAGGCTTCTGCTCAGACAGCCCGGCCCACACTCTCTGCCCGGAATACCCTCCCTGCACTGCTTCTCAAACTCTCTTCCCCCAAATGCAAAATGTGACCCCTCCAAGAAGCCACCTTCTGTTAAAAAAGGAGTTACCTGCCTTGCCCCCCATTGCACCTTCCTTTTTTTTTTTTAATTTTTTTATTTATTTATGATAGGCACACAGTGAGAGAGAGAGGCAGAGAGAGAAGCAGGCTCCATGCACCAGGAGCCCGACGTGGGATTCGATCCTGGGTCTCCAGGATCGCGCCCTGGGCCAAAGGCAGGCGCCAAACCGCTGCGCCACCCAGGGATCCCTCATTGCACCTTCCTTAGCCAACCCCACTCATCGTACCAACCCGTCCCCTGGCAGGAGCTTTTTCATTTTTTTCTGGCATTCACTCAGCATATGTGTGTTCCGTGGCACTGACTCATTAATGCCATAGTCTGCAGTGGTGAGGGTGATGTGTCCTCACTCCCCTTGAAAGGGTAAAAAATTCTTCCTCCTGGATTTCACTGACAAGATTAAGAACCTATTTCTAGATAGAGATCTCTTGGATTTAACTCTAATTATGGAAACATACAGAACCCCTCAGACCCTTTTAGCCTTCGGTAGATAGTGATAATGACAGGGTCTCAGTAGCTTTTCTCAAAGAACTGTCTCAAAACTATAGCAACTGAGGCACAACTCTGGCAAATTACCTTCTCAAAGTCAAATTAAGAGGAAATGACAGGAAGCTGCAACTCCATCCTAGTTAACTTTGGTGATTTTGATGCAAGGCACCGAGCTTTTCCCACCACCACCTGGGGGCCAGAGACCAAGGATCAAAGACTTTCCCCATTTCTGTAAGTTCTTTGGGCTCACCTGCTACTCTGTTGCCTCTTGCTTTACCTGCCCTCAACCCACTCTTGCTAATGTTTGGAAAGAATGGAATAAAAACACCCGCCAGAAAGGAGGAAAAAGTCCAAACAATCACAGATGGCAGACTCGCAAATTTAATTTAAAATCATTCTTTATTATCCAAAATATTAAAATTAAAGCTATAATGCCCAAAGGAAAACACAGATTAAACCCCCCTATGTTTCACTGCCTCTTCCTCAGGGGGTCCCCAAAACAGAGTGAGAATGCTTTCAAAAGAAAGCAGGAGCTCAGGAGCAAAGAGCCAGCTGTAGATCACTGAGCCAAACACTCGGTGACTGACCCAATCAGCTTCCCTTAAAGCCAAACGCCAACTGTTTCATATGCAATTAATGAGTGCCCTGGCAAATGTAAGTGCATCAAGTCATCACAGGCATCCTCGAATGAGAAGACACACAGCAGTCACAGGTAGCTCATCCCTGGTATCTACATAATGATATTACCAGGCTAATCTAGGCTCAGATTTAATTCTGCAAAACACCATGCACTAAATATTTATATTCATAAAAGGGCTAAGGGGAAAAAATGCCCATGTGCTGCCTCTAGGCTCCCCATTTGTTTAGAATAGGTTGCTGGATCATTTACTGTGTGGTTGGGAGGTCAGGGGCATCAGTCAAGTGTCAGTAGAATCCCAGTGTTTCTGGCCTGCAACTTCACCTTCTGAAGGGGGATCAGTGAGAGACTGGGTATTTAGAAGTACCCAAGAGAATGCAAGACTCCTTCCTTCTCTGGAGATGCCAAAGCCATGAAAGAGATCTCCTTGTATGGCAGAGCTGAGAAGAGGCCGTAGAATGGACAAGAATGTCTCTGGCACAGAAAATCAAAGTCCAGAGGGGGACCAGAGACTATTAGCATCAACCTTGACACATTTCAAATTATTAGTTGTAGATATCATTCCAATTCTTGAGGCCACCATACTTGAACTATTGAAGAAAGATTCTTCAGATAATCAAAAATAAACCAATGCTGATGGCCTTTTGGATTTGTCTCCTATTCCTCCTAATTCTGAGCCGTAGCCCTTAGGGGAATGTTCCCGTGGCAGCGCACTGCTTAAGGCACAGGACCTAACGGGGTTTAGCCTCGCCTCTCTCCTCATGGGATTGCCAGGATCATTTCTGCATCGATGCTGAAGATGTTCTCTTCCCACTGATATCCCAAACCCAGTTCTTTCAACCCAGCCACCTCTGCCCCTTCTCTCTCGTTGGCAGAAAATGCAGATGATGGAGCCTGTCTTTTCCTGTGCACATCATGACTTGGAGTCTTCAGCAACTTTTCCAGGGCTCTACATATTATAATCAAGATGGGATCAGCTAATAAAAATTACCTTGGTTACAATCCAAAAAGATTAACCAGCCTTAAGGGTTTCATGGCTATGCATTACACTTTTCAATTTTCCTACAATTAAGCTAACAAAAAATAATATTGACAAATAAACTGCCAGATCCGCTAGCTGAAGCCCCGCCATGGGAAGGAGGGGGTTTCTGCGAAGTCCAGCCATTGCCTGCTTGCGAAGTCCAGCCCTTGAGTTCTAGCATGCTGGGGCACTGGCACTCAAGCCCCATGGGTGGAGGGGTGATGAGGAATGGGTGCTAGGTGTGCTTCTGAAAGACAATAAAAAAAGATTATCGTCTTGCCCTGCTGCTACCTCTGGAGAATTTTCCTGGTTTCACTGATTTCTCAATCTCCTGTTCGAGAAAATCCAGGAGGCCTATATTCTCATGGGGCAAAACTATATAAACTCATTAACTACTTAGGAATCACAAATCCAGGGCCTAAGCTAGACCTAGCACTAGTAAAATTGGGGGGCAGGTAAAGCTCTCCCACACAGGTGCTGATAGAGGTCTGTGGAGGCCAGACTTCTCCCTGCCTGGCTGCCCTGGCACTAGTGAGGGCAGGAAGCTGCAAGATATCTGGGGCCCTGTCTGCTCCAGTTATTTCTATTATCAGTGTTGGAGAAGAAGACTGCAGGAGGAAGGGCTGGGAGAGGAAGACTGTAAAGGGAATAAGGATTGTTGTTACTGTTGAAGGAGAATTTATCATGTGCCAGGCTCTGGATTAAGTGTTTTCACTTGGTAATTTATTTAATCCTCATCCTCTGTGAAGTAGAGCCCATTATCTATCCCCATTTTACAGTTGAAGAAACTTCGAGAATTTAATAACAGCTCCAGGGATCGAACCCAAGTTTGGGTTCTAGAGCCTGTGCTATTAACTGCAAAACCAATGAAAACTGCCAAATGATTCTAAGTACAAAAAAAAAAGGGTCTTTCTGCAGCAGGATCTAAATTATGATCTAAGCTAGAAACAGGACATCTAACCTCAGATTTATGCTCATTTTGATACTGTGCTTGATCTTCATCAGAATCAACAAATATCTGACAAGAACCCAGGATCCTGGGCCCAATGGGAGAGTGAGGGACTGTCCTGTGTTTCTCAAATTATGACCAAAAGACAATCTTTAACTAAATCACCTGGGAAGCTTGTTAAAATACAGGTTCATGACCCCCATCCTATCTTTTTGATCAGAATCTCTGAATAAGGGTCTCATGAGTCTGCTGTTTAACAAGCTCTCCAGATGATTATGCATCCAAACATGCGATAAACTGAACACTGGCCGCCAATATTTTCTAAACAGACTCAAAGCCCCCACCATGGCATCCAGGCCACCAGTAGGACTATAGGTGGCCCTCACCTCTACTGTCCCTGATCTTTCCATGCATGTCTTTCATACTTGCCAGCTATGTTCTTCTGTCTTCATTCTAACTCACCCTGGTCCTCACTCTCATCAATGCCTTCCCCTCCACTCCTCACCTGGATTTGGGTTTTACGCACCTGGGCCTGGTATGGCCTCTTTCCTTGCTCGCTCTTCCTTTTTAATGTAATTTTTATTTAAGTGTAATATGCATACGGAAAAGTGCACCGAATAATAAGGTTACAGCTCAATGAATTTTTTCAAAGTGAATATACCCGTGTAGCCAGCATGAAGTCTTTCTCTCTCTCTCTCTCTTTTTTTTTTTTTTTTTGAGCACAAATTTGACTCTAAATAGCACTGAAAAGTAATTTAAGTCTAAATCTCTTAAAGGAACAGCAAAAAAGGGAAATTCCACTATGTATCACTGCTTAAAGTCCTCTCCTTACAGAAGCTTCTCCCCATCAAAATCTTTCTCCCTTCTTCCCTTCTCTTCTTTCCTTTCACAGATACTCATTGGCATCTGCCACACTGGGTACTGGGTAGACAATGCCAAACAAGATCCCCTGAGTCCTGCTTTCGGTGGGGGGGCACTTACAATCTCATGCGGGAGAAATGAGCAAAGACTCTGGGGTGGGACACACTCTGGCTCTAGAGAAACTCTTTCCTTTCTCCTCTGACTTTGGTGGCCTTTCTTCAGTCCCTCCTCCCACCTTCAGCATCTCTTCTTTCCCACCAGACCCTTTCTACCCTGTGTGCCTTTTTTTTTTCTGTGTGCCTTTTTTACACAGAACAATTTACTAATTTTTCTTAGCATAATAAAGGCTCATCAACACAAACTCCAGTGCCTTAGGAGCATAGAGAATGGAGAAAGAATGTGAACTTGCATTTTGATTGATTGATTGATTGATTGTTTGATTGATTTTGATCCCACAGAAATATTTGGGTAGGATTTATCCACCTGCTCTTTGGAATCAATCCTCAGTCCATCTTCAATGGCGTTTGTCCTTAAACTAAGTCCAGAGGAAGCCTCTGAGTTGCCTCCTTCCTCTGGTTTCTTACAGTTATCACTGGGAGCATCACAGAGGAGTTCTGCTCAGGTGCTCAGAAGTTTGGAATCCGGAAATCTCATGGGTGGTTTCTGCAGCTAACTGCTTTGTTCCTGAGGTAACGCTCCATGGAGAGATACCCCAGGATTGAAGGCGGGGGGGGGGGGGGGGGGGGGGGTGCAACACAATCTGCGCCCTGAAGAGTTTGGTTACGAATGAGTTCTCACCTAGTTCTAATAACTTGAATAAAAATGTTTTACAACCACAAGGAATGCGGAGTCCTGAAGATTCCGGAGTGGCTCAATGGTTCTGTCATCTATCTAGTTTCTCTTCCTGCCCAACTCAGTATGAGGCCAAAATGTTCTGTGACCCTGGAAGGAAGCAGAACATGTCCTTCTATTTGCCTCTTCTCTGCCCTTTCCACCTCCACCCTCAGCCCATCCTCAGAACCTCTTGCCATCCTTTTTCCCAGGGTCTGACCCCTTCTGTAATCAGTCAGAGTCCCTGACAGGTGATTGAGTTGGAGAGAACATTGGGAGGTGAGCCCTCATAACAAAAACCCAGCTGTGAGACGCCTGGATGTTTCAGTGTTACTGAAACATCTGCCTTCAGCTCAGGGCATAATCCTGGAGACCCAGGATCGAGTCCCACATCGGGCTCCCTGAATGGAGCCTATTTCTCTCTATGCCTATGTCTCTGCCTCTCTCTCTGTGTCTCTCATGAATAAATAAAATCTTAAAAAAAAAACCCAGCTGTACAATCCTTCACACATCTCCAGTGTGATGTGATAGAGCATCTCCTTCTGCTAAATTCCTCATCTTTTGGAGAAGATAAATTAAAACAAACAACAACAAAAAAATTACTCTGTCATACTTAGATTCAAGTTAAGTCCTCAAAGCTGAATTATGGTAAATGAATCTTTGGTTTTTAAGATTTATTTATTTATTCATGAGAGACAGAGAGAGAGACAGAGAGAGAGGCAGAGACACAGACTGAGGGAGAAGTAGGCTTCCCATAGGGAGCCTGACGTGGAACTTGATCCTGGATCCTGGGATCATGATGGGAGCTGAAGGTAGGCTCCCAACCGTTGAGCCACCCAGGTGTCCCTAAATGAATCTTTGTTAAGTCTTCTCTGGACCTAAATCCTTGACAGGATTCTGTTAGGTCCTTGTCATCACCATTACCAGCACCACCCTCCAACATTTACTAAGTCCCCAGCATGAGCTATATATGCATCTCTTCCCCCTGGTCCAGCTAGCCTGGACTGTTCAGCTTGAACCAGGATAGTGTTTCTCCGGGGCTCTGCTGTGAATGAGGCAGACCCTCAGGCCAGCACTGGAATGAGCAGGGGGAACCAAGGGCTTGGGGACAAAGTATAGATAGGTTGTTCTCTGAGGGTTGGGACATGTTTTGCAACAGTTCCCTGACAGACTAGAGAGTAGTAGCATACAATCATGAGTCCATTTAATAACTATGTAGAAAGATACTAGCTTAGGATAAAGGAGTTCTATTCTCAGGAAAGCCCTGAGATCAGAAATCAGGACAGAGGATTTATGATCTTATTTACTGCAAGCTATTAACATATTCATGAATAAATGATATATCTGAGATTTGCATCACTACAATCCAGAGGACAGAGGAAAGAAGTGGGGGAGGAGGGGGAGTACGCATGAAACAAAATTGGTCACATGTAGCTGGGGTGCAGTGGTGCAAGGGCACATGGTTTGGGGGCTCCCAAACAGATCAGGTTCACCCACTCACTGCTGACAAAATCCAAAGGCAGAGAGATGAATGATGGTGAAATAAGAAAGGGTCTGTTTCAGTGAGGCCAACACTGAGAAGAATGGACTAACATCTCAAAGACTGTCTCCAGAGTGTTGAAAATACTACTGCGTTTATATAAGGAAAATGTGGGACAAAGGTGGGTGGGTACATGCAGGTGGGCAGTAAAGGCCAGGCCAATCATTATCTTAGGGTCAATCACGGGCAGGGTATCGCTGGCTGAGGGCAGTTCTTAAGGCTTGAGGGGTAGTTTCAGTTCCCATCACATGCTTTGCCTGTAAGGCCTTCGGCCTGAGTTAAGAGATAAGCTGGAAAGAAGAACTAGAAAGTTTGAGGTCAAAATGGAGGTAAAGTCCACTTTCCATAAGTCAATATTTTTGAAGCTGAGTAATGAGTAAGAAGAGTTCATTGTATTCTTCTTTTTACCTTTGTATAGGTTTGAAAGTTTACATAATTGAAAGTTAAATACACACACACACACACATACATACACCTATACTATATTTTTTCCACCTTTTCTTTCTTTGTGTGTGTGTTTACTTATGGGTGTTTTCTATTTCTCAGTTGTTTTGTTATTGCTTCTGAAGTAATGTGGGTTTTTTAAATTTTTATTTATTTTATTTTTTATTTTTAAAATTTATATAGCTTCATTTTTTTTAAGATTTTTTTTATTCATGAGAGATACAGAGAGAGAGAGGCAGAGACACAGGCAGAGGGAGAAGCAGGCTCCATGCAGGGAGCCCGATGTGGGACTAGATCCCGGGTCTCCAGGATCACACCCTGGGCCAAAGGCAGGTGTTAAACCACTGAGCCACCCAGGGATCCCCCTAAAATTTTATTTTAAATGTCAGTCTAGTATAGCTGTGGAAAGGACAAACCAAGTCAAGTGGGTTTAACTTGCATTTGGGCCAGTGAGAAAAGGGCTCCTAGGATCCAGATGCAGTGATGATAGAAGGGAGGGTTGTGGCAGAACCCCAAGAAGACACAAAGTCTGAGATAGGCCAGACCTTTTCGTAGAGCTGTCCTGGAATCCTCCGCTACACTCCCACCCCTTCTTAGAATTGCTCCCCTGAAAAATGATCTCTTCATGCATAAAGGAGACTGTATCTGATTAAAGGGGAGATTTCCTGACATTAAAGTTCTGCCTGTCCCCTACCTTCTGTCCTAGTGTGCTCCCAGATCTCTCTGAGGCTATCAGCCCGGCCGTCTGGGTTGTTCTCTAGTCAGCCTACTGACTAATGTGCCCGGTGTGGAAGTTCCTTCCAGCTGAAAATTCCCCTGAATTTTTTCCTGGGGCCTCCCTGAATGATCTGCCCTGTCCTGTTCCTAGATCTCATCCACCCCTAAAGGACTCCCATGAGGAAATCTTCCATTTGTCCTTCTTTCCAGACACCTTCTCCATCCTTTCCCACCCTGCTCTGGACCCTGGGAAACAACCTTCATGAACTGCATCTTGCCCTCTGGCTCCTGTTTGGCCAACAGGAGATATAAGAAGATTAGGGGGTGGGAGGAGAGTGATGCTAAGTATAAATCACTCCATATCCTTCTTTGTTGAGTCACTGGAAGGGCTGCTTCCCCTTGTGAGGGCCTCGGCTCTTGTCAATGGTCCTTACCTAAAGCTGGCTTCTTAGTATCTAGGTAACCACTCCCTCCCCTCAACCCTTCAGACCTAGGAGTGGTAGGGTCCCTGCTTTGCAGTGTACATCCAAGGAGTACACTATCCCTTGTTGGTCTCCCTAAATCCTGCCTACACCTTGGAAAAATAGGCCCTGAATTAAGCCCTCCTCAAATTAGGTTTATATGTGCCAGGACCCTGAAAGTTAGAGACCCACACTGTTAGCAAGAGAGCCCTGGCTAGTATATATTTAATGTTTTGTTTCCCTTATATATGTTTTTAGGATTTTATTTATTTATTCATGAGAGACACAGAGAGAGAGAGAGAGGCAGAGACATAGGCAGAGGGAGAAGCAGGCTCCATGCAGGGAGCCCAATGTGGGACTTGATCCTGGAGTCCCGGGATCACACTCCGGGCCGAAGGCAAATGCTCAACTGCTAAGCCACCCAGGTGTCCCTGTTTCCTTTATAAAACAGAAAACTTCTGAAGGCAGGGCCCACCTCTTATCATCTACAGAGTGATAAAGGATAAGGAGTGTTTAATTCTCACTGATTGAACTAATCCTGGCCCTGATCACTTTTTCTCAATGGCATTTTTTTTTGGAAGGGAAGAGAATCAAATGAAAAATAGCTTCAGATAATGTAAATGTTTGGGAAATGACAGCAGCCAGTTAAAGGAAATCTTCAAGCTGAAGGAATTGTGGTGAGGGGATCTGGACAGAAACCAATGAAGGAAAAACCTGCCTGTATAAACTTCAGCTGAAAACTACAAAGTGAAGTGTGGTAAATACTATTGGTCAATGTCTAACAAACCTAAGCAAAGAGATCATGGTAAAGATAGCTTTGTTGACACAAAAGTCTGATTAACTCCCAAACTGGGAAAAATATGCAGCAAATATATAAAGTATCTTTTTATTTATTTTAAATATTTTATTTATTTATTCCTGAGAGACAGAGAGAGAGAGACGCAGAGACACAGGCAGAGAGAGAAGCAGGCTCCATGTAGGGAGCCGGATGCAGGACTCCATCTCGGGACTCCAGGATCACGCCCCAGGCCAAAGACAGGCGCTAAACCACTGAGCCACCCAGGGATCCCCCTGAAGTATCTTTTTATAACTAAAGTGAATACTCTTTTTGTCTAAGACAAGGTTTCCTGATTTGGATACTCTTGTTAATAAATGAGATACTATCACTGTATTTAGGTGCTGGTGTGGGATTATCTATGGGAGAATGGGTATTAGTTATATATTGCTACATAACAAATAACCCCCAAACTTAAGAGCTTAAAACAATAACAAACATTATCTTACACGGGTCAGGAATTCAGAAACAGCTCTAGCTGAGTCTTCTATCTAGTGTCTCATGATGTTGTAGTCAAGGTGTTGGCTGGGGTTGTAGTCATCTGAAGGCTTAACGGGGGCTCTTAGATCCTCTGTATGATGGCTCACTCATATTACTGGCTATTTGGTGCTGACTCTTGGCAGAAGGCTTTAGTTCCCTGCCATGTGGATCTCTCCATAGGGCTGCTTGAGAGTCCTCACAACACAGCACCTTATTTCTTCCAGAGCAAGGGATTCAAGTGAGTAAGGCAGAAAACACAAGAGCTTTTTATAATCTAGCCTTGAGAGTTACCCTCCATCATTTCTGGAATATCTTATAGGTTACATAAGTCAACTCTATTCAATATAGGAGGGATGTGAATACCAGGAGGCAAGAATTATTGGAGGTAACCAACACATCTTTGTTTTTCTCATTGCATTCTATCTGGGGCACAAAATTTCAATTTGCCCCATTCTGAGGTTCACTTTGATCACTTAAAGTTTTGTCTGCCAGTCTTCTTCACTGTGAACTTACCATTTTCTTTTTCATTTTTTAAAAGATTTTATTTATTTATTCATGAGAGACACACACACAGAGAGGCTGAGATATAGGCAAAGGAGAAGCAGGCTCCATGCAGGGAGCCCCATGCAGGACTCCATCTAGGCATCCTGGAATCACGCCATGGGCTGAAGGCAGATGCCCAACTGCTGAACCACCCAGGCATCCCACCCTTTTCTTTTTCAAATCATCAAGTATTTGCAGAGGAAATACTATGAAACAATATCCTTTGACATATCTTCTGTATTCTTTGAGCACTTTCTTGTGTTCTGGCACAAAATATTCTGGACTCATCTTGTACTTTCCTTGTCCTAGCCCTGGAATCAGCCATTTCCCCAAGAAGTATTGATTTCTTTTAGTGGAGAATGGCATTTAGAAGCTAAGATCTGGATGCCACATGTACTCATTGTTATTGGGTATTCCTGCTCCAAGGCCCTCTCAGTGGGCAGAACTAGGGAATGTATGTATGCATATAGCCAATCTTATGTCATTGCTGCTAGTCTCTTCCTCCACATGGATGACGCATAGATATCAACCTTGTCCTGCCCTACATAATGTAAGGGTTTTAAAACTAAGTTGTTCAGGAGGAAGAAGGTGCAAGTAAATCCAGCCCATCTTGATTGTACTGGATATGCAAATTGTGAAATTTAGCCCTATTAGTTGCTAACATTTATTGAATACATATTATTGCCAGGTAATACTCTAAGGACTTTCTATGAATGCTCAGGGCAGCCGAATGAGATAGGAGGTATTGTGGTCCCTATTTTATTGATTGAGGCATGGAGAGGTCAAGTAACTTGTCCAAAGTCACACAGTTACCAATTGAGATACAGCAGAAATGTTTTATTGGATGTCTAGAATGTATCCTTAAAAGGGGTCAGATATCCTGTGTCCTCCACGGCATCCTCCTGCTATATAGGCTTGGAGCACAAATGTTGCTAACTGTCCTCTAGGGAACAAAATTGCCCCCAGTTGAGAACCACTAGTCTAGAAGAGCGTTCAACTTATCTCAGGGGATCCCTGGGTGGCGCAGCGGTTTAGCACCTGCCTTTGGCCCAGGGCATGATCCTGGAGACCCAGGATCAAATCCCACATTGGGCTCCCAGGATCGAATCCCACATCGGGCTCCCGGTGCATGGAGCCTGCTTCTCCTTCTGCCTGTGTCTCTGCCTCTCTCTCTGTGTGTGTGTGACTATCATAAATTAAAAAAAAAAAAAATCTCAGAAAAGCTACTTTTTGATTGTGCTAATGAATGAAAGAAAGGGGATAACAAAATCTAGAAAAGCAGGAAATGCAAAAATCTAATTTCTTTATGTGGCAAAGATTACTAGTGCCTATTCCAACATCCATCAGAAGGGCATTTCCTTAATCTCTTTCCTCCAGCTCCATACCCAACCTGATTTCTTCAGATAATTGTTAATAAATGAGATACCCATACTCTCCTCCTTCCTTTTGTCACAGGAGGCTAATCCCTCCAGCTGGATCTTGTTTTCTCTATCTGCTCAGGACCTAACTCTATCATTATCCCTTCTCTTACCCTCAACCTTTCTAATGGATTCTTTCCATCAGTATTTAAATATGCTCAATTCTCACTTCTTTTTATTCCTTATTATTATTGTTTTTTAAAGATTTAATTTATTTATTTATTCATAAGAGGCCCGATGTGGGACTCGATCCTGGGACTCCAGGATCACGCTTTGGGCAGGCTGAGCCACCCAGGCATCCCTTAAGTTATTATTATTATTATTATTATTATTATTATTAATTTTAGAGAGAGGGTTCCATGCACACGAGCAGGATGGGGGCGGGGGGGGGAGAGAGAGAGAGAATCTTAAGCAGGTTCTGTGCTCAGTGCAGAGCCTGAATTGGGAAAAGTTGCAAGAAGAGTACAGTGAAAACCCATAACCCTTCGCCTGGATCCACAAATTACTTTTTGCCACATTTGCTTTAGTTTTCTACCTCCTCTCTCTCTCTCTCTCTCTCTTTCTCTCTCCATACACACATACACACACACGCACACACACACATGCTTTTTTCCCTAAACCATTTGAGATTTAGTTGCAGACATCACAGCATTTCATCCTAAATACTTTAGCATATATCCTAAGAACTGGGGTATCTTCTGATTTTCTGATTCTCACAATAAAATCCTCACACTCAGGAAATGTAACACTGGTATAATACTATTAACTAATATGCAACCTATATTCGGTTTTCCCTGATTGTCCCACTACCATCTTGTATAGGGGTTTTCTCTGTTGTGTGTCAGTGTGTGTATGCTATTCTATGGTCCAATCAGAGAGAAGTCATTGCATTTAGTCGTCACACCTCTTCAGTTTTCCGTTGAACTAAGGTCTCCTTTTTTTTTTTTTTTTTTTAAGATTTTATTTCTTGATTTGACAGACAGAGAGCTAGCACAAGCAGGCGGAGTGCAGGCAGAGGGAGAGGGAGGCAGAAGGAGAGGAAGAAGCAGGCTCCCCACTAAGCAGGAAGCCCAACATGAGGCACAAACCCAGGACCCTGGGATCATGACCTAAGCCGAAAGCAGATGCTTAACCAACTGAGCCACCTAGGTGCTCCAAGTCTTCCTTTTTTTAAACAAAACATGAACACTTTCTCTAGGTCCTCAACTTCTACCTCTTTTATGCTATCTCTTCTCTTGAGAGCCACTCAACTCACTGCAGTATGGTATCTGCCTCCCACTAAGAAGATCCACACTCACTGGTTTTTCCTCCTGCCTCTCTGGTCATTTCTTGGGCTCTTTTGCCATCTCCTCTTCTGCTCATCCTGCAAATCTCAAAGTTCTTCAGGACTCTTGGACTTGCTACTCTTTACACTTACACTTTTACCTGGGTGATTTCATCCTTTCAAGGGTGGGGGTGGGGGGCAGGTGCTGCAATTACCAATATATGCTGACGATCCCTATCTGTAGCCCAGGCCTTTGCTCCAGCTTCAGTTCCAAATATTCAACTGCCTCCTCAACATCTGAATCCATGTATAGGTCTCACAGGCACCTTAAAGCAATATGTCCAAAAAAGAACGGATTATCCTCCTACCCCCTGTTCCTTCTATTGTGTTCCTTGTCTCAAATAATGGCACTCCTCATTCATCCTGTTTCCTGAGCTAGATACCTAGAAGTCATCTTTGACATATCCCTTTGACATCATCTATGACATATCCAATTAATCACCAAGTCCTACAGATTCTGCCTCCTCGATATCTCTGGAATCTATTTACTTCTTTGTGTTCTCATCATCTCCCTCATCAGGCCTCCATCATCTCTCCTAGGAAGATTCCAGCAACCTCATAATCCTTTTCCCAGCCTCCAGCCATAAATGATTTTCTAAAAATACAAATTTGACCATGCTGCAGCCCTGCTTAAAATTTATCAGTTTCTTACAGCCCTCCGGATAAAGTCTAAATACCTTAATGTGGCCTATAAACTAGGGTGAAAGTCAAAATATTTTATAGCTGGTAGGGCATAGGTAATGACCTCAGTTTGAAAGGATGTCAGCTGGTTCACCTGACCAGAATATGTTGGCTGAGTAATGGCTTGCCTGTAGAGCCGATGCTACTGTCCTCTGCAGTCTCATCTAGTGGCACGATTCCCCTAAAGTCACCTGGCCTTGTCTGGGTTCTCAGAATGCGTGGTTGCATTTGCCCAAAAATGCAGTTACCTTTGTCTGGAACACTTTCTGGTGGCTCCACCGCCACCATCCCCACTCCTCAGAACTGCCATGAAGTGGACTGACTGCTCTGTCTAGATAAGGATGGCCTAAGACTGTGATAGTGATAACAGTTGTGAACCAAATCTGCATCACTTTTAAAAATATATATATTTTATTTATTTATTTGAGAGAGTGAGCGAGAGAAAGAGAGCACAAGTGGGGGGAAGAGCAGAGGGAGAGGAAGAAGCTGTGGAGGCCGAGAAAAATTAAGGCCATTTAGCATTAGCACAAGTACAGCCATTTTAGGCCCCTGTGAATAAGAGCTGAACTTTACGGGAAAAACTGCAGAATGTCCTCAATGTCCTCAGCAGGTAATCCCATATCAGAAAGACAACAGAGGCCATGCCCATGGTAGAAAGTCTCATATTAGAATGAGAACAGAGCTCAATGCCCTTAAGCCCCATATCAATGTAAACAGAACTTGAGAAATTCCTCCACCCCTTCTGAAAATCCCCTAGACCAGCCTATAAAAAAACTAGCTGTATCCCACTTCAGGGTCCAAGTCCCTGCTTCGCTGTGTTGGGTATACTTGGACCCAACCTTGAGTTTGTAAATAAACCCTCGTATGTTTGCATCGGTGTCAGCTCCTTGGTGGTTTCTCGGATTCGCAATCTGGGGCACAACAAAGCAGACTCCGCACTAAGCAGAGAGCCCAAAGGTGGGGCTCTCTAGCCCAGGACCCTGGGATCATGACCTGAGCCCAAGGCAGTTACTTAACTGACTGAGCCACCCAGGTACCCCTGGATCCCTCTTAATAGGGACTATTTCCACTTAGGTATAAGACTATAGAACCCCAATGAGGCCAACAGACTCAGAAGTCACTGACTCTTGACCTCTTATATAAGAATAAGGAAGTGAGGGGAACTGGGAAGTTTCTTTAGACCACAACTAAAGCAGTGTCTTTCCTGCCAACTGAAATACAAATAATCTTTCCCACCTCCGCTGGAGGTCTTGACCTTAAGGATAAGCCTATCAGATATCAGATAATTGTTGGGGTTTTAATCAATTTATCACTTTGCTTCCAGTCAACTTTGAGCTTTGATTGGCTATCCATGGAAAACAGGGGTTGAGGGTGGGAGAAGTAATTCTAGAGTTTTGAAGACAAGTTAGGCATGGAAGGGAGACTCTGGGTGGCCAGAGGTCAGCAAGGCACTGGGCATCTAAACTCCAAGGCAGTGAGTGCTCTCAAATCTGGCTACAGATTAGATCCATCTGGGCACTTTTTTTTTTTTCATCTGGGCACCTTTTACAATTACCATTGCCAAGGTACCTGGGGAGTAGAGAGCTTGGACATTAATGTTTTTTTATAAAGCCCCTCAGCAGCTGGATTGCTTGGGTGGCTCAGTTGGCTAAGCAGCTGACTCTTGATCTCAGCTCAGGTCTTTTCTTTAAAAAAGCTTTTTTTTTTTTTTTTTTAAAGATTTTATTTATTCATGAGAGACACACACACACAGAGAGAGAGAGAGAGAGAGGCAGAGACACAGGCAGAGGGAGAAGCAGGCTCCATGCAGGGAGCCCGATGTGGGACTTGATCTCGGGACTCCAGGATCACGCTCTGAGCTGAAGGCAGATGCTCAACCACTGAGCCACCCAGGCGTCCCTAAAAAAAGATTTAGTTTGAGAGACAGCACATGTGAGCAAGCAGGGAGAGGGAAAGAGAGGGAAGGACAGGGAGAGAATCTCTTTTTTTTTTTTTTTAATTTTTTTTCAGGGAGAGAATCTCAAGCAGATTCTGTGCTGAGTGTGGAGCCCAACATGGGGCTCTCACAACCCTGAGATTATGACCTGAGCCAAAACTGAGAGTCAGAAGCTTGATTGACTAAGCCACCCAGGCACCCCTCAGCACAGGTCTTGAACTCAGGGTTGTGAGTTCAAGCCCTGTGTTGGGCTCCACACTGGGCATGTAGCCTACTTAAGAATAAACAAACAAACAAATAAATGAAGCCCCTGAGCTGAGATCAAAAGTCAGACACTTAACTGACTGTGCCACCCAGGCACCTCACCCTTCAAATGACTCTTAAGTGCAATCAGGACTGAGACCCCTATTGGGTATAGTAGAAGGGAATGCCATGGAATGAGAAAGAAAGTGAAGGCATATGTGGTCTATTTCTGGCTCCAGCCTGCTATGTGTTACGATCACACATTACGGGGATAAAGATTAGAAGAGTAGAGCAGTGTGCTTAAAGATGAGCACGATCCCTGCGGATCTTCTTTCTTTTCCTTTTAGAGAGGGTGTATGAGGGGGTGGGAGGGGCAGAGGGAGAGAGAGAGAATCTTTTTTTTTTTTTTTTTTTAAGATTTTATGTATTTATTCATGAAACACACAGAGAAAGAGGCAGAGACATAGGCAGAGAGAGAAGCAGGCTCCATGCAGGAAGCCTGATGTGGGACTTGATCTTGGGACTCCAGGATCATGCCCTGAGCCAAAGGCAGACACTCAACCCCTGAGCCACTCAGGCACCTGAGAGAAAGAATCCTAAGCAGTTTCCACACCCAGTCAATGCAGGGCTTGATCTCATGACCTGATCCTAAATCAAGAGGTGCTGCCCCTGTGGGCTTTCTTTCTTTCTTTTTAAATATTTTATTAATTTATTAATTAGAGACACACAGAAAGAGACAGAGACACAGGCAGAGGGAGAAGCAGGCTCCCTGTGGGGAACTTGATGAGGGACTCAATCCCAGTACCCTGGGACCATGACCTGAGCCAAAGGCAGACTCACTGAGCCACCCAGGTGCCCCCCTTGTGGGCTTTCTTAAAGAAGGTAAGATGTATAGACTGGGAGAAAAAAGTGTAGAAAGCTGGATAATGCCAAGTGTGGTGGGATAATGTGGTGGAAGTATAGACTGTTCTGGTCTTTCTGTACTTCAGTTTGGCACTACATGTCCAATTAAGTGTCCTTAATAGCCTATGAACCAGCAAGTATAATCTTAGATATGTATTCCCAAAGATATTCTTACTCAGGGGGTATGTAGGAGGTTGATTTCTTCTGCAGCATTATCAGGGGTGATTGGGAACTGTAGGCTTTGCTGGGACAGTGGATGGGTAAAACATGGGGCATACACATCATCAAGCTACTATGCAGCATTTAGAAGCAACAGGTTAGATGTACACATAGCAACATGAATGGATCTTAAAACCATAGGCACTGGGCTGCTCATTGGTTTGTTTGGTTCAGGTCGTGATCTCGGTGCCCCAGGATCAAGTCCCGCATTTGTTTGTTTTTTACCATACCTGAAATCCTTTATTTGTTAGACTGGGGTTGCTCTGGTTCATCTGCCATCTTACTGTGACTAGATCTCCTTACACAAATGCTATGTGAACAACTTGCTATTTTAGGTCTCGTGGAATTGTATGCGACTTTGCATATCTATGTCCTGTCCCCCTCTCAGATGTCGGATCTAGTCCACTTACATGGGACCCCTGCCTAAGGTATGATGTTACAGCTGATGGACAGTTGTAAATGTGCATAGAGACAACCTGGACAGCAGGTCGATGAAAGATGCTCTCAGGGACCAAGTGTCTGGTCACTGCCATTGAGGACATGCGGGGTAGGCTAAGAGGGCCATGGGGGCCACCATGGGTGGCATGCTGTCCCCTCCCAGAACAGAGCACTGCTGACTCCTGGCATCCTTCCAGAGCTTTCTTTTGGCATCAGCACTGCCACTTCCCACAGGTAGCCTGCCTCTCCCTCTGCCTATGTCTCTGCCTCTCTCTCTGTGTCTCTCATGAATAAATTAATAAAATCTTAGAACAAACAAACAAAACCCCATTGGCGCTGGGTGAAAAAATATGCAACATAATGGGACATAAAAACAATATTATATAATATGATATATAATGAGATATACAAACAACATTTAATAGAATTAAAATTGTAGCACATGAATAACTATTTTGCAAGAACCATACAATCAAAAAGGTAAAAATTGTCTATGGGGGAAAGATAAAGGAAGGGAACAAGCTATGTGCTAAAAGAGAATAATTAACTAGACAACTTTTTTTTTTAAATAGGCTCCAAGCCCAGCGTGGAGCCCAATGTAGGGCTTGAACTCACAACCCCGAGATCAAGACCTGAGCTGATACCAAGAGTCCAGCACTTCACAGACTGAGCCTCCCAGGTGCCCCTACGTAATATTTTTTTAAAGATTTTATTTATTTATTCATGAGAGACACAGAGAGAGAGAGAGAGAGAGAAAGAGAGAGAGAGAGAAGCAGAGGCACAGGCAAAGGGAGAAGCAGGCTCCATGCAGGGAGCTCGATGTGGCACTCGATCCCAGGACTCCAGGATCATGCCCTGAGCCAAAGGCAGACAACCACCTAGCCAACCAGGCATCCCTAGATGATTTTTTTTTTTTTTTTTTTAAAGATTTAAATCAGACCTTGAAGGATGAGTAGGAAAGAGGGAGAAAAGGAAAGACTTCTGGAAGTCAGAAATGAATACCACAAGCTAAAGCCAGGAGGCAGGAGTATGCTGAACAGGTGTGTAGGAGAAATGTTTGATTGGAGCAGAGGGACATATTAAAGCAAAGTGGGAAGTAAGATTGAGAGGGAACTAGATAAGATTGTGAAGTTCTGGAAAGCCAGACAAGAGAATTTAAACAAAGATAACAGAGATAAAATAGCCAAACTAGGATTGAGCTGGGAAGAATTGTGATGCAAATAAAGTCTAAAAGACAATATCTGAGGAAGTGGAATGATAGCCTAGAGTCAGAGAACTGGATTGGAGGTAAATATGGGGAACTAAGCAAAAAAGAAGGTGATAGTCTGGAAAGACTAGCATTGGAGATAGAGGCTGGAAGAGACATTTTGAGAGATTATCAGCTGAGTACAGACACTAAGAGACAAGGATGAGTCAGAGTACGTTGAGGTCTTAAACCAGGAGGTTGGGAAGAAATTAGGTCCAATAGTAGCTGTGATTTCTCATACTAGAAATAGAATTTTTCAGTAAAGTGAAGCTTTAAAAGGTTCTAATGATTCAGTGTTCTTCTCGAGCAACTGCACTATAAACAGGCTCATGAGTGTATCCATTTTAGAGTTGGCAGAGATCTTTGTTTTCCAGATGACAAGAGAGAGGACCAGAGAGCTTCAATTAATTGTTGAGTCAACCAATTAACTGGAGAAAGGATGGGCTAGAACTAGACCTCTTAACAATGAACTTTCCTAAACTTTGTTGGATATGAGAGGCTTCAAAATCAAAGCAGTTTATACTTGGATTTCTCAGTTTGCCTGACCTTAAGTAGTCAATTTTCAAAAAAGAGGATTTACCCTTTCTGTACCCAGTCTCTGCCAGCTCACTTTCAAACCATATGCATATGAACTGTCTTGCTGGTTGAGCTGTCAAACAAAAACTTGGATTTGTTTTACAAATCCTTACTTCTACATGGCTGGACAAAGTGAGGATTGTCACTACAAGCCTCATCTGGCAGTGTTTTCTTATTTACTCCTCTTTTTTTTTTTTTTTTTTAAGATTTTATTTATTTATTCATGAGAGACACAGAGAGAGAGAGACAGAGGGAGAAACAGGCTCCATGCAGGGAGTCTGATGTAAGACTTGATCCTGAGACTCCAGGATAATGCCCTGGGCCAAAGGCAGGCACCAAACCACTGAGCCACCCAGAGATCCCTACTCCTCTTTGGATAACAAAATAAATTGAATGACTTCTCAGCAGAATAGAATCTTAGGGTTTAAAAGATCCTCCCACCCAAATCAATATCTTATACACATTACCCTACAGATAGTCACCTGGCCTCTATATGTTTTCAGGAATGGGATGGTCCATTCCTTTGTCAGTTCAGCTCTGATTACTAGAAAGCTGAGTCTGAGTCCTATGCCACTGAAGTGTGGTTCAGTGAAAATAGCACAGGCCTTGGAGTCCAGCAGACTTGGGTTAGAATTCTGCAATGTGACTTGCTGTATGACCTGTGCAAATCATCATCTATCAGTTTCTTCATCTGTAAATTAGGGATAGTAATGCCTATTTTACAGAGTAATTATGAATATTAGAGATTATGTAAATTTTTAAAAAAGATTTTATTCATTTGAGAGAGAGAGAGCATGAGCAGGGGGAGAAGCAGGCTCCCTACTTCTGCTGAGCTGGGAGCCTGTCATGCAGTTTGATCCCAGGACCCTAGGATGATGAGCTAAGCCAAAGGCAGACACTTAACTGACTGAGCCACCCAGGTGCCCCATATTTGAGATTATGAATATAAAATTCCTAGTACATGCCTGGCACAAAGAGCTAATATAGTGATAATTGTTATTATTGTCATATGCCTTTCAAATACTTTCAAACACTTGAATTTCATTGTCACAGTATTCCTAAGTGATCTTTTTCTTAGAATAATCATCTATCAGTATTTTCTCCCATGCTCATTCTGGCCTTGGCTATGCTCCTGCATACCATCTTTGTGAGACATGGTGCCCATAACTGAACAAAATGTTCCAGGTGTGGTCTGACTGCTTCAAAACAAAGACCATAAGCCTCTATTTTCCAGACACTTCTTCAAGTTGCCTACAGCCCTTTTAGCATTTTTAAAAAAGATTTCATTTATTTATTCATGAAAGACAGAGAGAGAGAGAGGCAGAGACACAGGCAGAGGGAGAAGCAGGCTCCATGCAGGGAACCCGATGTGGGACTCCATCCGGGGTCTCCAGGATCACACCCTGGTCCGAAGGCAGTGCTAAACCACTGAGCCACCCAGGCTGCCCCCACCCCCTGTTAGCATTTTTGGCAATTGAGTCACATACCGCCTTAGTCCTATGAAAACTTCCAGGTAGTTTTCACGTTTATGAATTTGAAGTTCTCCATTTTGCACTTGTGTAGAACTTTTTTTATTAAAGAGTAAAACTTAAAAAAAAAAAAAGTAAAACTTTTTTTGTTAAGTGAAAGCCTGTCATGTATTAGATATTGTGGTGAGTTCTGTGGACATAGAGATGACTAGAATAAAGTATCAGTATACTAGAAATGCGAGGTCCACAAGATTGGATCTATCATGTTCACCAATGAATCCCCATTTCTTAGGATGATGTCCGGACACAGTTATGTGCCTACTGTTCACTGAATAGATGAATAAAATAGTTTACAATGGAAATTTTTCCTGTAAGTGAAAAGCCATTTCCCCAATCCATTTATTTTATCAATTCAGATATTCTGTACTAGTCTATCACTTTTAGCCCAACCCTAGTGTTGAGAGATTAGGGTAGATCCCATCTTCAAAACACAATCAACCAATCTCTTTCAAGACCAAAATAAATACTTATAAGCTTTACTTGCTGGATGGCCATTATATCCCATCATTGAAGGCCTTTTGTAAGCACTTTCTGACCGTTACTGCAAGGCTTAAATCCCAGGGTTAGCAGTAACAGGCCATGACTTCTGAGTACTAAACACCTAAGAATTTTCTGAGCGGAGTTCTCTCTGGCCCTGACTTCTTGTGGGGGTAGAATAAGGTCCTCAGGAGCAGTGTGGGATAATAGGTTAGAAGGACCCTGGAATTCTGCTTTGGCCTGTGAGGTGCTGCCAGGACCTCTAAGTCCTCTCAGTTTTTTCCAGTATTTGGGCTACAGGTGAGGCAATGGTCGCCATCTTGATATCAAATGCCAGGCAAACAGCCATTAGCGTCGCTCGGTAACCACGGAGACACCCGTGCCCCCTCCCGTTTCCCATCCGTAGAGGCAGTAAACTACGATTCCCATCAGCCGATTTTCCCTATTTGATGGCGAGTTGTCTAGATGTGGCTCTCGGCCACCGCGACCGTGCCGCAGTGAACCGCGGGAATTGCGGTTCGCTGCGAGGCCTCATTTTTTGCCGCGGGAAACTCCGGCACTACAAATCCCGTGAGCCAGCGGGATCACGCATGTGCACGGAACAGCGGGTCGTCCCTGGCCCCCTGCCGGTGGCTGAGAGGTAAGGGAGGGCGGGGGGCAAGGAAGAGGAGGCGGATCCGGGCGCTGCGTTGGCTGCGGCCTGGCACCAAGGGGGCGGCCCCGGCGGAGTGCAGACCCAGCGGCCCCCGGTGATTATGGACCCGGCCGAGGCGGTGCTGCAGGAAAAAGCGCTCAAGTTTATGGTGAGGAGGAGGCGCAGGCCGGGGAACGGTGGAGGCGGTGGCGTTGGCGACGTTGCTGAGGCTCGGGCCTGGGCCGCCCGCCCGCCGGAGGAAGGGGCAGCGGGACCCTGGGCCGAGGCTGGCGGCGGGGGCTGCTGAAGGGACCGGACGGGAGTTCCGGGGAGGCGGGAGGGGTTGCGGAGAGGACCCGGGGGTGGGGGCAACAGCTCCGCCATCTTGTGGATGAGAGGCCAAGTGACAGCGGGAGCTTAATCGGGGAGGGGGCTCTGGACGGCGCGCGGGGCCCTAGAGGGAAAGGGGCGTGGGGACAGTTACTGAGGAGCGGAGGAAGCCCGGAGGAGAGACGCCGTGGGGGTGCTGGCAGGGCCTTCTCGGTGTCAGGGTTACGGGTAAGGCCCAGCTTAGGAGATGCGTTCAGGAGTGGGGAAGAGGAGCGCGGGATAGTGGAAGGAGAGCTACGGGGTGGGGGGCCTGGTGTGACGGGCAGGGAGGGGTGCAGATGGATCTAAGGGGGTGGAGATCAGGCCAGCGCCGGTGAGAGACTTTTAGTTTTGTGGGGTGGGGGTGGGGAGGAGGGGAGACAGCCTGTGCCTTCAGGGTACAATCCCAGTTTGGCCAAACTAATGTTCACAAACTCTGGAAAGGAAGAGGTCTAACTTAGGAGGATAAGGGCTAGGAATGGAGACCTGGGACTATGGTAATCTCTAGGGAAGGAAGGGGGTGTTGATGGTGAGCCAGAATTACAAATGTCAGAAAAAGAGATACTCTACTCTGAAAGGAGAAGCTAAATATTGTAGCGAGGACACAGTGATAAAGAGCAAGAGGTTGATCCATCAGGAAGACCTGGGTACAGGAGATTGGGGAAAAATTAATATATAATAGGGTAGAACAAAACATAGTGCTAAATTGCAAAGATAGTAAAATGTGGGGACCTGGTGCTATATCAACTTTCTGAGAAAAGAAGGGCCATGGAGATTACAACCGCAAGGCTCCTAAGAAGTGATGGGATCAGTGGAGAAATTTCAGGAGGCAACGGGGAGATGTAACTAGTGGGAAATAGGAGATGTCAGAATTGGTGGTTCTTACCAGTTTTAGGTTGAAGCACAGTATGAATTTGGATTGGAATTTGTTTGGGCTTATTTAACTCCCTTTGGAGCCCAGTTCTTTTAACTTTGTGTCATGCTTTCCTTTTGCTATGCTTGTTTGGCAAATTTGTATAGGCTGGTATTTGATGCTTTTAATCTGATGCTTCTTGTATATCCTAGGTGTAAAACCAGTCTTTGTGGTTACAGCTAAAGAATGATGGAATGCATAGAGTGCTATTTTAACAGGTGGCCTTGGGGATATTATTTGCAGTGGAATCTTGCTTTTTCAGAAGTAATTGTAACTTGTCACTCCAAATCTTGTTTCTTTGATAGTTATTTTTGTTTTTGCTTGAAATACCAAAACATATCCAAATAAACATGGACACTATCCCAATTGAAATTTGGCTTTAAACTACCACATTTATAAAAATACTTCTTCAGAAACTGGTCAAATTTACTAAAATTTTATTTTGTATTAGTGCTTTCAAAAACATCTAACTAAAGTTTGAATATATCATTAACAAAATACCATTATGCCTGAAGAAGGTTCTTGAAATTATAAAATGTTAAATTTTTTTGGACTTTAGAAATAAGAGGAAATTGCTTTATATTTTACGTTATTTTGCATAATCTCTATGTTAAATAACCTGTATGCCAGCCTCTACGTGTAAGTCAGAAAACTGGCAGCTGCTTATTTTTGTTTTTCTACTTAGAGGTTGACTGCGTCCTAATCTTGATACTTGTGTCAGATTTATGGAATAATGTGACTTATAGATCATAAAGAGACATGAAATCATCTTCTTTACTCCTCATTAGACCTCAGCCTGGAACTTGATCCCTGCTTTGTACAAGTGAGTTAATGTTTGGATAGATAATGATCTCCTGATTGAGTTAAAGTGGACCTGGAGATGGCTATGTAGTAGTTTGCAGCTTTTAGGGCACCACACATTATTAAATATTGAGTCAGTTTCTGTAGGGAGAAACCAATTTTTTTCTTTAATTTTAGTTACTTTTATTTTTGACTTTGCTTGCTATTTTGGCTACTGTTTGGGAAAGGGCCAACTGGAAGAGAGTCACTAAGAAGGACACCTTAATAACTGAAACAGAGAATGGAGAGTTAGGGATTTCATATTTTTCCACTCACAGTCTTACTATGAATTTGAGTAAGTCACAAATACCTTTGGTCCCATTTACCCTGCTGTAATATGCGTCTGTCTTTACTCAGTTTTGAGATAGGAAGATGTTTTATTTGTGATTGCATCAAGTAATTAATGCATAGTACACATGGAAGAATGATCCTCTTAATCAAATTAAGATTTTTGTATAGTATTTGGCTTTGTTTTGACCTTAACTGCTTCCTTCAATTGTGAATGGCAGTTTTTGTTCGGATGCCCTGATTTCCATGGTTTAAAGAAATGTAAAATTTATTAAAAATGCCAACATAAAAAGATACTGTCTTTCATGAATTTTGCTTATCACAACATTAATGTATAGTGCTTTGATTAGGAATTTTATAATAAAATATTATTAACAAGACTGCTAATTCAGAGTTGACCATGGTTCACACATAGTCTAGATTTAAAGTTTACCTTCGGATACTTATGAAAAATAGTTGAAGTAGAATGCTTAATTTCTAAAAACAAATGATTTTTTTTTAAAGATTTATTTATTCATGTGAGACACAGAGAGAGACAGAGAGAGAGGCAGAGACACAGGCAGAAGGAGAAGCAGGCCCTTCGCAGGAGCCCGATGTGGGATTTGACCCCAGATCTTGAGATCACCGCCTGAGTGGAAGGCAGCAGCCCAACTGCTGAGCCACCCAGGCTGAGCCACCCAGGCGTCCCTAGAAGCAAATGATATTAAAGCAGTAGTTTACATTAAGTAACTGGTATGCAAATATCTCGTTTAGCCATAGTAGGGCCTCAAGCACCTTTCATTTATTTATTTATTTATTTATTTATTTATTTATTTATTTATTCATTCATTCATTCATTCATTCATTCATTCATTCATTCATGAGAGACACTGAGACAGAGAGAGAGAGAGGCAGAGAGAGGCAGAGATACAGGCAGAGGAAGAAGCAGGCTCCATGGAGGGAGTCCGATGTGGGACTCAGTCTTGGGACTCCAGGATCACGCCCTGAGCCAGAGCAGACACTTAACCCTTGAGCCACCCAGGCACCTTCTTAACTAATACTTCTTTGGTCAACGAAATTATAATCCAGAAAAGATAAATGGGAACTGGAAGAGGATCTGAAAAGAAAAATGAAAATGATTGAGGGAATGTAGGTATCATTTATAAGCAGATATTAGAAAAATATATATGGGGGATAGAAAGATGAGTTGAGGGATGAATTTGAAGTTTATTTTTAAAAATGAACAGGATGGGGGCACCTGGATGGCTCAGTGGTTGAGCATTTGCCTTTGGCTCAGGTCGTGATCCCAAGATCCTGGGATTGAGTCCCACATTAGGCTCCTCAGAGGGAGCCTGCTTCTCCCTCTGCCTATGTCTCTGCCTCTCTCTCTGTCTCTCTCATGAATAAATAAATACAAATCTTAAAAAAAAAATGAACAGGATAAACCAGTCCCAGAATATTAAATCTGGGGAAACATTTGAAATCTGTATGAATAATTTTAGGGCATATAAAATAGTTTTTAATAGAATTGATAAGTGAAACTGTAAAAGGTAACTTGGCAGTGTAATAGACCACCCCACAATTTAGTAGCTTAAACAATTTATTATTTCTCTCAAATTTGTGGTTGACTGATGGGTTTTCTGTTACACTTGATATTGGTTGGGGTGCCAGCATGGCTGGAATGTTCACAATGGCCACACTCACATAGCTGACCACTTTCTGAGAGTTTAGTTATCCTAAGGCCTTCAGTCCTGCTTTATGTGGGCCTCCTTTCTCCACATGGCCTTTTGATTTCTTATGCTTGGTGCCTAGATTCTAAGAAGGAGTATTCCAAGAGACAGGAAATAGAAGGCATTCAGCCAGTTCTCTTATGTCCTTGGATTGGAAGTCTGAGAGTGTCCCTCTTGGTCAAAGACAGTCAAGGCCAGGCCAGAGTTAGAGGGAAAGGAAATAATCTACCTGTAGACCAGAAGAATAACATCCATAAACAGGGAAATTGTTGGGGGCCATGCCCTTTTGAGACTGGCTACCAGGGATGTTATTCTAGTTAGAGATTCACACTAAAAATACAAATGGAATAAGCCAAATTTGTGAATAACAACACCAGGTTTAGCTTTGAAGCATCTCTTTTTTGAGGTTAACTTCTTAAGGAACTAATGTGATCTCCTGCATGACTTGCCTTAATGTCACTGCAGAGATAATACTTGGTGAATTAATATGACTCAGTAACTTTTCTTATTTGCTCGAGAAGTGTATGTATCTAAAAGCAAGAAATTGCATTTTAAAATAAATACTCAGATTTTTCACTCTGATGGGCTTTTCTTTGAGTCAGTGAGATTGATTACCAGCTGGTTGGGTGAACATTTGAAACAAGTTCTTAGTTTAAGGTGTCAGAGTTTCTATGTATCTCTTACCTGTTCTCAATTTAAATTAGCCTTCACTTTCTTTTCTGGATACTTATATAGGTATTAAGGTATGAAATTAGGAGTTAGTGATAATTCTTTGTGCTAATTTTTAAAATTCACGTTTTTAATAGCTGTACATAACATTGGAAGTGAAATTATTAGATGTAGAGAAAATTCTACTTTGAATGATTGTCAGAAATTTTTTATTGCTAAATTAGAAAATGAAATTATAAAAGAGACCACTTATTATTCTACATTATTTGTATAGTGCTTAAATCCTGAAAGAAAGGAAGCAGATGGGAATTTTTTTTTCCCTTGGTAAAGGGAGGTGGGACATATATAAGATCTTGATCATGTATAGAAAAATATTATTTTATGGGAAATGCATTAAAATATAAAAGAATGAAAAAAGAGATCTATGCTGTTGAAGTATCTTAAACCCCATCTACTTTTTTTTTTAAAGATTTATTTATTTGAGAGAGAGAAAGCACATGCACACTCTTGAGGAGGAGAAGGGACAGAGAGAGAGAGAGAGAGAGAGAGAGAGAAAGAGAGAAAGAGAGAGAAGCAGGCTCCCTGCTGAGCAGGGAGGAGGACTCCATCCCAGGCCCCCAGGATCATGACCTGAGCCCAAGGCAGACGCTTAACTGACTAAGGCACTCAAGTGCCCCAAATCTCATCTACTTTGTAGCAATATTTTAATATAGCACAGGAAGTGCTTTCTAAGTGTATAATAATTCATTGAAGATGAATTATTTTTCAATGTTTAATGGTTAATGTTTAATGGTCACTATAAAGAAAACTGCTTCTTTGCTTAATAATCCAGCATCCTTAAGTTGGAATAGAGGATGGAAAAAATGTGGGAAAGTTCCACTGGATCTTACCATTTTGACTAGTATTCCACAAGATTCACCTTGTACTTTGAGAATCTCTGGATAATTCCCTTTACTTTCTCCAAAGCCCAACTGAGACAGAGCAAAACAACTATCTTTGAAGGCTCAGAGATAACAAGTGAAGTAAATACTGAGAGTAAAGTTGACTTAAGACTGTGATTTTGGGGACACCTGGGTGGCTCAGCCTTTGGCTCAGGGAGTGATCCTGGAGTCCCCAGGATCCAGTCCTGCATCAGGCTTCCTGCAGGGAGCCTGCTTCTCCCTATGCCTATGTCTCTGCCTTCTTTCTGTGTGTGTCTCTTGTGAATAAATAAATAAAATCTTAAAAAAAAAAAAAAAAAGACTGTGATTTTTGTTCCCTGGGATACTACCATCATAGTTCTTGGATCGCCTTCATAATGTGGCCAGGGTGGGGATGGGAAGCAAGGGAACAAAAGCCACAGAGCTGGGAGAGGATTCCTTCCTGCTGAGATGAACCTTCTGCGTTGGAATTTTCTTGCTCCTTCCTGAGATTTGGCTCTCCCTTCACGATACTGCCTTCTTATTTCCAAGCTTGTGTTCTTACCTGACCAGACTGTCAATAATGGATAACCAGTAGAAGTGGGAGAGTTATGCTTTTTAAATGTTTTTTTTTTAAAATATACTTAGCCACAAATAGCTAACAGTTATCATTTAGTATTTACTATGTGCTATTCAAATTCTAGATTCTTTTTTTTAAATCTTTAAAAAAAATCTCTATACGCAATCTGAGCCTTGAACTCATGATCCCGAGATTAAGAGTAGCATGCTCTTCTGACTGAGCCAGCCTGGCACCCCTAAATTCTTTGCATATATTATTTCATTTAATTCTTCCAATAATAGATTCAGTACTGTTGTTACTCCCATTTTCAGGTAGGGAAACTGATTCTGGAGAGAATAAGTAACTTGTACAAAATCACACTTTAGCAAGGAGCCTGACATCAAACCCATGCAGTCTCACCCAGTACCCTGACTTACACTATATTTAATCCTTGAAGAGCAGAGAAACAATGGAATATGATGGCATATTTCTTTGCTAGTCACTTGATGGCTGGAGTGGAAGAGTTACTGTCCAGACTTCCATGTAGATTTTCTAATCATTTGAATTATTGAGGAAATGGAATAGTACTTTATAGTTGTCATAGTATCATTGCATCAGTCAGCTTTTGCTGAGTAATAAAACCACAAAATATGGCATTCAGTGATATATATTTATTCTCACGAATATGTGGATTTGCTGAGTATTGGATAGTATAGACTGGGCTTAGTTGGGAAACTGGACTTGGCTGCTCACTGAGGACTACTGTTACATATGATATTCTGGGACTCAGACTAAAGAAATGGTGACTTACCAGGCAAAGCTCTTATAGCAAATACACAAAAGAGCAAGTCCAGTTATTAAATTATTAAAGTACCTTTCAGTTATTGGTTGTGTCACACTGACCAGTATTCCATTAACCAAAGCAAGTCCACATGGGCAAGCCCAGAGTCAAAGGGCAGGAAAGTATATTTTGCCCATAGAAGGTGTGGGGGAGGGAGTAACTTGCATAATTAATGTACTACAGTAACAGTCTATAATATACTCTAGGATACTTGATTTATAGAGGAACGATGAAATGCTTACTGTGACAGCTTTCATTCTGTTTGTTGTTGTACTGCCCTGACTAGCACTTCTCACTTTGGTTACTGAACAATACCTCTGGGTTAGATACTTTCAGAATCATTACTTAATATAGCAGGTATCTTTGCATCATGTTATGTGAAATAAAAAAAAAGGCATAAAGAGAAAATTAGATTATTGACATTAATCCACAGTGATGCCCTGAAAAGTTCATCAGTATTACAAGCTATTCTTCTATCTTTGGGAAGGATAAAATTGATGTCATTCCCATGGCATTTGTGACAGAATTTGAACTATAACAGAATTTGAATCAAGGTCATACATAATGCTCTGACAACTCCTTTGGAAGCAGGTTTAGAGCTCTTAAATCCCTTCTGCACCAAAATTTGCGGTTGCAAAGATACGGTACTGATATCTTCAGATGTCTGGGGGGTATACAGGCTTTCACTGAAAAGTCATGGAAGCAGAAATCCAGGAGTTATAGCATGTGGATAATACTTTTGCAACACAGATGTACAAATCCTTGTACTCAGGAGCTAACACAGTAACACTAATCTGTTAATGTGGTTATTTATGGATTGTTGGATTATGGGTAATATTTCAAAATATTTAACAGCATCTGAAAATATGCTAGTAAACACACAAAAGCATTACTTAGGTGATTTTTCTTTTCTCTGCATTCTTTAATGCTTTCTACATTTTCTGTAGCAAATATGTATTTTTATTTTTTATTTTTTTATTTTTTTATTTTTTAAAGATTTTATTTATTCATGATAGTTACAGAGAGAAAGACAGAGAGGCAGAGACACAGGCAGAGGGAGAAGCAGGCTCCATGCAGGGAGCCCGATGTGGGATTCGATCCCAGGTCTCCAGGATCGTGCCCCGGGCCAAAGGCAGGTGCCAAACCGCTGCGCCACCCAGGGATCCCTGTATTGTTTTTAATCTGAAAAATTTAAATTTAGTATACTGAGTTCATATATTTAGAAAATAAGTACCCAAATGAAGACCTGCACTGATCATGGACTGCAGTGTAGCCAAGCTCATTTTCTTTTCTTTTCTTTTTTTTTTTATATATTTATTTATTTATAATAGTCACACAGAGAGAGAGAGAGAGGCAGAGACACAGGCAGAGGGAGAAGCAGGCTCCATGCACCGGGAGCCTGACGTGGGATTCGATCCCGGGTCTCCAGGATTGCACCCCGGGCCAAAGGCAGGTGCCAAACCACTGCGCCACCCAGGGATCCCCCAAGCTCATTTTCTTAACTGGAAAATGGGCAATTGTTAGTCTTACCTACTTGAAAAGGTTCTCTTTTCCCCCTTCTCAGTTCATTTTAAATTGTGAATTGCCACGTATGTGTTAATTGATCATTTATACCATTAAACTCCTTTTTGTATCCACGATTTTCATTGGAAATTTAGGACTATATGTTCCTAAATTGTGCTGGAGAACTGCATTTTCCTTTTAAATAGTACTTGGCAAAATCAGTGGCTTGACAACTGAAGATGAGGCCATAATGATAGTTGGCTTGCAACGGGATTCGATAAAAATGTGAACATAAACTGAGTTGCAAAACGTTGTGTTATATGTGGAGAGAGGTAGTTAGGGGGTAGGAGGGGATGAAGATACAAAATTATTATTATTATTAAATATTTTACTTTATTATTTATTCATGAGAGACAGAGAGAGAGAGGCAGAGACACAGCAGAGGGAGAAGCAGGCTCCATGCAGGGAGACTGATGCGGGACACGATCCCGGGACTCCAGGATCACGCCCCAGACTGAAGGCAGGCGCTACACCGCTGAGCCACCCAGGGATCCCTGGAATTTATATTTCTTAAAGCACACCAATAAGTGCCAAAATAGAGGCATAAAGTGCTATAGAAGTTGTCAGAAGGGAAATCATTTTTTTTTTTTTTTTTTTTGGAAATCAGTTTTTAACTGGAGAGATCTTTGAATACTTTGTGGAAGAAGAAAGCTTCATATTGGATTTTATAGAATAGATAGGTTTTGACAGAGTTGTTTTTGAGGTGGACAGTTCCAGGAAGAGGGAGTAGTTTGGGTAAAGGCCAGAAAATCAAGAGATGGGCAGGCATGGGTTGAGTAGATAGATATGACTTGAACATTGAGTGCATAGCAGACAAGAAAAAAAAGAGACTGAGGACTGGGGAGTTTGGACTGAATCCGCCTTGTATTTAAAAATCATATTCTCGTGTATTTTGTGTGTGTATGTAAGCTTTTTAAAGAAGTAAAATTATACAAAAAGGTGTACAAATCCTAAGTATATAGCTCATTAAAATTTTACCTAGTTATCACTTCTGTGTAAGCCTTATCTAATCAGTATAGGTTAGTTTTTACTTTTATTTGTATTTAGCCTCATATAAATGGAATCCTTCTAGTATATACACTTTGGTGTCTGCCTTCCTTAGTCCCACATTGTTTGTAAGACCATTCATTCAGGTTGTTTTTCCTTTTTCTCTATATAGCAATAGTTTAAAAAGAATGATGCAGTTAGCATCATCATTTTATAAAAGGAAGAAAGAGCACTCTAATGCCACAAAAGTAGCAAGGATATAATCTCAGTATAAAGGAAAAAAACTCTTTGGGGTAAGCAGAGTTAAGCACCTCCTGCCTCACCAATCCCAAGATATGTTATATTATATGGGGGAGTTAAAGTAACAGATGGAATTAGGATTGCTAATCAATTGACTTTAAAATAGGGACATTATCCTGGATTATATGTGTTGGGCCCCGTGTTAATCACAAGGGACCCTAAATGTGTAAGAGGAAGGGAGAACAACAGTTCAGAGTGATGCCACGTGAGAATTCAATCCACCGTCCTGGCTTTGAAGACGAGAGAAGAGAGACAGAGCTAAGGAATGTGAGCAACCTCTAGAAGTTTGATAGGACAAGCTAGAGCTTCCCGAAGAGAACACAATCCCAACAACCTTGATTTTTGGCTCAGTGAGAACCATTTCAGACTTCTGAACTACAGACTATAAAATATATTTTTTTAAAGATTTTATTTGGAGCAGCCCCAGTGGCGCAGCGGTTTAGCGCCGCCTGCAGTTTATTTATTTATTCATGAGAGGCACAGAGACAGAGTGAGTGAGAGGCAGAGACACAGGCAGAGGGAGAAGCAGGCTCCATGCAGGGAGCCCGATGTGGGACATGATACCAGTTCTCCAGGATCAGGCCCTGGGCTGAAGGCAGCCCGAGCCACCTGGGCAGCCCCTAAAATAATAAATTGATGTTATTTTAAGCCACTAAGTATGTGGTAATTTGTTATAGCAGCCATGGAAAACTAATATATAGTCTTTGTCCAGGGAAAATAGTTACACCTAAATTGGGGTGTTTATGTTGATACACACACATACATAATATCAGTATCTTTGTTTTTAGAGTTTGGTAACCACTAGTGCAGTCCTTTCTTTTTCTTAACATTTTATTTTGAATTGATCTCGAAATTACAGAAGAGTTTCATGTAAAACACAAATGGTATTTTTTCCTGATTCATTTGAGTGTAAGTTGTCACATCACTAAATGCTTCAGTATGTATTTTCTACAAATGAGGACATTCTACATAACTATAATATAACCCTCAAAATTCAGAAATTAATGTATAGTATAATTACATATCTAACTCTCAGACCCCATTTAAACTTTGCCAGTTGTTCCAGTAATGTTCTTTATAGCAAAAGGATCTAATCCAGAATCATATATTGAATTTAGTTGTCATATCTCTTTAGTCTCCTTCAATGTAGAACAGTTCATTAGTCTTTGACTCTTGTGACTATGGCACTTTTGAACATTATAGGCTAGTTATTTTGTAGAATGGTCCCTCAATTTGGGTTTATCGATTTTTTTCCTCATGATTGGATCCAGGTTATGTATTTTTGGCAGAAATATCACAGAAGTGATACTATAGTTTTGCTCATTGCCTCCTATCAGGTGACACATGGTTTTTGTTATCGTTTGTTTACTTGATTAAGGTGGCACCTACCAGTTTCTTTTAAAATACATTTTTCAAAAAAAAAATAAAACACATTTTTCTTTTTGTAATACATATTTTATGGAAAGCTACGTTGAAACCAGGTCACTATCCTGTTCCTCATCAGATTTTCAATCTATTATCATAGAATGGGCTTAGGAATTCCTGTTTTATTTGATGGAGTATAATCCAATCCTGTCATTTATTTTAATGCTTAAATTATTCCCTCTTTGGCCAGTGCTTTAAGGCTGCTTTATCTTTTTATTTCATTCTTTGAGCATTTTCTTACTTCCTGGTTAAAGAAGACATTCTTGTATTTAAAAAGTCTCATCTTGTATTTCCCCTCAACCCTGGAATTGCTGATTTCTCCAAGGAGCCTTATTTTTTTTGGATAGAGAACGATATTTAGAAGTCAAGATCTGGGTCTTAGGTGTGCTCATTGTTATTGGGGTGTCACTGTTCCCAGGTCCTCTTGTTGGATAGAGGTAGGGAATATATGTATGTATATAAACATGTACACATGCATTTATATCACTATTTTAATTTTATCTAGATATTTCTTTAAAACCATGAGTGTGCACTGATAACTCCAGTTCTAGTCTAATACCACAGGGTTCATTTACTAATTCCCTTTCCATAATTATAACTCCCTTTTCTGACATTAACTTGATTTTCATTATCATCAACATATTTTATTAACCAGTTTTCCTGGATGTGACCAGTCCTGTTGCTGCTGTTCCTGACATCTACCACGTGGATGCCATCCTCACCTTATTCAGGCTCCAAAATCCCATAGGAGGCTGCTGCCCCTGCTCCCGTTTGAACATCGTTTTTCACTTCAGGATCTTTTGGCCTGCACTATGTTGCTCTTCTCAGTTCATTTGGACTCCAGCATCCTATGCATGACTGCCAAGGCTGCCATATTCCTGTATGGACATTCTTTTTATCCTGCTAGGGCGCTGACTGGCTGCCGTAGATCACTGCTGTTTCTACCACCCTATCTTGTGTAAACACCTGTTTTGCTTGGCCCTAACTAAACTGAATACATGTTTTTTATCTTGCAAAACTCAAACTCTGTACCTGTTAAACAACAATTTTCCACTTCCCTCTCCCCCCAGCCCCTGACAATCACCATTCTACTTTGTTTCTATGAGTTTGGTTATTTGGCTACTTATATCTTATCTAAGTGGAACCATATAGTATTTGTCTTTTTGTGAATAGCTTTTCTTAACATAATGTCCTCAGGGTTTATCCACGTTGTAGCATGTATCAGAATTTCCTTACTTTTTAAGGCTGAATAATATTCTGTCATATTTAAACATCACATTTTGTTTGTCCATTAATCTCTTGCCAGACACTTGGGATCCTTCTGCCTTTTGGCAATTGTGAATAATACTATGAACATGAGTCTTTAAATATCTTAAGACCCTGACAAGCCTTGCTGTTTTTTACCTTTTGCATTTCGATCTATAGTCCATGTAGAATTAATGTCTGGTGTGAGGTAGAGGACAGAATTCAGTTTTTGTTTTTTTAAATCCAGTTGATCCAATGTCATTTATTGAAAGGATTATTCTTTCTCTTATCCATTGTAGGGTCACTTTTGCCATGTACCACCTGTTTATATATATCCATGGGACAGTTCTAGGACTCATTTCTGTTCCATTGTTCTGTTTATTCTTGTGCCAGTATCATACTTTCTTAATTACTATATTTTTATACCAGTTCTTGATATCTGATAGTCTATGTCCTTTAGCTCCCCACCCCCCTTAAGATTGCATTAGCTATTCTCGGCCCTTTGTATTTCTATATATATTGGAATCCGCTTTGTCACTGTTCATGAAGCATACTGCTCTGATTTTTATTGGCATTGCATTGAATCTCTGAGTTTGGGTAAGTATTAAGATCATAACACTATTGAGTTCTACAATTAGAAAATGGTGTAGCCATGAAATGGTATATCTTTCCATTTATTAGGATCTTTAATTTCTGTGTAGAGGTCTTTGTACATTTTTTGTTTATTCCTAGGTATTTGGTTTTTTAGATGTTGGGTTTTTTTTTGTTGTTGTTGTTGTTTAGATGATTTTTTTTTAAGATTTTATTTATTTATTCATAGAGACACAGAGAGAGAATGAGAGGCAGAGACACAGGCAGAGGGAGAAGCAGGCTCCATGCAGAGAGCCTGATGTGGGACTCGATCCAGGGTCTCCAGGATCACGCCCCAGGCTGCAGGAGACACTAAACCGCTGCGCCACCGGGGCTGCCCCTAGATGATGTTTTAAAATTTTAATACTCTATTTGTTGCTGATAGTGCAAAGGTTTTTAATCTGAGGTCCATGGTCCCCATTCAAGATATAGATACATGCAAGTACTTTTTTCTGAAAGATCTATAATTTTCATCTGAATCTGATTCCCATTGAGGGCAATAACAGCAAAGATTAAAGACCACTGTAGTGGTTTCACTTAGAGTGGATTGAACTAGGGAGGATGGAATAGACAGAGGCAGGCAGAGAGGCCACTTAAAGGCTGTGTAATAGTCCAGGCAAGAAGCCATCTGGGCTTGAGCCAGGGCGGTAAGTATGAAAGAAGGAAAGACATTTAAGGAATATTCTTGAGATAGAATGAATCAGGTTTGCCTGGAGTGGAATAAGAGAAATAAAGAGTAAAAAAAGGCATCAGACTGTTGGCGGCAATTACCTAAAGAGAAGGTTGTCATAGCATAGGGAAAAATGAATATTTGGTGGATAAAGATATTGGAATAGTCCCTAATTTTAACAAGGAGACTAAATTTAAGATATATTCATATAGATAAAAATGGGCATATGGATATAATATTTGAGATTTGCCTTGGGATTTGGAAGGTGGAAAGCTGGCTGATGGGAATTCATTATGTACTCTTCTATACTGTGTATTTAAAAGTATCCATAATAACAGGTTAAAAGAGAAAGATTATCCACTTAGAGAGTGAGCCAAGTTGAAGTTCTCAGGACCACTCAGCTCCACTTCATATGTGATAGAGAGATCAGGATTCTTCTAAACATTGTATTTGGTTTTTGAGTAATTTCATGTCACTATCTTGTATTGGGAACACTGTTTTATCAAGATTAGCCAGATAAGGAAGCTCAAAGCTACAGAGGCTTTTCATGCTAGCTGAGATAGGCTAAGTGCTTGGATGTGGCTAGGAGTTAAGGGGAGGAAATTTAGCTAGGCAGATGGAACATGGCATTTATTGGCAACTCAACCGGATTTGTGGACTCAGGGAAGTTTTGCAAGGGCAAGATATTCTTTCAGGGGGAGAATAGTGACAAGGAGTCTGGGTGCAGATATTCTGGGGAGATCCAGATAGGCAGACAGCATCAGTAAGTACTGAAAACAGGTAGCAAGGACCCTGATTAAAGTTTGGGATCAAAAATCAAACTGGAATACTCAGCAAGGAACTAAAGAATTCATTCATTCAGTTCATTTAATCATTCAGCCTGTAATTAGTGCCCACTACAGTTGTCCTATACTTTACTATTGTAAATTATTTGGAAAACATGTTAAAATATAGTGCAGATTCTCAGCCCCTTTCCCTCCATTTAATTTGGTAGGTCTCAAGAATCTGCATTTTTTTTAAGGTTTTTATTTATTTACTCATGAGAGAGACAGAGAGAGGTAGAGACACAGGAAGAGGGAGAAGCAGGCTCCCTGCAAGGAGCCTGATGTGGGACTCAATCCTGGACCCCAGGATCATGCCCTGAGCCAAAGGCAGATGCTCAACCCCTGAGCCACCCAGGCATCCCAAGAATCTGCATGTTTAACAAGCATCTCAGTGTTTCTGATACAGATATTTCTCAGATTAGGTTTGACAAAATGTCTAGTCCACTGTGTCCTGGCCAATGTATCAGCAAAGAGGGAGTGGGGGTATATTGTGGCTAGAACCAATGTAAAAAGTGAAGCCTTGTACCTGGGGAACATAGCAGGAAGGAGCTGAGCTAACTGAAATCAAGAGAGAAGGCAAACCTGAAAAAAAAAAAAAAGTGAAGGCAGATGGTAATCATTTTATAATACAATATATAAGTATTAAATAAACATATTGTACACCTTAAACTTGCACAATTGTATATGCCAGTTATATCTCAGTAGAGCTGGGGAAAAAAGAGTGAAAGCAGAGTGACACAAACTTCATTGCAGAGGCTTGGAATTTCTTCGAATTCTAAAGGATTAGTAGTAGCTTTCTAAAAAGAATTTATTCTGAGGGCTAAGTGTTTGCAGTTGGAGAAATTGGTGACCTATGGGGCCAGAAAAATAAGGTATGCCATTTACAAGAGGTATATCTAGTAGAAGAACAATAGCAACATCCCAAAATATGGACATTCTAGGTATGTTAAAATTACATCACAGTACAACTGGTAGTCCCTCCTGATGCTGTGAAAATACTGTGGATAGTTCTGATGTTACTTTTATTGTTAATATTTTATGACCCTATCACATATTTGAGAATAAAAGACAACAGACAACCTCACCAGTTATTTGTTTTTAAGGATTTATTTATTAGAGAGAGAGCATGAGTTTGAGGAGGGGCAGAAGGAGAGGGAAACACAGAATCTCCAGCAGACCCCTGGCTGATCAGGGATCCTGTCTTGGAGCTCGATCTCACCACCCTGAGATCATGACCTAAGCTAAAATCAAGAGTCAGATGCTTAACCAACTGAGCCACCCAGGTGCCCCACACCAGTTGCTTTATAGACCTCTTAAGGAGAAGTAATGTCAAGGAGTGAAGGAAAATTTTTGAGGAATCAGTGAAGTGTTGCTTATAGCAACAAGGCATAACTAAATGGAGGGAAATTTATGAGGAAAGATTAGTCTCTGTTATAGTTACATAGTCTGGAGTTCTTTTAAGCAAGGGCCTCAACCTGACCGCAAGTGACAGTCACACAGGCACAGATTGTCTGGTCAGTTAGAAATTCTGTCTTTTTTTTTTTTTTTTTTTAAGATTTTATTTATTTATTCATGAGACACACAGAAAGAGAGAGAGAGAGGCAGAGACAGGCAGAGGGAGAAGTAGGCTCCATGCAGGAAGCCTGATGTGGGACTTGATCCCAGGTCTCCAGGATCACGCCCTGGGCTGAAGGCGGTGCTAAACCGCTGAGCCACCGGGCTGCCCTGAAAATGTCTTTTTATCTCTATCACTTGGATCATCATTACCATCCCCCACAGCATCTTTAAAATAGAAGACATAATTTGATACAATTAAATGAGGTAAATGTGATGGTGCTTTCTAGGCCATAAGGATATGGTGGTGGTGGTGGTGGTGGTACTTTTACAACAAATCTCTAACATAGAATAGTTTAAGCAGACTTCCAAGGTTTATTGAATAGGCATTCCACCCTTATTCCATTTTACTTTTTACATGTACATTTATTTATGCTTGCTGTTGCAAGTTCAGACTTTTTATTAACATCCAGTAAAATTGAGGGTTTTTTAGTCTATAGGTCTCAGAATTTTAATAGATGTAATTATATTTAACTACTACCACGATCAGGTTAAAGAACAGTTCGTTACCCCTCCCCGAACTCCCTTGTACTATATTTCCCCCACCCCGTGTCTAACTTGTAGGAGCTGATTTGTTCTCCCTTATTTTAGTTTTAACTTTTTGAGAATGTTATATAAATGAAATCATACAATATGTAATCTTTTGCTCTTCTTTCACTGAGCACAATGCCCTTGAGATAGATTTGTTCAAGTTGTTGCGTATTTCCTGTTCCTTTTTATTGTTTAGTAGAATTGTTTAGTAGAATCCATTGAATGGATTGTATCACATTTTGTTTATACATTTACCTGTTGAAGGACATGTGAAGTGTTTCTGGTTTTTGGGGACTATAAATAGAGCTGCTTTATATACTTGTGTATAGGTTTTGTGTGATGTAAATTTTTATTTCTGTAGGGTAAATAACCCAGGAGTGGAGTTGCTGGATCATATGGTAAGCGTATGTTTAACTTTATAAGAAACTGCCACACTATTTTCAAGAGTGACTATACCATTTTTATTAAATTGAAGAATAATTGACATACAAATTATATTAGTTTCAGGTGTACAATGTAGTGATTTGATATTTACATAAATTACAATGTGGTCGCCACAATAAATCTAATTGCAGTCCGTCACAATACAAAGTTATTATAGTTTAAGTGACTATATTCCCTATTGCTGTACATTACATCCCTTTGCCTTATTTATTTTATAACTGGAAGATTGTACCTAATCCCCTTCCCCTATTTCATCTGTGGCTGTACTGTTTTGTATTTCTGCAGCAATGTATGAAAGTTATGGTTGCTCACTATTTTTTATTTTAGCCATTTGAATAGACGTATAGTAGTATCTTATTGCGGTTTTATTTATTTTTATTTTTATTTTTTTTAAAGATTTTATTTATTTATTCATGAGAGGCAGAGAGAGAGAGAGAGAGAGAGAGAGAGAGGCAGGCAGGCAGAGGGAGAAGCAGGCTCCATGCAGGGAGCCCGACCTGGGACTCGATCCCAGGTCTCCAGGATCATGCCCTGGGCCGAAGGCATCGCCAAACAGCTGAGCAGATGGGGCTGCCCCTTATTGCGGTTTTAATTTGCATTTCCCTAATGAATGCCTCAGTTCTTGATGATTTTATCTGTTGGGATCAAATACAAAAGATAGTCCCCATCAGAAGAATCAGAAGAAAAAAAAAAAAAAGAAGAATCAGAAGAATGGTCATCAGAATATGCCTTACATTTAGCATTCTATGAAAGATATTCTGTGAATATTTATTTATTAAGATTTTTATTTATTTGAGAGAGACAGAGATCACGAGCTGCGGGGAAGGGCATAGGGAGAGGCAAACTGAGCAGGGAGCTGGATGCGGGACTCGATCCCAGGACCCTGGGATTATGACCTTAGCCAAAGGCAGACACTTAACCAACTGAGCCACCCAGGCGCCCCTCTGTAATTGTTTTAAAAAGGAGCTTGTGCTAATAAATCTTCGTGGTTCTTAATTAAGAGTGAGATACTGTGAAATCTATAAAGTCTCAAGTAAGCCCTGTGACAAAATGAGAGAGTATTTTTTTTCTGGTGGCCTTAGGTCTTCTATAAAACACTTGTAGATTTTATTAAACTGAGGAGATAAGCAAATGAAAAATAAAAATATCTGGTCAACCTATAATTTTTAAAATAAAGCAAAATAAGTGAGAAACACTTGTCGTCATGATCAACATTCACCGATTTCCTAATTCTGGTAGCATAGGTCAGTGGTATGATTTTTAATAACTTGCTTATTCAGAAAAATAACTTAGATAAAGGAAAGGAGGATATTCCCTTGAGTAATAATATTTGACCCTCTCCTGCTTCTTCTCTTTTCTTTATAAATCATCTCAAGCAGCAGTCTGTATTTTAAGAAGCAAACCAAGTACTGCTAATTAAATGTTTAGTGTTTATTTTAGTTGATTATTAGCTTGAGGTCAAATTTGTTTCATGAGTAAATATGGAAGAGTTATGGGTTTTTTTACACTTTGGACAAATGCTTGCTGATCTTTGGTATGTTACTCTATTTCTTGAAGCTGGAATGTAATTTCCTTATTTTTTAATTTTTTTTTAAAAAAGTACTTTATTCATGAGAGACGCAGAGAGAGAGGCAGAGACACAGGCAGAGGGAGAAGCAGGCTTCTTGCTGGGAGCCCGACGTGGGACTTGATCCTGAGTCTCCAGGATCACGCCCTGGGCTGAAGGTGGCGCTAAACTGCTGAGGCCACCCGGGCTGCCCTGTAATTTCCTTATTTTTAATGACTGTAGAAGTTTACAGTTACTGACTCTTTGTTTTGATGTTAGTAGGCATGTGAGTACTTTTCTTTGTTACCAAGTCCTCAGTTAGGAAATAGCTTCCTGATTATAACTTATTTTCCTGGGAAAATATAGTCCACTTTGAAGCAGTTTCCAGTAATATATTGCTGCAGAAATAGACTGTCAAGTAATGGCTCCAGTGTAATTTAGAAAAGGTGACTTAAAGTAGAAGAACATTGATGCATCTGTTTTTCAAATTGCAGTTAATTATAATGACAGCTTATAAGATCTACTTCATTCTCTCTTGGACTCTTGCCTACATATACAAATTTTATATGAGATTTGAGTTAAGAATGGACAATTTTTAAAAAGATTTATTTTGTTTTATTTATTTTTTTTTGAAAGAGAGTATGCACTTGCATGAGATGGGGAGGGCAAAGAAAGAGGGAGAATCTTAAGCAGGCTCCATGCCCAGTGGGGAGTCTGCCAGGGGCTCAATCTCAGAACCCTGAGATTATGACCTGAGCTGAAATCAAGAGTTGGACTCTTAACTGACTGAGCCACCCCAGCACCCTTATTTATTTATTTGAGAGAGAGAGAGAGCTGGGGGAGGAGCAGAGGGAGAGAGGGAATCTCAAGATGATTCCCTGCTGAGCACGGAGCCCCACATGGGGCTCCATCCCAGGACCCTGATATGACCTGAGCTGAAATCAGTCAGATGCCCAACCAACTGAGCCACCCAGGTGTCCCAAGAATGGACAGTTTAAAAGTTATCCAAGTGAATTAGTTGAAAAGAATCCTGGTTATCAAATCATACTTGTAAAGGTTTTTCACACCCTCCAGTGATATCCAGCTTTGACATTTTGAAAATGAGAATGATGCTTCAGTTTTTATCAGAGTTTGAGAATAGAAACTCTTTATGTAGGTATGTGTCATCTTTGATTATATGGTAATGTTCTGAATATCCCTTTACCCAACACTTTTAGCTTTTTACTGCATCAGTAAATTATATGATCCTTGTTCTGTTCATAGGTGGTCATGTTAAATGTTTCTTTTTTTTTTTTTTTTAAAGATTGTATTTATTTATTCATAGAGATGCAGGGAGAGAAAGAGGCAGAGACACAGGCAGAGGGAGAAGCAGGCTCCCCGCAGAGAGCCTGACGTGGGACTCGATCCTGGGTCTCCAGGATCACGCCCTGGGCTGCAGGTGGCGCTAAACCGCTGCGCCACCGGGGCTGCCCTTGTTAAATGTTTCTTAAGTATTCTTAAATGTGTTTTACCAATATTTATGGAAAAATATAATCTTTGAAAGTGTTCATGTTAAAAAGAATTAGAAATGATGTTAACTTCATTTGGGCCTATTTCTCTTGCAATGTGTCCTTAAAGTGTAGGCACAGTATATAAGAATTCATGCGTAGAGGATCAACTGAGACTTTGATTTAAATATATTATAAATTATACATGGAAAGCTGCATAAGATGCTACTTTTTTTTTTTTCAAAGAAGCTTCTTTAAATGGTTCTGTTAAGTGTAGGAATGTTCTGATGATTATCTTTTTAATTAAAATGAGAAATCTTTGTTTAAAGTGGCATTCTTTTTTTACGGCCTGTTACAGTCTCTGTAACAATCATTTCTTAAGTCTGAACGTTTTATTTCCAGGAATCCATTTATATAAAACTATGTTTAGACTTAATTAAGGAACGATTCTTACAAAGCTTGTAAATAGCCAGGGAAAAAGGGACCGAAAATAAAACTGACATTCACATTTAACAAAATGATTGTTACAAGGTATGTAATAAGCTATAAAAATACAATAAATCCCTTTTTATAAGAGTTCATATTTTTTGATCCTTGTTTTCAAGGGTATTTAAGAAAAATATCAAAGCTCTGCAAAGTGACATCTGTTTTACTGAATGGGCTAGTGATTACTTTTTTCTATAACAGTACAGGAGTTCTACCTGTCTTCTTGGTGTGTTTTCCTTGAAATACTTGTAAGCAGTGTAGGTTAGAATGTAAATTTTATGTTGTGCTACAGTGAAAACAAGACCTGGTTCCCATCTCACACTACTTTGTAGAAGTCATATAATATTAGGCAAGTTGCTTAACTTCTCTAAGTCTCATTTTCTTCATCTGGAAAACAGAGATAATAATGCTCTTCCTACTTCAAAGAGCTGTTATGGAGACTAACTTAAACTATTGTAGTGAAAATATTTTAGAAATTCTATAGGACTGTGAACATCCAAGCTATGATTCTTTATGACCTTGGGTGGTGATTGTAATAGTAGTCGTAACAGCAGTAATATTGATAGCAGACACTTAAAGCTCAATATGTACCAAGCTAGTTTCCTAGGCATTTGTCATTTATTAACTCATTTGATCCTCTCATCTTATTAGGTATGTATTATTATTATCCCTGATTTATAAATGTGGAAAGTGAGGCACAAAGAGGTTATTTACTCAAGATCATGCAGTTGAGGAATATGGTTTTTTTTTTTTTTTTTTTTTTTTTTGAGGAATATGGTTTTGAAGAGGGTAAGGATGGTATCAATCTTTTTTCAAATCTATAGAAAAATAGCGAGAAAAACATAATGATATACCTCTTCACCTGGATTGACCAGTTGTTTACATCTTGCCACCTTGAGTTTTCTTTCTCTGTATGACTGTACTTGTATTTTTACATCATTTGAGCATTGTAGACATCTTTATTTCACTTTCAACATATATTTCCTTTTTTTTTTTTTTTTAATTTATTTATGATAGTCACACATACACAGGCAGAGGGAGAAGCAGGCTCCATGCACCGGGAACCCAACGTGGGATTCGATCCTGGGTCTCCAGGATCGTGCCCTGGGCCAAAGGCAGGCGCTAAACCGCTGCGCCACCCAGGGATCCCTCAACATATATTTCCTAAGAATAAGAGCATCGTCTTTCATAACCACAGTGCAAGATATCACTCAGGAAATTTAATAGTGATAACATTTTATTATTCAATATACAGTTCATATTCATATTTCCCTAATTGTCCAGTGATTTCCTTTATAGCTTCTTCTTCTAAACTCCATTTTGTATGTGTGTTGTGGGATACAATGACATTATATATAGTTATGTCTCTTTAGTCTCTTTTAATTTATAACAGTTCCCTAGTCTTTTTTTTTTTTTTTCGTGAAATTGACATTTGAAGAGTGCAGGCTAGTTTTTACAGAATGTCTCTTTTGAATTTGTCTAATTATTTCTCCATCATTATTAGATGCAGGTTAAAAAAATTTGGCAGGAATACATGTTGTGATTTCTTTCTCAGTGCATTCCATGAGAAGGTACATCATGTCAATTTGTTCCTTTATTGGTGATACTAAGTTTGATCATTTTATTAAGGTGTATTTGTAATTAATAAGTGCCTAGTGGAGTGAAATTTGGAAACTGTAAATATCCTACTTCTTAGCACTGTTTATCCCTATAGTTTTAATATCCATTGATGATGATTCTTCTGTGGTAGTTGTAAAATTAGCCCATTTATCCTTATGCCGTTCCAAATCATTTTTTCTTTCTGCATGACTGAAACGGTGACTTTTTTTTTTTAAGTTTTTATTTATTTATTCATGAGAGACAGAGAGAGAGAAAGAGAGAGAGAGAGAGAGAGAGAGGCAAAGACACAGGCAGAGGGAGAAGCAGGCTCCATGCAGAGAGCCTGACGTGGGACTTGATCCTGGGTCTCCAGGATCAGGCCCTGGGCTGAAGGCCGTGCTAAACTGCTGAGCCACCTGGGCTGCCCCATGGTGACTGTTTTATATTTGGGGAAGATACTGTGTAGACTTCATCACTTTTACTTTTATTTTTGTTTTTGAACTTAGACTAATTAAATGTACATTTTATATTCTAATTTGCAAGTTATATGTTTTATAATTTTTATCTTTAGTAGAAAAGTCTAAAGCTGCGAATTAGGTTCAGTTTTTAAAGGCTTGTGGTAGTACAAACTGCATCAGGATTTCCTGGAACGTTTGTATTTTCCATTCAGTAGACCTGGGGTGGGGCCTGAAAATTTGCATTTCTAGTTTCCAGATGCTGCTGCTGGTTGTGGGACCACAGGTTGAGTGCTATGGTGGCTTTTATAGGCCAATCAAGTCAGCATTTTGCTCATAATAATTTGGGCTCTTTTACACTTGTTAGGTTTCTCTGGTAGACATGAGAGTAGTGTGGATATAGAATAGTGGAATAAGTTGAAGTTTGCATTAGTTAATTTTTTTGTTTCAAGTTTCTATTTAAATTCTACTTAGTTACATACATATCAGGTAATATTGGCTTCAGGAGGAAGTTTGTATTAATCTTTTTAAAAGATTTACTTATTTATTTATTTATTTATTTATTTATTTTTTATGATAGTCACAGAGAGAGAGAGAGAGAGGCAGAGACACAGGCAGAGGGAGAAGCAGGCTCCATGCACCGGGAGCCCGACGTGGGATTCGATCCCGGGTCTCTGGGATCGCGCCCTGGGCCAAAGGCAGGCGCCAAACCGCTGCGCCACCCAGGGATCCCAGATTTTATTTATTTATTCATGAGAGACACATACAGAGAGAGGCAGAGACACAGACAGAGAAAGAAGCAGGCTTCATGCCGGGAACCCAGTGTGGGACTCGATCTTGGGACTCCAGGATCACACCCTGGGCCAAAGGCAGGCCCCAGCCGTTGAGCCACCCAGGCATCCGAAGTATTAGCTAATTTTGATAAATGTTGGAAGAATTGTGGGAATTGGCTTCTATTGGCTATAATTGGCTACTATTACTGAATAGGATCTCATTAACCTGGCTAATCCTGTATTGACTGTATTGTAATAAAAAAGGCTATAGGCTATTTAAAAGCTTATTGTGACATTTATGGTTGTTGAATTTTCTTTATTTTACTTAATGAAACACTGATCCCTTAGTTTTGATGGAATTAGATGACTAGTGGTCTGTTTGGGCTTTCATATCTTAAGTGATCTCTGCATACATTTCAGCAATTTGGTCTGTTAAGTCTGTGCAATTAGTAAAGTAAGTGGAATGTTTGTTATGTCATAGAGATATTTTCACTTTTACGGAATTTGGCCAGTCAGCTCTCTTCCCTTGCTTCCATTAGAAATACTTTTAAACGTCAGAGAGAAAAGGATGACCTTAATATTTGCTTTCCAGGCTAAATCCCAGCTTTGAAGCAGTTATTTCCTTCCGAATAAAAAGTTTAATTTCACGCCCTGATTAGTGCTAGTATGTGCAGGTGGATATTTATTTTATGCAGCTAAACTGATCTGCTTTTGCAAATTACTTGCCAGTCAGCAGAGCTATAATTTCTTATGAGTAGTTGGTGGTAAATTATAGTTCTCATTAGTAAGTTTTGTGTGTGTGTGTATGTGTGTGTGTGTGTGTGTTTAAGTATGTATTTATGAAGTGAGTGGGAATCAGTCACCATATTTTGGCTGGTCTAGGATTGAACTAATAGCTTTTTTTCAAAGGCTCCAGGATTGATGAATTTGAGCAGTCCCAATTAATTATGTAAAGCAGTAGGAAAGAGTGAGATCTTGGTTTCACTTAATGTGAAAATCTACTCAGGACCTAGGAAGAGTGATGCTTGGTGAAAAAGATCAAAGAATAGATTATCTTTCTTACTGAGAAATGGAATATATTGTAGTTAAAATTTGAGTGTATAGAAAGGCTTAAAAGTAAGGAGATAAACTGAAGATTTTGAGATAGTACATTATTGAACTCATTTTTTTTTTAAGATTTTATTTATTTATGAGAGACACACAGAGAGAGGCAGAGACATAGGCAAAGGGAGATGCATATGCAGGCTCCCTGCAAAGAGCCAGATGTGGGACTCGATCCTCGAATCCTGGGATCACGCCCTGAGCTGAAGGCAGGCACTCAACTGCTGAGCCACCAGGCATCCCTGAACTCAATTTTTAATTGTTTAATTGAAGCCATGAAGTTTTAAATTTTAAATTTTTATTTATTTTGTTTGTTTTTTGAGTAGGCTCCACACCAAATGTGGGACTTGAACTCACAATCATGAGATTAAGAGTCATAATGCTCTACCCACTGAGCCAGCCAGGTGCCCCCCATTTAAAAATTTTTTATCTTTAAAAATTTAATTTAGTATTTATTTATCTATTTTAAAAAAATATTTTATTTATTTATTCATAAGAGAGAGAGAGAGAGAGGCAGAGACATAGAAGAAGCAGGCTTCTCTCAGGGAGCCCAGTGTGGGACTTGATCCCTGGACAGAAGGCCGATGCTGAGCCACCCAGGCATCCCTAATTTAGTTTTTATTTTTATTTATTTAATTTTATTCTTATTTTTATTTTTTAAAAATATTTTATTTATTCATTTATGAGAGAGAGAGAGAGAGAGGCAGAGACATAGGCAGAGGGAGAAGCAGGCTCCTCACAAGGAGCCCGACCCAGGACTGGATCCTGGACCCCAGGATCATGCCCTGAGCCAAAGGCTGATGCTCAACCACTGAGACACCCAGGTGTCCCTATTTTTATTTGTTTTAAAGTGAGACTGACTTTTGTTGTACTTGGATTAAGAAAGAGTGATGAATCAGAGGTAAATTTCTATTTCCTTCATAAGTGGGCCAATTATTTGCCTTAACTAAAATATCAAATCTGTGTGGGGTCATAGGCTTTAAGAGTCTGCAGGTATCATCTAATTAAAGATTTCATAATCTTTTTTAATCATGGACCTCACTAAAAATCTTTTGTATGTCATGAGATACTCTCCCTACATATTGTGTACAAAACACAGACACAATTTTTTTATTTTTATTTTTATTTATTTAGGATAGTCACAGAGAGAGAGAGAGATCGAGAGAGAGAGAGAGAGAGGCAGAGACATAGGCAGAGGGAGAAGCAGGCTCCATGCACTGGGAGCCCGACGTGGGATTCAATCCCAGGTCTCCAGGATCGCGCCCTGGGCCAAAGGCAGGAGCCAAACCGCTGCGCCACCCAGGGATCCCCCACACACACAATTTTATGAGGTTCAGGGATCAATGAATCCTATTCCTGGATCCTCGATTGAGACCCTGATCGAGCCTTATTTTAATGTTATTATATAATATATTTTAATGAAAAATCTTCTGTGGTTGGTCATTATTTCAATATAACTAGTTCTGACTTTTAATAAGAGTATGACTATCAGATCTGAGGTTTATCATAAAATGTCATTTTGAGAAGCCAATGAAATGTTGAATATGTTATTTTGTAGTGTTAGGAAAAATGGCACCGAAATGACTTGGCTAGTGATTATCAAAAATCCCACAGGATGTCCTGTTCTTAATTTTCTCATTCCCTTAGCCACCCAGGCAAGCAGCCATAATTTATCCCTGTCTATGATGATGGAATTTTACTTGTCAGGGATATATGGAGAGATACACTTAAAGCCTTTGATTGCTGGCCTTACTGATATTTCCAAGATCTTTCCATTTTTATTACTTTTATTAAAGAAATAGTATATATATATATAAAAGAAATAGTATGACAAAGCAAATGCCCAGCAAGGACAGTTTACCCCAATGAGTGCACTTTATATCTAAGAGTATTTGGAAAACACTTTTCTGTCAAGGTCAGCTGTAAACACTTGTCACCATGTTCAGTTATTTATACTGTACAGTCCTGGGAGGACTGGGAAACATCATTTTCTCTTTTTCTTCATTCCCTTAAGTTATCAGCATTGGTAATGCTGTCCACTTGGTTAGCTCATTCAAGAAACTAGTTCATTATCATTTTAGATTACTTTGGGTAAAAACTTTGTTTGGATCATAAAGTATGACTCCTTCCTATTAAAAACTAGCAAACAGAGACCCAAAGAGGTCATGTGCCTTGCCCCAATTTAACAGTTGATGACAGCCGGTATTAGAGCCCTCGTTTTCCTTATCCAAACCTAGTTGGTGCTCTTTTGACTTATTTGTTGTTTCCTCCACTGGAGGGATTATGATTGATAGATGAAGTGTGTGTGTCAGTACTTCTTGGACTTAAGAGAACCTTTTCTACAGTCATGAGCAGAATCTCATATTTTCAACTAGAAGCTTTATAGTTTTATCTTTTATATTTAGAACTTTAGTCTCTCTAGAATTGATTTTTGTGTTTGATGTGAGGAAGGGGTTCCATTTCATTTTTATCCATATGGATTTCCAATGCCCCCCAGCACCATCTATTGGAAGAATATGTTATCTACATATTCTTCCAATAGAAGAGTGATCTGCTGTGCTCCCTCCATCATAATTTATGTTCTTACATGTATTGATTTGTTTTTGGACTCATTATTTTGTTCTCTTATGTATTTATCCCAGTGTCAGAATCATACAGCCTTATTCATGTAGCTTTATAATAAGCTGTGATATATGGTAGTTAAGTTCTCATACCTTGTGTTTCTTCAGGAGTTGGTTATTTGTGGCTTTTTATACCTTCATAAATATTAGATAACATGTCAAGTTCAACAACAGCAACATAAAGTCAAACAGTAATAAACCCACTGATGTTTGATTTAATTATTGATAGAAGCTGAAATATCAAGTTATTTTAAAAGTATTTATTTTTGGATGTGTGAAACATGTAATATAATACAGAATTTAAAAAGTAGAAAAGGATATATATCAGAAAACTTTCTTACCCATTTTTTTTAAAGATTTTATTTATTTATTCATGAGAGACAAAGAGAGGCAGAGACATAGGCAGCTCCTCTCCCTCCACTTAATTTGGTAGGTCTCAAGAATCTGCATTTTTTTTTTTAAGGATTTTATTTATTTATTCATGAGAGAGACAGAGAGAGGCAGAGACACAGGCAGAGGGAGAAGCAGGCTCCATGCAGGGAACCCAGTGTGGGACTTGATCCCAGGACCACGGGATCATGCCCTGAGCTAAAGGCAGACTCTCAACCACTGAGCCACACAGGCATCCCCAGGCTTCCCTTTCTTACCCATTTCTTATCATTGAGTTTCCCTCCCCAGAGGCTACCATTTTTTCTCATATCTTATTATTTTGCCAGGTTTATATTTTATTTTATTTTATTTTATTTTATTTTATTTTATTTTATTTTATTTATTTTATTTTATTTTATTTTATTTTATTTTATTTTAAGATTTTATTCATTTATTCATGAGAGACACAGAGAGAGAGAGAGGGAGAGGCAGGCTCCATGCAAGGAGCCCGATGTGGGACTTGATCCCAGGACTCCAGGATCACGCCCTGGGCTGAAGGCAGGCACCAAATCGCTGAGCCAACCAGGGATCCCCTTTTGCAAGGTTTTTAAAGTAATTTTTCTAGGACTCAACTAGAGACACCTAAAATTAGTTAAATACTAAATTTTGATAACCTTTGGCCAGGGAAATGGCTTTTTTTTTTTTATGTTAATAGCAATGGGATTTAATGAAAGAACATTTTGCTTGTTGAGTTAGACCATTTAATAAGCATTTGACCCTTAGATAAATCTAGCGTTTCTTAGTTCTTAGTTCTGGGGCCTCTCCCATTTCTTCTCATAGTTTCTTCCTAGGTGATTTCATCTGTTTCCTTGGTTTTCCACAGTTTCAGTTACCTGTGGTCAATTCTTCCTTCTGATATGTTGTCAGAAGATCAGTAGTAGCCCAGCACTACCTCAAAATGCCTACATAATTCACCTCACTTCATCTTATCACATATGCATTTTGTCCTCTTACAGTATCACAAGAAGGGTGAGTACAGTACAAGAAGATGTTTTGAAAGAGAAAACATTAACATACCTGTTATAGTGTATTGTTATAATTGTTCTATTTTATTACTAGTTATTTGTTAATATCTTACTATGCCTAATTTATAAACTAAACTTAAAGGTATATATGTATAGGAGAAAGCATAGTATAGATAGGGTTTCAGGCATGCACTGAAGGTCTTGGAATGTTTTCTTTTTTTTTTTTTTTGGAATGTTTTCACCATGGTAAGTGGCGGGGGCTACTATACCATCTGTGCTGATGACTCCTAATATACCAGTGATACCAACTCATCCTTTTATTCTGACCCCTAGATTTATATATTTAACTTACTATCCACTTGAATGTTGCATAGTCATTTCCAAAATAGATCTCAAAATCTTCCACTTCTCTCTGCATTTACTACCATCAACTTACTATAAATTATTGTTTTTCTTTTTTTTCAATTTTTCTTTAAATTCCATTAATTAACATAATGTATTATTAGTTTCAGAGATAGTGGTCAGTGATTCGTCAGTCTTATATAATATCCAGTGCTCATTATTATCACATGCCCCTCCTTAATGCGTTTCACCTGATACTCCATCCCTCTCCCCCGTCCCCTCCAGCAACCCTCAGTTTGTTTCCATGATTAAGAGTCTCTTGTGGTTTGTCTCCCTCTCTGATTTCATCTTGTTTTATATTTTCCTCTCTTCCCGCATGATCCTCTGTTATCTTTCTTAAATTCCACATGATTGATATCCTATGATAATTGTCTGATTGACTTATTACCCTCAGCATCATACCCCCTATCTAGTTCCATCCACGTTGTTGCAAATGGCAAGATTTCATTTTTTTTGATGGTTGAGTGGTATTCCATTGTATACATATGTCACTCTTCAGCCATTCATCAGTCAGTGGACATTGGGCTCTTTCCATAGTTTTGTTATTGTGGACATTGCTCCTATAAACATTGGGGTGCAGATTCCCTTTTAGATGACTAATTTGTATCTTTAGAGTAAATACCCAGTAGTGCAACTGCCAGGCCATCGGGTAGCTCTATTTTCAAGTTTTGGAGAACTTTCATACTGTTTTCCAGAATGGCTAGGCTACACCAGCTTGCATTCCCACCAGCAGTGTAAGAGGGTTTCCCTTTCCATGCATCCTCGCCAACATCTATCATTTCCTGACTTGTTAATTTTGGCCACTCTGACTGGTGTGAGGTGGTATCTCATTGTGGTTTTGATCTGTATTTCCCTGATGCCAAGTGATGTTGAACATTTTTTTTTTTTATGTGTCTTTTGGCTATTTGTATATCTCCTGTGGAAAAATATCTGTTCAAGTCTTCTGCCCATTTCTTGGTTATTTGTTCTTTGGGTGTTGAGTTTGGTAAGTTCTTTATAGATTTTGGATAGTAGCCCTTTATCTGATAAGACATTTGCAAATATCTTTTCCCATTCTTTCAGTTGTCTTTTGGCTTTGTTGACTGTTTCCTTTGCTGTGCAAAAGATTTTTATCTTGGTGAAATCAAGATAGTTCATTTTTACCTTGTTTCCCTTGCCTTTGGAGACATGTCTAACAAGAAGTTGCTGTGGCCAAGATCACAGAAGTTGCTGCCTATGTTCCCTAGGATTTTGATGGATTCTTGTCTCACATTTAGGTCTTCATCCATTTTGAGTCTATTTTTGTTTATGGTATAAGGAAATGGTTGGTTTTGTTCTTCTGCATGTGGCTGTCCAATTATTTCAACATTTGCTGAAAAGACTAGACTGTCTTTTCTCTATTAAATATTCTTTAGTGCTTTGTTGAAGATTAGTTGACCATAGAGTTGAGGGCCCATTTCTGGGTTTTCTTTTCTGTTTTTTGTGCCAGTACCATACGGTCTTGATGATTATAGCTTTGTAATAGAGCTTGAAGTCCAGAATTGTGATGCCACCAGGTTTGATTTTCTTTTTCAACATTCCTTTGGCTATTTGGAGTCTTTTTTGGTTCCATACAGATTTTAGGATGGTTTGTTCCGCTCTGTGAAAAAAAGTTGGTGGTATTTTGGTAGGGATTGCATTGAATTGCTCTGGGTAGCATAGACATTTTAACAGTATTTGTTCTTCCAACCCGTGAGCATGGAACATTTTTCCATTTCTTTGTGTCTTCTTTAATTTCTTTCATGAATGTTTTGTAGTATTCTGAGTACATATCCTTTGCCTCTTTGGTTAGGGTTATTCCTAAGTATCTTACGGTTTTTGGTGCAATTGTAAATGGGATCGACTCTTTAATTTCTCTTCTGTCTCATTGTTATTGTATAGAAATACAACTGATTTCTGCGCATTGATTTTATATCCTGCCACTTTGCTGAGTTCCAGCAATTTTAGGGTGAAGTCTTTTGGGTTTTCCACATAGAGTATCATGTTATCTGTGAAGAGTGAGAGTTTGACTTCTTTGCCAATTTGGAGGCCTTTTATTTCTTTTTTGTTGTCTTATTGCTGAGGCTAGGACTTTTAGTACTATGTTGAAGAACAGTGGATATCCCTGCTGTGTTCCTGATCTTAGGGGAAAAGCTCTGTTTTTCTCTCTTTTTTTTTTTTTTTTAAAGATTTTTATTTATTTATTCATAGAGACACAGGGAGAAGCAAGCTCCACGCAGAGAGCCTGATGTGGGACTCCATCCCGGGTCTCCAGGATCACGCCGTGGGCTGCAGGTGGCGCTTAACCGCTGCGCCACTGGGGCTGCCCTCTATTTTTCTCTATTGAGAATGATGTTTGCTGTGGGCTTTTCATATATGGCTTTTATGATATGGGTATGTTCCCTCTATCCCTACACTGTGAAGAGTTTTAATCAGGAAAGGATGCTATACTTTGTCAGCTGCTTTTCATATATCTATTGAGATGATCCTATGGTTCTTGTCCTTTTATTAATGTAGTGTATCACGTTGATTGATTTGAGGATATTGAACCATTCTTGCAGCCCAGGAATAAATCCCACTTAGTTGTTGGTTGTGGTGAGTAATCCTTTTTTTTTTTTTTTTTTTGAGTAATCCTTTTCATGTACTGTTAGATCCTATTGGCTAGTATCTTGGTGAAGATTTTTGCATCCATGTTCATCAGGGATATTGGTCTGTAATTCTCCTTTTTGGGTCTTTGGTTTTGGGATCAAGGTAATGCTGGCCCCAGAAAGAGTTTGGAAGTTTTCCTTCCATTTCTATTTTTTGAAACAGCTTACATTATAATATAATGTCCTTCCTCATCTCTTATTACAGTCTCTGGTTTAAAATCTAATTTGTCTGATAAGAATTGCCACCCCAGCTTTCTTTTGATGTCCATTAGCATGATAAATGGTTTTCCACCTCCTCACTTGAAAAATGGAGGTGTCAAAAAAAAAAAATAAATATGGAGGTGTCTTTGGGTCTAAAATGATTTCTTGCAGACAGCATATCAATGGGTCTTGCTTCTTTATCCAGTCTGATACCCTATGTCTTTTGGTTGGGGCATTTAGCCCATTTACATTAAGAGTAACTATTAAAAGTATGAGTTTAGTGCCATTGTATTACCTATAAAGTCACTGTTTCTGTATATTGTCTCTGTTCCTTTCTGGTCTGTGTTACTTTGGGGCTCACTCTTTGCTTAAAAGATCCTTTTTAATATTTCTTGCAGGGCTGGTTTAGTAATCACAAATTCTTTTAGTTTCTGTTTGTCCTGGAACCTTTTTTATCTATCCTTCTATTTTGAATGACAGCCTAGCTGGATACAATATTCTTGGCTGCATATTTTTCTCATTTAGCACCCTGAATATATCATGCCATTCCTTCTGGCCTGGTGGATCTCTCCAGATAGGTCTGCTGCCAGTCTAACGTTTCTGTCCTTGTAGGTTACAGACCTCTTGTCATGAGCTGCTTTCAGAATTTTCTCTTTGAGATTTGCAAGTTTCACTATTATATGTTGGGGGTGTTGACCTATTTTTATTGGTTGGGGGTGTGTTTGTGTGCCTCCTTTTTTTTTTTTTTTTTCCAGATTTTATTTTTAAGTAATCCCGACATCCCACATGGGCCTCAAACTTACAACCCTGAGGAGTCACATGCTCTATCGTCAAAGCCAGGTGGGCACTCCATTACTTTTAATGTATAATATTTTTCTAACTATTATAATCATTAAATCCAATTTCCATAAGGAGTCCTAGTGATCTTTCAAAAATCTAAATATAAAACTTTTCATTATCTTTTCTTTGCACTTAGGCCACGCAGGATAAACCTGACTTTTGTTCTGCCAGGCAGATCTGGTTCTTCCTACCTCTTTCACTATCTAATGCCAGTACTCCCACTCTTCAATTATGGTCTAGTTACACTGGCATTTTGCCAAACTCTTGGCAAGACAACTATAAAGCGTTTTTGTTTACTGTTTTCTTTGACCCTGGTTTTTTACTTAAATCCTTATTGTATCTTTTGTGTCTCAGTTCAGATGTCAGCTCCTTAGAGACTATCCTAACTAAAGCAAATACTCTTCCACTGTTGTTTCAACTAGAAAATAAACTACATGCAGGTAAAGTTTTAATTGTTTTGCTCTCCAGTATATCTCAGTGCATGGCACATGTTAGGCAGCAAATAAATATGTATAAAATCATTTATCTTCCATATTTCTCATCTTCCAAAATGGAGGTAATGGTAAATAGCCCATCCTACCTCATGAAGTCTATTTTAGACTCCTCAGAGTAAATAAGTCTTGATATTACTGCTTTAGTTTTGATGTCCCATATAACTTTGAATAATTGAGCTTTCTTTTGTTTTTTTCAAGGCATTAGAACAGATTTGAGAAAGTAAAAATTTTAAAATCCTGTCACCCTACATGACCACTTTTTTGAACTTCATTTATTTATTTATTTTTTAAAACACTTGTAAGGGGGCAGCCCGGATGGCTCAGTGGTTTAGCTCCACCTTCAGCCCAGGGTGTGATCCTGGAGACCAGGGATCGAATCCCACATCAGGTTCCCTGCATGGAGCCTGCTTCTCCCTCTGCCTGTGTCTCTGCCTCCCCCCCTCCGTCATAAATAAATAAATAAATAAATAAATAAATAAATCAATCAATCAATCAATCTTAAAAAATAAAAAAAAATAAAACACTTGTAACGATTTATATACTATCTCTTTTCTAATTTTTCTGTCCCTAGCAACTTCCAAACATTTTTCAAGTGATCACATCAGGTAGAACACAGTAACTTTATACTTTTGAAGTCATGTGGGTAATTCAAATGTGTATTTGGATGCTTGTGTGAAAAGAGGTAAATATAAATGGTTCTACATCATATTGAGAAATTGTACTCTTGATTATTAAAGTTTTTTTTTTTAAGATTTTATTTATTCATGAGAGATACAGAAAGAGAGGTAAGAGGCACAGGCTGAGGGAGAAGCAGATCCCATGCAGGGAGCCTGATGTAGGACTCGATCCTGGGGTTCCGGGATCACACCCTGAGCCAAAGGCTCAGCTCAACATCTGAGGCACCCATGCATCCCTGATTATTAAAGTTTTAATGAACATTTTGCCTAGAGAAATTTTCCTGAAACTATCTGTATATAACCAGGATTTCTTGATATGGCATGCAATCTGATTTATATTTAAAACAACTTGAAGAAGTCACTATTTATCCTATATGCCAACTATAGCTCCTGCCGTATAAAATATTAAGAAAATATTAAATACTTTAAGTTTTTTTAGTTTCTGTTTGTTCTGGAACCTTTTTATCTATTAAATATTATAACACTTGGGCAGCCCCGGTGGTGCAGCAGTTTAGCACTGCCTGCAGCCCAGGGCGTGATCCTGGAGACCCTGGATCGAGTCCCACGTCAGGCTCTCTGCATGGAGCCTGCTTCTCTCTCTGCTTCTCTCTCTCTCTGTGTGTCTCTATGAATAAATAAATAAAATCTTTAAAAAAGTATTATAACACTTGAGGAATTAGGTTAGATTAAAGTAATACTTGAAGAATTAGGTTTGGAAAATCATGTAATTTGAAGCCCTTGGAACATATCTTTGGATTAGAAGTGTATTCAAGTGGGTGAACTACTTTTTTGAAATTTATTATTTTGGAGTGTATAAAGAGACTACCCGTTGGAACTAGAGACTAATCATTTGAAACATCTCGTCTTTGGAACTAAAGACCTAATTTGCTAGCAAATGGAATTTATAATACTAAAACATGGTACTGCCCACATTGTCCTGAGTCAATTGTTATGATTAATACCAAAAGGAAAATTACCTTTGTTTCTTAGCATGATTTCAGCCCTCCTAGTTCAAGCATCACAAAGTAGAACCCCTTCTTGTTCACCAGGTGTAAGTTGGAACTGATTCAGGGACTCTATAAAAATGGCAAGGTTGACATGTGCCTTATTTTGCTAAATTCTTTAAAAACAAATCCAAGTGATCTTAATTGTTCCTGCTTCTGCAGAAGACATGATAATTATGTGAGAATTGATAGTTATGTGAGGAGAGGTGTTAGCTAACACTACAATGGCAGTCATATTGCAATATAAAAAGTCTCATCAATATTTTGTAGATCTTAAACTTATACAATGTTATATGTTAATTATATCACAATTAAAAATAAATAAATCCAAGTATCTTGTTATTTAGAACAGTGGCCTAACCAGAAAATAATTTTGAGTACCCATCGGTAGGTATTTTTATTTGTTAAGTTACAAATTGCAAATTGTATTCATGCATTACTATCATTAGCTATTATATCAAGGCACAGTATATATACTTACAGCAGGGTATGTGCATTATATATACTTTCTGGATATAAATTGTGAGTAGTGTATATACATGCATATAAATAGTGTACATAAATTCATATTTTAGATGGTTACTTTGATATTGTCTTTGGCTCGCTTTTTTCATGTATGGTTAGTATAGTATTTTTATCTTGTAAAGTGACTAGTGAAGGGCTCCTGCAAGGAATTAGAGGATTACTTGACAGTTTATTTAACACTAGGTTCTTTTCTTTTTTCTTTTCTTTTCTTTTCTTTTCTTTTCTTTTCTTTTCTTTTCTTTTCTTTCTTTTCTCTTTTCTTTTTTCTTTTCTTTTCTTTTCTTTCTTTTCTTTTCTTTTCTTTCTTTTCTTTCTTTTCTTTTCTTTTCTTTTCTTTTCTTTTCTTTTCTTTTCTTTTCTTTTCTTTTCTTTCTTCTTATATTCTTAAATCCTGAACACTACAGTTTTTTGCAGTATGTTAAAAGAATAAATGGGAGTTGGGGGGGGCGCTCTTTCTAACCTGTTTGTGTTGTGGACTCCCAGTCTCCCTTCCTTCCCAGTTTACAAGTTACATTTGGGCATCTAACATCAGATCAAATGAGGGAACTAGTGTCAATCTATATTATAAAAATCAAGATATTTTTTTAAAGCTAAATTAATTTGAATAAAAACCTTTCCCTTCTGAAGGGATCTGAAAGGATTATCTTGCTTATCACCTGGCATGTGTACAACTCACTTTGGGAAACAACTGGCCTAACACAACTGGCCTAATTGTGGCAGAATTGAGTTCTTTGCCTTTTTTCACATTCTCTTCAAATTTCATACATCATTGAAAGGCACTTGAATGAGAAAACTAATCCTTAGAAGAAGCATTACCAGTATACTACATTGTATAGTATGTCCTTCTAAAACTAACTGTGTGCCTAGGATTTTGTACCTAGGTCTTCCTTTATTCTAAAGATTTTATGGAATATGGACATTGTTTAGTGGGACAAAGGGAGATATTTTCATCTCAGTTCAATTTGGAAGAACTTTAGAAATCACTGCATTATATCTTGGAGCATGAGAGTACATATAGATCTCCTACACATATATGAAATTCTTACACTTACACTTTTGTACTTTTTGCATCAGACAACTGGCTGGGCTTGTGAATTCCACTTTGCTTCTAATAATGGTCACTAGTTTATTCCTGAGATAAGAGCTTTTGTCTCTTTAAAGACTCAGTTGCCTAGTATCAAAGGTAAAGCTAAAAGCAGGTTCTTCCTCTAATCTTCTTTCCACAAAACACATAGAGATCATAGACTTAGTTATGAGTAAAACAAAAGCAAACTACCTCTTTCTTTAGGAGCAGAGAGGAGAAATAAGGAAGTCCCTAGCCCAGACGGAGTAAGGGTTAAAATTCTTACCACTCTTGACAGGGTACAACACATTCCTGAGAAGAGTGGTAGGGACATGTCCCAGTAGCCTGTAAGTCCCTATGGAGTACATGGCTAGACATGTCAGATCAGGGCAGGAATAGCAATTCCACCACTGAGTTCCAGCAGGTGTAACAGCAGTAGCACAGATCTGAATGCATGTCAGCTCATAGCCGACTGCCCTGGAGATGAAGCCAAAGGCTTTCTTTTAAGGGATATTCTGGATGAGTCATAGCTTTTGCCAAAAATGCTAGGCTACACATGCACAAATAATTAACTGATTCTGTCAAAGTGCATCACAACAATCCAGTTTTGAGACACATAATTTGAACAGCATTAGTGCCTAAATTCACATTATTACAGTCTAATAAAATTATATCATCTTGCTTACAGCCTAGGACCTACTGGCTTCAGCTAACTTGGAAGTCATTGGAAGGTAGCATGTCTTAGGGTTGTGTAGGCTTTGCAAAGGAGGATTTTCTTGAGGTTCCCTACCAGTAAAACAATTTAAGGAAATAAGAAAGCTGGGTTGGAGAGATGGCATGTCATATATGATTTTAGCCCAGTTTGCTTGTTTAATTTTCATTAGAGGGTCTAACCAGTTCACTTAGATTGGAATCTATTTTGTGCTAGTCTCTCTCTTTTTTTCAGCTTCTATGCTGTTCCTACCCCTTCTTGAACTTCTCTTGTAGGCAGTGTAACCCCACTGTTGCTCCAGTGGCTTTATTTTCATTATCATTGTCTTGGAGTTTTCCTTATTGGAAAGGATTTTAAAGGAAAGATCTTGAGCCAATCATTTTTGCTCTTAACATTTGCAGACTCTGTCACCTATAGTCCTTAAAAACACAGGTGGCTAAAAACCAATTTGTTAAATTGTTATTTCAGAGTTTAGGTAAATAGTGGATTTTTTCCTTTGAAAAATGAACTTAAGAAAATGATTGTACTATGAAAGACTAAGTTTTCTTCTGATCCACAGGTTTAGTTAAATAATTCTATCTTTTAGATCATCGCAAACTACAAAATTTGTTAAATTATCTCAGCTGTGATCAACATTAAAATGTGTCGTTACATTAATATGTGATATCTATCCTGTAAAAATACTATAATATTATAAATAATCTTTTATATGCCTGTAGGGAAGTAAAGGAGAATTTAGTAACATTTGCATATTTTCTCCTTAAATAGTAATATTTCCATGTTTTGTTTGTAAGCAATAAATATGTATATATATTCATGGATATTCATGGATATTTATGCTGTGGGAGAAGTTTTTTTAGTATATTTTGTCACCTGATCAAGGGGCTAAAAGATCTGAACTTAGTGATGTAAGCTATTAAATTAAGATAACCTTTTGCATATACAAAGTCCTGTTATAGCAAATACTAGTACAACAAAGGGTTTATAACAATTGGGTTTTTTAAAAACATACTTTCATGTCCCAGCATGATGGTCCTAGTAATGGAGATGGTGGCCCATTAGCCAAAATACTTAAAATTTTTTCGTTGTTGGTTTAGAATAATAAATGTTTCCCCCCCTCCTTTTTAAAGATTTTATTTATTCATGAGAGACACAGAGAAGAAGCAGAGACGTAGGCAGAGGGAGGAGCAGGCGCCGTGCAGGGAGCCCGATGTGGGATTCGATCCTGGGACCATGGGATCACGCCCTGAGCCAAAGGCAGATGCTCAACTGCTGAGCCACCCAGGTGTCCCAATAAATGTTTTTATCTTTTGTATGAATGTGAGTTTTTATAAATACTCAATTTATACTCTAAAAGAATTTGAACTGAAGCAGGATTCTACTATCATAGAAAACCTTTGATAAGAGGTAAAAAGATTTTTAAGTATAGTTTACATAGTATAAAGCCCGCTACTCCAAGCTGATGTATTCATACCAATTGATGTGGGATTACCACAGCAAGGTAGGTGGTGTAGAACTATCTTCATTCTTGATCTACTTGGGACAGGTATTAATTGACACTTTCCTGCAGCTCATAATCATGATGATGTTGTTTTTTGTGGAAGTCTGTATGAAAATCAGTCACTACTAATGGCAGACAGTCTTTAGATTTCAGCAGATATCAAGGTTTTTAATGTTGTTTGTTTTCCTATGATAAAAATATCAAAATAACACCTCGAAAGATTTTAAAATTGGGTATTATTTAAATAATTTTTTTTTAGGATTTTATTTATTCAGAGAGGCAGAGACATAGGCAGAAGGAGAAACAGGCTCCATGCAGAGAGCCCAATGTGGGACTCTATCCCAGGACTCTGGGATCATGCCCTGAGCCAAAGGCAGAAGACAGTCAACCACTGAGCCACCCAGGCATCCCTAAATAAAATTCTTATAAATTCTATTATTCACTTTCTTCATGGGGAAATCTAGTGTTCTTAAGATTACAATACTAAAATAAAGTTGTCACATATTGGAGAAAAGGAGAATAATTGTGTTGTTATGGCAACTCAGATGGGGAAAATGAAAACAGCACAGATAAGCTGTATCCTGTTGTCATAGCAACCATAGTTGTGAAAATGATTAAAGCTAGTCTAGAAAGGATGTATTGCAACATTAGTCCATTGGAAGTAAATAGTGTAAGAAAAGACAGCGAGAATTGGTTTTAGACAAAAGTTAAATCCCTCTAGTGCCACAAGTTGCTAGTACCACTGCATGTAGACAGATACCTGTCCTTTCTAATGATATTTCAACTCCCTTTTATTGCCTCAGATCATAATGATGGTCTAAAGGAAGATAAATGTAATAGCTATATGAAAAGCTTGTGAATAAAGATTTTTTGGTAGCAAATTTAGAAGTTGAAGTCGAAATTGTGTTACCGAAAGTGGTGTTTTGTTCCTTTTCCCCGTTTCTTACCCAGGACTTTATTTCCATCCTTTTCCATAACCTCTCTCTGTATCATTTTAGTCTTGTGTTGAACTGTGGCATAAACACCTAATGTCGTGGCAGTTTGTAAAGCATCAAGTGCAGCATGATTGTAGATGAACAGATGGGTTTGATGATACATGATAAGCATCCTGTAGGTGTGGAGAAATTTATTTTAGCTATATCTTTCAAACTTTCTCTGTAATCAAAGCTTCTTAATTGTTATTTTAAATGCCATTATTTCTTTCCTAACTTCTAGTTGCCCACCATAGCAAAATATTTCATCCTGGTAAAGTGGAGACATGTTAGGAATAAAGCTGAGGAAAGCCATGCTCTTTGTTCAGCATCTGGCTGCTTGCACAGATTTTTGTGGTAATGGAATTGGCATCTCTGTATTAGAGTATCGATCTGCTGCGTTGTAGGTACTGTGTAAAAGAAGTATCTCAGTAACAATGTATTGAAGTGGTTTAAGAGCAGTTTATGTTACAAATGAGGTGCAGGAAGATGGAGTTCTGCAAGACTGGGCACATGCTATAAATACCTGTAAAACTAAGGGCCTTATCTAAAAACTGCAGTGTCTAAATACCCGTATTTTTGTCTATATTTAATTGCAAATAGTCAAATACTACCTGAACCTGAGTACACTAATGCCATTACCCTTTTGACCTTTTGTAGAGGTTTTTATATTTAATGTTCTTGTGTTGTAGTGTGAATATAAGTCAGTTATGAGAGATAATATTGACCATAAGTAATCTATTATTTTCAGTCACAATCCAAATATTAATGTTAATTTCCTTGGTTTTCATAAATAAGCTCTGTACTTTAAGCATTGCCCAATTTTGCCTGACTAATCAAAATCTGTTCCTTCATATAGGCATATGGAAGGAACCTCTTTTTAAAAAGCAGAAAAAGGGACACCTGGGTGGCTCAACGGTTGAGCATCTGCCTTCGGCTCAGGGCGTGATCCTGGATTCCCGGGATCAAGTCCCATATCAGTCTCCTTGCATGGAGCCTGCTTCTCCTCCCTCTGCCTGTGTCTCTGTCTCTCTTTTTGTGTCTCTCATGAATAAATAAAATCTTTTTTAAAAAAAATAAAAAGCAGGAAAAGATGGCAGGAAAGAAGAGAGAGCTAGGGTTTTTTTGTTTGTTTTGAAAGATTTGTAAAATACGCATCCCCTTCTGCTGTTACTTAATAGTAGGAGGTCATGTATGACTCATGTGATATAGATCAGACAACTTCAGTTATTAAATGGTTCAGATATAGCAAGCCCTTTAATGACTCCATCAACAAGTTAGCTAACATTTCGTAAAGGAGTTTGAAAATGAAAGTGGAACATAAGTGCCCATATCCCGTTGTGCCTAGAGACCATAATACCACTGGGAGGTATCCCATGAATTTGAACCTCCCTTTCTCCTAACTTATCTTGGAACAGACATTTTTAAAGGTTTCTTTGTAAATATGTAAAATGTATTCTATTAAAATCTGATGCACTGATTTTTAGATTGGTGTCTTAAAGTGGGCAGTACCATCAGGTTGTACATTTGAGACTTACTGATTTGTGTCTTGGCTTGTGATAAATTGGATTGTAAGATTAGGTACTTTATTTTCCTGGAAGAAAAAAAAATATTAGGTGTATTCATCACTCCCCATTTCACAGTTTCTTGTCACATTTCACTTGCTTCAGAAATATCATTTTGGATCCTTTTTGTGAATATGTAATTCTTTTTTTTTTTTTTTTTTTAAGTTTATTTATTTATGATAGCCACACAGAGAGAGAGAGGGGCAGAGACACAGGCAGAGAGAGAAGCAGGCTCCACGCACCGAGAGCCCGACGTGGGATTCGATCCCGAGTCTCCAGGATCGTGCCCTGGGCCAAAGGCAGGCGCCAAACCACTGCGCCACCCAGGGATCCCTAATTCTTAATACTGATGTCCTGAGAGGAAGGGGAATTTCTGATCTTACCTAAATAATAACCACACCATCACAGAAAATGTCCTCATAACACATCAAGCAATCAAGTAGCCAGTAAACCTATTCTGCTAAATTCCATAAACTGGATGGGGAGGGTAGATAATCTTCATTTTTGTTACTTACCAGGGAACAGGATACTTGATCTTTGAAATGGTTATTTATTTTCATATATTGTAGCTGCCAATCAGCCAGCCATTTGCAAATAGTGGAGTAAACACAGTGCAGAAAACAAGTTTCTTCTCTGCTGGTCTGTGGTGCCTAGGAAGTCAGGTGTAATATGCCTACATTTATTTATGTAGTCTTTTACTCTCTTTCTAATGAGCAAGTAATTTTCTTTTCTCTACCCCTACACAAAAGTTAAATTAAGGAGTACCCAAGAAGGCTGGGATACTTGATTTGCAGTCACTGAAATACTGTTTGGTATCTGGGTACCCTTTTCATGAGCAGAGTTTCCCTCTTAGCTAAGAAGAAAGCTCCAAATAGTTATCCTTTTGAACTCATTATTAGAGCAAACACATCTGTAGAGAAGGGGATAATCTGGAAGTGTGAGGGTTTGTCTCCTCTCCCCTGACCTCCCAATTAAAGGATTTTACTCTGTGTCTTCTTTTGCTTTTTTTGCCTGCCAAGTGAGGGATAAGAGCTCTTGTTGCTCACATGGCAGCCAGTCTGCCTTGATATGTGGATTATTAACATGGCACCAGCCTCAGTTGAGTCATAGATCATACTGGAAAGGAAGTGTTACAAATGTTTTTCTTCAAGATGGCAGACTGCTTCAACTCTTTACTTCTCTAGTTACAATCAAGCTTTTTCTTTCCTTTCTTCCTCCACCCCTTTTTCCCTTTCCCCTACCATTCCTCTCCCTTATTCTTCCCTCCTTCTCTCTCCCAGAGATATATAAAGCCTAACCCTTCCAGTGAGCGCTGCAGTCATTTGAAATTTGTATAGGCCAAACCCACATCATCAAAAATTGTGTTAACCCCATGATTCCTAGCCCTTAACTGGGGGCCTGTTATTTCAAATAATATTTAATGCAGTACATTCTAGGGCAAAAAAAATAATTTGGACAGTCTCAAGAGTTAATTACAATGGGATTTGACTTGAATTTAATTCAATTCAATGGAATTCCAGTATAACCAAATAATTTCTTTGTGGCATGATTTAAAAGGTCTTTAAGTACAGGTATAGGAGAGGAGTTTGTAAAACTTAATCTGAGGTAATTGCAGTTTTACTCTTAGTGAGTAAATGAGGACTACAGAAATAGAGGAATTCTTTTTACTTAGCATAAGGTGATTTTTAATAATGTAGCAAAGAAAATGTAAGAAATGTAAGTGAACATCCTTACTTTTTGTTCTGTTATGGGGAGAATAAAGATACCACCTGGCTGCATGCATAAATTTGTTTACTAAGTTGGTTGATTTCCTGTAGATGGGTATTAAAAATGACTTTTTCAGTACAGAAAACATGTGGCATCTAGGTATTATGATACCCTGCTGCCTGCTAATGTTGAATATTTTATGTGATTTTAAAAAAAAAACCCAAAATTGTTCTTAGTTTCAAGTTCAGCAATCTCACAGTAAGATCAGCTACAGACCAAATATTTAAGATTTGTTATATTGATATAAATGAGAGAAAAACAAAATTATTTGGTAATTAAAGAAAACCAGAATGTCAATGTTAGAAAAATTTGACTATAGTCTTCTACTCTGGAGTTCTCTCAAGCCAGTGACTTTCTTTTTTTTTTTTAAGATTTTATTTATTTATTCCTGAGAGCACACACACACACACACACAGAGAGAGAGAGAGAGAGAGAGAGAGAGAGAGAGGCAGAGACACAGGCAGAGGGAGAACCAGGCTCCATGCAGGGAGCCTGACGTAGGACTCGATCCCAGGTCTCTAGAATCAGGTCCTGGGCTGAAGGCGGTGCTAAACCGCTGAGCCACCTGGGCTGCCCAAGCCAGTGACTTTTTTTTTTTTTTTTTTTTAAAGATTCTATCTATTTATTCATGAAAGACACAGAGAGAGAGGCAGAGACACAGGCAAAGGGAGAAGCAGACTCCATGCAGGGAGCCCGACACTGGACTCAATCCTGGGACTCCAGTTCATGCTCTGGGCAGAAGGCAGGCGCTAAACCATCGAGTCACCCAGGGATCCCCTCAAGCCAGTGACTTTTAAGAGCTTTTGTTTTGTTTACTGAAACAGACTAGTGACAGTGTTTTTATAGAAAGTTATGAAAAGAAGTCTATATTAATTTGCTTTGGGTCATTCTAGTCTCTCTGGTAAATTCATAATTAGGAAGGCCTTTTAAAGACAATGTTCTAGTCTCACAGGTACACAGCTACTCCATATCTGGTAAATCTAAATTCGTATGTGAGGAGGTTATGTTTTTTTAAAGCATATTATTTACACAATTCACTGGAATGGCTCCTTTGGAAGTAGGGTGATTCTCTTATGTAATTATGTACTTAGTAACCCTGTGCTACACAGCAGTAGAAATTCAAGTAAGAATAATTTACTGCTTATGCATAGTTATTAGAATTTTAAAGCATTTGTTTGTTCAAAATTCTAGTTTATCAGTGTTATATTTGACTAATTGCATGCTTAATAGATAATAATGAATAAAAATTATTTTAGAAAGTATCCATGTTTGAATTTTAGTAGTTCTAAATAAGCATCAGGAGCTACTATCTTACTTCCCCTTCACCTTACTGTTAAAAGGGATTTTGAACTCTTTAGTCCAGATTTTGTGGTGAATGTAATAATTCCTAAGAAAAATCTGTATTAAAGAAAAAGAATTCAATATTAGAAGTGTTATTGATGGGCTTAAATAAATCACAGAATTATGGAATTGCTGCAAGGTACTGTCAGGAATATTTTAATCTATTCCATTTTACCAGTGGAGAAGCTGAGGTGCATGAATTAAGCGAATTGCCCAAGAACTTACAATTGATTTGAAGATAAGTCTGCACCAGAACCTGATGTCTTTTCTTCTGGGTTAGTATCACATTTCCTCTCAGTTGTCATGATAGTTCAACAGTTCATTTCACCAGGGATTTCTTGAGCACTTTTGTTATGTGTACAGCACTGGCCTAGGCATCCAGGTATTATATAAAAAGTGTGAGTTTATATGATCTAACAATAATGATAGCAAACATAATATTTTACATTTCAAATTTTAATTTATTTAGTGTTTTCCAGTGTTTTTATAAATATTAATGTGGTAGCTAAATCTTTAAATCTAATTATTTACTAAATTATAATCATCTTAAAGGCAGGACTGGTTTTGTTTTCATAAAGTTAATCTAGTCATTTTGGAAGGCTTAAATTAAAAAAAAATTCAAGCATTGATGGCATCATTGTAATAAGCTTCCCATGGTGTCTACTCTGGGGATAGTACTAATTTTAGAATTATATTTCTGTCTTCATCAAGTACTTTTTGTTTCGTGTAACAGATTGTATCAGTCCCCCCGTAAGCAAGAAGAGGCAACTATTTTAGGGCACAGAGATAACTTAACTCATGGAACTAAAGGGGAAGATGTGCAATCAGGTACCACAAAGACAGGGAGACAGGCGTTAGAACACCTTTAGGAATCTGAGTAGCCACACTTGCATTCCTGGGGTAAATCCCATTTGGTCATTGATGTATAACCTTTTTGTATGTTTCTGGGTTTGTTTGTTTTATTTATTTATTTATTTATTTAAAAAATGAAATTTACTTAGTTAATATAATGTTTATTGGTTTCAGAGGTAGAGGTCAGTGATTCATCAGTCTTACATAATATCCAGTACTCATTACACCACGTGCCCTCCTTAATGTCTATCACCCAATTACCCAATCACCCAATCCCCTTGCCCCTCCAGCGACCCTCAGTTTGTTCCTATGATTAAGAGTCTCTTATGATTTGTCTCCCTCTCTGATTTCTTGTTTTGTTTTGTTTTTTTAAGATTTATTTATTTATTTATGATAGACAGAGAGAGAGAGAGGCAGAGACACAGGAGGAGGGAGAAGCAGGCTCCATGCCTGGAGCCTGACATGAGACTCGATCTCGGGTCTCCAGGATCACACCCTGGGCCAAAGGCAAGCGCTCACACCCTGGGCCAAAGGCAAGCGCCAAACCGCTGAGCCACCCAGGGATCCCCCTGATTTCATCTTGTTTTATTTTCTCTTCTCTTCCCCTATGATCCTTTGTTTTGTTGCTTAAATTCCACATATGAGGGAGATCCTATGATAATTGTCTTTCTTTGATTGACTTACCTGCTTAGCATAATATCTAGTTCCATTCACATCATGCAAATGACAAGATTTCTCTTTCTTTCTTTTTTTAAAGATTTTATTTATTTATTCATAGAGACACAGCTAGAGAGAGAGAGGCAGAGACACAGGCAGAGGGAGAAGCAGGCACCATGCAGGGAGCCTGATGTGGGACTCGATCCCGGGTCTCCAGGATCACACCCTGGGGCTGCGCCACCGGGGCTGCCCAAGATTGATTGATTGATTTCTTTTTCTTTCTTTCTTTCTTTCTTTCTTTCTTTCTTTCTTTCTTTCTTTCTTTCTTTCTTTCTTTCTTTCTTTCTTTCTTTCTTCTTCTTCCTTCCTTCCTTCCTTCCTTCCTTCCTTCCTTCCTTCCTCCCTTCCTCCCTTCCTCCCTTCCTCCCTTCCTCCCTTCCTCCCTTCCTCCCTTCCTCTTTCTCTTTCTTTCTCTTTCTTTCTCTTTCTATTTTTATTTATGATAGTCACACAGAGAGAGAGAGAGGCAGAGACACAGGCAGAGGGAAAAGCAGGCTCCATGCACCGGGAGCCCGACGTGGGATTCGATCCCAGGTCTCCAGGATCACGCCCTGGGCCAAAGGCAGGCGCTAAACTGCTGCGCCACCCAGGGATCCCTTTACCTGTATTTCTTAGGGAGTATTGGTCTGTAATCTTCTGCTATTGAGTTTATCCAATGAGTTTTGGAATTTCGGTTGTTTTTGGCTTCTAGATTTCCATTTGGTTCTATGGTACATCTATTGTTTCTTTGCTGAGACTTTTATTTTTATATTTCTTTCAAGAGTGTTTACCTTTTGATATTGGAACAGTTTTATTTATTTTTTAAAAATATTTATTTATTTATTTATTTATTTATTTATTTATTTATTTATTTATTTATTTATGATAGTCACACAGAGAGAGAGAGAGAGAGAGAGAGGCAGAGACATAGGCAGAGGGAGAAGCAGGCTCCATGCACCAGGAGCCCGACGTGGGATTCGATCCCGGGTCTCCAGGATCGCGCCCTGGGCTAAAGGCAGGCACTAAACCGCTGCGCCACCCAGGGATCCCTGGAACAGTTTTATAATAGTTGAAGTCTTTGTCTCTAAAGGTAATTCCAACATTTGTGTCAGTTTAGAATTGGCATCTGTTGATAATAAACTGAAATTACCCTCTTTTTTTTTTTGTATACTATGTAATTTTTGGGTTGTATCCTGGACATTTTAAAATATTATATGACTCTGAATTTTGTTTATATCCTATTGAAAATGTATATGTTTTTGTTTTAGTAGGCTCTCACAACCCAGTTGAATTCAGTCTACAAGTCCAAACAGCCTTCTGTGGGGGTATGATCTCAAAGTCTATTCCATTTTTAAAGCCTTTGCATTGCTATTGAAGTCTATGTGTATGCCAGTCAGTGGCCAGTCTGTGATCTGGATGGTAGTCTATCTTGTAGTTCAGTTCTTCTTCTTCTTCTTCTTCTTCTTCTTCTTCTTCTTCTTCTTCTTCTTCCTTCTTCCTTCTTCCTTCTTCCTTCTTCCTTCTTCCTTCTTCCTTCTTTCTTCTTCTTCTTTCTTCTTCTTCTTCTTTCTTCTTCTTCTTCTTCTTCCTTTTTTTTTTTTGTAGTTCAGTTCTTAGAGTCTATGGCTTGCTGCTTTAGGACATATCCACATATGTGAAGCTTGCGAGTGAGCATAGTTTAGTTCATAAACTATTTTATGGGCTTGCTCTCCTGAGCTCCTTCCTCTCCATGATCGCCTCAGTACTATCTAGTTCTTTAAGATTCCCTATTTCAAACCCAGAAAACTGGAGCTTTTAAAAAATCTGCTTTGCAACTTGAATATGTCACTGTATCTGGGGCTAAGTGATAGGAGAATAAAGAGGGAAAAGAAACAATGAGGTTTCACCTCAGCCTTTTAGGATTACAGCTCCTTTGAACAAAGAGAGTTTCCTTACTTCAGAGTTTTATGTTCCCAAGGGCCCCTTCTTTTACAATGGCTTTCATCCTGGGATTGGTTGGAGGCAGTAGAGAGAACTTTAAAGAAAGATGGAAGTTTTCCACCTTTTTCTCTGAGTGTTAAATACCCTTTTACACTCCTTGGGCCAACACTAGAGGGCTTTTCCTGGATCTATCTTTGCCTACACCTGGATCTATTTTTGTTTCCTTTTGGGTTTCAGGCTGTAGTCTAGGCTGGTGGATATTAGAGTAATTTAAAAAAAAAAAAGGTAAATTCATTGTTGATTTGGTGGTGTATTGAAGTCTTCCATAATCTGCCTATTGTTTACTTTTCAGAGTCCCCAGATAGTTGTACCATGCAGTCTGTCCATTTTTCGTAGCTATATTCAATGGGATTTGGAGAAGGGAATGTGCTTATTCCATTTTAACTGGAGCTAGAATCCCTGTTATCTTTTTGATACTGTTTTATATAGCTAGTAAACAACATACTCTGTGCAAGTTCAGTCCTTTGAAATTTGTTGATACTTGCTTCATGGTCCATCTTAAGTTCTATTTTGTAGCAAGTGTGCTTAGAAACAACTACAATTCTTGGGTACAGTGTTTTAGAAAAGTCATTAGGTCAAGTTCATTAATTATGCTCTTCAATACTTTTTTGCTTATTCTATCCAGTAGCTGAGGAAGGGGTTAAAACTGCCAACTGTGATTGTAGATTGTATTGACCCTTTAGTTCTGTGTATTTTGCTTGTTATATTTTGAAATTTTGTTAAAAGCACATATACTTTTAAGACTTCTTGATTAATTGACCGCTATCATTATGAAATGGCTCTCTTTATCCCTGTTAATATTCCTTGTTCAGAAGTATACTTTGATATTAGTAAAGCCATTTCAGCTTCCTTATGATGATTACCTTTTGTGATATCTTTTTCAAGCTTTTACTTTTATCTGTATATATTAATTTATAGTTGTATCTTTTTAATTTAGTTCAACAGTCTGTCAGTGTTTGGACTTGCACTATCCAATAGAAATATGTTAGCCACAGATCTTAACCAAGAATATCACTTAAATTTTCATATCAAAAAAATAAAAAGAAACCATAGAAATCTTCATAGTGCTTTTGATTTAGCCCAGTATATTTTAAGTATTATGTTAACATGTAATCAATATAAAGTTATTAAGATATTTTTTTTCGTCTTCAAAATCTTGTGATTTTACAGTGAAGCACATCTCAATTTGGACTAGCCATCACTCAGTTGCTCAGTGGCCTCATATAACTATTGGTCACTATTTGAAAAATGTGGATTTAGACCATTTATATTTAATGTAGTTATTAGAATGATTAAATTTAAATTTACCATTTTTTGTATTTGTTTCTGTTCCAACTGTTCTTTTTACCTTTTTTTTTTTTTAAGATTTTATTTATTTATTCATGAGAGACAGAGAGAGGCAGAGACACAGGCAGAGGGAGAAGCAGGCTCCATGCAGGGAGCCCGATGCGGGACTCGTTCCTGGGACTCGAGGATCACGCCCTGGGCCAAAGGCAGATGCTAAACTGCTGAGCCACCCAGGCTGCCCTCTTTTTACCTTTTGATTCAAATTTTCCTGCTCTTTTGGATTACTTTTTTGTTTTTGTTTTGTTTTACTATTCCATTTTATCTCCTCTATTGCCTTATTAAGTAAGTGCCTTTTTTTGTTTTGTTCTAGTGGTCACTCTAGAGACTACAATATGCATTTTATTTATTTTATTTATTTTTTTAAAGATTTTATCTATTCATGAGAGACACAGAGAGAAAGAGAGTCAGAGACAGGCAGAGGGAAGAGCAGGCTCCCTGTGGGGAGCCTGATGTAGGACTCGATCCCAGGACTCCAGGATCATGCCCTGACCCAAAGGCAGATGCTCAACCACTGAGCCGCCCAGGCATCTCTACAATATGCATTTTAAAATGCAGTTCATCCTTGAACAAGGGGGCAATGGGAGTGGACACCCCTTCTTGCACAGTTGAAAATCCATGTATAACTTTGACTCCTCGGGCAGCCCTGGTGGCGCAGTGGTTTAGCACCGCCTGCAGCCTGGGGTGTGATCCTGGAGACCCTGGGTCGAGTCCCACATCGGGCTCCCTGCATGGAGCCTGCTTCTCCCTCTGCCTGTTCCTCTGCCCCCCTCTCTCTCTGTGTGTCTCTATGAATAAATAAATAAAATTAAAAACAAAAAACAAACAAACAAACAAAAAAACTTTGACTCCTCCAAAACTTAACTACTAATAACTTACTATTGACTGGAAGCCTTATCAGTGACATAAACAGTTGATTGACACTATTTTGCATGTTACATGTATTATATATTGTATTCTTAGAATAAAGTAAGCTAGAGAAAAGAAAATTTTATTAAGAAAATCAAGAGAAAATATATTTATAGTACTATATTGTAGTTATCAAAAAAAGTCTGCGTATAAGTTGACCCACACAATTCAAACTTGTGTTCAAGAGTCAGCTTATTTATTGAAGTAAAATTCACATGACATAAAATTAACCACATTAAAGTGAACAGTTTAGTGTCATTTAATATACTTGGAGTGTTGTGCAATCACCATCTCAATCTAGTTGCAAAACATATACTTCAGGTAAAATTTCTTAGCCATCAAGCAATTTTTCTCTAATCCTCCTTTCAGCCCCTGGCAGTTACCAATCTACATTCACTTATTTGGGATATTTTATATATATAGACTCACACAATGGAATCTATTATGTCTGGCTTTTTTCACTAAGCATAATATTTTTGAGAGTTATCCATGTTGTAGCATGTGCCAGTACTTCATTCCTTTTTAGGGCTGAATAATATTCCATGGCATGAATATACCAAAATTACTTTTTTTTTTTTTTTAAAGATGTTTATTTTAGAGAGAGCATGAGCAAGCAGAGAGAGAGGAGCAGAGGGGCAGGGAACAAGAATCTCAAGCCATCTCTGCACTGAGCACGGATCCTGACATGAAGCTCAATCCCAGTACCTTGAGATCATGAGCTAAGCTGAAACCAAAAGTTGGACCTCAACCAACTGAGCTATCCAGGCACCCTTACACCACAGTTTCTCTCTTCATTTGTTGATAAACATTTAGGTTGTTTCTACCTTTTCGTTATTGTGAATAAGGTTGCTAGGAACACATGTACATAATATTTATTTAATTACCTATGTCCAGTTCTTTTGAGAATATACTCAGTAGTGGAATTGCTAGAAGTGATCACATGGTAATTTAACTTTTTGAGGAATTGCCAAGCTGTTTTCTGTAATGGCTGACCTTTTTTTATATTCCCACTAGCAATGAGGGTTACAGCTTCTCTGCATCCTCACCACACACAACCTGTATTTTCTATGTGTGTGGTTTTGTGTGGTTTTTTTTTAGATTTATTTATTTATTCATGAGAGACACAGAGAGAGAGAGGGGCAGAGACCTAGGTAGAGGGAGAAGCAGGCTCCACAGAGGGAGCCCAATCCAAGACTAGATCACACAACCATGGGATCACGCCCTGAGCCAAAGGCAGGCGCTTAACTGCGGAGCCACCCAGGTGTCCCTGTTTTTTTGTGTTTTGTTTTGTTTTCATTATTAAGGCTTCAAAAGCTTTTGAGACTGGGCGGGACTTTGATGATAAAATTCCTTCCAGTGCAGCTGCATTTCCTGGCATGTGTTTCTTCTGAAGTATCCAGGTGGCTTTGGTGTTTTTTTTTGTTTTTTTGGGTTTTTTGGTTTGTTTTTGTTTTCTTTTAAGGTGAAGGGCACCTCATGTGGTTTTGGTTTTCATTTTCCTGATAACTAATGATGTTAGGCACCTGTTTTATGTGCTTGTTCTTCATTTATGTATCTTTGGAGAAATATCCATATGAGTCCTTTTGTCCATTTTTGATTTGGGTTATCTTTTTTTTTTTTAAGATTTATTTATTTATTTGAGAGAGAAAGAGAGACCAAGGGGAGAGGAGAAGGAGAGGGAGAGAGAGAGAATCTTCATCAGACTTTGGACTGACACAGAGCCTGATGTGGAGCTCAATCTTAAGACCGAGAGATCATGACCTGAGCTAAAATCAAGAGTCAGATGCTTAAGTGACTGATCCAACTAGGCACCCTGAATTGGGTTGTGTTTTTATTGTTGAGTTGCAAAAATTCTTTATAAATTATTGATAATAGATCCTTATAGGTATGTGATATGCAAAACAATAGGTATCTTTAACTTACTACACACTTCCTGAAATAATATTCTACTTCTCATGTATTTCCATTTTCTTCTCCTATTCTTGTTATTTTCATACATATTATGAATATCATAATTCATTGTTCAGATTATTTTAAAAATAATTTTATTTATTTATTTATTTTTTAATTTTTATTTATTTATGATAGTCACACAGAGAGAGAGAGGCAGAGACACAGGCAGAGGGAGAAGCAGGCTCCATGCACCGGGAGCCCAACGTGGGATTCGATCCTGGGTCTCCAAGATTGCGCCCTGGGCCAAAGGCAGGCACTAAACCACTGCGCCACCCAGGGATCCCTAAAAATAAATTTTAAAGAAGGATTTAAAAAATATTTAATTACAGAAAAATGAAATATTTACTGATATTTAATATTCCTGGCAATTTTCATGTACTTAATATATTTCATATATTTTTAAAAATTTATTTAAATATTTGAGAGAGTGCACACATGAGCAGGGAGAGGTGGGGCAGAGAGAGAGAAAGCAGACTCCCTACTGAGCAGGGAGGCCAATGTGGGGCTCGATTCTAGGACTCTGAGATCATCACCTGAGCTGAGCTGTAAGCAGATGCTTAACCAACTGAGCCACCCAGGTACCCCTATATACTTTTTAAAACTTAAGTATGATAACATACAGTGTTACGTTGGCTTTAAGTGTACAATATAATTCAAAATTCTGGGCATTTCTCCACCCTCATCAAGATAAATATACTTTTAATTCCCTTTATCTTTTTCACCCATTCTTCCACCCATCTCCCCTTTGGCAGTCCAATTTGTCTCCTTTTTCCTTTGTTTATTCATTGTTTTGTTTCTTTAATTCCACATATGAGTGAAGTTTTATGATACTTGTCTTTCCCTGATTTGTTTCACTTAACATTATACTGTCTAGGTCCATCTACATTTTTGCAAATGGCAAGATTTCATTCTTTCTTATGGCTGAGTAATATTCCATTGTATGTATATGCTGCATCTTCTTTATCCATTCATCTATCGATGGACATTTGGGTTGCTTCTACATCTTGGCCATTGTATATAATGCTGCCATAAACATAGGAGTGTATATATCTTTTTGAATTAGTATTTCTGTTTTCTTTGGGTAAATACCAAGCAGTGAAATTACTGGATCATATGGTGCTTCTATTTAAAATTTTTTTTTCTATTTTAAAATTTTTGAGAAACATCCATACTGTTTTCCACAGTGGCTGCACCAACAGTGCACAGGGTTCCTTTTCCTCCATGTCCTCATTAATAGATTGTATCTAGTATCCTTTTCCAAATATATTTTATGCTTCCTTCCTCCCCCAATTTGCTTTATGGAACATCAATTATTGGTATGTTGGATCACTTAATTAGTTTCCACAGGTCATTGAAATGTTTAGTTTTTTCCAGTTTTTTTTTCTTAGTGCTTTATTTGGCATATTGCTATTTCTTCAATTCAAGTTCACTGATCTTTTCTTCTATAGCTGTTAATCCCATCTCGTGAAATTATCATTTTAGACATTGTGAGTTTTTTTCCCTGGAAGTCCTATTTCATTCATTTTTTTTTATATCCTACGGTTCCTTTCACTATCGTTCATTTTATAATAGGTATTTTAATATTTTGGTCTGCTGATTATGTCATCTGTGTTCTTTCTGGATCTGTTTCTGTTGATTGATATTCTTCCTGATTATAGGTCAGATTTTATTGGTGCTTGTTTCATCTAGTAATTTTAGATTTAGACATTGTGTACATTACATTATTTCAGTGGGGAGTTAAGCTTCTTTTTTTTAATAATAAATTTATTTTTTATTGGTGTTCAATTTGCCAACATACAGAATAACACCCAGTGCTCATCCTGTCAAGTAGTCAAGTGCCCCCCTCAGTGCCCGTCACCCATTCACCCCCACCCCCCACCCTGGGAGTTAAGCTTCTTACAGATCAGCTTGATGCTGCTGTGGCTTGATTTTAACCTTTATTAAGGTAGGTTTAATGTAACCTTTATACTTGTGTCGTTTATCCTCATAAGTGATGTGTGAGCTTTCTGGGTCTCCTGTTTGAATGTCCCAGGTGTTTAGCTAGGCTTCTGCAGTCTGACTGGTCCCCAGCTCTGTGTGGATTCTAGGAGTTTTTGAGCTTATATTCCTTTATAGTTCTTTGCTTGGCCTTATAGAAGTTCACCTTATGCAAACAGGACTTAGTGTTCAGAAACTGACTTAATGTTTAGATATCTGAAGCTTTTTTGTACGTAATCCGTTCTCCAGTAGTCTGTCTCACCAATTCTTTTCTCTTTCGTCTCCCCAAATCCTATTCTCTACTTCCTCAATAAATGGCCCTATTTTGCTCTGCTTGGATTCTCCCTTTCTTGTGCTATAGACTGGGAAATGCTTTTAAGTATAAGACTTAAGATGCTTATGAGGGTCATCTCAATTATTTCCTGTCTTTCAGGGATTACACTCTGACATTGCCTGTTGTCCAGTGTCTTCAAATATGTGTTTTCGCATATTCTGTCCAATTTTGATATTAGCTTACTACCTTATGGTGAAAGCTGAAATCTAATATACTTTTACTAAGAGTTCTAATTTTATTTAAATTTAACGTACTGGAAGTTCTCACTTTACATTGTTCTGATATGCACAAATTTCAATTACTACAGTTAAGTAACACTGCCTCCCCCCCCCCCAAACACAGCTCAAATTTCACTTTTTGGTTTTTAGCTGATTTTTGTAAAGTACAAACTTCATTGCTAGCTCTTCAGCGTGCCAGTCACTATGGGCAAAACAGATGCACATCATGATCAGTCACTTCTTCCAAAGTCTGTTGTTAATTAGTCACTGCACATCTGCTATTAAGTTTATGCACGGACAACATGAAATATAGTTGTGTTGTCTCCTCTCCTAGTGTTAAATCCACTAGATATTTTACAAAAATGGATAATCAAAGGGGCAGTTGGCCACAAAGAAGAAACAAAGTAACAAAAAAGTAATAATAGTTTTAATTGAAATTTGAGATGAAGTTATGGAATCAAAAGATACAGCTGACCATGGAAATGTTGATACTGACACCATCTGATAGACTCTAGATATGCAGCTAGAGGATCTTAGTGAGTGAACTTATTAACCTAAATGAGGAAAGTGGTGTGACAAAAAGATGAAAATGTCCCAGAGGAAAAACTTCACATTAAGTGCAAAAAATTTTTATATTAAAGGAGCTCTTCAGGATGTTTCACATCATTGAAAGTGTGAAGGTTGAAGCTAATCAAACCTAGAGTGACAGTTTGCCAAGGCATAGAAATGATGTTTGCTTTTCATGTTTGTAGAGATTCTTAACTCTATGGCTTGATTATTTTCATCAGGTTTTGAAAATTGTTAGTATCTCCTTAAAGGTTCCTTATGCCTTATTTTTTTCTCTATTATTCTCTTCTAGAAATCCAAATATACATATGTTTACTTATCAGTGTCACTTATATGTTTTATAGTCTTTTCAGTATTTTTCTATCCTTATCTCTGTTTCAATTTAGTGATTTTTCTGTTGACCTATCTTTTTGTTCACTAATTCTCACTTGTTTCTAATCTTCTCTCTCTCTCTCTCTCTCTCTCTCTCTCTCTCTTTTTAAGATTTTATTTATTTATTCACGAGAAGCACAGAGAGGCAGAGACACAGGCAGAGGGAGAAGCAGGCTCCCTGCAGGAAGCCTGATGTGGGACTCGATCCTGGGACTCCAGGATCATGCCCTGGGCTAAAGGCAGGCACTAAAGCGCTGAGCCACCCAGGCATCCCTCTAATCTTCTCTTAAACCAACATAAAGAATTCTTAAATTCACCTCTTGTATTTTTAAAATTAATTTCCATATTAAATATTTTCTGTTACAGATTTCAGTTTTCTGATGGAATTCTTCATATTTTCATCTTTAATATCTTTTTTTTTTAAAAGATTTTATTTATTCATGAGAGACACAGAGAGAGAGAGGCAGAGACATAGGCAGAGAGAGAAGCAGGCTCCATGCAGGGAGCCTGACATGGGACTTGATCCTGGGTCTCCAGGGTCACGTCCTGGGCCAAAGGCGGCGCTAAACTGCTGAGCCACCTGGGCTGCCCCAATATCTTTTTTGAGAGAGAGAGAGAGAGTCAGTTGTGGGGAGAGAGGCAGTGGGAGAGGGAGAGAGAGAATCTTAAGCAGGCTCTACACCCAGGGCAGAGCCTGACACAGGGCTTGATCTCTGAGCCTGAGATCGATCTCTGAGCCAAAATTAAGTCGGTGGCCGACTGAGCCACCCATGTGCCCCTCATCTTGAATGTCTTAAACATGGTTGTTTTAAAGCCTATATTTAGGAATTCTAATACTTAACACTTTTGGGGACTTTAAAAATTATGTTAAAATGTACATAACAAAATTTATGATCTTAATCATTTTAAATTGTACAGTTCAATAGTTTTACATTCACATTGTTGTGCAGCCAGTCTCCAGAACTTTTTTTTTTTTTTTTCCTCCAGAACTTTTTTATCTTGTAAAACTCTAGACCTGTTAACAACTCCCCATTTTCTCCCTTCTAGCCACTGGCAACCAGCACTCTTCTAAATTTGATTACTCTTGGTACCTTATGAGTGGAAACGTACAGTATTTTGCTTTTTCTAACTGGCTTATTTCACTTAACATAATATTTTTAATGTTCATCCATATTGTAGAACACATCAGAACTTTTCCTTTTTAAGGCTGAATAGTATTCCATTATGTGTGTATATCACATTTATCCATCTATTGGTAGACACTTTCTGGCTATTTGGATCTGTTTTTAGTTTTTATTTCCAAGGTTTTTTTGGGGGTGGGGTGGGGTGACATTTGTTCCCTTTTCTTTGAATTCTTGATACTTTGTATTGAATGCTGAACATTTAAAAAAATAAAAATGGTGGAGACTCTAGATGATAGCTTCCTTCAGAGGGTTTAATATTTTCATAGACATATCCCTTTGATTTGATTAAGGCTGTGTTATTTCTGATGCCTTCCCATGGTGTCAACTGAAAGCCTAACCTTTTTTCATCAGAGTACCTTGTCCTTGATGGGCTCTATATTCCAGTTTTTGGCACCTTAGTACCATGAGATTGCTGAAGTATGCTTTAAATTTGGTTTTTCAGATCTGACTCTCTGCATACAAAACATAGGACCAAACAGCAAATATCCAGGGGGAAATTGCATATAGAATGCCAGGTTCACCACAATGCATTTCCCTTCTGCCTAGAATTTTGGCTCTTAAAGTCTTAACTGCATTAGTTGTTCTCAGATGCCTTCAAACAGCTTTTTATATTCAGTTTTTATAGTTTTTTTCTGCATAAAATTTAGTCTGATAACAATACACCATAGCTGGAGGAAAATCCCAATATTATTTCCATTAATTAAATTTTCATATTATTTTAAAAACATTCTCAAGCTTACAGAAAAGTTGTAAGTAGAATGCAAATAACATTTTTCCCTAAATCATTTTAAGGTACAGACAAGATTTTTCATCACTCCTGAATTCTTTGATGTGTATTTTCTAACAAGGGCATTCTTCTACATAATCTGTTAATAATCATCAAAATAAGGAAATTAATATTGATACGTGACTGTCAACTAATCTGTAGACCCTATTCATGTTTTTCTAGCAATCCCAGTAAATGTCCTTTGTAGCAAAAGGATCTTCTTCAGGATCACATGTTGCATTTAGTTGTCATGTCTCTTTAGTCTCTTTCAGTCTGGGATGGTTTTTCAGTCTTTCTTTGACTTTGATGACATTGACATTTTTGGAGACTATAGGCCCATTATTTTGTTTGGGTTTTTCTGATGCTTTTTTATGATTAGATGCAAATTATATATCTTCGTGGAATATCACAGAGGTGATGCTGTGTTGTTATTATATCCTATCAGATGACATATGATTTTAATTTATTTCAGTATTGGTGATATTAATGCTGACCACTTGTTAAGATGTCAGTCAGGTTTTTACACTGGAAGTTACTCTTTTTTCATTTGTAATAAGTATTTATGTGGTGAGATACTTTGAGACTATTCAAGTATCATGTTTTTCATCAAACTTTCAGTTTATTCTATTACTAATAGAGTCATGGGTTTTTATTTTGCTCAGTGGCTTACTGTATTAGTTTGCTTTTGCTGCATACCAGATATTACAGATTTAGTGGCTAACAGTAACATGCAACATATGTCTATTATCTTGTACTTTCTTTGGGTCAGAAGTCTGGGCATTGCTAATCTGGGTCCTCTGCTACAACGTCTCTCATAAGGCTGTAATCAAGATGTTGACCAAAGCTGAGCCTCATTTGAAGACTTGATCAAGGAAAAGTCTACTTCTAAACTTAACATGGTTTTTTTTTTGGTAGAGTTTATTCTTCAAGGGCCACTGGACTGAGAGCCTCAATTCCTAGCTGGCTGTTGGCTGGAGGCCACCCTTAGTTCCTCGCCACATGGACTACTTGCCTCATTAAAATATCCAAGCCAAGATGGTAATAGTGTCTGTTAGCAAGATGGAAGTTACAATCTTGTGTAATTTAGAACGTATTAGGCTGTCCCACACTCAAGGGATGGGATTATACAAGGATTATGAATGTCAGGAGGTGGGGATCATTGGGGGCCATGTTAGAGTTTGCCTACCACAGTTATTTTTTTTTTTTTTAATTTTTTTTTTTTATTATTTATTTATGATAGGCACACAGTGAGAGAGAGAGGCAGAGACACAGGCAGAGGGAGAAGCAGGCTCCATGCACCGGGAGCCCGACGTGGGATTCGATCCTGGGTCTCCAGGATCGCGCCCTGGGCCAAAGGCAGGCGCTAAACCGCTGCGCCACCCAGGGATCCCGCCTACCACAGTTATTATTGTCATTATTTAATCCATTATTGTCATTATTTATTTTGATACTCAGTTTGTCCGAGATTTGTGAGAGTCTTTCATGCTGTCCCCTGTGTCATCTCCGAGATTTGTGAGAGTCTTTCATGCTGTCCCCTGTGTCATCTTGCTATGTCTCCATCATCCTTAGTACCACAAGAACATGTTCTGGCCTCCATTTATTTTATTTTATTTTTTCTGTTTTTTTTTTTTTTTTTTTTTTTCTGGCCTCATTTTAAACATTTCCCTCCCCAAATCCTGGAATTAGCCATTGTTCTAAGCAGTTTAGAAAGTGTTATTTAGTGTCATTAAATGTATTCATTGCTGTTAGGGTGTTACTGTTACTGGGCTTTCTCAGTTGATAGAGCTGGGGAGTTTGTTTTGTATACAGGTATCCTCTGCTTTATACCACTTTGCTTTTATGAAAGAACTATTACAATAGTACCTGTTTTCACTAATCAAAAGATATCTGAAGATATCTTTTTTTATGAAAAAAGGAGAAAAATGAAAATAGCATTTAGTGTTTGTTTTGTAGTCATATATTGTAGAGGCAGCATACACCCTGAACAGTTAGAGTGGCACTGCTAAGCTCCTTCTCTCTAGAACTCCCGTCAGCATCTCAGCATCAAGTCTCCATAGCTTGAAATGTGTGTGTGAACATTTGTGCTTTCTCTCCATTTATTTTGTGTGTCCATTAGCAAGATATGTCCTAAGGTATTAGAAAATCTTAAGAGGTTATTTTTTGGGTCTGAAACTAAAAAAATGTTTCCATATAAATAAATGGCAATTGCTTCCTTGCTTTATGCCATTTTGGATTTTGAAAGTTTATATAGAAACACTGTATTTTTAAAAAAGATTTATATTTATCTATTTCAGAGAGAGTATATATGTTTGCACATGCTAGTGAGGGGAGGGGCAGCAGGAGAGAATCTTCAAGCAGACTCCCTGGTGAGTGGGGGGCTTGACTATAGGCTACCCATAACCCACGAGATCACAACCTGAGTTGAAACCAAGAATTGGATGCTTAACTGACTGAGCCACCCAGGTACCCCAGGAACCACTCTACTTTTGGAATGCAAGGGAAACCTGTATATGTGCATATGAATACACATATATCATTTACCTAGAAACTTCTATGTGTACTGTAAGCTTTGAATTCAGAATACTATCTTCAATTCTAGTTTAGTAGCATAGCATTCATTCTATTTTTCTTCCTTTCTGTATTTGTAACTTTTTTTTTTTGCTTAGGTGAGATCTTGCTCTTATTATCCTCAGTATTTGATCTATCCCCTTATTTGATCCATTCTCCTATGTAACTCATCTACTGTTGCTGGTAGAGTGGTTGTCATTCCCCACCCCATACTCTATGTGGGGAATGAAGTCCTCATTAAGCATCTATGTGGATGCTTTCCTTACCCTTTTGGTTTCTGACTATTTATTTGCATTGGGCTCCTCTCCCACTGGATCTGAAACACTGTGTTGGACCACTGCTGCTCTACCATGCTTATCCCACTGGGTCTGAAACTCAGTGCTAGGCCAATATATGTCCACTCTCAATGAATGTCTTCTGTTTACTTTGGGAACCCTGGCTGCCCTGCTCCCCCCCCCCACCCCCATCCTGCCCCCTCATCACATTCCTCATCATACCGCTCACTGCCATTCTGGTCCCCCATGGGGTAGCCTTCCTTATCCTTATTCCACTAGGCCTGTATTACCCCATGCCAGGCCACCCTCTTGTGCAGATTTTTTTCCTCACCTAGCTTAGGCTCTGAAACTATGCCAGGCCTCTTCCTCCTCAGGGACACCTTTCTCACACCTCTTCAACTCCAAAAGCCTGTATTGGGCAGGATAGTATATTCTTTTTCTTTTTCTTAAATTTTATTTATTTTTTTTAAAGATTTTTATTTATTTATTCATGACAGACAGAGAGAGAGAGGCAGAGGGAGAAGCAGGCTCCATGCAGGGAGCCCAATGTGGGACTCGATCCCCGGTCTCCAGGATCACACCCTGGGCTGAAGGCGGCGCTAAACTGCTGGGCCACCAGGGCTGCCCTCTTAAATTTATTTAAAAAATCTGCAGCTACTTCTACCATTCAGTTTGATGCCTGTACTTAGCCTATACTCACTTAATGTCTGTCAGATTGAGTTTTTCTTTTTCTTTTCTTTATTTTTTTTTTTAAAGATTTTACTTATTTATTCATGAGAGACAGAGAAAGAGAAAGAGAGAGAGAGAGAGAGGCAGAGACAAAGGCAGAGGGAGAAGCAGTCTCCATGCAGGGAGCCCAATGTGGACTCGATCCTGGGTCCCCAGGATCAGGCCCTGGGCTGAAGGCAGGCACTAAACCGCTGAGCCACCCAGGCGTCCCAAGATTGAGTTTTTCAAGTAGGAAAGGACACAAAGAAAGAGGAATCAAATAAAAAAACCAAAAACCCTCACTAGTATTTTTATAGCAAATGCTTTTAACCTAGTACATTGCACCTTATACAGAAACCAGTGATTCTCACACCTATATAATCCATACACTAGGCTTCTATCCAAGCTTTCATGCTAAGTTTTTACTGACATACCAGAGTTGTATTATTATGTCACATTAATGATTTCTGAGCATATCTAGCTCACTTTCCTCCCATTGTGTCTACGAGTGCTACCACCATCCTTCTAGTCATTCAAGTTTGAAAACTCAATTATTTCTGATTCATCCTCCTTTCCTTATAGTCAGTTGGTTGTTAAGTCCTGTTAAGTCCTTTTTAAGTGTCATTTGTATTGGGCACTGTCCTAGGTACTCAGAATATCTAGTTCTGAATCCCATCTTTATTGCTTGCTGGGTGCCTATCAACTTTTGTTAGTTTATCTAACCTCTCTGGATCTTATTTACCTTGCTAGATTGTTTTACAGGTGAGTAAGATGATTATGAAAGAGCTTTATCCAGTACCATTCTAGTAAGACCTTCCAGTCTGGTAAGATTGGTCTTAATAAAGTAACTGTTATTATTTTATCAGTATTTTTACTGTTCCATAAGTAAAAATTACTTTCTTCTTTTTGGTATGTAGCTCTCAGTGATCTCTTATTTCTTTTTTTAAGATTTTATTTATTTATTCATGAGAGACATACAGAGAGAAGCAGAGACACAGGCAGAGGGAGAAGCAGGCTCCATGCAGGGAGCCTGATGGGGGACTTGATCTTGGGATTCCAGGACCACGCCCTGAGCCAAAGGCAGATGCTCAACCACTGAGCCACCCAGGCATCCCAGTGATCTCTCACCATTAAGCTCATGTTTATGGAGTATCTACTATGACCATATACTGGAGATTAAAAAAGATTTAAGGAATATGGTCTGGTGGAGGAAACAAATACGTAATTAATTTACATACAGTAACAAGTGCTACAATAAAATTAAAGCCTGTGCCTGAACTTTTCTAAATTTTAATTAAACTAATATAGCAGCTATTGTTAAACACAATTTAGTATATTTATTGTATTTTTCCTTGCAGTTACTGTTTGTGTTGGTTAATTTATTTCCCCAAGATAGATTATAAACTACTTGAGAACAAGTCTTTATATAGGTAAATCTTTGTGTTTGGGGGAGATAAACACATTGGGGTCTTCCATCATTACCATGTAGTCACTGTAACAACTCTTCCCAACTTGAGTTCACTCTCCCTTTAAAATGAAAATATTAATGACTCTTTGACAAGGTTTGTAATCATTAAATGAAATAATGTATTTAACGGATCTAGCACAGTTTATACCTGATAAGTTTTGGTTCTCTTCTCCTTATACTCCATGTGTATCCATTCTGGTAAAGAACAGTAAGTACTTGATGGATGAATTTATTGATTCTGTGGCTTGCAGTTCATAATGGCTTCCCCGAACATTTTTTTTTTAATTTTTATTTTTTTTTGTCCCCGAACATTTTGAAGTACAAGTGACATTCATGGAAGCCTTAGTTATGACATCACATTTTTTTTTCTTTTGCATTCTTTTTTTTCCTTTTTTCTTTTTTTTTTTCTTTTGCATTCTTATTTCAATTTTACCATGACCTTGTACAATAAGGCTAGGCAGATAGGACTGTCCTATGTGACAGGTGGGAGTTTCATTTTTAAAGTGAACTAAATTGGGATTCTGAAGAGGCAATCATTGAATTTGAATAGATAGAGTCTGAATATATTATATGGCCTATGGAATACTATAGTTCTCTTGGCCTGACTTTTAGTTGATATAGTAGTGAAAAGGGAATTCTTCTATTCCATGGCTTAAGGATACATAAACTCTCAATGCAGCAATCTTTTTATTGTTGATTATTATAGCTTCTATTACTCCTAGAAGTTGACCAACAGGGACCTGAGTTTAGGAGATTTTGTCATTCAGCTTTCATATAGTAAATGCTGAGGCCAGCCCTTTGCCTGCAGGGCCCTCTGTCAGTGAAGAGGAACTGTGACTTTTCTCCAGGCAGCCAAGTGCGGGGAGGAGTCAAGGTTTTCAACTGTTCTCTGTGAAAATGAATTTGTACTGTTGAACCTGAAGGGCACTAGATAGTATATTCTTCTTGAAGCACTGGAGGCCCTTTGTTGCAACATTTCAATCTCTTTCTGATTCTTCCAAGTAGTAGAAAACATGTTCAAGCATTTTTTAAAATGCTGTGTCTGCTTTTCAAAAGCTAGTAAACGTATTCAATTGGTTAATAAAATTTAGTTGTAATAATATAGTCTTCAACTTTCTTTGATTTTTGCAAAGTAGAGTTAGTTTGGAGTGAGGTCAAGTGGGGAATGAGCTGACAAGACAGATTATATGCAGTGTAGGGCTGGATTTGTATAGGATGAAGGCACATATGTGATATAAACTTGGTTGTAGCTTTTGAGATTGTGTAGGAGAAACATTTAAGGAATAGGTCATTCACAAGTCTTTTAACAGTTAATAAAAGTTAAATATTTAAACATGAAACTATAGTTGTTAGGTTACAGTTTGGTTTAGAACCTGCTTTTTTTTTAATTAAATTTTTTTTAGATCTAGAGAGGAAACCTTAGAAATTTAAATATTTTGCAGCCTAAACTTTTGTGTGTATGTGTGTGTGGTTTTTTTTTTTAAGATTTTATCTATTTATTCATGATAGACACAGAGTGAAAGGCAGAGACACAGGCAGAGGGAGAAGCAGGCTCCATGCAGGGAGCCTGACATGGGATTCGATCCCCGGTCTCCAGGACCACACTCCGGGCCAAAGGCAGGCAACCATTGAGCCACCCAGGCTCAATGAACCACCCAGGGATCCCAACTTTTGTGTTTTAAGTAGAAAACTATTTGTGCTTTTCAGGTTAAAGGTAAGTTTTAAAGGGGATTGTGTATTAAACATGGGGAGAATAGAACGGATGTAGATCTTTGTCAGAAATTGATGAATCAGGATGTCCCTAAAATATATAGAAATATAAGAATAGTAACCAAAATATCACTACTTTCCACCCTGTTACTTCTTGCCCAAATTTCTTTTGATTTTCCCCTTCCTTTAGAAAATGCTCCTAAATGTGTAGAAGGGAAAGAGGTAGTAGTGTAGGAGTTATAGCCTATTCCATTAATTTTGTGATTATATTTTTTTCCTCAATGTTTTTAAGTGACATTTACCAGTATAGACAAGATTAATTGTTACAATACAAACCAATTTGAAAATTGGTTTTTAAATTGAGCTATAATATATAAAATCTTATGATAATGTGCAGATCTGACTATATGCAAGCGCAGTTTTCAGATCCACACCAATTGTCTTGTAATAATCGAAAATGCATCCTCTGTGTGGTGTTTGCAAGTTAATGCTATTTTAGAAATCACACCAGTATTTCTAGTGGCTTTCTTGGGTGTTTGTGGCTCATTATTGATTATAGTTTTATCTTGAAATTTTAGTTTAAGGGATGAGGTAAGTCCTTTCAAATTCTTAGTTAGGAGTGTTGATGGAGGATAGAATGAATGAGTAAGGAAGAGCATAAAGATGACCAATAGTAAGGAAAGACATAGTAATTAATCAAGGACATACTGCAGCAATAACACAGGATCTAATATAAAATGAAGGAGATGAAATGTTGCAAAGAGGAATATTTTAAAAACTTACCAAGGAGTGTTCACAAATATAAATATATTTAATAAAAAGAAGAGATTTTGCAGATGGCTTCAGTATGGCTAAAAGTATATGAGCCATCTACCTCTTTTGAAGGGAAGAGAGGAAGGGAAACTGTCTTCTTATGCCTATTGCTTTTTCTTTGTACCATTTCTTTTTTTCCTCTTCTGTATTTTCATTTTCTTTTTAAATTTATTTTCACTTCGATTCACTCCCCTACTTTTCTGAAATTCAGTCCCACCTTCAGAATGAGACTTTTCTTCTGCCTAACATCCAGAGAACTTTAACCAACTGCTTAATAATATGCAATGTCTTTCATTAACCACAAGAGGAACTAACAACAAATTGTTTTTTTTATATTAATGATTTTAAACATAGAAGAATTTAAGTTTGAGAGAATGTCACTAGAATGGATTTTTGTCTCTTGTTCATTGTTCTATTCCTCATGCCTAGAACAGTACAAGGAAAATGCTCAATAAATCCTTGTTGAATGAATGACTAAAAACATTAGATTTAGAAATTTTTAACATCGTTTACTTATAAAAATTATTTTAGCAAAGAACTTGCTTCCAATGTAGAGCTGTAATAGGAGAACAGTTATTTTTTTTTTTTCAGAGAACAGTGATTCTTAAGGAAAACAATTTTTTGTCCTACTCTCTCTTATTCTCCTATTGCCTTCTGACAACATGAGACTGTCTCCTGAGAACTACTGAATAAGACTGAAATTAGTATAAATAGTTCTAAGGAGAGTTGAAGTAAATGAGAGACGTACATTGGCAGGGTAAAAGGGAGAAGGAAATTACAAGTTCACAGGATGGAAGTAAGATGGGTATTTAAACAAGATACCAAGTTAGGTATTAGCTAGAGCACCAGGACCAATTAGAAGGACAGAGAAGGTGAGTTAATGTAGGCAGTAGGGAAAGATCCGATCAATAGAGTGCTTGGATTTCATACAATAGATACAGGGAGCCATTATGAATTATTGGTGATAGTGACATGATAGTAAGGTGAACACAATTATTCTATTTAGCTGCTGTTTGTAAAATGGATTATAGCTTGAGGTGAAGAAACATTGGAAACAGTGAACAAAGTTAGGAGGTTGTTGTAGTAGTTTAAAGCAGTGTAGCTGTTGTGGTTGGTGTGCTATCCAGTAATGTCTTCAGCAAATAGCCTTCTTCGAAGTCTGATATCTCCACATCATGACCTAGGGATGCATGGAGGCAGGAAGAAGAGTTCTGCACTAAAGAAGCAATGGGCCAGCATTCCAGTTCCTACTTCTCTACTTTTTAAATACATGTTCACGGATACAAACTTCGATTTTTCCTGGGCATTAATCACCTTAACTTAAAATGAGGAAATAATGACCTCAAAGCAGGATCTAGACCAGATCATTTTTTTGGAGTCTTTGTAGCACACTATCCTTAATATCAGTTACAGACAGTATGAACAATGAATACCATATTTTGTTTTCTAATATTAATTTCTATAACTAGAACATTTTAAGAATAAAAAACTCCCATCATGATATTAAATATTTTAAGACTTAAAATTTCAATTTTAATATTATGTATATTGACTGCTATGTTTTAAAATATGTATTCTTGTTTTTATATGTGGTTTGATCAGGTATTTAGTTTATGTGGTACTCTTAGATTGTTGATGGATTAAACCTTAGCTTGGGGGAAAAAAAAACCTTAGCTTGGGATACATTTAGAGAAACTTGAAGAATGTAAAAATTCTTTTAAAAAGATGGAGTGTTTTATAAGATTATAGGAGCAACAACACTAAAACTGTTTAGTGTTACTAGAAATCATTCCTACCTTTTTTCCCTAGTGAATACATTATATGTATACTTACACTCACACATACCTTTTTATTTAGAAGATTTTAATACCAGCAACTTTTTGGGGTTCTCTCTTTTTCTGTCCTTGTCACTTTTTCTTTCTTTGTTGTTGTTTTCCCTTCTGTTTGGGTTGCCCCCTCCCCCTCCCCAATCCATCTGGAAAGATGAAGAGGCAGCTGCTCTGGTAACTATGCATTTTGGTTAATGAATAGCAGACTAACAAGATACATAAAACATATGCAAACTGCAGAGTTAGTTGCTGTCAAAACTGTGGGGGTATAACGCGTTCTCTTTCCTTCTCCCCACCTTCTAAAACAAAACAAAACTTTCCTATTGTATTTTACTTTCTAATTTAACCTTCCTAATAATGAAATTACTGTGAAGTGTTCCTTTTTCTGTTTAGTTTATACAGTATTTCACCCTGTGGTGAATTTATGAGAGATGAAGTGTACAGAGGAAAATAATTGATTAATTGGATTAAGTAGATTTTCTTTAGACTCATACATAAAAGAACAGAGACAAAAATTTTTACTAAATATTTATGTTTTTTTTGACCTTTAACCTCCTTTCTTTCCCTTTGCCTTTTGGCTACTGGTGTCTCTTTCAAGGTACTCTCTGGGGTTAGGACTAGTAAGCAGTATGTTTCTTGAATATGTTTCTATCAGAAAGGCCAACTGCAACTGGAATATTGCATTCAGCCAAGCCTTGAAAATTCCTGTAATCTGTGCCATCCTGTCTCATACTGTCCCATCTCATAGTTGTCCTCTCTCTGCAGTGCTCTATGCCCAGGTCTCTGTGGCTGGGCTGCTCCAGCCTGGCGGACAGCATGCCTTCGCTGCGATGCCTGTATAACCCAGGGACTGGCGCACTCACAGCTTTCCAGGTACTTTCTCTGTCTCTGTGGGTTATTTGCGGGCATTAGTGTATGTCTAATTCATTAGTGTGTCCTCCTTCTTTCCTATGCTTTACTTCTGTTCACTTTCTCTTTCATATTGCCTGTATTTCACATCACTCAGTACTCCTTTAATGATTCATTTTTTAATGTAGACCCGGACTAATCCACTCTTAAGACGTTTTTATTATTGTAATTGGTTTGCCAGAATTGACATAGCACAACATGACTATTGGTTTTCATATTTAGTACAACTATGATAGTGAATTTTAAAATAATTTCAACAAATAGCATTTATTATGTAATGTTTGCTCTGGATCTATAGAAAGCCAATTAATGTAATTAATTAATGTAATTAATTTTAATTAATCACAACTAATTGAACACCTTCTTGTGTTTTTCTTATAATTATTAAAAATAAACAGTGCTCTAATTCAGAGTGTTTCCTGGTTACTATCCTCCTTTATATATTTTGGGGTAAGATCTGCATTTATTTGTCTCTTAATTAACAGGTCTAGTTTCAAGGTAGAAAGGCCTTTTAAGACCTTTGAGTACAATATTCCTTGAAATAGTGCAGCTGGTCTTACATGAACTGACAGATTCTAGTTTCCTTTAGCCTTTCTTAGAGGCAATTAGGACATTTCTAGGTTGTGAGAGAAATCTTTAGAGAGAATGGAACATTTGTAGAGAAAAATCTAAGAAAGAGCTTGATGCCCATAGTTTACAGATTTGGGTCTATATATAGTGATTTTCTTGGCAGAAATGTTATCTGTCCACCTGAGGTATTTCAATTTGTGTTTTAGCATTTGATAATAATACACGAGTTAACTTTTTGTTTGTTTTTAACCTATGTAGCTCATATTCTATTTAGAAGAATTTCAAATGCAAGCTTTAAGCAAGCATCAGAGTGCTTATGACTGTAGTCTTAGTTAAAAGAGAGGAAATTCAGTATTCTACATTCCTGAACTGTGCTAACAATTGCTAGTCTTTAATGATACTATTTAGTGGTGATAATGCTAGGTACCTATTTCTGTTTGTCCTTTGTAAAACATGATATTAAACTTCCTTTGCTTGCCTTAGGAGATACAATATATGAAAATGCACTTAATATTAGTTAAATCAGAGCTTCTATACTGTCTTTGTGACTAGTATGATCTTGAGCAAGTCATTTCACCTTCATCCTTATGTTCCTCGTCTGTACATGGGGACTACAGTAAAGGCATGCAGTAAATGGCTGCTGTTTTTATTGTCTTCATCATCATTAATATTATTGTTGTTATTAGAGAATGTTGTCATCCTGTCAGTATCCATTTATTTCAAGTATTTAAATTTTTTGGCTGCATATTGTATTGGTAAAGTTTCTGCTCTTGAAGAACTCATGGTCTAACCTGTGGGTTTTTAATCTTTTTAGGGTTGTAATAAGTTTAGCTAAACTACAAAGTCTAAGACAACAGTCACTTCAAGACTGTCCTCGTTTCAGACACCAGTTGCAAGTTCAGGAGCCCCATGACCCCATTTATGTTTGATAGTTAACTAGAAAGGACTCAACAGAACTCTGAAAGTTGTTATACTTAGCTTATTACAGGGTGAGAAACAGGTTAAAATTAGCCAAAAGAGAGACATATGGGCAGATTTTCGAAGGGACCAAATATAGAAGTTCCTATCATTATCTCCCCATAGATTCATGCCCTGGCCACAGTATATGACAGTACACACAGGGCACAGCCAACTAGGGAGATTTACCCAAGTCTTTGATGTCTGGAGTTTTTGTTTGGGGGCCCAATTACAAACTGCCTGCATGGCTGTCTCTTAGTCTCTAGCCCCTTCTGTGGTCAACTAATTCTTTCAGCCTTCATTTCCTCTTGAGATTGGAACTGGAAAGTATGGCTCAAGGCCCCCACTATAAATCAAATTTGTCCAGTGGCCAAAATCCTCAGGGAAAGAAAGACTGTCCTCCTAGGTAATAAGTTCCAGAGGCCTAGATATACCTTCCATTAGCCAAAACAAAGACCAGACCTGTCTTTGGATGAGGTTAATTCATTACTACACAGGGGTCAGGGACTCCTTTGAGTATCTGATGAGAACTATAGATCTTTAAAAAAATGCATATAACACATAGACAAAATTTTATTTAATAGTTATGTGTATAATTGCTATATTTCTTTTATTTTTTTTATTTTTTTTTTATAAATTTTTTTTTTTAATTTTTATTTATTTATGATAGTCACAGAGAGAGAGAGAGAGGCAGAGACATAGGCAGAGGGAGAAGCAGGCTCCATGCACCGGGAGCCTGATGTGGGATTCGATCCTGGGTCTCCAGGATCGCGCCCTGGGCCAAAGGCAGGCGCCAAACCGCTGCGCCACCCAGGGATCCCGCTATATTTCTTTTAAATCACATAATACCCAGAGTATAAACTCCCAAACTGAAAAATCCTATGAGAGAAATGTGCAGGCAGCCATAAGAATATATAAATGAATCTGATCTAACCCAAGGGTGGGAGTAAGGAAGATCAGATAATAAATTTTTGAGTTGGGGTGCCTAGGTGGCTCAGTGGTTAAGTGTCTGCCTTCGATTCAGGGTGTGATCCTGGAGTCCCAGGATCGAGTTCTGCATTGGGCTCCCTGTGAGGAGCCTGCCTCTCCCTCTGCCTATGTCTCTGACTCTCTGTGTCTCATGAATGAATAAATAAAATCTTAAAAAAAAATGTTTGAGTTAAAATCTCCAGGATGAGTAGGAATTAACTAAGCACAAGGGAGGAAGGGAGAAACATTTCAGGCCTGAGAAAGAGGCAATGCAAAGACCTTGGGGCCAAATGGAGCTTGGTACATTTAAGGACTTTACTGGAAAAATACTATTATTTCAGAGAAGAAGGAGAATGGAGCTAGGAAAGATTGAGAAGCTTGATCATGCGGGATTTGTGGGGCATCTTAGCCTTGATGCTAAGAAGAGCGGTAAGCTATTGAAAAGTTGGACTTAAACACAAGTTTGACCTGATCAGATTTGCATTTATTTTTTTTATTATGTATAAAGATTTATTTATTTATTTGAGAGGTTGAGAGAGAGAGAGTGCATATGCACATGAGTAGGGTGGGGAGAAGCAGAGTCCCTGCTGAGTAGGCAGAGGCTTAATCTTGTAATTCTTAAAGATTAGTTGCAGTATAGAATCTGAAACCATATCAAATTTTGTGCTCTGTTAGATTAAAATGCATTGGTCTCAATCTTTTCAGCAAATCATGCTGGAACATCTATGTGCAAAATAATGAACCTCAACTATTATATAACATATATATACAAATAAATGTACATAGCATAAATATAAAAAATTAACTCAGATTGGATCATAGACCTACATATGAGCTACAGTTACAAAATCGATAGGAGGAAATGAGGGAGAAAAAAATCATTATGACTTTGGGTTTGGCAGATCGCAGTGAGATGCTTCTTTTCACCCTGGGATGTAGGGACTGGAAATTTGGTAGACTCTAGGTAGTTAACATATTCTAGCTTAGCATGAAAAATGCTGTGCTAGAAAATTCCTTGAAAGAAGAAGCAATCTCTTGTATTTATCAATCGACCTGCACAGTGTTCTGTAGAGTGTTTTTTAGTATTTGGGGCCCAGTAAATACTGATGATTTGAACTATATTAGATCAGTGGTAAAGATAATCATATACAATTAAAAATTGTACAAATTCCTCTGACTTCAACACCAAGATATGAAAAAAAATTCAAATTTTCATTTGGTCTAAAGCAATCTTAAATTTCAAGTCATTAGGAAAGAATTCTGAAATTTGTCCCTGTAATGCAGGACTTTCTCTGTTTGGTCTTAAATATCAACAAATACCTATTTTAAGAATGTTTTTGAGTCCCCTTGTAAGTTATTACTTCTAGGATATATTTGGAGAAAAGTCAGTTTAGAGATTTTGCTGGAAAAATCAGGGATAGATTTGGTACATGGGCCTTGAAGTATATTGCAGGAATGAAACTGTGTTGCACAGGCAGGAAAGAGGTGCTTAAGAAACATGTTAGAAAAGTAGACCAGGGGATCCCTGGGTGGCGCAGTGGGTTGGCGCCTGCCTTTGGCCTGGGGCGCGATCCTGGAGACCGGGATCGAGTCCCACGTCGGGCTCCCGGTGCATGGAGCCTGCTTCTCCCTCTGCCTGTGTCTCTGCCTCTCTCTCTCTCTCTCTCTGTGTGACTATCATAAAGAAAGAAAGAAAGAAAGAAAGAAAGAAAGAAAGAAAGAAAGAAAGAAAGAAAGAAAGAAAGAAAGAAAGAGAGAGAAAGAGAGAGAGAGAAAGAGAGAGAAAGAAAGAAAGAAAGAAAGAAAGAAAGAAAGAAAGAAAGAAAGAAAGAAAGAAAAGAAAAGAAAAGTAGACCAAAGGCTGTTTTATAGCGTAGAGGTTATGAGCTTGGGCCCTGATGCCAGACTGCTTGAGATTTGAGCCCGGCTCTGTTGGATATGACTTTGGGCAAGTATTTGACCTCTTTCTACCTAGGGTGTTTTTTGTTGTTGTTGTTGTTTTTTTTTTTTTTTTTGTCAGTAAAATGGGCATGATCTCTTATTGAGCTGTTAAAATTAAATGACTTAAGTTTAGAATAGTGTCTGGCAACGAATGGGTTTTACATTATTGGAAAAGTGCACAGAGGATAGGTTTGGAGGCTGTTTTTCACCTTGGTATAAAATGATATACTATTAAATAAAGTCTTATTTTTTTTCATTCTTTGTACCCCAGTTTTGTGTTACAGGGAAGCCTACTCTTGGTTCAGGTATTGATAAGAAAATTTTACTTTTCTCAATATTGCTATAGGTATGAATGTTTATTTTTCTCATCATTATGTCTTATGTAGCAAAAATGGAAGAAATGGGGCAGCCTGGGTGGCTCAGCGGTTTAGCGCTGCTTTCAGCCCAGGGCGTGATCCTGGAGACCCAGGATCCAGTCTCACGTTGGGCTCCCTGCATAGAGCCTGCTTCTCCCTCTGCCTGTGTCTCTGCCTCTCTCTCTGTCTCTCTCTCTCTCTCTCTCATGAATAAATAAATAAAATCTTTTAAAAAAATGGAAGAAATGCTTATATTCTGATTTTATTCTGTAAATTCAATCAGTTCTGTCAGGTTCAGTGTGCACACATGCTCAAGATTCCTGGCTAAGTTAGCAGGTAACAGGATTTAAATCTGTTCTTTCCTGTTCCCATTACAAGAATTACAACAGTCTTAGTACATTTACATCTTTCTAATTTGGGTTTTATTTTATTTACCTATTTAGATTTTTGTTAATGTAAAATTTACACCTGGTGAAATACACTGATCTAAAGTGTACTCTTGGATGAGTTTCACAAATCTGTATGTTTATGTAACTTCTTTCTCAAGATACAGAACATTTTCATAATCTGAGAAAGTTCCTTTGTAACTTTTTCCAATTAGTACTCCTCTCCACTATGCAATGACTATTCTGATTTGCCGCCAAAGATTAGTTTTTACCTATTCTTCAACTTCATATAAATAAACTCATATTAGGATACATTATTTTGTGTCTTTTTTTTATCAAGATGTTTTTGACATTTGTTCATTTTGTTAGGTTTATCAGTAATTTATTTTCTTATTGTTGAATATGTTCCATTGTATTACTGTACCACAGTGTGTTTATCCATTTGTTTATTGATAGACATTTGGATTGTTTCCATTTTTTTTTACTATTATGAATAAAGCTACTATTTATAGTTTGTACGAATCTTTTTGTGGACCTGTGTTTTTATTTCTCTTGGTAAATGCCTAAGAATGGAATTACTGGGTCATAAAATAAAGTATATTTTTAACTGTTAAAGAGACAGTCAAGTGGAAATAGCCCAAGTGTCCATTAACTGATGAATGGTCACATCTTCTTTATCCACACACACACACACACACACACACGCATACACGCATACACACACAATGGGATATTACTTAGCTATAAAAAAGAATGAAATCTTACCATTTGCCTCAGTATATCTATCTATCTATCTATCTATCTATACACATACATAAACAATGGGATATTACTCAGCTATAAAAAAGAAGTCTTAAAAAAAAAAAAGAAGTCTTGCCATTTGCAGCAACATGGATGGAGCTAGAGAGTATTAGCCTACATGAAATAATGCAGAAAGACAAATACCGTATGATTTCATTCATGTAAGAAACAGAACAAATGAGCAAAGGAGAGGGAGAGAGAAGCAAATAAAGAAATAGATTATATATAGAGAAAAATTGGTTACCAGAGGGAAGGTGGGGGATGGTGATGAGTATTAAGGAATGCACTTGCTATGATGAGCACTGGGTATTATATGGAAGTGTTGAATCACTATATTGTACACTGAAACTAATATTACACTGTATATTAACTAACTGGAATTTAAATAAAAACTTAAAGAAGAGGGATCCCTGGGTGGTGCAGCGGTTTGGCGCCTGCCTTTGGCCCAGGGCACGATCCTGGAGACCCGGGATCGAATTCCACATTGGGCTCCCGGTGCATGGAGCCTGCTTCTCCCTCTGCCTGTGTCTCTGCCTCTCTCTCTCTTTCTGTGACTATCATAAATAAATTAAAAAAAAAAAACTTAAAGAAGAGAGACATCAAGTAGTTCTTCAAAGTCGTTATCCCAGAAGAAATACTTCTTTTAAGTAATATGGTCAAATGTGTTTAAGGAAGTGAACTGGTAATAGCTTCCTTGTATTTTTTTCTTTGAAATTATTGCATTCTTTAATAAGTTTGAAATACTTTCAAAGCCAAAATTCTGTGACAATAGAAAAAGAAGAGCCTTGGACTCATTATTGAGTTTGTTGGGTTATCATCAGTAACTCAGATGAAGTGTTAACATTGCAATGGTTTGATTATTAGTATTTCACGCCATACATTTTAAACAAGTGACTTTAGAAAAGATGCTGAAAATATTGTTTAAATAGATCCTGTGAGGACCTAGATAAGGACGTAGATAATTTGAATATATTTTCATTTTCATCATTCCATTAGTTTGTCCTGGAGAGTATATGGGTGATTAAGAGGATTTCTGTTGATTAACAGTGGATGTATTTAGAATCATTTGCTCATCCTCAGCAAGTGGTGATCTTATTGTCTGATATTAAATGAGAATGAGCAATAGAGAGAAAGTACTTGAAAATAGCTGAGTAATTAAGATTCTTTATTTTCTTTAGACACTGAAAGAGAAGAGAAATTCTAACAGTAAGAATATAACTAGATTTATATGACTTGACACCACTTAGAATAGGTGTCAAGTATAGCTATAGTATTTTAGGGAAATCTTGAGCTAAATGAACCATATAATATTTTAATATTAGCAAGGGTCCCTTGTCCAAGGTTAAAATTGTTGGGGGTTGACTTTAGGAAATACAGTGTATTTTATTGTTTAGCAATATTTAGAGGTTTACTAAATCTTAACCATCTGTTAAATGAAATGTTAGAATGGAACAATACTAGAAAAATTAAGCATTATTCAGAATGTATGTATGTAAATCTTCATTTTACATTTGCAGTTTTAGGGCAATATGGCTTACCATACTGAATATCAACTAACATTCAAATCTTATCAGAAAATAATATCATTAAGAAATATTTTCCCATTACAAAAGTGCTTATCAAGCCCTAGGTAATACTCCCCCATTGTACATGAATAATCTCAGTACAGCATAATTTCTGTTTAATAAAATATCAGTTCTTTTTTGTGCATATGTTGACATTTGATCTATGCTATCCCAGCTATAGCCTTTACATTAGTTCACATTTAGGGACAAATAAAAAATGCTTTTATTTTGTTGTGTGGGAAAACACATTTTCCCCTGCTTATAAAACTATTTTATTGCTTATTGTAGAATATATACATTATTTGGTAAATATATACATAAGGAAGTGTCACCCATAATCCTTACACTTTAAGATAATCATCATGTTAGTTTCCTTTAATCCAGAATGACATCTCTTTGTGCATGCCTGTGTATACACACACAGGCATGTCTGGGCAAATGTAGTTTAGTTTCAAAATATTTTCTATTCCATTTTATTATGAAATTATATAAAAATTAGTTTTGATATTATATACAGACAAATAGAATAAAGGAAATATTTTAAGTGTCCTCCTAGATATTACCACTTTATTGAAACTAATACTTTTGAATTTTAACTATGACTTATTCTTGTCCAAATTCTACATTCATTATTAGCCAGTTACATTGATTTCTGTCACTCTTTACCTCATGGCCAGTCGCTCATCTTTGTAAATTAAACATAATTTGAACTTGGTTTACCATTCATGTAATTGATTAGCAGCTTGCCACCACTTCCCTCTCATGTAATTCTAGCCATTTCAAATTTATAGTTCGCCAAAGGTGCTGTGTTCTCTTATGTATCTGTGTCTTTGCAAATTTTGTTCTCCGTAGAAAACCCTACAGAAAACCCTACAGAAATCACCTATCCTCCCTAACCCCTACCTCCCACATTTATCTACCTGGCTACTTACTCATCTCCATGATTCAACTCAAGTAGTTTTACCTCTAGGATAAAGGTCCTCGCAGATCTTTTCACCCTCCCCCTTAACCTCATCAGAGCAAATGTACCCAGGGCATGCAATAGATACCCCTGTCATAGCACTGATCTGCTATTTCAACTGTTCTCTCACTAGACTGAGTTTCTTGAGAGTAGGACTATGTTTTGCTCATTTTATATTTCCAGTATCAAGTACAGTGCTTGATACAAAGTATGTACTTGATGAATTTTTGCTGAAGGAATGAATAGACTTAAATCATTTGAAGAAAACTTTCAATATACATAGAGTGGGAGGAGAGCAAGCATTGAATTGCTGATGATGCCTACATGTATGTGTAGGCCTACACATACTGTATTCAGAAAGAAGTCATGATAATTAAATATTCCAAAGATCACACATTGACATGGAAAAAATGAGAACATGCTGAATCTGATTTATTGGCAGTCCTCAAATTTTATACATTTGGCTGTCATACAGCTCATACTATGATGATCCCCTCTGAGTTAGATTTTGTGTGCTGAATTTGGACTCTTGTTGATGAACAAATGCATATTTCAAGCTATTTAATAGTGGCACTGCCAGCCAGTTAACAGTTCAGTTTCAATGATGTCAACTTCTTTATCTTCACAGCAGTGTATGTTTGTCCAATTATTTGACTATTTTATTGCCCTTTACTCTTATTCTATGAAAGAATAGACACTGGGAAAATTAAAATGATGATAGTAGTGATAAACACAGTCTATAGAGAAAAGATGGAATTCATTAAGCATATTGAAAGTGACCCTTTAGGCTTGATTAGGCACAAAATTAAAGTACATGCAAAATGTTGGAAGTATATTATTGAAGATCATTTCTTAAAAAGAAAGTTTTATAGATTAAAAACACATTTAACTAACATTGGACTGTATTGTTCAGCTTCTACCCTTTCAATGTTTGTCTAGAGGAATTTCACTAAGAAAAGGAGAAATGAACTGAATTTGCTGCATTTTACCTTATCCTGGAAAAAATAGTCTTTCTTGGAGGAATCATTAAGACCGATTTATCTTTCAAGGTGCCCACTTGGGTTATTTAAATACTCCAGTTATTTCAAGTTTTGTAATAATAGATTCCTCCATTGCTGAGTATTTTGACATGCCTATCTGTGATGCTGGGAATGTTCATTTACAGGCCAATGTGCATTGTCATCTAACGTTTAGAGTAAACCAAATTATTTTATTGTGAGCCAATCAGATTTCCTTAAAATTTTTTTTTTTTCCCTAATCGTTCTGAGAAGTTTAGCTCTTTACTCCATAAATAGGGCTTAGTTTTTGTTTAGGTTAAATAATCTTGGATTATCAATCCCAATTGCTCTAAATTCAATGTGAGCCCTAGTGGCAAGAGAGAGAATATAGATACCCCAAGGGACCGGAGTTTGCCCCAGGGTAGGAAGCACAGACCAGAACAATGGAACTGATGAAAACTTGAAGGGTATTGGGAACTTCTGTGATTGCACTGTCCTCATCGGACAGATTGTTACCGTGGGCAGTTAAGACCTGTATCCTCTGAGGTACATATTACTTTCCTTATATTCCAAGATTACCTTCTTGTTATTCTTATCTTTGTGCTGAGTAGAGGCCAGAGTATCATAGGAGTTCTTTCTCTGCTATTCAGGCGTCATTGTTGGTTGTTTTGTGACTGCCACAGCCATTTGTACCTTCTTTCACTATTGTTCTGCTTTATGTGGTAGTGTTTTATTGTTTTGCTGTTCTTCCTTGTGTTAGTTCTAGACTTGGTATTTTATGTGGACTGTCAAGATGTGCAATCTTGGTAGATAAGCAGCATTTAGGAAACTTTTTTGTCCTTTTTCATGACAAGAGAGAGAAACCCAGGTTATTTATGACAGCCTTAATAGGGGGAAAAAAGACGCATCTCTTCACTTGTTTAGCTGCATTGGCCTCTTAAGAATTGTAATACTTTACCATTGGGAGGTGATACCCATGAGTTTTGTTTTTCCTAAGAGTGATGTTGAGTAGCCTTGAGCTTTTCTATATTCTCTGGCCCAGTCCTCTGGAGACCAAGTCTATTATATTTTTGAAATAGTTATTTGGGTCTAAGATGTAGTACATCATTATGAAATGGCATGTTGCAGTGTACCTTCCCTTGCTGAGTTATATGTCATCTGCCTTTTAAAGTTCTCAGCTGTACCATTCAAATCCTGAAGACCTTTGTTGCAAAGCTAGTATCCGTGTCTGGATATGAATTATTTTGGAATTCTGTGCCCTGTAAAGTTGATATTAAAAAAGCATATATGCATTTTTGTATATGATCCTTCAGCAAAAAGTTAAGTCTTAGCCTGATTTGGTCTAATTTTTTTGTGTTAGAGGTCGTAAACAGAAGGGAAAGAGTAGAAGGATAGGTACTCATTTTTATGTTTCACACATACACAAATATATATAGTGTACTACTTCAAACTAGTAAATATAAAGCTTTTGTATAGCATATAATGTTATATAGAAAGAAAGTAACATGATTAGTTTTACTAAATATAGTTGCTATTGTTCATTATAGTTTCTGCCCTTTACATGAGCCATGTTTTTAGGCGAGTGCCTGCTTCTTTACTGGTGATAAAACATAAGGGAAATTCCTAGTATAATATTTGTATATATCCCCTAGATTTGTTAATTGGCAGGCCATTAATTTTTTTAAGCATTTCCGTTGCAGCATAGTGCAGTCCTTTGGGGGGAATTGGTAAAATGAGGATAAAATGGGTACAGGTTTCCAACAGCTTGAAAATAACGCAGTATTTGACCAAAATCTCTTTTGTATTCCCTACTCTGGTTCTTTTCCAGTAGTCCTGGAAATGCGCCTATGGACTATTTACAGTGAGATTATAAAACTGAATCATGGTTTTGGTGAATATAAGCCAGAGCATGTGGCTCCAGCACCCCAGCTGGCAGTAAGCTCTCCCTAGGTTTATGAATGTAGTTAGATGGCCCCCAACTGTTTACAAGACAGCAGAGGTGAGGTCTTTGATTGACAAGTCAGAAATGCATTATATCATTCTCTCTGCCAGTCTCTGGTTCATGCTGTTAAAAATGTCAGCCTCCAAGTTTGAATGGCAGCCTGAGGGCCTTAGAAGCTTTTTGTTTTCTGAGATGGAAACACAAATTGGATGTGTGCCTGAGCGCTTCATCCTGGGCTGTAATTTCATCTTTTAGCTAAGAACCACAAGGTACATGAGCAAAGCACCCTGTAAACAATAATACTGTGGAAAAAAAAATAAACAAGGTCGTGTTTCTGGTACGTTGATCCGATGGTGTCCTGACCTCTATCACGTTGAACATCTCCACTCTGATTGCTGTTCCCTTTGGCATTACAATGAGAGAAAGAGAGACTGACATAGGAGGAAAAGATTTAAAGTTGCAGTGTCGTTGCACATTCCTTGTATTGGCTATGAAATATTGAACTGTCAGAATGTGACACTTGGTTTTTTAAGCAACCTTTCTTGTTTGAGGTGTTTGCAGTTCATTCCTTTCTCCCCCATTTGTCTGCTCTCATTGATAGGGTTGGAGGTAGTTGCCTTAAATGCATGAAAAGGGACAATGTTAAAGAGAAGTGGTGCTGATGGAGCCAAATAAACTCACCACTGGAACATAAGTGTAGGCTGTGAGGCATGGGCAAAAGGAGATGAAAGTTGAGTTAGTTCATTAATCTGGGGGTTTATGGAACACTCTGCTGTAAGGAAGTCTCAGTTTACGTCTCCGCTGTTTCTGTAGAGGCAGGAGGTTGGGGAAGCAGTAGTGGTTAAAGAGAAGAAATGGAATAACATGTTTGTTAAACTTGTCAGTCACATCAAAATTAACCCAACTCTGTTATTTATTGCTCTAATTATCCAGTATCTTTGGGAAGTGGCTCATTATGTAAGATTTAAAGTTTTAGCAAGAAAAAACCTTTTTAATGTGCAAAATTCACATTTATAATAAGGTTGATCAATAGGTCATGTGGAAGAACCATTATGTTTGTATTAGTGCAACTTAATGGCACATGAATAGAAAATCTTTGTTGAAAACGCCAAACCATAGATTTCTTGGTAAATATTTTCTAGTAGTAGAACGTATTTTCTATTGCTATTTAAGTGTATTGCAGTGTATCCTTTTTTTTTTTTTTTTTTTTTTTTTTTAATTCATGAGAGACACTCAGAGGCAGAGATACAGGCAGAGGGAGCCTGATGTGGGACTCAATCCCAGGACTCTGAGATCACAACCTGAGCCAAAGGCAGATGCTTAACCGCTGAGCCATCCAGGTGCCCCCTTAAAATTTTTCTTCCTAGGAAAACAGCACTATTGATAGATGTGTGCTATTATCTTAATCCATTTTGGGGGCATAAACCTTACTAGTAAAGTTTTAAGGGAGAATGACCTTTTGTAATTCTGGAGAATGAGAAAGTAGAAGTTTGTGTTGAAAGTACTTGAATTAACACTATTGATGGTGGTGTTTTAACACTATTGATGTATTTAAAGGACAGCTGTTTCGTTTAGCTCTCTCTCTTTACAAATATGAAAGGCAGAGAGCTATTTTCTGTCATAAATAAATAGTGAAATGCACTGGAAAAATAGTGGTAATCATTTTTGACATTTTTTAATTCCCTCCTTTGAGGTCATACTGGAGAGGAGATAATATTTGTAAAATAATGCCTTGCTCCCTTGTGCCCAGAATTATGCCCTCATTTACAAAATGCAGTGTAAGACCAAAGGGAGGAATATTGACAATTAGTTACTGTTGTTTTAAGTATTGCTCTCTATTTTTAAAGCATAAATATTGATGTAGATTTACATTTAAGCTATGAGAACCCACTATCTTGACTCAGTTGAGGTGGAGGAGTTCAAAAATCATTCTTACAGAACTTGATTTCTCATTGTCTGATTTCTTGAGGATGAATAAAAACAAACCATTCTTTTCAATCTGGAAGAATAAGAGGTATGCAAGTGCTTATCAAAGAAATAAGGCTGTAAATATGTACATTTATGAAATCTCCTAAATCTTAACACAGAGAAACTGTACAAAATTTCTTCTTCTCTTGGTGTGTTTTTTTTTTCTCTTGGTGTATTATTAATGCATCAATTATTGTGCAAATGCCTCAGCCCATGGGCTTTTATACAGCCACACCTCCATAATAATGATTAGCTTTATTACCTAAAGCCCAGGCTTGCCTTAAAAGCAAAAATCTGTGTATTCATAGAACCTTAGAATTTCAGCATTGCGGGTGGCACCTGAGGTGGCTTAGTTGATTAAGCGTCTGCCTTTGGCTCAGGTCTTGATCCACGGTCCTGGGACCAAGCCCTACATCGGGCTCCCTCCTCAGCGGGAAACCTGCTTCTCCCTCTGTCTCTGCCTGCTGCTCTCCCTGCTTGTTCTCTCTCTTAAATAAATAAACAAATAAGTAAAACCTTTAAAGAATTTCAGCATTCTGAAGGAGGGCTATAGAAGGCCATTTTGTTGCATATAGGAATCCTTTATGAAATGTTTGGCAGGGGGTCATGTAATCTCTGCTTGATCACTGCCAAGCTGAACTTGTTGAGGCATCTTGTTTTCTTTTTCACTGTTGGTTCTATATAAGCAAGTGTTCTCTCAAGGAGTCAAACTTTTTGTTCATTTAGTGATTAGAATTCTGACTTTTGTAGTAATATAGAGTAATTGTTTTCATGTTCATATATTTATATGTTTGAGGATAACTATCATGTTTATATTTTTTGTTCTCAGGGTGAATATTTCTGGTTCTTTTAGTGTTTCTTTGGAAAATAGCAGTATTCATTCCTGCCATTTTTACAACCTCCTATTTTGGTGGAGGGTATTATCATTCTGGTTGTCCTTCCTTGTGAGTGACTTCCACCTTGACAGTGTCCTCATTATAGTGTGGCATGCATAACTAGAGACAGTGCTGTAAAAGTGGGTAATAATGTAGTATACAGGGAAACATCTTGTTTTGAACATAATTTGGATTATAATTTAATTACTGCAGCCTAAAACTGAAATCCTTCTTTGGTGTAGGGGATAGAAAAATCTCTAGGAACTTAGCCTGGGTTTGTTTCCTCGCCTTTTCTTTGAAGCCAGAAAAGCGTATGTAAGCATTTTGAAAAATGACATAATGTAGTGGCATATCTGGTACAGGTATTTTAAACCTAGCTCCAGTTCCTGAAGATGGTGAACATCTGCTTAGAGGTATTGTAGAGCTCCACAATGCACTAATTGAATTACTCTTTTCTGGAGTTGCCGACTGCACTAATTGAATTAGAATCTGTGTGTGTGTGTGTGTGTGTGTGTGTGTGTGTGTGTATAACTGAGATAATTCCAGCCTTCTCGGTAGAGATTTTGGGAGATGTGACTGATGGTGTGTACTGTGCTGCTATCTAATGGCAGCCTATGGAATTACCGCATGGTCTCCAGGGAAGAGAGAATGCAGCCTTCTGCTCTGGTGTGACCTCAGTCTAACCCCATCCACTTTAGTTCAAAAGGTCTCAGGATGTATTTTTGTAATTGTAAATTTAAGAAGAAAGAATGTGATTAATTTCTCCTTTAAAAATTAAGATAGGTTTTATTAGGCACAAAAATTTTAAAGAAGTATTAAGTTGTAAATATTCAGCTGAATTTAAAACTTCTAATGTCTCATTTAATGGGTGAAAACAAATCTAAATATACTGAGTTAATGGATCATGTTCTTTCTTATTAAGCCTTTCATATGATACAAATGTAAAGAAGAATTAATTACATTTTGGAAATATCTTAGTATCACAGAAAGGAAGAAGAATAAAGGAGCACCTGGGAGCCCACTTCTCCCTCTATGTCTCTGCCTCTCTTTTTGTGTATCTCATGAATAAATTAATAAAATCTTCTTTTTTAAAAAAAGGAAGAATAATAGAGGGTTTGGGTTTTTTGGGGGGGGTTTGGGTTCTTAAATAAAATTTATTTGTGGTTAAAAAATACTGAGATCAGTCTATTTAAGAGTGTTAAATTTTGTGGTACATGAGTATGCTTTGTAAAATTAAAAAATGGTTATAGGAAAAACATTTTAATTATAGCAATATCAGAAAATTCTACAAATCTGTGCTTACATAAAATTTAAAATATTGTTATAGGAAAACATTTTAATTTTAGTAGTATCAGAGCAAGTTCTACAAATCTCTGTTGCTCTGTCATTTAAAATTTAACTTTACCATAAATTTGGGCAAGTTTGAAATTCTCAAGTGAAGTAGGTAATTCTCTTCCTTTTCTAAGAAAAGAATCTGTTAGTTACAATTTAATTATTTTTGTAAAACACCATGAAAGTTTAATTCTGTACAACTTTAAAAGCAAACACACAGAACTCAGCGTGAACTGTTTTGATTCAGTTTAAGCATTCTAACTTGTAAAATAGCCCTTCAAAGAAAAATACTTATGTTTAATCACTTGATTTATAGAATGTGTATATGTGCACATAATACCACTTCACTAATAGAGATGTGCTATTGGTTACCTTTCTGAGCATTTAAAATGATCTTTTAATTTTATTGTATGAAAGAAACAAAGTATTATAAAAAAGTTGAGTAGGTGAGGTTTTTTGTACGTGAGTTTGTTTTTTATTGAAAGATTGGGCTACTTAAGGTTTTTTTGTACAAATGGCTTTGACGAAAATGAAATATCTGATATGCACTCTATATAGGCTTTAAGGGAATTTTACTTGTTTATTTTATTTTTTAAAGATTTTATTATTTATTAATTCATGAGAGACACAGAGAGAGAGAGAGAGAGGCAGAGACACAGGCAGAGGGAGAAACAGGCTCCATGCAGGGAGCCCGACACGGGACTCGATTCCGGGTCTCCAGGATCATGCCCTGGGCTGAAGGCGACGTTAAACCGCTGAGCCACCTGGGCTGCCCCATTTTACTTGTTCAGAAAATGCATGTTGACATCATATAGATCTAGAGCTTTACAAACAACATTGCCATTCATAACTAGACACAATTCCATTTAATTCATATATAGAGCACCTTCTATTTGCCAGGTACTGTACAAAGTATTAGGCATAAACTAAGAGTCAGATCCTGTCCTCAAGGAGCTTATAGTTATTTATTAGACATTTATTGAGAACCTATGTACCAGGCACTGTGCATATAATTTGAGGGGACTACTACCGTGAATAACCATTAGTTTAATGTATTTTTCCCATTCATTGAGCTAGAGGTCTGGCTTAACAGCAGCCCTAAGGAAGCAGTATACTCATGTTCAGATCACATATAACTCATCTCAGCAAAAAGGGATATGCATATTTCAGGCTAGTCTGTCTTTTAAATGGCTTTCCCTTCCGCCTTTAGATCCCTTCTAAGGGAGCAGTATTGTTTTTGGTAGTTTTAGCTTAAGAAGAGATGGGTAACATGACAGTGCCTCCTGCTGGTAGATCATAGATTTACAACTCTTGTCTCTAGAATGGCTAGTGCCCAACTGTGGTTTGGTAGTTAGTTCAGGGCCGGTTCTGAGGCTGTAAGTGGGAAAGAGTCCATTGCATACAAGGTATAAAATGCTTCTTTAAACAGTCTATTTCTAGAACCTAAATTGTCCTGGGACCAGCTCTTGATATAAAAATTCATAGAAACCTGTTTTTCACAGAATGTGGTAACTCCTTGCCATAGTGCTGTAGTGTTAAAATTCACATTGGCCAGGTTGTTCTGTAAATTAAACACTGACAGCTACCCTCAGGGGAACAGCCAATGTATTTATGATGATGTGCTGATTACACAAAATACACTGCAAGCAGAAAACAGCTGCAGAGAACAAACCTCTTAAAAAGAATACAATTACAAATAGCACTCTCAGTATTTCTAGTGGTGAGTGTAGAATACAGCATGCTAATGCAGGTTTCTTACTTAGTCTGCCTGAAAACAAAAAATCTGAAGGAGATAAGTTAAATTATGGTTGATTGCACATGTGGTGCCAACATAGCAGTAAACAAATTTTGTTTCGAAGAGCATAGATACAAGTGTACAAATATTAGGTGTATAGTAGCCTCTTCCCCCAACTTCCTTTTTTGCTAGTAGGTTTTATTACTCCTTTTCTCATATACAGTAGGGCATGGCCTTGTGGTAAGAATACTTACTGGACATTTGAAGGATATTACACGATGAATTGGGCAGGAGAATATCTAAATTGTGTTTTTAAAAATCTGGTAGAAACTTGGTATGTTGGGGTTCAGTTATCAACAATTTGTTTGAAAATACAGCTCTGTATTTTCATTGTTATTAACGGCTTTGAAGATGTTTACCTTTGGAATTAATAAAAGGAGTCATGTCTTTGTATCTATGGTAAAGATCTATGTTTCTTAGATTCTCTTTTAAAAAAAAATATAGTGTTTGGGGACACTGAAATAGTTGGGTAATTGCATATTTTTAGAAGCATCAACTTTCAAGTATGTCTTCTTCATCTTTGCGTGTTCCTGGTCACATGCAGGCAGGTAAGAAGATGAGAAAAAATGTTAGTTTTCCTCGTTTGAGATTCTGTTACAGTTTAGGGTTAGTATCTATAAAATATTTCAGCTGCTGAGCACGGTAGTTTCTGTTTAAATCCGTAGAAAATATGTTGATCTTCTAAGAAATAAATTTATGTAAGCCAACTCTGAGGTATAGCAAGGAGGACATAGTGATTGGTAACAGTTCACTTCACCCGCCTGAAACTAAGAATCAACTTTTTGGTGTATGGATCACTGGTATGTAATAATCGACTGTTATTGGTCTGTCTGTTGGTCTCTTTTTAAATCAGTTTGGAACCTCCTGGAGTTATTTTCTTGCTCTGCTGACATCAATCCCATGTGGCAGAGGAGTTGTATATAACTGGTTTGGTTTAATCAATAGAATAATTGATAAACCAGATAAGATTTAAACTGATTATAGCCCCAACAGAATTCCCCAGAGGCCTTGGACTCTCTTAATTTTGACATGTGTGTTGTGTACCCTGAGGATGAAGTGCAGTTTGAATTATCTGTTTTTATTTGCTTAATGACGGGGAGGGTGTTAAAGTCAAATGTTTAATTAACCCAGCAATGGGCTGCGTTGTCACTTACACACAGCTGATTGAGATATCTCATGGAGAATACTGAATAGGAATGATAATGTGGCACTGGGACGGAAGATTGCTTTTTCAATCCATTTGCTGGGTCACTGCTTTGAATGTCTTATTGGATGAAAGGCATTCAGCCTGGAGAAAAAATTCAGCATTTAAGTACATTTTGTTCTCTTCTCCCTTTCTAGCCCCCTCCCTGCCCAGAAGTTAACTAAAACAGATATGTTCTAGGTTTAATAAGCCATTCATGTACTAGTAAGAGATCAGGGTAGTCAGTAGCCTCAAGCTACATAATTTCCTGTGGAAACGGAAAAATCCCACTAGCCTCCAAGGTATTCTAAATGTGAGCTCTTTTGTCCCTCACATGCCTTATTCCTTGCCATTATTGTGTAGTTGTCTTTGGTTACTTGTTTCTTGCCTCTTTCTGTTGTGTTTGCTTGATATGCAGCTACTCTAAGGCCACAGGCAGACCTTTTTCTTCTAAAGAAGCATATACTTCTGTAAATTTTTGCCATTTCATGCTGTTGGCTTCTATTTGGTTGTAGTTCTGATCAAATATAGTGAGATTGTTGAACTGTTTAGAAAGATGAAAACGTGAAGCATAGAGATTCTTGTTACTTTTGCTACTTCTTTTATATAAACAGTTGGTTCTTGATATATTTCATTTTGTTGAGAGGTAGTTTGCTTTCTGTATGGACAAAAAAATTAGGCCAGGAAAAATTCTGATAGCCCACACCATCAAAAATGCAGTCCAGACAGTTGGAGTTTAATGACTTGCTGCTCTGACTAGCTTTATAATCAAATGTAAAATTCTTTGGAGGCGTATTGGGCAAAACTTAAAAAAAAAAAAAATTTATCACGACTTTCCTTCTTTGTGGTTCTTATGTTTCTTCCTTCTATCCTCTAAAGATCTAAAACCAGGAATTTACTAATTTTTTTTCTTTGCTTTAGTCATTTGTATTCTAGAGAGCACAATAGGGAGAAGGATACAAGATTGATTTTTTTTATGTGTGTCCTCTTGAAAGCATAGTGTGGGGGCATGACTATTGGAGGTGCGGACGGGGAGGGGGGGGTGGATTTACAAAGCAATAGAAGCATGCAGCTAGTTTTCAGGCACAGGTTGGACTTCTGCGGGTCAAGACAGACCAGACGAGTAGCTTATCTTGAGGGACGCAAGTAATAGACCAAATATAGAGCAGCTATTTCAGGAATCATGTAGGTCATTTAATTATCCATTATGATTGAGTGGCTAATGCTCTTTTGGCAATTACATGACCTCTGTTATTCTTGAAACCTTTCCAGGCCCTCGTGGGTTGAATGACCCACCAGTCAGTGCTTGCAGACTTCATTCCACTCAGAAGGAAAAGAGATGCTGGGAACTACTGGCATTTAGAAATGGCTATGCTTTCTTTACCAACCACTACCCAGAATGTCTTTTGTACAGCAGTCAGTGATAGGCAACTGGTATTGAAGTCAACTATTCTTTCATTGTCTTCATTGCAGGAGCAAGAGGTACATTGGATCCCACAAGAAGGAATTGTGGCAAAATAAACTTTAATACCAAAGTTGGTGGTTAGGGTATTCACAGGTTCTATGCTGCAAGACCAAGTACTATGGTATTAGAACTAATGTTTGATCTCTGTCAAACCAGTCATCCGTTACAAAACTCTGAAGTTAGTAAAGCAATTTTTCTTTTATTCCTTTTTTTTTTTTTAAAGATTTTGTTTATTCATGAGATATACATAGAGAAAGGCAGAGACATAGGCAGAGGGAGAAGCAGGCTCCATGCAGGGAGCCCGATGTGGGACTTGATCCCGGATCCCAGGATCATGCCCTGAGCCAAAGGCAGATGCTCAACCACTGAGCCACCCAGGTGTCCCAGTAAAGCAATTTTTCATCCATAACACAACAACATGCTATTGATGATTCTAATAACATATTTTTAAAAATGACTGGTTAAAATTAATTTTAATTAAATTAGCTAATTTAATTGGCTAATTATTATAATTTTTTATCATTTTAGCATGATTATTTAGATAAAAAGATCACTTTAACGTTAAGATGCTGATCCATGATTGAATAATTCTGAAACATTTGGATTAATGTTTCTCACTTGCTTTCTCTTCAGTCAACAAAGAATCATTAATATTTCCAAAGAAAACTTTACTTTATCATTTACTGCTAAATGATAGTAAAACTTCTATTCTAAAATTGTAGTGACTTTTCAAGTAATTGTGAGAAGAGGAAATAATGTAGATTTCTTGTGATTCTTTAGATTAAGAACAGTTATAGTGTGGAAAGTAATGACAGATTATTTGTAGGATTTGTCAGCAATGCATAAAAAAAATTCTGTGTACTTAGCAGAATGGAAAATTTAAGGTATATAACCATTCTCTAGCATTCCAATAATTTAAGACTGTACGCTTGAGAAATAATTTTGTTAGAATAACACAGAACCATATTTTAAAAGTAGAAGACAAAAAAAGTAGAAGACATTTGCATTGTTATGAAAATAAATCTTTTATTGGAGAAAAAAACTTTTTAAATTTGTTATACATCAAGGAGCATTTTTTTAAAAAAGATTTTATTTATTCATGAGAGACACACAGAGGGAGGCAGAGACATAGGCAAAAGGTGAAGCAGGCTCCCCATAGGGAGCCCAATGTGGGACTCGATTTCTGGACCCCAGGATCACACCCTGAGCCAAAGGCAGGCACTCAACCCCTGAGCCACCCAGGCATCCCAAAAAGCATTGTTAAAGCAACTACAACAAACCTACAAGGTTGTTTATGCCTGGGGCAGTAAAATTAGCCATCTTTCCAAGTAAGTTTGTTAAACTGTTCCTGGTAGAACTCCCAAGTTAATCTGTTTTGGTTTTACTTTTATTTTGTAGTTTGGTAATATTAACTAACAAATGAAAAATTGAAGACGTGAATTGGTATTTATAACCTTTGACCCTTCAGAAATAGAAGCCCTCTCACTTAAATTTTAAACCCTTCAGGCCAGTACTACCTTGGTATTTAGCTACTTAAAGACCTATGAGAATGCAGTCAGTGTAAATTATGTTAGCTGTTTTCTGTTGAAAACATATTTTCCCCTTATTGTAGTTTTTTAAACCTCTGTGGTGGAGATAAGCAGAAAATAAGAAAGCAGAATTTACAGTAAAAGCAAAAGTTACAGCTTAAACTCAAGTATCTTGAATAAGGAATATAGTTAGTCCCTTTGGCAGTTTTAAGAAGAAAGCAAGGGATATAAAAATGTAATTTTTGATTTCTAATTGATATGTTAAAGTTCTTTAAGGCATGTCCTTCAAGACCTATGTTGGACCATGTTTTTCCACCCTTGGGAACCAAAAATCTATATAAGTCTATGTAAGAGGAGATGATATTTGTAATTTTAAAGACCTGAAAATTCATGAAGACTTAGTGGAAAAGCCCAGAAGATAAGCCCACAAAATAGTAATTTTTAAATAATAATTAGAAAAGAAGAGTGATTAAAGGGACAGTTCACAATTGAAATAACTCAGTCCAATCTGGTTTTCAGAAATTACTTATTTATGTGGAATGATTTCATTTTTACTCCACAATGGGTAGATGTTGGGGATATCATAGTTTATTAGCTTTAATTTTTTTCATGACATTATTGAATTTTTATAAAATGGGAACACCAAAGCAGGGAAGACATCCAAGGTAACAAAAGTAAATTTAGCAGAAAAAAATCAGGAACAAGGATGTCAGAAATAACTAATCTGCAGAGAGAAAGGATTTTGGCATACATCCTAAGGGGTTCTGTAGTTCTCAACCCCATTTTGAGAAATCAAAAAAATCTACAGAATGCAGATGTCTTTGGGTTACAAAAATAACCAGATGTCCTTATTAGTAGAAGCAAATGTTTGCCTCTTAATTCACACCAACTACATGCAGAGGATCTCTGGATGAAATATTGTATAAATACGGCTGGAAAAATTATGGCATGAAAGACTCTGTCCTAAACACATAATCATAAAGGTAATTTGGTGAACAGGAAAAAAAAATTCTTTAAGATTCATGTAGATTTAAAGGTAAGAGAGACAGATTAAGCTAGTTACACTTTTGTTCACATGACAGGTGAGTTTGGTTTTTTATTATGTGTGTCTTTTAATCCCAAATCCCCTGATGAATTTTTATTTTACCGTCCTAGTTTAGCTACTTTGTACATTGTCATTGTATTTTAAAAAATGAAAGCATATGCATGAAACTCCTGTTTTTCCTGAATGAATGATAGATGTCTTCTGTCAAGAAAAACAACCTACAGTAGTATATAAATGCCCCCTTGCAAGGCTGTTTGGATTTTTATTTTTATTTTTATTTATTTATTTTAAATTTTTATTTATTTATGATAGTCACACATAGAGAGAGAGAGGCAGAGACACAGGCAGAGGGAGAAGCAGGCTCCATGCACCGGGAGCCCAACATGGGATTCGATCCTGGGTCTCCAGGATCACGCCCTGGGCCAAAGGCAGGCGCTAAACCACTGCGCCACCCAGGGTTCCCCTGTTTGGATTTTTAAAATACTAAACCATATTGTTACAAATAGATGTGGTTTGGTGATGTTAAGCAGAATAAAATGTAAAAAAACAAACACATAAACTACTTGATAGGGCAAGGTATGAAGTTTTTCATTTTTAAATCAAGCCTTTCAAATAAAAAACCTTAAATAGACTATGACTTCTGATGTGGCACATATTAACATAATTACAAACTCTTACATACTCACAGTTCCTAAGTTGAGGAAACCTTTGATTAAGTCACAATGCTCAATGTGTTCAGACGCTGTGTGGTATCTCTCTATTCATGAAACAGGTAACTGTTTTAGCTTTTTTTTGTTTTTGACCCCTATACATATTGACCCTGTATCCTTCTCCTATAGCTATACTTTTAATGGTGAAGTATTAAAATGCTGTATCAGGATATATTCTTTAACTTGAAAGTTAACAAAAGCATGCTTGCTGCTCCTTCATGCCCTTGCCTTGTCACTCCCTGGTGCAGCTCCATCTCTTCCATTCTTCTTATCAGAGTATCTCAGTGCTTAGTTGAGCTTGTTTATCTTAAAAGAGCAGGAGGCAGGCTTTTAGGGAGTAAGCTACATGTTCCAGTATAACAGGCACCAATGCTGTTTGACTTGAAAAACATTTGATCTCTTACATTAACAGCCCATGTCACTGTAATAGAGACTACAGTTGGGCTGTTGTTCGCTTTTCTGTTATTTTAGCTTTAGAGTAACTGTTAGTGCTGCTCCAAAATCTCCGTGTTTAAAATTGTATATTGGCTGTCCCCCCAGGACTCGTAAGTAAACATGGTGATATGTGTGGCCAGAGGGAGCATATTTTGTTAGCTTTGTTTTAAATAAGAACCTTCCCTATCTAAAGGTGGTTTTTGTCTGATCCCTGATGGTATGCTGCATGACTTTGGTTGTGTAAATTTATAGACACAGCAATATTTTAAAGGAGAATTTTGTGACTAATCTGTGAGTTCAGTAACTATTAGTTATGGACTTTTTTTTTTTCTCAAATAATGAAGCATTTTAGTTTTCTTATGAAGCTTAACTTCAGATGTCCTGCACAATTTCCCTAAACATAGCAGTTTGGATAGCAGTTGTTGAAAATGGGCAAGTAAGAATTTAAGGGTAATGTTTGTTAGACTTAAATATTACTCAGGTTTATTTTAAAATACTCAGTTATTGATTAATTCCTGTGCCAGGAATACTTTGACAGTTGGAGTGAAGGTAGCAGTATTTAAAGAACAGAAAATAGAATTTGTTGTTTTGTTGTTTTTTTTAGAGTATCTCTTATTTTAATAGTGATAGAATGGGAGCTTATTATAGTAGTGGTGGAATGACAGCAGTTTTACTCCTTCCTTTTTTCATTTCTCTATTTTAAGAACCTAGTTCATTTTCCTATTCTATTCTTTTCTTATATGATATAACACTACCAAGCCACCCAGCACTTTCTTTGAATTTAACCTAAAGTATATACATCGGCTAGCACAAGTATAATTGGTTGAAAGGCAGCCATCTATCTGGGGAGTTCTTCTAAATACCGAATGTGTCATGTGCTTTGACATGACATATCTGTAATATCTCTGAATACAGAAAGCACTTCTTGTGTTAGCTGTAGGTGTTAAAGCAGTAGTGTGTCTTAAGAATGTGTGCAGTGCAAATTCTGGCTTGTGAGGTAATGACAAGTGTTTGCCTGCATAGACAATATATTTTTCCCCCTAAGGTCCCCACACACCTAGTTTCCCTCAAGCTCATCATCTCTGTCAGGTTAATCAATAGGCACCGTATGGCAGAGGGTCAGTAATCAGTGTCATCGTGCCTTTAAATCGTGTTGAAAATTTGCTTAAAGCCTGGGCCAATTAACATCGAGATGATGAATGGATGGGAAGATGGGAAGAGCCTGACGCTCAGGGGCTTTGTGAGGAGGAGATGCTCAGCTGTTGAGCAGCAGACACCAGCGAATAAAATCAGCCATTCATGTGAGCTCAGTCCACCCACTCTTAATGATAATGTCAATCTAGCAAAATATATACACATTGGAGTTGTCACGAGTTCATAAATCAAAGGAGTTTGTCAAAGGCATTCAGATTAACGAGGCAGCAGCAATAACAAGTCAAATTTGCATAGAGAATTGCTTGAATCTCAGTAAATTATGATCCTGTTTTTCATTTGATTATTTGCTAATGTCTCAAGAGGGAGAATGATTATATTAGCATGCAAAATCTACTCCAGAAGTAGAAATCTGAAGTATAGAAGACCAGCACACTATGACAATTAATCAGTTTCTGCATACTAGCATAAATGCACAAGGCCCAGAAATGAACTTCTTTTTTATTATTATTTCTCCTTGCTACTGATCCAAATGGTTCAGCTTGACAGAGACTTTATATTGCTTTAACAGTGTTCTGAATTGTGCCTGCAGGCAAGACATAGTTATGCAGCTATAACCAACCTATCCATCTGCCAACCAGATTGGAATTCTCCTATCCAAGGCTTCCATTAACCCCCACTGACAGCTCCAAACAGGATTAAGAATTTGGAAGCATAAAAAATAGTTGTTCTTTGCAAATATACACAATCCCTTTGCATTTTGAGAAAGGCTGCATCTGTAGTGTTTTATGATTAGTGTCGGACAGTGTAGCAGGAGGAAAAAAAAATCTAGTTGGGTTTTTTTGTTTTGTTTTATTTTATTATTATTATTTTTTACTTCTGTCATAGAAAGTAAGGCAGTACTAGTGGAAGTCCTGTGTATTTGGTTGTCTGAGAGTGCTTTCCCTTATATCTGGTTCTTAGTACTGTGCTTGGATTGGTATACTACTACAAAATATCACTGCTTGAAAGCTTTAACTGGTAGATCTTGTTGAAGTTTAGCAGGATGGGGAGGCTTTGATGTGGTTGTGGTTTAATCGAGTATGTCAAATGATAAACGTGCTGGAGAAGCAGTGTGCATGAAAACATGCCAGAGAATATTATCTTAGGAGGACACTTCAGGTCCTCCCTAAAACTGGTCTTTGAATAGGATTCTTCAGTAAGCTTCTGAACTTAACCTATATTTTTCCCCATTTTAGTATCCTAGAAGGCTTAATTAGAATTTGTTTAGATACACAGAATATTTTATTTAAGTCACCTTTCACTGAGGAGTTTGAATGATTTTTATCCATGTAGTTAGGTTACTTTTAATCCTGTAAAAGAATAATTATTCCTATTTTTAAGAATTGTATATATATTTGGAGGCTATGATTAGCTCCAAAGGATAAAATCAGTTAATGGGAAAAAAATATTAATTCTATTACTAATTTACCAGTTAAGCCTACTGTATGATGTTTGCAACTAGCTACTAGAAATTGGTCTCAAAATTGTTTTCTTCCTGTGGTTGTCATTCTACATGATGATGATCAAATGACTCCATTTTTTAAATGTGTTCAAATCAGAGTTATAATTAACCACAATTTATCTGCTTCACTAAAATAGTATAACTTTCCTGGTTACAGAATCCTTTTGAATTTTCTCAGTGAGGAAAGTGGCATAGGTGGAAAATGTTACTTCTAGTGTTGGAGCTGATTATTTTATTTATAACAGATGTCTCTTCAGACAGGCTTAGGCTCTGTTGTACCATCCAACCTTGAGCAAGATGCTTATTCAAAGATTATGGTAAGTCATTATGAGTGGCTTGACTTTTCATCACTGTGTAAATTAGTTTAGTTTTTCATTTGATTATATAATCAACTCTTGATTATCCATGTCATCAGGAGTTGTGTGTTCAGATAGATAACTGAAAACAGTAAATAAGCCACTTACTAGGTCATGGAGAATATTGCCCTAGCCATAAACCTGCTGTGTGCTATCATCAAAATCTGTTTACTTCTTATTTTAGATACCAAAACAAACCAAAATAAAACAAAAACAAAAAATCCAGCTCTGAAGAATTAGTAATGCTTTGCATATCTACAGAAGAACTTTTCTTTCTTAATCAAGGGTCGGCAAACTTTAACTGTAAAATAGGACCAGACGATAAACATTTGAGGCTTTCTGGACCATAGGACTTCTGCCATGATTACTCACCTTTGCCATTTGTATCAGGTTGTCATAGATGAAAGGTAAATGAGTGGAGATGGCTAAGTTTCAGGAAAATATTATTTGCAGAAACTCTTTGGAGCAGGAGCTTACTAATTCTAAATTGTCATAATGGCATATAGGTGATAGGATAGTAGACTGTAGTTGAGGTATAACTGTGAAGATTTTTTGCTTTGAAAACTTTTTTTAAAAACTAGTTGGACAGTGTGGGTATAGGGCTTCAATTATTTATTAAGCACATATCCATATATTATGTAACATGTTGGGAAGTAGAGGGGGCCTCAAAGGCTTTTCTCTAGTAAGCTTTCAGTGTTGTTGGGTAGTTGAGAATAACATGCAAACATTTATCTAATTGCTAAATTGTGTGGGCCAAGATAAAAATGATAAGGAATTTCCAGGAGAGAAAGATGGAATAGTTATATGGTTTCTTAGAGTATATGACATTTAAAATTCATTTCAAGAATGGATGGGACTAGGGCATCTGGGTGGCTCAGTGGTCGAGCGTCTGCCTTTGGCTCGGGTCATGATCCTGGAGTCCTGGGATCCAGTCATACATCAGGCTCCCTTTGGGGAGTCTGCTTCTCCCCCTGCCTATGTCTCTGCCTCTCTATGTGTCCCATGAATAGATAAATAAAATCTTAAAAAAAAAAAAAAAAAGAATGGTTGGGCTTGAATAGATTAAAAAATGTTCTTGTATTTATAATTGTTTAGTGAACAACACTAAAATTAAGGATCCTTCCAGCCTGAAAATGTTGAGATTGTATCACGTTTATAAGACTATGTATGAAGAGACTTGCTTAACTAAGGCAGAAAATGTTTGCAGATGCAAATAACTTGATGTAATATAGCAGAAAATTTTGGAAGGTTTTGGAAACCATGCCTAGAATTTCTTATCTGGTGGAAACCAGGCCTAGAATTTCTTATCTAGAAAGGGTCATGAAAAGTTTTTGAGGAAAAAAGACCACTATGACATTAGTGGTATTTAAGAAAGATTAATCTGGCAATTGCATTCAATCCAACAAACACTTAAAAACTCATATTACATTCTCAAACTTTGTGCTGAGCCACTGGAAAATGAAGATGAAAAAGAAACCAGCCCCGCCCAGAAGGAATTTTATAGTGCAGGGTAGGAGTGGGAAGCTTGTTCATAGAGAAATAAAATGTAGAGAGATATAAGGCATTGGGGCCAAAATAGAAATAAAACGCTAATTCAGAGTATTCAGTTCCAGCTGGGGGTAAGTCGGGCAGGAGTAGGTGGAAGAGGGGATGGGATATGCATAGGCTTTTCAGAGAAAGTATCATTTTAGTTGACTCAAGTCAGGATTGTAATAATGAAGAGATCAGGAAAGGAATCTTTTTTTTTTTTTTTTTTTTTTTGATATTAGAGAGAGAGAGAGAGAATGAGTGAGCAGGGGGAGAGGGAGAAGGAAAGGGAGAGAGAATCATAAGCAGACTGCTCTGAGCAGAGCCTGCCATGAAGCTTAATCTCACAACCCTGACTGAGATCATGACCTAAACCGAAAACCAGGAGTCAGACGCTTAACCAACTGAGTCACCCAGGAGTCCCAGGAAAGGGGGCTATATTACACATTGAGGAAATAGAATTAGAAAAAGCAGGGCAACCCTGGTGGCTTAGCGGTTTAGCGCCGCTTGTGGCCTGGGGTGTGATCCTGGAGACCCAGGATCCAGTCTCACGTCGGGCTCCCTGCGTGGAGCCTCCTTCTCCCTCTGCCTGTGTCTCTGCCTCTCTCTCTCTCTCTCTCTCTCTCTCTGTGTGTCTCTATGAATAAATAAGTAAAATCTTAAAAAAAAAGAAAAAGAAAAAGCACAGGGAAGGGACACCTGTGTGGCTCAGCGTTTGAGCGTCTGCCTTTGGCTCAGGGCATGATCCCAGCATCTGGGATCAAGTCCAACATTGGGCTCTTTGCGGGGAGCCTGCTTCTCCCTCTGCCTGTGTCTCTGCCTCTCTCTGTGTGTCTCTCATGAATAAATAAATAAAATCTTAAAAAAAAAAAAAGAGAGAAAAAGCACAGGGATGAAAGAGTACTTTTCATACTTTGAAGAATATTAAAATAAGTGGTTCCACAGACTGATGAAAGGCAAAATGGCCAGATTATGGGTGCTATATAGTAAGAAGTGTGGACTCAATCTAATAGGACAAAGAGCTATAAAAGATTTTTTAGGGCACCTGGGTGGCTCAGAGGTTGAGCAACTGCCTTGGGCTCAGGTCGTGATCCCAGGGTCCTGGGATCAAGTCCTACATCGGTTCCCTGTGAGAAGCCTGCTTCTCTTTCTGCTTGTGTCTCATGAATAAATAAATCAATAAATCAATCTTAAAAAAATAATAAAATTTTGAGCATGGTGTGGGGTAGGGTGAAGTAAGTCTTTTAAGAACATGATTCTGGACAGTAGTATATAGAATGGATCAGGTATGGATTTAGGCAGGGGTATCAGGAAGCTATCTCAATAGTAACAGCACTGGTAGTGTAATAGGCGTTGGGGTCTAGACTAGAGTAGAGGTTATGGAAATACAAACTGAGGGTCAGATCTATTAAAAATAGATGATTGAAAGGAAAAATGGAAGAGTTGAAATTGATTAGATACATTCCAAGAAAAAAAGGCAGAAGGGGGTCGGAAGAAAGAGTAAAAATTGGCAGAGGACTTAAGTCTGGGATGGAAAGAAAAATTGGGAGGGAAGGGGATGGCTTAGGATGGGTCAGAATGGTAAAAGACTACTTTAAATTTAGATATGTTGATTTTGAGACTATTTAAATTTATCTGAATACTTCCTTTGAGGTGATTTCTTTTTCTTTTTTATTCACTCCCAGGTTACTCCTAGAAACATTTTGTGCAAAATACATCCCTGAGATCTAATGTACAAGTTGTAGCATTATTTCACTTTATTGACTTTTTCCTACCCAGACGTCTCTTATAATGTCTGTAGGTGTTACAACCCAAATGTGTCCAGTTTGAAGCTAAACTTCAGTTATCAGCCAGACTTTTATTCTGCTTCTTTTAGTTCTAAACTAGTAAACGCTGGGCTAAGAGAGAAATATTTGAGTTAATATGAAAGGTAACAAATTATGTAGCATCTTTTTTAGAAATCTTTTAATATAAAGCTACTATTTATACCATATTGTTACTCTAGGACTACAAATACATTCTGCAAATGTATTTACTATAATGAAGTGTTCAGTCTGAGTGTTGCAAATGAGTTGTCCTAAGCAGTCAGGGTTTTCTAATTGTCTCAGGATGAAGTGGTAGAATATGACTTTTGTTATTTATATTTGAGGGGATTCCCTCCCCCTACTATTCATTTTTCATTTACACTGTTTTTCCATTTTTGACATTTTCTTCTAGATTTCATCTATTTTACTAGTTAATTTTCATTTTTACATAGTTTCAGATTTATAGAACAGTTTGAAAGAATAGTGCAAAGCATCCCCTTCTACTCTTCACACAGATTCTCCATATGTTAACATGTTGCCACATTTGCTTTATCTCTATTTATATATACAAGTGTATGCTCACACCCATTTACTTTTCTCTGAACCATTTTGAAAGTTACAGACATAATATCCTGTTACCGACATTAAGTGTTTCGTTTTATGATTCCTAAAAACAGGGACATTCTTTTAAATAACTACAGTACAAATTATCAAAATCAGGAAATTGAATATATAAACAAATTGTGGTACATCCATACAGTGATACTACTTGGCAATAAAAAGGAAAGGACTACTGGGGGGCCTGGGGGGCTCAGTCGGTTTAAGCATCCAATTCTTGGTTTTGGCCCAGGTCATAATCTCAGTGTTGTGACATCCAGCCCCACGTCGGATTCTGCACTCATTGTGGAGTCTCCCTGTCCCTCTCCCTCCTCCTGCTTGCACACTACTCTTTTTCTCTCTCTCTAAAATAAATAAATAAAATCTTAAAAAAAAAAAAAAGATTTTTAAAAGTTTTTTTTTTTTTAAAGGAAAGGATTATTGGTAATATACAACAACACAAATGAATCTCAGATGTATTAAGCTGGGTAGAAAAATTTATATAATTTATATACTCAAAAAATTATATACTGTATGATTCCATTTTGTGAAAAGAAAATTATTGAGACAAAAAATCTGATTACAAGGGAAAGGGATTGACTATAAAGGGGCAGTGTAAAAGAATATGGGAAATGATAACTGCTTTTACATCTAGATTATAGTTACATAACTGTATGTTTTTTGCCAAAACTCATATAGTTCTACACCAAAACAAGTGAATTTGTCTATATGTAAGTTTTAAAAGTGGGGAAACAATCAGGAAATTAACATAGCTGTAATGTTATTAGCTCATCTTTAGAACTTATTCAAAATTTCCCAGTTGTTCCAATAACGTCCTTTATGTCCTGATACTGACCCAATATTTACCCATCAAAATCAAATGAAACTGAGGATCAAGAGGAAGAAAATTGTTGGTATGGGCTAGAGAGGCACTACTCATCTTGTTAGGTGCAGATCATTATTTTTCACTATAGAATGCTGTACAGAGGAGATTACCATCAATTTTGATTTACACCCCCCCCCAATAATCTCAGATCAGAGGTTTCCTTTCACCTGAAACAGATCCTTAGTCTTTCTTTGTATTTCATGACTCTTACATTTTTTGTTAATCACAGACTAGTAATTTTTTTTTAGAATATCCCTCAATTTGGGGTTTAGTCTCATGTTTTCTTATGATCAAATTGAGATTTTATGTTTTTGGCAAGGTTACCTCAGAAGTCATAATGTTCTCAGTACAACCTATCAAGAGACATATAATGTTAAGGTGGTGTCTACCAGATCTTCCTACTGTGAGGTTATTATTTTTCCTTTTGTAATTCTTATATATCTTCTGGAGAAGTATTTTAAGGTTATGTAATTATCCTGTTATTTGTCTTTAATCCACCAATATGTGGGATGAGTCTTGCTTGCATCAGGTAGTGACCCTTGAATAGAATTTACTGGGCATAATTTAGCTTGATTGACCCAGGGCAGTTATGAACATTGCTTATTGGATGTATCATAGGTATATGATACAAGGGATAACTGTGCTGCTGAGCTCTCGTGGGTGTTGGAGAGCATTCAGGCTTTGAGAACCACTGACGTGATCACTTAAGTACAATGGATGTTTCATTATTTCACTCTACCCTCAAGACTGTAAACTGTTCATCTCTTATTTGCTGGCTTTCTGGCTCTTCTCTTCATTGTTAGGAGGGTACCTTACACCTTGCTCCTTACATATCATGACTATTTATCCTCCCTATCTCTATTTTATGGTAACAATAGAGTCAAATTTAGTGATACCCACTCAATGGTTCCTCATCAAAATCAGATAAAATAGAGGGTTGGAAGGAAGAAAAATGTGGATTATGAGCTAGATGCTGCTCGCTCTATTAGTTTCTCATTGCTGTTTTCACTATGTAATTTAGTACCTAAGTTTACCATCAATTTTCACCCAGTCACCTATTGGGTAAAAATGTGATTTGTTTATTTATTTATTTAAAATGTGATTTATAATAACGTCACTATTACAAACTTCTACCAAAAAGTAACAAGGCTTCCAAGTTTATTATGATGACATTTTAACAAAACGTAATTGATGTTGAAATATAGAACTTTAACATTGAATTAAGCCAGTTTGGATTATAAATGATATTTTATTTAAATAGGGGTAGAATTTCATGGACTGAGGAGTAGCTACTTGCAAATTTTAAGTTTAATTTATAGTTGAATACTGGCTTACATTTGTATTACATAAAATAATTTTAGCATTTAAAACATTGATTTGTACTTTATTTTTCTTAAAAGTTAAATATACAAGTTGATTTTGTGGGTTTAATGTTGACCTTTTCCCTCCTTTGTTTATTTTACAGTGACATTATATTGCTAGTTTCCTTTTTTTGGATTGCTTTACAGTCATTAATTCAACTGTATCTCTCTCTAATTTTTTTGTAGATTGACTAAATTATTTTTTTTCCAAAATGGGGAGAAAAACCACTAGAACTCTGAAGTTATTGAGTCTCTGTGCCTTGCTTGTAGCATAGCATGTTTCTTCTTCTTTGTCTTAATTTTAGGAACCATTACCTTAAAGTGGTCATCACAAATGTAAAATATCAAGTTAAATCTCTGCCCAAAAGGAACGTCTTATAGTACTGGCCTGTCACACCAACTACTGGCAATATACAAGGGACATAAATGTTAGCCACAGAGGTACAAGGGTCTTAAAATGATACTATATTCATGCTACTTATCCTTTAATATTTAAAAATATATAATTTGATAGAAACCACAAAAGATATATCTAAGCTTAAAATACAGTTACGATCCTATAGTAATAATTTCATAATTGTATGAAAATTTTCAGATAAACTCATGTTAGAAATAATTTCTGGATCTAAAAATAAAGTAGCTCCTGGGATGCCTGGGTGGCTTAGTGGTTGAGCATCTGGCTTCTGCTCAGGGCGTGGTCCCGGAATCCCAGGATTGAGTCCCACATTGGGCTTCCCTCAAGGACCCTGCTTCTCCCTCTGCCTGTGTCTCTACCTCTCTCTCTCTGTCCCTCATGAACAAATAAATAAAATATTAAAAATAAATAAATAAATAGATAAAAATAAAGTAGCTCCTCAGCTAGAATGTGATGAATATAGGTAATGTAATGACTATATCAAAAAATTTTTAAGCTTGCAAATTTTAAAATATTAAACACTACAAATGTAATTGTAGAAAATAGAACCCAAATAGTTTGTATTTGTATTTTCTGTATTTTGCCTTGCAGATAGTGACTTACCTGTGTTGATTACCAAAGTATTTCCCCCAATTATCTTGTATTGTGGTGAAATACATATAACATAAAATTTATTGTCTTAACCATTTTTTTAAGTGTACAGTTTAGTGGTATTAAATACATTCATAATGTTATGCATGCATCACCCTCACCCATCTCCATAACTCTTTCCTTCTGGTAAGACTGAAACTCTATACTCGTTAAACAATAATTCTCCATTCCTCCACTTCTCTGAGCCCCTGGCCATCACCATTCTGCTTTCTGTATGATTTTGACTACTCTAAGTATCGCATATAAGTGAATTCGTACAGTAATTATCTTTTTGTGACTGGTATATTTCACTTCAGCATAAGGTCCTTAAGGTTCATCCATTTTGTAGTATATACTAGAATTTTCTTCCTTTTTAACGCTGAATACTATTCCATGATGTATATACATCACATTTTATCTATTGCTTCATCGGTCATTGGAAGCTTGGATTGCTTCCACGTTTTAGCTGTTTTGGTGAATGCTGCTATGAATATGGGTGTACAAATGGCTCTTGAAACTCTGCTTTTAGTTCTTTTGACTATATACCCAGAAGTGGAATTGTTGGATCATATGATAATTCTATTTTTAATTTTTTGAGGAAGCACCACACTGTTTTCGTCAGCAGCTGTATCATTTTACATTCCTACTAACAGTGCATAAGAGTTCCAATTTCCAACATCCTTGCCAATTTATATTTTGGTTTTTGTCTGTTTTTGATAGTAGCCTTCTTAATGAATGTGATATGGTATCTCTGTGTAGTTTTGATTTACATTCCTGAAATGGTTAGTGATGTTGAACATCTTTTTATGTGCTGTTGGCCATTTGTATATCTTCTTTAGAGAAATGTCTATCCAGGTCCTTTGTGCATTTTTGAATTGAGTTGTGTGGGGTTTTTTTGTTTGTTTAGTTTTACAATTTATCTATATATTCTGGATTTTTAAACAAGATGTATTTATTTTAGAGGGAGAGTGTGTGTGTGCACGCATGCACTCATGAGCTGGAGGAGGGACACAGGGAGAGGAAGAAAGAGAATCCTAAAGCATACTCCTTGTTGAGCGTGAAACCTAATTTGGGCTTATCCCAGGACCCCAAGATCATGATGTGAGCTGAAATCATGAGTTAGCTGTTTAACCTATTGAGCCACCCAGGTGCCCCTATATATTCTGGATATTAATCTTTCATCAGATACATGATTTGCAAATATTTTCTTGCATCCCATGGGTTGCTATCTTATTATTCTGTTGATATTTAGAATTATGAACTCTCTTTCAGTTGGATTGTTTTTTCCCCTCTTCTTAAATATTTAAAAAATCCTACTGGTCTTCTAGGTGCTGTTTGAGATAATAGTGGCAAGAATGGTCTCTAATCCTAAACCATTGATAAAATGATATTGTTTTGAGCTAAGTACAATGTTATTCTTTTTTTTTTTAATTTTTATTTATTTATGATAGTCACACAGAGAGAGGGAGAGAGAGGCAGAGACACAGGCAGAGGGAGAAGCAGGCTCCATGCACCGGGAACCTGACGTGGGATTCGATCCCGGGTCTCCAGGATCGTGCCCTGGGCCAAAGGCAGGCGCCAAACCGCTGCGCCACCCAGGGATCCCCAATGTTATTCTTAATGACAGAAAATCAAATATGAGAAGAGGAAGAAGTGAAAGAACTTTTTTCCCCCTAGGATCCAGACTTTGACAATTTCTAGTGACCAAATATTTACTATAGTTTAATTATTTAAAAGAGAAGATAATAATCATGGTTTAAGTTGTTATCAGCTAAGTATAAACTGGAGCTTTGTTGAGTCCAGTGTCAACCCGCATTTTCAAAGGGCAATAAACTAAATTTCTAATGACTGTGATCTGCTGGGCAGTGCTTAAATATAGATGAAATACTTTGCACCTAGGTCCCTGCTTACATTTATTTATATACATGGGCATATTTTCCCTTTACCTAAGTGTATGTCTATATGTATATAAATCTTCAAATGAATAAATGCATAAATATACATGGTATTCTAGCTTACAGAATTATAAATGTAATTCAGTTTACTCCCATAGAATAAGATTGAAGATAATGAGAACTGAATTAAAGCTTACTTTCTTTCACAGAATTCCTCAGAGAGAGAAGACTGTAATAATGGCGAACCCCCTAGGAAGATAATACCAGAGAAGAATTCACTTAGACAGGTATGAAATTCAGTCTGTCTTAAAATAAAAAGCTACCAACAACAAAACAAAAGACAGGAAACCCTCAATTTGCCATTCGTTAAACACTGGAGCTTAAATTAAGAGTACTCTGAAGTTGAGATGGCTATAGCCATCAATTTCAATCAGGTAACATTGTTTTCCCAGTCATTTAAAAATATCCTAGGTGTACAAGTGTAGGACAAGTTGGTTGCTTACAAGTAGTGAAAACAACACCAAAGAAAAGTTTTCTTGTTCAGGAAAAATAACTTGAAGTGCTTAAGTGCAGATAGTAGAATAGTTGGCTTTAAACCTTATTTTCTTTTTGAGATTCTTAATACATTTTTAAAAAATTAACCAAAAGGGATCTGCCTCTAGTGAAGTTACCTCAGTATTTGTTTGCCTTTTCTAAAAAGTAAAGGCCATTATTGATGATAACTTAAAAAAATTTTTATTCCTCATCATACCCCACTCCCCAAAGGTAACACATTTTACTTGGAAGGTTAATTCCATGGTGCTCTCTTTTTTAAAATTAAAAGGTCCAAACACTATGTTTAAAAAATTTGCTCTTCTTACTGCCTGCTGCTGCAAGCTCTTACATCTTCTGTCTCCCAGTAACATAGAAACAGGTTCGTACGGTGTTGCCAGAGAATAAGTATACCACCTCTTCACTTTTAATATAAAGTTGGATAAGATGAGCACCAGCAGTAGCAAAAATAATTTTAATTTACCTTACTTATGGCATTATTCCAAGAAAAAGGAGAAGAGGTAGAGTACCCACCACGAACCCGCTATTTGTTCCATTCTAGCCTCATAATCACCCTACAAAGTTGCTAGATGGGGTCTCCTATAGATGAAAAAAATGGAGACTTAGGGAGGTTGGATGACTTGCTCATTAGGTAGTCAGTGATTTAAAATCCACATCTCAGTGTTGCTCAGCTCAAGCATTTCTGCTTCTTCCTTCTGATTCCAGTTTGTATACAGTGATAATATAGGGGAAGAATATGTGAAACTCTGATATACTCATTTTTTATTTACTGTATGCTAAAAATTTGGGGATGGGCACTTTTCCTTTTTTGTAAAAATAATTGCTTAGTAAGTAGAATTGAATCCATTCAGGAAGCATTGTAAGAACCCTGGATGATCAGTAATGGACATTGTGCAGTTACATCTTTAACTATTTGGAGACAAGCACCTGATCTATAAGTCTAAATAAACAGAACAGTTATTGAGTAAGATAAATTTAGAGGTGGAAAGACTATGCCCGCTATACAGAAACAACTGTCAGAAAACAATGACACGAAAAAAAGTTTTGGCAACTTTATTTAAGCTAACAAACGAATTTTCACTCTGCAAAGTTATAAATTAATTTTAATAGGCTGATCCAGATGGTCCATTTGGAAAATGGATAGGCTGATCTGTTGAAAATTAAACTAAATTTATCTCTCTCATACTTCAAACTGAAGCAAGAGAGAGAATCGTGCCTATTAAGTCCAGCACATACAGATGGACCAGCAGGTCACACATGGGACTAATCTGATTCATTTTAAAAATAAATGCATACATTATTGAATCATTTTCTACTTGCAAGATCTGTTGTGTGCAGTATTTGAAAGAGATTTGATGTGGCCTTTTCATTGCCTTTATAGGGTTCACTTCACCCTCTCCACTTTAATATAACAACCATTTTGTTTTTGTTTTTGGTTTTCCTCTTAGTGCTCCAAAATGGTTTTTCTAATATCTGTCATTCAGTGTTGAGATCCAGGCTCTGGAGATTAATTAGGTCATGAGGCTTTTTCCCCTCCTCTCTTTGTAAAGGGTTTTATCTCTATTCTCTTTATGAAGAGCATGAACTCGGTGTTCTTGGAAAGAGAAATGGCCTTTAGAAACAGGGAAGTAGGAGATCCTCCTGGGGCCCTCTGAATCTTTTAGCTTCTGGGTGTTTTAACAGCCCCATGAATGCAGATTTGTAAATTTATTGCAGTGCCATCTGGTTTTTTGCTCCAACCAGATTACTGTTGGCTTGTGTCTGTCTATTGTGGTGGTCACTCCCTAGGAGCTTGCCCTCTCAATCTTAGGGAAGAGTGATGAATAGCAGGGGTCAATAGAAGCAGGTCACAGGGCAGCTGTCCAGGACTGCCCTGAACTTGATTACCCCACTGCTGATTTTTTAAATGTAGGACATAATATATAAGCTGTTTAAACTCCCTCTTTTCTCTGTTGCATGACAATAATGAAGGGCCATTCCCCCCTCCCCCACTTTATTCAAGTTATACAGATAAAAGGATGTCAAAGCTGCCTTTTACCTAGTGTTGATGCGAGTAGGATTTGCATCATATAGACCAATCTCTTGAGATTCTTTTGCAGGTTCTTTTCCCAGATTTCTAATGGGATTTCAGGAACTCTTACACTATTGATTTTAAAATGCATGGTTACATTCTAACAAGTTTAGTATTGTTTTAAACTGATTTTATAGTTTACATTTGTTGTTCTAACTAAGTATAGTTTCACAGGTGATGATAGACTGTGACCAGTGCGTGGTAACTTTGAGTTATTTTATCGATAAATTGGAGAAGCTGAAAAAAGAGTCATCAAACAATTCTTAAGACATTTAAAGAATAATGAGGGAATATTATAAACAACTGTAATCCACAGTTTTGGCAATTTAGATGAAATGGACAAATTCCTTGAAAAATACAGCTTACTGAAAGGTGAAACAAATGACCATTGTCTGATGTTTATTAAAGGAATCACATCAAAAGACTCCAAATGGTTTCACAGGTGAATTCTATCAAATAATGCACTCTTGTACAAACTCAGAAAATAGAGAAGGAAAGAACACTTCCTGATTGTATTGTGAAGCAGGCCACCATAACCATAATTCCAAAACCTGGTTGACAGACATTTAGCAGAAAAAGAAAGTATTGAAGGAAAAAGTCAGGAGACACTACACTCTGTCTCACCAAGCCATTTTGTATACCTGTCTTTCCATCTAATTTCCACTATCAGAAGGCAGGAGAGTTGTTGGGGAGAGAGAAGCAATGTAACCTTTTAAATTTCTGAGTTTTGGAATAATCTTCTTACCTCCCTGCCTTAAGTAAAGTGTGAACTTTTGTTTAAAGAATGTACACAGTGGGTGCAATTTTCTTTCTTCTTTTGTTTCTAAAATGTGAAGCCAAGGAAACCATAGCAACTGTTTTCATAGCTTTTATTCATATCTGCAAACAAGGGCAAAGGCCTGGGAGGGTACATGAAAGTACTCATTACTTTTTGAAAATGTAGCCTTACAACATGCAACTCCTTCTTTGCTTCACATTGGTGCTAATAGGATCTGTCAGCCCTGCTTTTCTCTGTAATTGAGTAAATTGTGACCTCTGTCTAATCCTTCCCCCATCCCCCATTCCCTTTGTGTATGTGTCCACTTACCATCCTGAGAACGTGGGCAGTGATAAATAAAGTATTGAGTAGAGCTCTCTCAACTCTTTGAAAGCAGCATGATGCCAGCCCTCTAGTTATATTTCTTTAAGTGTTTACGTTTTTCTGTATTCTTTCTCTTGTGTAGCTGGAACCCTGGGGATGCAAAGCCATGAGAGAGGCCAAGAAGCTAACAAAGTAGCTGTCTCCCTTGTTAGCTTGTTCCTTTATTCTTTAAAAACAAGATAAAAACCATCTGGCTCAGGGCATTACATTTTCCTCCCCCATGCACCTCTATAGATGGAGACTTCACCTGCAGTGAGGGTTTACATTGATTAGGGAGGGAGCAGTAATTCAAGCTTCCATCCTCTTCAAGGATACTTTGCAGTCTTTAAAGGTGCTGACCCACTGAGTTAAACTGTCAAGGGAGGATAAAAAAGTATCTTCATCCCAGGAGGTAACAGCTGCCAGGTTTTCAACACCTTGCACGCTGCTGGAAAAATGTCACAATTGTCAGCTGAAAGAAAAATGACTCTGTTGTCATCTTCTGTTAATGACTGGGCCTTATAAAGGGAACTACATAAGCCTTGTAGAAGGAATAAGTAGATGTTTTCCTTTCCTATCGCCATGTCCCCAAATTCCTATGCTGTTCTAAACATTACCTTAGAGTAGATCCATAAAAAAACAGCCGTGAAGAACTTAAACAGCCCCATATAAGCATGGAGGTCTGATTGGCATAGCTCCTTTATACAGTTGAATGAGTAGGAGGAAAAAGCACATCACTGACAGAAAATGACATTATAGTGTGTATTAACAAAACAACAACAACAACAAGTCATTCATAAGCCAGTGAACTGAAAGAAAACACACTGTATTTCTGCTCTTTGGAGGACAATTTGTTTTCAGGCAGCATCCAGATGGGTAAATACCACGACATTTCTTTTTTCAAGAGAGACACTTCTTTTCTTCTTAGAAAAAAAAAAGAAAAAAAAAAAAAAGAAACCCACTAAATTTTACTTCTTTTAATATCTCTATAATGTTTGTATATGAAGGCATTCCCTTCTTTTTGATTTGATTGATGAGGGGAAAGGGTTTAATGAAGTCTCTGATATTAGCCAGGCAAGTTTTTTTTTTTTTTTCCTATTTGTTTTAGGTTAGTCATTTTAATTGTATTGAGTAATTAGAAGGTACACACAGCCAGGGGAGCTTTGTTCTGATAATTGCTCAAGAAAACCGATTCCCTATCTGCTGTTGCTTTGTGTTAAGACATTTCTCCCTCTAGTGGCAATAGTAAGCACTTTGACTTGGCAGTAGGCAAGGTGTAATTGCAATATGACAAACTATGCTTAAGGGACTATCTTGTAAATACTTCAGTTTGGGGTTTGGCATTATTTCATTATATATGTGTGTTTTTTTCCCTATGAAACGTCCTATCTCCCCCCCACCCTCCCCACAAGTGCTTTGGGCTTTGGATGGAAAAAAATTGCCAGAGATGTTTATTAAAAAAAAAAAAAAAAAAAAAAAAATCACAGTGCATCCTGGGTAATGTTTTGCAGCTTGACTTAATTTTAGTCATCTGTTTTAATTACCTATTTATAAAAATGCTTTTGCATTTGTAGACATTATTTAATACTTTGGAAGAAGCACCTCATTTGAAATAAATAAATAAATTGTACTTATTTTAAATAGTCCATGTAAAAGACCTTAAAGGTAATTAATGTAGGTCTCTTAAGTAAGACAAAAGTGATCTTTCCAAGTCTGATGAAGTGATTTGTTTATTTAACTTCCCACTTTGGCTGAATCCTTCAGAGTCTAATAACTTTTTTTTTTTTTTAAACATGGTTTGGCAATTTGTGTCTAGCTACAAAAACCCTTCTTGAAAAAGAAGCAATTTAATAACCAGCCTTCTTAAAATTACTTTGAGGAAGGAAGACTGTATAGGGGGTTGGTGTTTTGTTTTATTTTTATTTCAGTGTAATCATTCTTTGATGAATTGTGTAATCACTGACTTAGTAAAAAAAATATTATTGAACTCCTGGGTTGCAATGACCATAAAAAGTGTATTTTCATATAGAGACTTGAGATATTGTGAATAAATTATAAAGGAAACAGCTTATATGCTGGTCGAAGTCCATATAGACCTCATTTTGTGTTCAGTGCTTAATGTGGATGTACCACTTAAAAAAAAAAAAAGAAAAAAGAAAAAGATGGGGTTGGGGAAGTCCTATTGTGCCCTTTTGTAGGAGTCTTTTAGAAATCTTCCCTAAGAGTAACTTGGAATGAGATCAGATGTAGCATTGCATCCATTGAATGAGATTGGGTAGCATCATTGTGGCATTTTTAAAGCCCCGTTCTAGCTTCCCTAGATGTTGCCTTGTAGTTTGCTTTTTCTATTCCATATTCTTCCTGGGGACTTGATTTGATGTTACCATATATCTGAAGGTCCCTGTCTCCCCCTCTTCTTGCCCCCCAATCACTAGCCATTTTCATTATACTGTATCTTGTTTTGCTATAGGGCTGCTGAACAGATTTTTTAAGCAGCTTTTTGCAAGGTTAAAAGAATGCAGCTTGGTAACAAGTTTGTGTCATTTTAAATATATACCTTCTAGTAAATAAGGAGAAGTCTGGCAATCAATCCCTTTTAGTGTGTTATATGTTTCACCTGACAACTAAACCTTCTATTGATTAGCCATTACTTTGTTAGATAATCCTATGTCATTGAATCCATTGTAAAAAATTAAACTCTTTAAAATGTTTTACCCTAGCAGCACTGTGAAAATTGAAAACTTGTTCAGAATTACAGCCTGCTTTCACAAAGAAGGTAGTTTTCAGCAAGGCATCTTACTGGTTTATGCTTATGTGCTTTATATGCAATATAAAAATGTATTAAAGTACTCCAACGCAAAACTCTCTGCCTCTGGTTCAGCAATGTAAGCTACCTTTTCAAATGTTTCATGGGGCAGAGCCTATCTTGCCAGGGGCAATTAGACTCACTAGTTTAATTTTAGCCTGGAAGGAGTCTTGTAATAGTAAAATATTGAACGTAAAATACTGAATTTTTAAACTTTTTATTCCAGAGTGATTTTAGGACTGTGACAAGTTTTAGTTTACTAATTTATGTGACTTTCTTGAGTGGTAAGCAAGATAATATACCCATTTTACAGATGGGATGGCTAGAAAATAAAAGCTTATGTATATCATTACTGGAAACTCTTCCAGGTCTAGAACTGGTTTCCTAAATCTATATAATGTTCCCCTGAGTATCCTATACACATTTCTTTTTTTTTTTTTTTTAAGATTTTATTTATTTATTCATGAAAGAGAGAGAAAGGCAGAGACACGGGCAGAGGGAGAAGCAGGCTCCATGCGGGGAGCCTGATGTGGGACTCGATCCTGGGGACTCCAGGATCATGCCGAAGGCAGGCACTAAACCGCTGAGCCACCTAGGAATCCCCAACATTCTTAATTTTAATATTGTTTTGGCTATCATAGATACTTTGCATTTCTATATAAATTTTAGAATCAACTTAGCAATTTCTTTTAAGAAGTTTGCAGGATTTTGATTTAGCTTTTATTGAAACTATATATTCCTTTGAGTAGAATTAACCTCTCAATAATATTGAGTCTTCCAGTCTGTAAACATGGTATATATCTCCATTTAATTGCCTTTTTAAATTTTTCTAAACAGTGGTTTTTAGTTTTCTGTGTATATTTCTCACGTATATTTATTCCTATTTATTGTTTTCCAATGCTATTGTAAATGTTTTCATTTGATTTTTGACTTGACCTTGTTTCCTGTCATTTGTGAATAAAGACAATTTTATTTCTTCTTTCCAAGTTATTTGCCTTTTGTTTCCCTTTTTTGCTTTATTTGAATGGCAGTGGCCTCCAAAATAATGTTGAATAGATGTAGTAAGAGAACATCTTTGCCTTTTTCTCAGTCTCAGAGGGACTGTGTTTGGTCTTTCACCAATAAGTATGGTGTTAGTTGAAATTTTTTTAGATTCCCTTTATGGGATTAAGAAAGTTCTCTTTTATTTCTAGCTTGCTGAGATTTTGCTTTTGTAGTTATTGTCATCATGAATAAATGTTTAATTTTGTCAAATGCTCCCCTCCACACTTAATCTGTTAATATGGTGAATTACATTAGTTGACTTTATTAAGAACTTTTGTGTCCGTGTTCATGGGAGATAACGGTCTATAGATTTCTTTCTTCCTTCCTTCTTCTTCCTCCCCCTCTCCCTCCCTCCCTCCCTCCCTTCCTTCCTTCTTTTTAAAAAAATCTTTTAAAAAGATTTTTATTTATTTATTCATGAGAGACACAGTAAGAGAGAGGCAGAGACATAGGCTGAGGGAGAAGCAGGCTCCCTGCAAGGAGCCTTGATGTGGGGCTCGATCCTGGATCCCGGGATCACGCCATGGGCCAAAAAGGCAGATGCTCAACTGCTAAGCCACCCAGGCTTCCCACATTTAAAAAAAAATTTTAAAAAGTCGGCTCCACACACAGCTTGGAGCCCAGTGCAGGGCTTGAACTCTCAACCCTGAAATCAAGACCTGAGCTGAGATTGAGTCAAATCCTTAACATAGTCACCTAGACACCCCTGTATTTTTCTTTCTAATATCTGTGTCAGATTTTGGTGTCAGGTTTATGCTGCCCTCATAAAATGAGATGAGAAGTCTTCCTCTCCTCCTCTATTTTCTAAAGGTGTTTGTGTATGGTCCGGGTGTTATTTCTTCCCTAATATTTAATAGAATTCACCAGTGAAACTATCTGGACTAGAAGTTTTCTTTTTGGGAAGATTTTTTTTTTTTAATTTATGTCGAATAATTTTCACTTACAATGTCAATTTCTTTAACAGATACAGAGCTATTCAGATTTTCTATTTTTTATTGTGTCAGTTTGGGTAATTTGTGTCTTTCAAGAAATGTGCCCTATTTTATTCAACAGATTGTGAACTGTTCATATTTTTTTTTATTTTAGTACTCAGATTATTCTGTATTGGGCTAATGCAAGCCCCTTTAGGTTGTCACCTGTACCGCTCTGACATATCTCCATCATTCCCTGTATATCTCCAGTTTCATCTTATATTTTCACTGTCCAATCTTAGAATCAGCCATTTCTCCAGAGAAATGGTTCCTTTCAACATAAAATGGTATTTAGAAGCCAAGATTTATACCTTAACTTATATTTTACATCTATATTAATATATTTTGAAAACCATGGATTTACATTGGTACCTGCAATTCTAATTCAGTACCATAGAGTTTCTTTTAGAAACTCTCCCTTTCCATATTTATAATTCTTTTTTCTTATAGTAAGAAACCTGGTTTGAGATTTTTTTCCCTTTTAGCACTTTAAACATGTTGTTTCTTCTAGCCTTCATTGTTTATAGTGAAACTTTTCATGCATGCCTTTATATTATTGACGTCAGGTATGGAGTATCCCTTTTTTGTTTGGCTACTCTCAAGGTTTTGTGTTTGTTACTGATTTCTAGCAGTTTTGACTGTTTGTGCCTAGTTCTTTTCTTTGTATTTAATCTCCCTAAGAGTTTGCTGATCTCAGATCAGTAAACCAGTGGTTTTCACCAAATTTGAGAAATATTTGATTGCTACTTTTGTAACCTTTTTTGTGCCCCATCCTCACTTCTCTTCTGGGTTTCCAGTTTATGCATATGTTAAATCATTGAACATTTATCCCACAGATAACTGGGTTTCTGTTCATTTTTTTTCTTTTATTCTCTCTTTCAGTTTAGATAATTTCAGTTGATCTGTCTTTAGTTCATTGAGCTTTTCTTCTACCATCTCCAATCTGCTTTTAAGCCCACCTAATAAATTTTTATTTTCAGATAATATACTCTCCATTTGAGATAATATACTTTTCCATTTTGATCTGGTTCATTTTAGATTTTCATTTTTTCTGTTGAAAATTTCTATTGGTTTACTTGTTATGACTATATCGTTCATTTAAGATATTGAATGTGTTCATTACAGCTTCTATAAAGCCTTTATATGCTGATTCCCATACTAGATCATCTCAGGGTCATTTTCTACTGGTTCTTTTTTCTCTTGACTATGGGTTTCTTTTATCTGCTTCTTCTTACATCTAGCAGTTTTGTTTTGTGTGTGTGTTTAAGATTTTATTTATTCATGAGAGACACAGAGTGAGAGGCAGAGACACTGGCAGAGGGAGAAGTAGGTTCCATGCAGGGATCCCGATGTGGAACTCGATTCTGGGACACTGGGATCATGCCCTGAGCCAAAGGCAGATGCTCAACTCCTGAGCCACAGGGCATCCCTAGCAATTTTACATTATATAGCAGACATTATAAATGACTCATTGCAGAGACTCTGGATTCTTTTATTTTCACTGATTAACTTAGTGCCTGATCACTGTGACTTCACAGAATGTTGGTTTTACATTTGTTATGGCAGGTACATTTTGATTTTACACCCCGTGCCCCCCAAGGTAGATCCCTTACTCCTAAGACTTCCTGTTTACTCTTACTGCAGGGTCATTCCAAGTTTTCAGTGAAAGTTTGAGATACCTTTAAGTTCCAACTTAATCAAGTTCTAAATTCTGTCTCCCCTCATGGGCAGCAGCTGGAATCCCTGCTCCAATCTCACTGGAATCCTTAGAGTCTCCCATTCATATATGTAATTTGGGTATTAGCCATGGATTAGAGTAGAATTGAGCCTCACTTATGGCTCTCTCTATTTTCTGTGATTTCTCTTCTCAATCTCCAGCCACTATGGCAGCCTTGAAGTCCATCCTTTGGCATATCAAGCCAATAAACTGGCTTTAAAAAAAAAAAAAAAAGATTTTATTTACTTATGAGGAACACAGAGAGGCCGAGACATAGGCAGAGGGAGAAGCAAGCTTCCCAGAGGGAGCCTGATGAGGCACTCGATCCCAGGACCCCGAGATCACCCCTGAGCCAAAGGCAGACACTCAACCACTAAGCTACCCAGTTGCCCCAATAAACTGGTTTTCTAATTGAATTTCGGTTACCCTGCACCAAGTAGATTGGTGAGTACCCTCAGGAAAAAAGCACATAAACGTGGATGTTACCCCATGTGTTTCTCCTTTTTTAAGCTCAAGCTACTCTCCCCCCAGTTTCTTAGTACTTTAGGTGATTCTCCAGTGCCTTTAAATAGTTATTATTAATTTTTCCCATGGTTTATGATTGTTATGAGGGTTAATTCAATGTACGCATCTCTGCCTTTATTGGAACTTGGATTCTTTGGTTTACTTTTTTTGTTATTCAGTATATACCAATTACTTCATAAGTGTCTTTTAAAAATATAGGAAGTTTCATTTAAAAACTTGTATGTTGTTATACATGAATAATGTTTGTGGTATTAGTAGTTGGAAAAGAAGTACTGAACCCTGAGCCCAGAACATAAATGCACCAGTAGCTGTTACACACAGAGATCAAATGATCCAGTTTATTCCTTTAAAATATGTTTTGAAATAATTTCAACTTAAATGATATAAGAATAAAACAGTTAAGTGGATAAATTTTTAAAAGTTTAAATTGTCTAAATGGAAAATCAATTTTATAATACTTTTTCTCCATGTTCTTATTTTTTTAACCTATGTTTTTCCAAAGAATGATAATTGACCAGAAATGAATAGTTTAAAATATCTATGAATCCATTGCTAGCATAAGTAAGTACATAAGAGAAATCATAGCTTTTCTTCACAGAAAAAAATTCTATTTCATAAATGTGGAAGGAAAGAGGGAAATTTAAAAACATCAGAACATCACAGTAAAAATTACCATAGGCAAGATCAACCAATGGATGCTTAAATTAGCAGGCAAAAGTTGCAATAGAAACCAAGAATTTGGGTAGCCTCAGATTATTTCCCCCAATATATTTAGTAATTCCTAAAGGAAAAAATAATAAACTTATATTGGAGAATCTTGGCAGACATGGACCCTAGGCAAATGATACAGGTTAACATCACTGAAAATGCTTATTAACATGTCTCCTGATTTGATATATTGAGAAGGGTACATCTTTCCCAATATTGTATAACCCCCATGTGATCATGAGAAAATATGAGACAAAGCCAAATTGAGAGACATTATATAGACCAATCAGTACTCTTCAGAAGGGTGATAGTCATAAAAGACAAGACTGAGGGGATCCCTGGGTGGCGCAGTGGTTTGGCGCCTGCCTTTGGCCCAGGGCGTGATTCTGGAGACCCCGGGATCAAATCCCACGTCAGGCTCCCGGTGCATGGAGCCTGCTTCTCCCTCTGCCTGTGTCTCTGCCTCTGTGTGTGTGTGTGTGTGTGTGTGTGTGTGTGTGTGTGTGACTATCGTAGATTTTTTTTAAAAAAAAATAAATAAAAAGACAAGACTGAGAAATTGTCACAGATTAGAGGATACTTCAGAGACATGATAACTAAATTCAGTGCAGCATCTTTGGGTTAGATCCTGAACAGAAAAAAGGATATTAGTAGGGAAATTGGTGAAACTCGAAAGGAATTCTTTATATTCTACCTAGTTGATTACTTAGTTTTGATAAATGTTCTGTGGTTATGTAAGTCATTAACGTAAGGGGAAGCTGGGGGAAGGGTATACAGAAACTCATTTTTGCAACTATTCTGTAACCTAGAAATTTAAAAAATAGATTCTTTCCTATTGTTGGTTATAAGAGATTGCCTGCCTATGTCTTAAGATTTTTCTTTTTAATTCCAACACGTATAGTTCTGCAACATAATTGTTCTCAAAGAGTGTTCCTAAACTGCATTAGCATCAACTGGGGGCTCATTATTAAAGCTCAGAAGCCTAGGGATGGGACCTAACAATTTGTATGGTGTTTTGTTTTGTTTTTTTTAACAGATTTTATTTATTTTATTTTAGAGAGAGGGAGTCGGGGGGGGGGGTGCAGAGTCAGAAGGAGAGGGAGAAAGAATCCCAAACAGACTTTATGCTGAGCACGGAGCCTGACATGGGGCTCCATCCCATGACCCCAGCCGAAACCAAGAATTGGTCACCCAACCGATTGAGCCACCCAGGCACTCCAACAATCTGTGCTTTAACGAGCCTTCCAGATGATTCTGATATATGCTAAAGTTTTAGAACCATGATTTATACCATTAGTGAAAACTTTGATTATTAAAAAAAAACATTGTTTTACTATATTGTTGTTAATAATGTTTGCTTACCATAAAGTATAGCCATTTTTTAAAATAGTGATACAATACATGTGACATAACATTTACCATCTTAACCATTATTAAATGTACAGTTCAGTGTATTAAATACATTCACATTGTTACATAACTGTCACCACCATCCATCCCTCAGTCTTTTCATTTTGTAAAACTGAAACCCCCATACTCATCAAACAATAACACCCTATTTCTTCTCCCATCTCTGGCAACTATTGTTCCACTTTTTGTCTCTCTTGATTTTGCTTACTCCAAGTATTTCATATAAGTAGAATCATACCGTATTTATCTCTTTTTTTTTTTTTCGTATTTATCTTTTTATGACTGGCTTATTTCACCTACCATAATGTCCTCAAGGTTCACCCATATTGTAGCATATGTCCGAATTCCTTCCTTTTTAAGGCTGAATGCTATTTCATTTGATGTTTATGCCACATTTTGTGTGTCCCTTCATGTGTCATTGGACACTTGGGTCATTTCTGTGTTTTGGCTATTGTGAATAATGCTGCTAGGAACATGGATATACAAATATCTTTTCAAGATTCTGCTTTCAGTTCTTTTGGGTATATACCCAGAAGTGGCATTGTTGGATCCTGTGGTAATTCCAATTTTAATTTTTTGAGGAACCACCACCATGCTGTTTTCCACAGCAGCTGTATACTTTTACATTCCACCGTCACTGCACAGTGGTTCCAGTCTCTCTACATCCTATCCAACATTTTGTTTTTTTTTGTTTTGTAATAGTAACCATCCTAGTGGGTATGAGGTGGTATCTTTGTGGATTTGGTTTGCATTTCTGAAGTGATTAGTGATGTTGAGCATCTTGTCATGTGCTTGTTGGCTATTTGTATATCTTCTTTGGAGAAATGTCTGTTCAAGTCCTTTGCACATTTTTGAGTAGCACCCCATCTTCCATACATACAGTGAGACCACTGCTGCTCACATCCTTGTTTGTGAACTCATCAGTGGCTCTTGTGGGCTCTCACTTTCTTTGCTTCCACCTTTCTTTCTTTGTTTCCAGTTCTCGTAAGTCTGGAATTTATACATAAGTCTATTCATGTGTTGATTTTGATAATAGGACAGAATAATTTGAAAACTTTACATGACTGCATTTCGGTATTTAAATCTGTTTCCAAAAAATTCTCTTTACAGACTTATAACAGCTGTGCCAGACTCTGCTTAAACCAAGAAACAGTATGTCTAGCAAGTACTGCTATGAAGACTGAAAATTGTGTGGCCAAAGTAAGTAATTTTACTCATCAATATTATTATATGGCATCATAACAATGCTTTATCTATAAACATCTTCACTTAGTATTGCTATTAAAGATTATCACAGGATTTTGTATTTAAAGTAGAATACAGCAGGCATCATTTCCAAAGCAGATTGTAAGTTGGAGTCTTCATCTCTTGATTTGCAAAAGAATTTTTGGTTCTGCATTCTGGTCACACTCCCATCTAATTCACATTTGTTACTTGACACTAGCTATGGATTATTACAAATAAGTAAGATTCATGAAAGAAAATATACAGTTATTTTTATAAGGTTGTTCATGGATTTTAAATATAATTGAGAATAGAGTAACCATTACAAGGATTGAGAAATATGCTAGAGAAAAATCCAAATATTCTATCACTATTATTATTTGTTGAGTGGTCAGTGATAGAAATATTGCTTTTGGTGATTTTGATCTGAGTGGACAAGTATGTTTTATCATGCATATGAGCTACCTTTTCTCATGTATTTCTATAGATACATATCTATAGATGCAAAAGTAATCACATATTAGAGATCTTCCAGTCTAATAATTAGAAATCTTCCAGTCTAATAATAATAAACTATGGCTCTGATCTTTCAAGTATCTCTAACTATGTAGGAACTTTGACCTAAATTTAGATAATAGCAATTTTGATTATTCCAAGAGTAGTATAAAATTCCAGTATGGGCTCTGTTTCTAGACATTTACCTTGCATATATGCAAAATTACCACCTTAGTAACTATTCAGTTTTGTCACTTAGAACATTTCCAACTTTAACTACTTTAGTCTATTTTATTATACACTCAGTCTCTCAGTTACTTACTGTTATTATAAGAGCTGGAGCTGGTCATCAGGCAGTCTCCATCCTTTGCTGCAAAAATAAAAGGACAGTAGTATTTGTTATTATTTTTATTTTATTTCTGAAAACTTGCAGTAGTTCCTGGATCTACTTAATCAATGAAACTATATCATATGAACTATAACCATTAGAAATGATCCATATAAGAAATGTCAAAATTTGTTTAAAATTATAATTTAAAAAGGTAGAGTTGGTTAAGTGTTTCTTAGAGTGTCTTAGCAATTTGCTGTAAAATATGAAAATAGCAAATTACATATATTTATTTTTGCAGTCATTTAGTCACAACTAGCAAGTACTAATTGACCCTATTTTGTACCCAGCATTTGTTTTTTGTTTTTTTTTTTTTTTTTCATTGTACCCAGCATTTGTACATTGAAATGGGGGACCAGTTATTTGGGCTTTTAAAAATAATCTTTCTCCTTTTTGGCCGTGTTGCTTAGTTTCATCACAAGTGGGTGACTTCTGGCTAAACAAGGTAAAATCTTAGCATGAGCACCGATCCAAGGACAGGGTGACAATTTTAATGAGTTTCATTGAGAGCTGGCCAAGTGAGCATCTGTTCCTTTTGTTTTCTCCATACTTTGTAAGCCAGGATCTCTAAGCTATATAGTCATGTTGGTGTGTGTCTGTATGATGTGTTTTGTTTTTCTCCCACCCTCTACTTCAGTGGTGCATGGTTAGAAATCTTCTGGCATCTGGCATAATGGCATAATTTCTTCTATGCTCTTGGGTGAGGAAATAAGTTTGCTCATTGCTGCTCATCTGTCTGTTTCCTTTGCTCCCAGATGGTGACCCTCTCATCCCATTCTTGCTTATTTTAACACTATTCTGACACCTATATCCTTTCATCGTCTCATTAAATACCCTAATTTAAAAATGATTTCTATCATTTCCTTTGAAACCCACCTAACTTTTGGTTTCTTTTATTGGTCCATATCCTGGCTTCTGGTTCATTGCTTCAGATTTGAGTGGAATAATCAGTTGGACAATGGCAAATAAAAACATACGTAGCTAAAAAAAAATTATTTTTTGTAACAGCCTCCAGTGAGGTACCAATAACATGGGAATAGACAACAAGTTTTCCCTTTTCTATTTACATGTATTGAATGTATCTCATGATTCTGTGCTGTTTCTATTGGCCTCTTTTATTGCTTGACCTTTGAAAGGTAATGACTTGCCATTGTTTTTGTAGGTCTGCAAGCCTGTCCCTGTTTCCTGCTCTCCACCTTTAGCCCTTACCTGAATAGTCTCATCTGCTACACTTGATATGCCTGCAGTAGCTTTTAAGTTGGTACAAGTGTCTGTTGTTGATTCGGGTTGGACTCCAAAGTGGCCTTGAATGTCCAACATCTCCATTGTGAGAGCAACTATAATATAATGATAACATTTTTGTCCTCTAGTTTAAAGGAGCTAATTGCTGAAAGAGTGACTTTGGTTTGGGTGAAGATAGTCATTATTATTACTGAATATTGTTTATTATGAGTTTTAGAGAAGACATTAATACCAGTCATTCCCTGAAAAACAGCAAAGTTGTTACGTTCAGACCCTATAGTATATGGTATGTGAATCTTCTTTGCTAGAAATACCTTACCATAAATGTTTTATAATAGGCCTATGAAAAGGGAGCCATTTGTCCTCTTTAGAATATAAGAAAACAAAGTGGTAAGACTCTAGGTTAATAATAATTTTCTGAATTTCTAACTTGAAGAATGAGATCTAAGAAAGGATTTAAAAATAAAAGTGCAGGAGGGATTGTTTTAGCAGTGTAACTTAGTCCAAGTAATATTTGGAGGCATTGAAATGTCTTTTATTTTCTTCCAAAGCCTTTCTTTTACTAATTATAGCCCCATGGTTCATGAGATTTGTTTGGAACATGATGAGCTCTGTATTTATTGTAGCTTTAAACAGACAGTCATTATTGACTGCCAACTTAGTCTTTAAAATCAATAATCACATTGTACCTAATTGTCAACCTTCATGATGTTTTTTAATTCATAAAGAAAACTAACTAGAAAAATGAAGAGCAAAAAAAAAAATGAAGAGCATTAATTTTTGTTATCTTTTTGCTGACTTTATTTAAATATTTACTGAAAATTTTGGTTTCATGTTTTTCCTAATTTACTTTTTACACACACACACGTGTGTGTGTGCACATGCACAGAATTAAAAATGAGTTGTTTGAACACATCTACCTAGATTTCTGCTCAGATAGGAAAAGTTCTGCCTCTTTATGTTTGGAAAATAAACCTCTTCAGTAGTCCTTTGTAGATAGTCTGTATTGTGGTTGGTTGTTGTTCTTGTTTTTTTACTTGAGACTAATAATCTGTTTGCAACTGACTGAGACAGAAAAATGTGATGTTCCTTTTCCACTCACTCCAGATTTTGATAGAAGACTTGTTTTATTTATTTCCAAAATTATATCCGCAGGAAACAAGCTGTTTAAATTCAGATTATGCTGAAGCAAAATGGTCCTGGTATGAGAAGCAACGTGCTGTTTTACGAGCACAGAGTCCCTTTTCTCATAACTGATTGATAGTAAATATTTTCCTGAAGAATTATTGCCAACCATGAACAGTGCAACTGTTTCACTTTTTTTCTGTGCTACTTGCTGTACCAGCCATCGTCGGTAATTAAGATCTACAATTCACAATGCAGACGTTTGCACTTCCTCTGGGTCTGCGCTATTTATAAGGCATTTCAGCTGTTCAGAGTTTCTTTTGAGTTTTAAACTACATGTTAACAGGCTTCTTTAATATACTCTTCCACAAGTAGCATGTCAGATGGGCCATTCTTTGCACCAGCCTCTCTATCGGGTCAAAACATTAGCTTTGTGAAGGATATATTAAGATTTAACCATATCATCGAGGCCAGTGAGGTTGGAAAAATTCTGGAATATAATGTTGTTACACATTAGCATATCACTATTTCAAAAAGTCAGGAATAAAGTTCAGAAGTACTATTTTTTCTTTCATTTTCATATGTTCATATGATTTTAATGAGTGCTAATGGGAGTTATAGAGAGGTTCTGAGAAGTACTGGTAAAGTGACTTTTCCCAGCTCACTTTGAGGTAATAATCAAGGACCATTGTTATAAACAAGAATTTGTGTGTTGTCAGATTAAGGATACAAGAACACATAACCTCCTAGATGTGTATGATATTTAGGAATGCAGACGTGGGACACCAAAATGGATCAGTGGATTGACTGCACATTTGTTGTATAATCATCATCAGGAACCCTAAGCAGCATATGCTATTGGAGAGAACAGTATGAACAGGAATCCTGGTCTGTATTAATTTGATAAAATTAAAAGTCATTTTCAACCATTTCAAGAGAGTTAATTTCAAAAGAAAAAAAGAGAAGTCCAGACCCCAGTGAGAATCTTCTTGAATTATGCCCTTGATTGAGAGAACTGCTTGCGCAGTCTCCTTACTACCTGCACTCATTGCTAAACAAACAGAAGAAAGAGATAAGCAGAAAGCTGTCAACAAAATATGTGTAAAACTTTGCCACAAGTAAGGATCAGACTGGCTCTTTTAAGCCTGAAGTCAGCTGCGTTGATTCTACGTGTTAGCCGCTAGCATCTTCCAGCAGGGCAGACCTGCAGAGAAAGGCAGACACGTGCTTCCGTGCTGATTCTTGATGGGCCCTTGAATAGAGACAGAGCTTCAAACAAAGCCTTTCCAAGGCAGTTTTATTTGCCAAAACCTGAAACTTTCTGTAGTTCTTTTGAACTACAGTGTTTCTGTAAACTTTTTTCCCCTCAGTGAACTCTTTATGAACCTTTTTTTTTTTTTTTTTTTTTTTAAAGATAGCAGCAGTGGTTCAACTGTTGGGAATCACTGGTATATCTGACTCAGGCACTTCAAGATGCTAGAACCTATTCACATTTCTATCTAGCCAGGGAGCTAATAAGATTAAGTTTCTCTTTGTGGATTGGTCCAGATTAGCAGGAGATGAGCCCAGTCAGTGTTTTCTTCAGTGAAAAAGGAAAGGTTGGGAGAGAGAGGGGTAAAGGAAGAAAGTTCTTCATCAAGAATTGACTGCAGTATTGCCTGCTGATGCATGTCGGATCACCCGCATCGAGAGATCACATGGCTTCTCCAAAAGTCAAACGATCAATTCGCCTCGTTTTGGCTCTGTACTTAATGCACAAACAGTGCGATCTGCGGGGCTGTAATTGCATTGTTAGGGCCAAGGAACAAGCCTGTGCCTTTTCAGCAGACAGCTGGCAGGGAGAGAGGCATGTTGTTAGGAAAGAGAGAGGCAAGGCAAATAAAATTACTGCTAACGCTCAGAGATCGGCAGGAGTCCTACTTGCCTAATCTTACCGGTGGGAGCAAGCGGCTGTTGTAATCCAATTATAGCAGCATAAGCAATTTGTTAGACACTCCGCATAATGTAACAATTTCCCAATAAACTCTGACTTGTAATAACGTCGGCAAGAGTCCGCATAAATCTGCCCGAATGGTGGGGGCTGGAGCGTTCGGCTGGGGGCTTGTAATTGGCGCCATCAGCACGTTTTGCGGAGTGCAGTATGGTGCAGTCTTTTAGTGCAGGAATTTTAAGGAGAAAAGCATGGCACACGTTTCTTAGAAAAAGAAAAGTGGCCATTAAAAGGGGAGCAGCAAGAAGGGCATACACTCATGCCTTCACATTACCTAGGAATCTTCCTGTAGAAAGAAAACAGGAGGAAGCCATGTTTCCTTCAATACTAAAGGGGGGGAGGGGGAAGAGTATGTGGACTAAATTCCTTTATTTAAAAGGCATCAGTTTCTATTATTTATACCCCCTTCTCCAGCTCCCCAAAATGCTGTTCGGGCAGCATTTAGCTAACATTTTTACAAAAATGTCCATAGCCATGTAAGACTAGAAATGCCAGATTTAAATCTATTTTTTTCTAGAGTTTAGCATTTTCTTTACAACAGGAAAATAGATTTTCTTTGTGCCCCAAATAAATCTTTTAAAGATATTATCTCACTGAATAGCAAACCTTTCGGTAGAGTTCTGCCTTCTGGTTTTTGAAACCATCTCTTACTGAGGGTTTAAAAACTAGCTTGTTTGCTTAGCTGGCTTCACTCATTGCTTATTTTCTATTCCACAATATATTGTGAATGTCCATGATACTAGGATTAGTAATCTTTCTTGTTGAATGTTTACATTGTATAAGGATACAGTTTTTCTTATTTAAGACTATACCTGTATGATCATTGTAGAAATAATTTTGATTCCTAAGTCATAAAATTTCTGTTTTGGAAAAATATTTGTTGTGTGGAGCAGAATAGAACCTCCATTATTTATTGATTGACTAGCATTTATGCTCACAGAATAGAGTTTATTTATACAAGGTATAGGAAGTGAGGAGTGCTCATAGATTTGAGTTAATAGACAGATTTTCAGGCTACTGAATATGTATTAAATGTTATCTACTTTCTTATGCCAACCCAACTCTTTATTGTTGTTAATTTGTGTCAAAACAAAGCTTCTGAAATAAGAATAGAATCACTCAAAAATATCATACTGCTGTGGGTATTATTACAATAAATATTTACTTTCAGTATAAACATTTCCTTCTACTGAGGCAAATGCTGCCTTGTTTGACTGGAGCTACATCAATAAACTGCAGTGCCTCTAATAAAGCCACTCAGTGTCTGGGTTTAACTAATGGCTGATTTTCATGGCTTTGACAGTGAGCTGTGTGCGTTATTTTCTCCTGATATTGTAAAAATAATGAGAGCAAATTAGAACAATCAGTTTACACAGATAGCTCCTGATTGGAGGCGATGGGCAATATGGCAGCAGGTAATCCATCTTCGGGCTCCTGTCACATTAACTTCAGCAGTGTGAAAAGATCAGGTGGGGTAAGCAGGGATCCTGCCCAATCGGAACACTGAAATTAATGAGAAGAGCATTGTTCTGTGATCAACCTTTTAATTAGCAAGATTGGAAGCAGGGAGTGATGAAGGCAGCACCACAGCTGCACAATGCCAGGCACAATTCCTGGAAGGGGAAAGAAAGAAGAAAAAATCTGTGGGTTTTACATCATACTTTTCTTGCTCTATACAGGCATTGTGTTTCCATTCTAGAGCTCACATATAGACTTTTAAACAAATAATGCCTACTTTGCAACACAATGTCATAAATATGTTTGATGTGTTAGTGATCTATAGGCTGTAATTCTTTCAGGGGTCATTCAGGGTTTTGAATATCGGTATACTTTCTTTGGCATTGCACATTGGGTTTTAATTTTTAATTTTTTTAATCAAGTAAGTAAAGAAATTAAATTTTAAGAAGATCTGCCTTGTCAGCCTCCCACCACCCAATCCCTCCAGTCTATAGAGTTTTTCTTGCAAGTAGCATGAGAGTTTTCTGGTTTGGAGCACTTTTGTCACTTTGAGTTGTTTAAAAGAGGAGCAAAGTCCAGGCAGTAAGCTGTGGTGTATTTAAATTGTATTCTTTCTCGATTCTGCTTTTTAGGAAAATCACTTTTCCCCCCACATGTCCCTGACTTCTTAGTATTGAGGGCTGTGTTATTTCAATTTATATAATTAAGAATTGAATATCAATGAAGTATAGTGTTTATAGGAGGAAGGAGGTGGAAATCTATGCAGTGACTGGGACTAAAGGCTGATTCATCCATTTAAAGCTCAGTTATACTAAAATTGAAACCTTGTTAATTAGCCCTGTAATATTGGAAAATGTGGTATAAAGCTATGGAAGACATTAATGAGTCAGATTTTCTCTGCCAAATCAGTGTCTGTTTCTAGACCTACTTTGATAGGCTCTAGCTTTGGGAAAAATATGAGGTTTTCAGGATTTTAATCTTTATACCTTAAGCTTTGTTGCTCACTGTAAAAGCAAGAATATAATATACTCTATGTAAATGAATCCAGTTATCTTCCAAAGATATGTAAAATAAATTTGGGGTTTTTATATTAATAATTAATTGACTTAGGCATTTATTTAAAATACTAATACATAGGAATGCCTGGGCAGCTCAGTGAGTTAAGTGTCTGCCTTCAGCTCAAGTTATGATCCTGGGGTCCTTGGATAAGACACCACGTTGGGCTTTGTGCTCAGCAGGGAAGTCTGCTTCTCCCTCTTCCCCTGCTTATGCTCTAACGTTTGCTCACTCTCTGAAATAAATCAATAAAATCTTTTTTAAAAAAATAAAATACTAATACATAAAAAAACAGTTATCAGGTACCCATCTGAGTACAGAATTAACAGTAAAGAGCCTAAAGTACAGTATCAAATATTATGGTTAGGTGTAAGGTGATCTTTTCTCGTCATAGTTAATAGAAATTTTTTCATTTTTTTTTTCAAAATGTGTATAACCAATGGAGAGTCTATCCTTGCAGCCCTAAGATACTATATTTACAGAAGGTAAGCCCCTAATACTATACCCCTGTGCAAAACTCATAGAATAAATGTACTTTACTTCTGTGTAGTACCCATCACCTTACCCCTTGCCCCTAAAATCTTTAGTATTCATTTTGGAATTCTGTCAGAAACCTTATTTTTGGTTTTGTTTTGTTTATTTTTGATTGATAGCTTCTCTTGAAAATATTCCTATTCAGTATTTTAGGATCAGTGACTTAGTACTAATCTGTAGGACTTGCCCTTACCTCCCCAAACATACATTCTAAGGGAATGGTGCTACTGTGCATATTAATATTTTAAAGCCCACTTGTAGAATTTTTCATGATACTTTTCTACAATACTTAATCTGGAAGAGAGATTTTTATACTTATAGCTTTTATGGATTTTTGTGGCCGTTCATTTTCCTTTCTCTTAGTTTGACAGTTTCAGAAGCCTGGGCTCATAAGCTCTCCATGGAATACATTCTTAGTCATATGGTGTAAATAGATCACTTAAAAAGCTCAAGTGTAACTTGAGCTCTCCCTTTTAAACCTCCCAGTACTCATGAGCTCAGGATCCATACATGTAAAATCTTATTCTTATGTCATGACTCCAGCTTGTAAGGCAAATGATCTGTGAATTTAAGTAACTGTGCTACTCTATATCAACTTTCTACAAAATAACATTGGTGTTTCTCCCTTTTTCCCTATGATTCTGGATTTCCATCTGACCTAGTGATCTTGCCAATATTTGTTCTTATTGTTAGAGTTCTTTTCCAGTAAAATTGGCTCTTTTAAGATCAGTGTTAAAATAAATGTCTCTTTTTTGAGGGCATCTTTTTTTTGTTTATATAGTAATTACAGAGAAGTCTAACTGGCTGAATGACCAAGAAACTCCTTTTTGTTTCCTAACAGAGATAGAATTATCAAGTCACCCTAGATTCTACTAATCCCAAATCTCATGAATAGGGTTCATGTTAGAGAAATTTTCATTAGTCTACTCCTTTGGAGCTCACCCAGTACACCCTTATTTAAAGTTCTTATGTATGGAACCAGTTGAATCTCTGATGCTGTTATAATCCTTCCTAAGTTCCCCATCGCCTCATTTTTAGTTTAGGGATATGTTCCTATATAACGAATTGGAAGGGTTGCCTGGGTGGTAAGGTTAGTTAAGCGTCACCCTTTGGCTCAGGTCATGATCCTGGGGTCCTGGGCTTAAGCCCAGTGGGTAGTCTGCTTCACTCTCTGTCCCCCTACCCCAGCTCATGCTCTCTCTCTCTCTCTCTCTCTCTCTCTCAAAATCTTAAAAAAAAATTGGAAAATGTCCATTTTTTTACTCATCTACAGGATGGAAGACCTTTATCTTTTTTTTTTTTCCCTTCCTCTTTATACTCAAGAGTTCGAGGAGGAGAGAAAATATGTTAATATTTATTAAGACCTGTGGGCAGCCCGGGTGGCTCAGCGGTTTAACACCGTCTTCAGTCCAGGGTGTGATCCTGGAGACCCAGGATCGAGTCCCACGTCAGGCTCCGTACATGGAGCCTGTTTCTCCCTCTGCCTGTGTCTCTGCCTCTCTGTGTCTCTCATGAGTAAATAAATAAAATCTTAAAAAAAAATTATTAAGACCTGTGTTTAGGCACTATAGTGCTAGCTGTGTTAGCTATTTCAAAACTTAAGTGAACCTGATAAGATGGATGCATAGTCGTTATTTTATAGATGAGATACCTGAAACTTATAGAAGTTGAACCTTTTCCCAAGTTTTCACATCTCTAATTTATAGGGTCAAAGTTTGAACTCAGATCTCTGACTACAGAGTCACTTCTGTACTATACCAGGTTGCCTTTCAAATAGTATTTGGAGGCCCTTTATATCTCTTCTACCATTATACTTGGCTTCATATTACAAAGCACCTATAGCTTTTTTTTATTTCATTTCTATAACACTTTTGACATCTAGCAAATGTTATTTCTTCATCTCCCCTGTCTCCTTGACTGCTTGTAAGATATGTTGTCTTTTTTTTTAAGATTTTATTTATTTAAAAAAAAAAGATTTTATTTATTTATTTGACAGAGAGCACAAGCAGGGGGAGCAGCAGGGGGAGAGGGAGAAGCAGGCTCCCCACTGATTGGGGAACCTGACACCAGGCTGAATCCCAGGACCCTAGGATCATGACCTGGGCTAAAGGTAGACGTTTAACCCACTGAGCCACCCAGGTGCCCCAGAAATGTTGTTCTGACTGAACTGAGCCAAACCTTGTATTCAGAAAACTTAAGTGTCTCTCTTCTGGGCTACCTAGTCAGTAATCCTCTTATGTAACTTTAAATGTTACTCAACAATAATCACCTACCTTATAAACATAGGTCTTTAAAGTATCTAAGATGACCATATGGCTCCATGGCTCCATGATCCATTGTTCTACATATAAAATGAGTGGGACAGTATGAGTCCTATATAGCTAGTTCAAGGTGGTGACTCACACCTTCCTAATTATTTTAGAATACAGATCTCATCCTACTATCCGTGTTAGAGTTTACATTGTAAGTATATATTGGCAGTCCTTTTATACCAAAAATGTATTTTTCCTGACTAAGCTTGGTAATTAATTTTGTCAATTAAAAAAATGTCCCTTAAGGCTTCCAAGCTCAGGCTGTGATTACACTTCAGTAAATATTTTTATATTTGTTTGCATGCTCTAGACAGATTGGTGATTGCAAAACATGGTAAGGTATCAGAATTAATAGTTGGACCTTAAAATCCTGTTTCAGAGAAGAGAAGCAGCTTGGGAGAGGAATGAATCATTGTAAAGAAACAGGTTCATTGAAAGCAAATGAAAACAAAAAGCAAACAAACATGGCTATTAGCATATGCACACACATAGAATTTATTTTTTTATTTATTTATTTTTTTATTTCTTTATGATAGTCACACACAGAGAGAGAGAGGCAGAGACACAGGCAGAGGGAGAAGCAGGCTCCATGCACCGGGAGCCCGACGTGGGATTCGATCCCGGGTCTCCAGGATCGCGCCCTGGGCCAAAGGCAGGCGCCAAACCGCTGCACCACCCAGGGATCCCTGCATATTCTTTAATGGAAGGAATAGAAGTTTTTGATAGTTATGATTGACATAAATTTTATGCTTGGACTTATAAAAATATGTGAGAAGTACTTGCTCACGTGGAACACTAAAACCATGACAAACAGGAATGTCGAAATACTTCTAGAAGAGTGAACTAAATGTAATTATGTTTTATATGTCAGATATCATTTCTTTAACTTTATACATATTTTCTTAGAATATCTAATAGCATAAGGAATTTAATTGTAAAGTTTTGTTTTGTTTTGTTTTTTTTAACCTGAGAGCAAGCCAAAAGGGAAATATATAGAGAAAAACATGTTTAAAAAGAGATGGTTCCTACAGTGTTAACTATGGAGTGTGTAGCGTGACTCTGTAATGGAATATCGTGGCAGGGGGTATAATACTGTAAATAAGATGAATATGCCACTTGTGGATTAATGGGCAACCTAAAGAGTGGTTTTATTTACATCTATGTGTGAGGTTCTTTTTCATTTTGTGTATTTTCTATTATGATTGGAGTACTTACAAACCTGACAGTTTTATTAGGGAACTTCAAAAAAAAAAAATCAGTTAGTTTCCTTGGATCTTGCCTTATGTGTTTTTTGTAGAATTAATATAGTGTCATTTTAGACTTTAAAATCGATAGGTTGGAGGAGTTTTTGTTAACTTTTTCTCTGGGTGATATTTAAGGGAAAGAGGTTGATACTGAAATTAAGTCCAAGAAATACAGCTATCTTTTATATTTTGTTATGAACACTAAGGGGTTGGTACAGGCTCCACATGTATCCACATTGCAGTAGATTCCATTTTCAGTGATAACAATTTTGTGAATATAGGATGTTTTGAAAGGTTTGGGTACTGAGTAATATAAACAGTTACAGCTAGCCTGAAACACTTACAGGAGCTATTATCTGAACATTGTAACATGAGAACATGCAGTAAGGGTAAATTGTGAGAACTTTTTATAACTAATTTTTTGATCAACTCTTTAGGTTGCTGTGGATTGCCAATTAATATTATTATTTAGTGCTCTTGAAACTTCAGAAGTTTGAGACTTAGATTATTATATATTCTCTGCTTCCTCTCAATTGAAAAATGTGCAAAACACGTTCTTTTCAAAGGCAAATGGTATGCAAAAGTAAATTTCCTTCATTGTAGAGTTTGAATGGAACTAATGTTCACTTGCAGAAGATCAATTCTCAAATTCTATTTGTTGAGTCTAATTGACTTTTAAACAAAACTGTAAATTGTTTTTTTTTAGTATTGAGATTGTAATTTCAAATTTGATAGCCTTTTGCACCATTATTTATTGAATGTTTACAATGTGCCAGATGATGGGTTAAAGGCATTACACTCTCACATAAATCCTCACAACAGGGGATCCTTGGGTGGCTCAGCGGTTTGGCACCTGCCTTCGGCCCAGGGCGAGTCCTAGGATTGAGTCCCGCATCGGGCTCCCTGCATGGAGGCCGCTTCTCCCTCTGCCTGTGTCTCTGCCTCTCTCTCTCTCTCTCTCTCTCTCTCTCTCTCTCACTCTGTGTGTGTGTGTGTGTGTGTGTCTCATGAATAAATAAATAAAATCTTAAAAAAAAAAATCCTCACAACAGTCTCATGAAGTGTACAACCCCATTTTGCATACAAATAAATTAGAATTCAGAGAGAGGAGCAACTTGCCCATGTTGCAGAACTGGAATTTGAACCCAGACCGGCCCTATAGCTGTGTACTTTCAACCACTGTGGTTTGTGGTACACAGAAATTAGGGTGTGTGTGTGTGTAGGTAATTGAAAAAAGTTCTCTGTGGTGCCTATTAAATGTTAACAATTTATGGGATGCCTGGGTGGCTCAGTGGTTGAGTGTTTGCCCGGGATCAAATTCCACATTGGGCTCCTTGCATGGAGCCTACTTCTTCTCCCTCTGCCTGTGTCTCTGCCTCTCTTTCTGTGTCTCTTATGAATAAATAAATAAAATCTTTAAAAAAATGTTAACAATTTACTAATAAGTAGTCAGGATTTGGAAAACACAGAAGTATGAAAATTGGTTCTATAAAATTATTACATAGTAATATATTTTAGGTTTGTAATCTTCTCTCACGTAGTGTTTTTTCCTTTTCATGCGAGATGATAAAAATTAAAAATACCTCAATTAGCAACCACAAAAAAGTAAAACTGTTAATTGAACCTTGTAATCTCCTCTTGCTGTCTGTTAGGTTTTTCTTTGCAGGCTTTGATTGTGTGTAATAAAACTGTTGCTTAATTAATGCCAGGGTTCTGAAGCCTTTGGATGCCACAAAAGAGAGTGAAATGTAGAAACCAAGAGGTAGCATCAAATAGCTTTTCTGTCATGTTAATTTAGATCTGTCATTCTTGTCTCACTTCATGATATAAGGCTCCCAACAGATACTAGGTGAATTGAAGAGAAGCAATAGTGAATCTTGTCTTAGGAAAAACGCAAGTCATGACTGAGGCTCTCAGTAGGTTAATGAAGAACTGTTTTCAGACAATATTTCACCCCTAGTTTGAGCTGCCCTTGGAATGAATGTGGCTGTGTTCATGTGACCAGCATAACGTGATGCAAAAACCAAAGTAATTGGTGACGTGGCATCATGGCTTTGTGGTACGTGCAGGAAAGGCCCAGGCTAATGTCCATAGTGTACTGTCATTGGCTGAAAGGTGCTTGTCTCTGTAACCAGAGCACAAGAGAGAACATCCTACTGACTTGTATTAATTTTTATTTAGAATGCTGAAAAACAAAATGGTAAAAATCCCCTTGGAAATTGCTAAAGTCTCCTTTAATTATAGACACACTTTTTTTTTTTTTTGAGGAACCCATAAGCTTAAAAAGAAAAAAAAAATGTTGATAGGAAATGTTTTCATATTATCACTCAAAAAACTGTTTCTTAATTTTTAGAATGCAGAGTAATGAATAACACATAACATTCTTTGCTAAAATAAATTTACTTTTAAGGTGACTCTTTACATTCTTTCATTCTTTAATCCTCACTCCTTCATTCAAGGAACTTAATTCATTAGCAGGTTTTATATTTGTATTTTAACAAGAATGTTGAAATGCAGTGTTTGTTTCAGGGTGGGGAAGATTTGAAATCCAATAATGAAAAATGAAGTCCCTTTCATTTCTGGCTGCATTCCCAGATGATTGTGTGTATCACAATCACTGAACTTTTACAGCCTGCTCACATTCTGTCTGGATTGTGTAGGATTACAACATCATATCTAAATTATACTTTCTGACAGTATTTAAATGTGAAATAGATATTGCTAAGTGGAAACATTGATATCATAATTTCTAGTGATTAAGGTGTCAGTGGAGAAGGGAGTTTACAAGCATGGGAAAAAAGTACAGGCTCCAATTTGAATAGGTCTCCATTGTCCAGGGATTTATTTAATGCTAATAAATACTTGTTTTAGAATAGATGGAACTAGGTTAAGTGTTTACAGCCAAACCTTTCTCTTCTCCATTGAAGAGCAAGGTTCTCCTAGCACTGACCTACTTTGCTCTTATACGGTACTGTAGATACAATGGTTATGCAGCCATGAAGAGAAAAATAGATGAAGACCAGAAGAATTTTGTAGTAAGAAGTGCTTGGTAGCATGTTTCTTTGTTGGTTAGACATAATGTTGCCACAAATCATGAATGAATATTCTGAATTCCCTAATAATATAGCAGTTATAACCATTTTTAAGCCTCCTTTCTAAGTAGATATTTCTCTCCTGGCTTTCTGTGTTGTGAACTTTACAAAACTGGCTTAGGCAGCCTATTAATTATTCATATCATAGCAACAATTAAAGCAAATTAAAAATAAAAATCGCCATATTGCATTTAACTGTGGGCAGCGCCAAACTGTCAGCTCTGGAAGGGCCTGTGGTGTTTCCTAAGTTAAAAGTGCTAGAGGGAGCTCTAACCTTGTTCAGAGTTGTGGCATATGGGAACAATTGTCTGTATGTGGCCATAGGGTCGCAAGTGAAGCTAGAGGCTAAGGCTATTACGTGGCAAAAATTTAAATCTTTATTAGAACTCCCTGCTTCTTTTATATTAGAAAATAAGGATTAGGACTGCCTATTTGTAATCAAACAGGACTTTATTCACCCTTATCCCTCTTCCTATGAATATAATCATCTCCTTCTAATAGAGTATTCAAGAGACCCTGAAGTTGGCTTAGTGAATTTCCACAAAGTGAACACACCTGGGTAATTACCACTGAGTTTGTTGGGTTTTTTTTTTTCAAGATTTTATTTATTTATTCATGAGAGACACAGATTGAAAGAGAGGCACAGACACAGGCAGAGGGAGAAGCAGGCTCCCTGCAGGGAGCCTGACGCGGACTCGATCCTGGGCCCCCAGGATCACGCCCTGGGCTGAAGGTGGCACTGAACCGCTGAGCCACCCAGGCTTCCTGAGTTTGTTAGTTTTTTAAGGAAAAAAAAAAAAAAGAAAAAGAACATTACCAGAAGCCCATTTCTGTCCTCTTTGTCACTCCCCTCCCAAGGGTAACATTATCCTCACTTCTGACATCATTCATTAGCTTTGCTGGTTTTTAAACCTCGTATGAATGGAATCATACAACACATATTCTTTACTATCTGACTTATTTCACCCAACATAATGTTTTTGAGAGTCACAGTGTATGTAGTTGTAATTTTTAATTTTTCATTGATGTGTAGTATTTCCTTATATAAATATACCAAATTTATCCCATTGGCCGTAGATGAACATTTGATTTGCTTTCAGATTTTGACAACCACAAAAATTTTATGTATATTTGTTGGTAAATATGTACAATGAATACATGTATCCTCTTGGGTATGTATCTAGGAGTGGAATTGGAATTTCCAGGACACCAACTGGCGTACCAATTTATACTCCTGACAATAGTGAATGAAAGTTCCATTGTTCCTTTTCCTCACTAACCAACACCTGATTTTTGGCTTTTTCATTGTAGCATTCTGACAGTGTGTAGCAGAATCTGGTTGTGGGCTTCTTTCATTTTTTTTCCATTGTCGTTAAAAATGAAAAAAAAAATTTAACTACATTTTTTTCAAGTGTATAGTTCAGTAGCGTTAAGTCTATGCATACTGTCACATTGTGTTTTTTAATTTAAATTTCCCTTTAAAGCTAAAATTGAGCATCTTTTTATATGGTGATTGACCATTTAGATGTGAAGTGATGTTCAGGTTTTCTGCCCGTTTTTCTATTGAGTTTTATGTATTTTTCTTAATGATTTCTAGGAGTTCTATATAAATTCTGAATCCAAAATCCTTTGATATTTGTGTTGTAAATATATTCTTCTACTCTGTGCCTTGTCTTTGCACTTTTATTAATGTTGTCTACTGATGAACAGAGGTCCTTTAGTATAGTCTAATTTATCAATCTTTGCCATATATAGTTAGGATTTTTACGTTCTACTTAAATCTGTGCCTACTCCACTGTCTTGAAGATACTCTGTTTTCTTCTAAAATTGTTATTGTTTTACCTTTTACATTTGGATGTACGATCCATTTGATTTTTGTTTGTTTGGGTATTATTAGGTAGAGGTAAGAGTTCTTTTTTGTTGGTATGTGATAATCCATTGACCTAGTACTATTTATTACAATGTGTATTTCCCTCTCTACTGCAGTTTCCTTTGTCATAAATTACATGACCATGTGTGTATAGGTCCTTGTCAAATCTTGAACTCTAAGTTCAAAGCCCTCCAGTTTTGTTATTCAAAAAGCCCTCCAGTTTTGTTGTTATTCTTAAATATTACCTTGATGATTATTGGCTATTTGCATTTCCATATAAATTTTAGAATCAACTTGTCAATATTTACCCTCTATTTGCATCACCTAGTAGAGCACTTACACATAGAAAGTCTTTAATATATTTGTTTAAAAAAGATAACTCAGTACATTTGGAAATTCCTGGAATTGTAGTTTCTTCTGATTTCACCCAGAGCCTTTGATCCTGGCTCTACTGGGCTGCACTTACAATCTAATCACATCTAAATTTTAGTTCTTTCCTTACAGTTCTGTCCCCAATCATATCAACTAATGGTGACCAGACAAGTTAGCATGTTTTAAAATATTCCAATTCATAATTTCCCTTCCTAGGGAATTTGATAATGGAGTTTCGGTTAAAAGTTTAATTTCAAGAGATGCCTGAATAGCTCAGCAGTTGAGCATCTTCCTTTGGCTCAGAGTGTGATCCCAGGGTTCCTGGATTGAATCCCACATAGGGCTTCCTACGGGGAGCCTGCTTCTCCCTCTGCCTGTGTCTCTGCCACTTTCTGTGTCTCTCATGAATAAGCAAATAAAATCTTTAAAAAAAAAATTAAAGTTTAGTTTCAAAGTTTGGTGGGCAGATGCTGATGCAACCTGAATTGCTGAGATGGCTCTTATGTGCTAGTGAACAATAACAGCTGCCTTTATTGAGTGTTTATGTGCTATACCCTGTGCTTAGCATTTTACACATAATCTCCTGTTATTTCTTTTAATAACCCTGGGAAATAGATGGTAATATTTGTTCCCCTTTGCGGGTGAAAAAACTTGAGGCTTAAAGAGGGTAACCAGCTCATTCAAGCCTATGTACATAATTTGTGAATTGCAGACACAGGCTTGCTCTAAGGCTTGTCTGACACTATGTTTAAAATAGTAAGTTGTTTTACTTAGTCCTTAAGTAATAACCCAGGCTCCTTGTTGTTATCCCTAAGAATGTATCTACCAAGATGTCTTGAGTCTGTCTTTTTCCCTATCTCATCCCATATTGTCACTGCTATTCTGTAGGTCCATGTCCACTCTGATACCAGCCTATTCTCACAGCCTTACTTAACTTACAATGTATGCTTGTTAGTTTGTTCACCATTGAAAGATACTATCTCCATGGAAGATGTGCTACAAATTCTGTTTGTAACTTCCAGTGAAACTTTTTTTTTTTAAAGATTTTATTTATTCATGAGAGATACAGAGAGAGAGAGGCAGAGACACAGGCAAAGGGATAAACAAGCCCCATGTAGGGAGAACGATGTGGGACCCAATCCCTGGACTCCAGGATCACTCCAGGCCGAAAGCAGGCACTAAACCGTTGAGCCACCTGGGCTGTCCACTTCCAGTGAAACTTAATCTTTCAAATGGAAATTAAGGCCCAGTTCTTTTCCATATTTATTTATCTTTTTATTACAGTAGCTAATACACCCCCTTGACCTTGAGGACACTTGATGGCTTTTGGAATTTGAAAGATAAAGGTCTCTAAGATAGAGTGAGCTATGGGCTATATAGTGCTGAAAATTAAACTTGTAGAGAACAACAGATCATGAGCACTATAACCTTGATAAAGCATTGAGAAGATCCCAATAGGTTTTTCATATCTATTCATGTAGCCCTACTATTTTGATTTGCCCCTAAATAAGACAAGTCAGTGTGTTACATTGATAAATTTTTTTACTAATGCATGAAGGGATTTTTAATAGAGAGATACATTCATTTATTGACATTTTTCTAGAAAACCTTTCCTTAAATATTGGCAACCATGGAGAGAGTAGATGGAGGAAATGAGAGTAAGTATGAAAGAATAAGTTACATTAAGACACAGAAAACTTCAAGATGACATTATTAGGTCTTCAGTTTTTACTGTCAGCCTGAGAAAGGTTATTCCTTTTAAAGTGTTAATTTCTTAATTATGGAATATTTTAGCAGGTATAAAATTGAAAAGATAATAATGTTACCTGTGTACCTGTCACTCAGAATGATAGCATTTCATTGCATTAAAAATTCAATCATTTAAGAAAAGGTCGACATTCTTCAGATTCTGGAAAATATTGCTTGTCCAAATAATATTATGAAAATAATGTCTTTTCACTTGAGGGAATTTAATTCACTTAAATTCTAATATGTTAATTTTTTAGTAAGAAAATACAAAGAATGGATCTCTATTTTTTTTTTTAAGATTTTATTTATTCATGAGAGACAGAGACAGAGAGAGAGAAAGAGAGAGGCAGAGACACAGGCAGAGGGAGAAGCAGGCTCCATGCAGGGAGCCTGACGTGGGATTTGATCCTGGGTCTCCAGGACCAGGTCCTGGGCTGAAAGCGGTGCTAAACCACTAAGCCACCCGGGCTGCCCTGGATCTCTGTTTTAATTTACCATGGAACTGAATCATATATAGACTCAAAATCTAAAAGCCAGACTGAGCCTCAGATTATCCCGTCCACCTACTCATATTACAGATGTGGTCCCATGACAGGAGAAATTTACCCATTATCACATAGCTAATTAGTGATAGGGCTGAGCCATCATGCTGCCTCACTGTTGCTATGGGGCTATTTATGTCTGTCAACTATAGAAAACTTTTCATAATGATTTGTTTCCAGAGCATCCAAGTTCAGTTCCTTCAACAGAAAATAAAAATAGAGTAACTTCAGAACATTTGACACAGAAAAATCTTGTGAGAAAAAGTTGGTACCCTTGAGTTTCATATTTATAGGTTCCATGTGAGTGTGACACCCAGGTAAAGTTAAAAAGTTGAGTAGTAAACTAGGAAGCCATTTCATGCTTTAAGAAAGGCTCATTTTACAAAGAAAGGATATGATTTCTATTTCTAAATCAAGTACATAAATATTATGAAGTAACTATCTTGATTTTCATTTCTTACTGAGTTCATTTTCATCTTCCACCCCCAACAAATACACACACAAAATCCTTGGTGGAAGTTTGTCGTCTTCTGAAAAGAAATTTTTTGTGACTCTCTCCTCAAAAACATAAAAAATCTATAGTCACTGGCCCACAAAACCCCATTAAAAATAGTACCCTTGGTGGGGAAGAGTTAAATAACCTGATCATGAGCACAATAACCTTGATAAAGCATTGAGAACGATCCCAATAGGTTTTTCATATCTGTTTGCAGACTCTTCATGCAGCCCTACTATTTTGACAAAATTACATGGTAATAGTTTTTCTGCCACGTGTTTTTTGTTGTTGTTGTTTTTTGTTTTTATTGTTATTGTTTTTGTTTTGTTTTGTTTTGTTTTGTTTTGTTTTGTTTTGTTTGAGGTGGTGGAGGGGCAGATGGAAAGGGAGAGAGACTCCTAAGCAGGTTCCATATCCAGCATGGAGCCCAGCACTTGGCCCAGTCTCATGACTCTGAGATCATGACCTCAGCTGAAGTCAAGAGTTGGTTGCTTAACTGACAGAGCCACTGAGGCACCCCTTTCTGCCAGTTTTTGAGAGAGAGGAGGGTGGGTGCTGATGACAGCTGGAATTTCAGTCTGGTTTCAGTGCTAGCACTATCTTTGCTGATCACTAAAACTAAGTACAAAGTCTGAAGGAAGCAAAATGTACTCTGTACACAGGATGTTAGCTCTTTGGTAGATACCAGTAAAGTGGATTTTAGAAATTAGAGTAATGTATTGAGAGTCTTGTTACTATTCTAATAATTTCCTTATTGCTCTTCCCTCACTAAATTGGAGTGCTATGGGAATGTTTTGACAATTGCTCTGAAAGATTGGAAATGAAAAAAAAAATCCATGCGCACATGCCTTTTATTCATATTGTAGAACTTTTTTCCAGGTCTTTCTTTTGCTCTTCTCTTTCTTTCCAACTCTTATATTTGATGGAAACATCAACCTAATGGCAATTGTCATTCCTTTTGGAACTTCAGTCTTACCTTGATTTTTAGATTTTTGCATAGTAATTTTTTATGTATTTTACTACACAAAAACATTGAAACGAACCTTAGAAAACAATGGATTAAAGATTGCCACATCAGAGTACTTATAGACAAAGTGTCAGTGTACTGATAGTAGCATCTTTGTGGTGAGACAGGGGAACTCCAAATATGTTTTACCTCTGTACTCCCAAAAAGCGATATTTACTCTTTATATTAGTTTGGATTAAAAATTCAGTCTACCAAATATTTTTGAGCTTCCATTTTATGTTAATTTCTATTTTTCAGAGTTGAAAATCTAATGTGAAAGTGAAGATTTCTGAATATAAAATTATTGTAAAAGCAAAGAAGATTGTATTTGATAAAGCATTAAGCTAATTATAATCAACAACTAAGTATATTGCAGTCCTCCCTAGTTAGAAGCATGACAGTCAATGTCCTTACTGTGTGCCAGGTACTCTTCTAAACGCCTTTACATGTATTATTTTATTTTTAATCCTAACAGTAACCCCTCCAACTAGTACTGTAAGAATTCCCTTTTTACAAGTGAGGAGATTAAGGCACAGATAAATTAAGTAATTTACCCAAGATCACATATTGAGCAAATGGTAGAGCTGGGATAGAATCAGTGCCAAATTACAGTGTCATTTTTCAATGATATTCCGTTACATAAATATAAATTCCTTCAAAACTACATTTGAACTAGCTTCAGTGTGGCACTTGAGGTCTTGGTACTCATGTAAAACACTTTTGACTGTAGAAAATGTATTTATCCATCTGTACAAAGCAGTCTTGGTCTTTTACATTTAGTCTTAGTCATTGACTTGGAGCTTTATTGTCATTAAAAAGAGGAAGGGCCAAAATTTCATTTTAGAAAAACTGTTCACCTTACATAACAACTGCATTTTGAAATTCAGTCTGAACTCAACTAACTTACACGAGTTATTTTGATCACCTCTGCTAAAAAAACAGATGCTGCATCCAAACTAAGCTTCTCCTGGATAAATTAAGAAAACAATTACCCAAGTATTCTAGAGAGAAATGTCTTTAGTCCCTTGATGCTCCAAGGGTTATTAAAGTTTTACCTGAAGATAACCAATACTTCCAGAAGTTACAAGTCATTTACTTCATTCACTGCAGCTAAGAGAGGCCTGTGCTGCTGCCTCATAGGATTATTTCCTGCTGCATTTAACATGCATTAACAAGCATTTGGAAAGAGTTGAATTTCTTCTGGAAAGCTGAGTTGGCTTCTTAAGATCCTATCCAAAAATCTTGTATTTTTCTAATCCAGGTTTTAGATATACCTTCTCAAAGGCTTTCTTCAGAAGCAAGTGTTACCAAGTCATTGAGACCTTTTTATTGGACACAAAAATGTAAGGATTAGAGCACAAAGAGGAGGAGCAGTTTTTTTCTTTATTTAAAACTGGCTATATTTTCCCCATGTACTTTTAAATTGTGCTATAAGCTGTTTTCCTCTGGCAACCAATGCCTCCATCATTCCCTGTTATTTGTGGTAGGACTTAACTTTCAAATGCTAAAATAAAGAGGAGAATGTGAGGGGGAAGTTGGGGAGAAGACTCTTAGTGTAAACTTTCTCCATAACATAAATTTTATTTTGGTAATATTAACATTATTTAACATCCAGATGAGCAACCTTTATTTGAGGAAGTTTACAGAAAGAGCAACCAGATTCCAGACAATTAAACTTTATTACTCTGCCTGAAACATTAAGTAGTGGTTTAGGAAAATGGTTTTTCATCTTTTCTCCCTCTTGCTGTTTATTGTTTATTGTGTGGGAGAGGACCTGTTTGTCCAACAAGCATATTGCAGGTGAACTTGGTAATGCTGGGTCCCTGTTGCATTTGGTTATATTTATTCTTGTCCCTCCTCATCTCTCTCCACCTCACTCCTGCTCCCTACTTACCTCCCCATCTCTTCTGTAGCCCCTTGTCTTTCTCCCCCTTCCCATCTCTCACTACCCCTGCTTATCTCTCCCAACTCTTTCAGGGCTCACCTACCCCCCTCCCAGCACCCAACTCTCTCCTTTCTTATGTCCCCAGGCACTGTCGTCATTCCTCTTCCTTCTCTCCTCCTCCCTCTCCCCCTTCTCTCACGACCCTTCTCTCTTTCCCCTTCTTCCCTTTCCTCCAACCTTCTCTCCCCTCCTGCCTCTTCTGTTTTCCTCTTCCTCATCTCTCTCCTCCTTTCCACAGTCACAGTGATCTGTAATTCTGTATCCTCCAGGATCAGATCTTGACCTCTCTGAGGCAAAGGAGATAAATTTTGCCTGCCCTGATTAATTTGATGTTATAGAAAAAAAATCCTCTAGATGACACAGAAATATGGTCTTCCCCTATACATCAAATAATTGACTAGTATATATATTTTTAAAAACCAGAAAGATACATAGCCACCAAAATGTAATCATTCTTTATTTGTTGATAGTGGCAATTATGGGTAATTTTTATGTTCTTTGTGCGTCTTTGTTTTTCATATTGTCTAATATGTCTATTATAAATGCTGTTTTTTAAAAACAAATCAGTCTTTCTCTACTTGACCCCACTACATCCTTATTTAATGAAAAGGAAAATAAAACAATGAAGAATCAGATTTGTCCCTCTAGCAAGTATGAATTTGGTTTGCTATTTTGATGTTTAGTTTTCCAAATCCTTTTAGCTTTCAAATCTGTGGGCCCTTGGACTGCAGCATGAAGCCTTCAGTTATTGACAACTGTCATAGCACATGATGGATGGTAAATACTGTCACAAGTTGGGTTAACTTTAAGTCCTAAGTCTTTTCTGCCTTTCTCTGCACTCCCCAAAATTTAGTTCATATTTTATTTTTCATACTCCTTCTATGCTATGAGGGTGATCAGTGTGACAGACTTGCTGATTTGTACATAGATTTGTTTTCAGCCCTGTTACCAGTTTTAGAGGATAGACGGAACTGGCATTGGTGAACAGCCATTCTATTTTTGTAATACCTCATTTTTGGACCTTGTTTACTGCCCTTAGTACTGTTGGTTATAAAAGGCATGAATTTCATGCTGTACCTGGCTGTGATACCAACCCTTCACAGAGTTTAAATGTTAAAATTCCAAGTTCAAATTCAAGTTTGACCCAAAAGAAAAACTTCCAGATGATTTCCTTCTCATTGGCTAGCTGAGGTGTGGAAGGTGAACGTAAAATTAGATGAACTATTTGAGACAAACTCACACATTTCCTAGCTATAGGGTGTTCATTTAAGAAAGGGTTAAATGGTGGTGTAGTTCGTGAATGGTTTTCTAGCTGCAGGGGTTTTCGAAAAGAGATCTAGGAATTATGCAGTTAATTGAATTCTTCAGGCATGGACTTGAAAACATGTGCGTGAGCAAAATTCTCTTGCTTGGCTCCTAGATATGGTTCATACAGTGTATTAGAAGTCCTGAATTCTTTTTAAGGATTTTATGCCTATATATGCAGGTTGGACATTTTATACAATGAACATGACATTTTAAAAGACTTTACACAGTATATTTGTTTTCTCCTTGTCTTTCTCTCAGTTTGTTTGGTTTGTTCCTTTTGTTTTATTGTTTTCTTCCTATTTCCTCACTTCTCCAAGTCTGCATTACTGTGCTTTTTCCCATTTTTCCCCATCTTGTGAGCAAAGTTTTAACAGTACATAGAAAGTTAACTGCCTGGAGTCTTTTAAATATAAGTAACACGCAACCAGTAATAAGCTGTCGGTTGTTTTTTTGCTGCCTGCAAAGAAACATAAACACAGCGCTCATTTCTGGCAGGTTTTTACTGTCAGAGTTTCTCCTATTATATTTATCTTACAATTTGCCAGGGGGTGAAGTTATTAAGTTTTAGCAGCAGCCATCGATCAAGTTCACAAGTTAACACGATAAAGGCTCTGTGCCGCTCCGATCCGGGGAAATGATGATCCTCACTCGGTAATTAACTAAATGAGAAAGTTAAATCTTACTTGAGAGCTGGGAGAGATGAAAGAGAGGTGTTTGTCAGTTTCTCAGTGGAAATTAGAAGCAGTTTTCTGCAATTCCCTAAGCTGCTGCTCTGTCATATTTTACATAAGCTCTGGGAAAACGTCTTGTAATTAGTGCTGTCATGGAGGATTTTTTTTTTGCTGAAGGATGTTGGAATAATTCATTAGATTATCAAGAAAGGCTTGTGTCCTGAAATGATTAGCACAGTGAAATTTAAACCATTAACGATAACAAGTTTAGAGCTTGCTGCAGTGCAGAGGCACCCGGGGTATGTCTGTGCCTATTTCAATCATTTCTTATAATTAAACATTATGTCCTTACCCCCCCCCCCCATCACTAAGACCCATCCAAAAATCCTTTTAAGGTGGCGCTGCCTACATCAATGGGTTTACCAGCCTTCAAGATGTGTGTAGTTAGTAGCTACAATAATGCAGCAGTAAATTAAACTGCTGTGAGTTTCTTGGTTTAGAACAAAAGAACCTATTGCCCTGGAAGCTATGAAGTTGCATGAGGGAACCCAGTACAGAAACAAGAGCCCCACTTTTGAAACCTAACAATGTTAAGTAACTGTCTTATCTCTTTAACTGCCCCCCCCCAGGAGCCTGAAAATAATCAAAATGGCTTTGTTTTGATCTTGTGCATTTTTTATATGGCTTTTCCTATATTTAGTAAATAGAAAAAAGATTGTCAAGTGTCCAGTCATTAAATAATCATATATACTGAGATATTTGTGAGTTTGTTTCTAGTGAGTTTTATTTGAAAGAATTGAAGTGATTGTAGGCTTTTTCTTGTTGGTTATTAGAAACTAGTCAGATTTATAATGTGAACTTTCCTTCTGCTGAATAATATACCCCTTCCTGTCTTCCATGTTCACTAATCAGATCTGACATATTTATGAGTTCACCTAATATGTAATCATATTTAGTAGAAGCTGTTAAAATATTAATATAATAATCCCACTGAGAAATGTGATGTTTACTTCTGTTAAAATGCATGTCCCATTCTATATGTAGAGCCACCAATTTCTTTTCATTTGCACTCTCACCTCACCCTCCCTCCCAAAAGAGAATAGGATAATGGACTACTTCTTTGGTCACTGAAAGTTATAATATAGGTTTTTTAACTGAAAACCAGAACAATAAAAGCTATGATCCCACTTTTGAACACTCATTACCTTTCATTCTGTACAATTTATGGCCAAGTCCTTTGAGTTTCTCTTGAAATATTCTGTTAAATAAAGATAACCCAAATGCCAGTGGGCCCTAACCCTTCTGGGTTCCTCTTTGTTTCTATCCTAACTCTTTGAGGGCTCCAGAGCCATTCTGCCATCACCATGTCCCCATCTTTCTGTGTACTTACTTAATCTCTTTCCGTCCTTATCAAAATGCAGACAATACCATTTCCTTTGAATTTAATCAAGACAGTATTGAACTTCCATAAGATATTTTTACAAAGAAATCAAGGAAAAAACAAAAAACTTTAAAGTCAGTGCTTTTAGATTCTTATTTAACTAAAACTTGGCAATAGCCAATGGAAAGTATAGTTATAGACCTTTAAAAAATCCTCCTTTTCCTCCCTCGAAACTCTTGAATGTTTTACCTTGTTTCTTCTGGCCACAGGAACAAGAACCCTAGTTCTGTCCCCTTCCAGGTTAATATGCTAGATCAAATATTTGAAGGATCAGCACTATTGAGGAAGTAAATTATTACACTGAAGTAAATGTGTATTATAACCAAAATTTAACAATTCTCAACAGGTCCTCCTTGTGATGATAAAATATCTCTCTTCCTAGTACTTCCTAATCTACCTCCTTTAATCTTAGTCATGAGGACCTCTTGCCTGGATTATTTTATCAGCCTACTAATTGGTCTTCCTCTGTTCATTTAATTTGTTCTTGTTCTCCTCTCACCATTCTCTACCTGGCAGCTGTATAAATATTTCTAAAGGATAAATCAGATGATGTCTTGGTTGACTACTTCAGAACCTCCAGGGGTTCTCCTTTAGACTTAGGATGAAATCCAAACTTCTTACTGTGGCCCAGAAAACCTTTGTGATCTGGGCCTAGGCCACCTGACTAACCTCATTTCCCAACATTCATTCTGCTCATGCCATACTAGACTTCTTTCTGTCTTTCACTTGAACATACCTTTGTCTCCTTCATGTCTGGGGTGGGGGGTGGGGGGCTATCCCCAAATATTAACTAGACTGGCCCTCATATTCTGATCTCATCTCCAATGTTAACTCCTTCTGTGTCATTTCATGACCACCTCAGTTATATACTGTTCCCTCCCTTTTTAATATTACCTTATTTCATTATCTTGACAATATTTATTGGTTTCTGAAGTTAACATTTATTATATATTCTTCCTCCACTCCTTCCTAGAGAAGGTAAAGAAACTGTGCCACAATTTTTCTATCACCTAGAAAAGTGCCCAGAGTAGTCATTCAGTAAATGGTTGTTGGTTAATTGATAACTCTAAAGTTCCAGCCTTAGTCAAAGTTCTTGTCCTACCCATCTTAGGCTACAGCCTTATCCCCAGCACAACCCTTGCCCATTTTGTTCTTAGACTCACTCATCATCTTAATCATTATATCCCCTTTCTTCTACCATGGTTTCAATGCCAGAATCTTTCCTCAAAGCCCTTCTTGTTTTAAAGTTTTTATTTTGTCTTCCAGTGTTCATCCCACCAAGTGCACTCCTTGATCCCCATTAACTATTTCAAGCCCCCCTCCTCAAAGGCCTTATTAAGGACCATCAGAATCTTTAAATATTATTTGCTTCTCTCTAGTCATAACTGTTACTCTCTTTATCTAGTCCTTGCATTCCCAATTCCAAATGGTGTCTGTCTGGAATGTTTTTCTTTCTCTATTTACCATACCTTTCCCTGTGGTTAAAGCAGGGTTTGACTGCCAGCTAAAAACATCTATCATTTCACCATCAAGTTCAGCCAGTCTGTACTGCATCTTCCAACCTATACACAATACAGTTAGCAAAGCCAGCACACTTGATATTGCAGTGGTGGTGGTTAAGCTAGTTGATGTCTGCAAGTATATATTTATCCTTCCTGGCCCAGGCAGCAGCTTCAAATAAATTCATGGTAATTTCAAAGTGGTGCTTATAATATGTTTTGGGGGGTGAAGGTTGGGGGGAATGTTAGCCTTTAGCCTTTGAGGACTAAGCTAAGGACAGTCTTATAAATAAATACTTAAGTCATTTCATGTACCTGTCACCTGACAGCTTCTTCCTTTCTTTCTTTTGGAGCTAACTGTTCATTGTAAACAGAAAAGCAGAAGAGATGTGCAGGGGTGACAGAAAGTTAGTGTTACCATTAAACAGGTTGTTTGTCAGCTTTCCTAGACATTTGAACAGTAGTGGTTGAGTCATCAAGCTTTTGTTGGGAAAGCCAAATCAATTCTATTGCCACCAGTAACCATTACCCTTTCTCCCATACACTCTAATATACAGCCTTTTGATTTTTTAATAATTGAACTTTTCACTGTGCCCTTGTGGATTTTTAAAGGTTCTCAAATTGAAATTTTGCTACTTTTACTTAAGCCATTAGTAGAAAAATATGTATGGGAGAATGATAGAGAGAAGAGGCTTGATAACAAAGACCTTTATCTCCTGAACTCTCTATAAATGTAATATCTTAGTTACAAATGAAATTAATATTGCAGTAATGTTTATCCTTAGGAATACTCTATCCAAAAAAAAAAAAAAAAGGAATACTCTATCCTTAGTTTTACTTTTATTAAAATATAATTTACATACAATAAAATACACCTACTTTACGTATACAGTTTGAATTTTGGCAAATGTGTACAAACACTTGTGTAACAATCAAGCTGTAGAACATGTTTATTGCCCCAGAAACTTATCTTGCACCCTTACTCAATCAATTCCATCCCCACATCCAGCTTCAGTCAGCCACTGATCTGTTCTTATCATAAATTAGATTTGTTGTCCTAGAGTTTCACATAAATAGAGTCGTAAAATATGAGTTTTGGTGCCTGGCTTCTTTTGTTCAGCATCTGTTTGAGATTTATAATTCATATATATGTGTGTGTGTGTGTATATATATATATGTATATATATACACACACACACAAACTATTCCATTTTATAGATATCTCAATTTGCTTATGAATTCTTTTTTTTTCTTCTTATCAACTCTTGGTGGACATTGAGATTTTTCCAGCTTGGGGCTATTATGAATAAAGCAGCCATGAACATATATGTACAAGTCTTTGTATAAAAATACATTTCAGGGCAGCCGGGTGGCTCAGCGGTTTAGCGCCACCTTCAGCCCAGGGCCTGATCCTGGAGGCCGGGGATCAAGGCCCATATCGGGCTCCCCGCATGGAGCCTGCTTCTCCCTCTGCCTGTCTCTCTCTCTCTCTCTCTCTCTCTCTCTCTCTCTCTGTCTCTCATGAATAAATAAATAAAATCTTAAAAAATATTAAAAATAAATTTAAAAAATACATTTCCATTTTGCAAGGGAAGTAAATGTCTAGGAGTAGAATTGCTGGGTCATATGATAAGTATGTGTTCAATTTTATAAGAAACTGCTCCCTGTGTTTTCAAGTGATTGTGTCTTTAACTATTACTGCCAGCAATATGTGAGAGACCCAGTTGCTCCTTATTCTTGCCAATACATGGTATGATCAGTCTTTCTAATTTTAGCCATTCTCATAAGTGTGCAGTAGTATCTCATTGTGATTTTAATTTGTATATCCCTAGTGACTAATGATGTTGAACATCTTTCCATGGGCTTATTGGCCATCCGTATTCTTTTCTTATGAAATGTCTAATCAAATTTTTGGCTCATTAAAAAAAGACTAGGGTTATTTGTTTTCTTTTTTAAGTTCTAGGAGTTCTTTATATATTCTGGATTCAAGTCTTTTGTCAAATGTATATATATTGCAAGTATTTTCTCCTAGTTTGTAGTTTGTATTTTTATTTTACTGTTTATTTTATTTTATTTTTTAAGATTTTATTTATTTATTAATGAGAGACACACACAGAGAGGGGGAGAAAGAGAGACAGAGACACAGGCAGAGGGAGAAGCAGGCTCCATGCAGGGAGCCCGATGTGGGACTCGATCCAGGGTCTCCAGGACCACACCCCAGGCTGCAGGCGATGCTAAACCGCTGCGCCACTGGGGCTGCCCTACTGTTTATTTTAGAAACCAGAAGTTTACATTTTTGCCACATGCCATGTGCTTTTGTCCCCTGTGTACCAAAAGTTTGCCTGTTTCAAGAGTACATAGATTTTCTCCTATGCTTGCTTCTAGACATTTCTGTTTTAGCTCCTACATATAAATCCAGAATCCACTTAAGTTAATTTTTCTACATGGTTGAAAGTAAAGAACACTGGAGTCCTGGGATCAAGCCGCTTGTTGGACTCCCTGCTCAGTGAGGAGTCTGCTTCTCCCTCTGCCCCTCCCCCAATTTGTGTATGTACGCACGTGTATTGCTCTCTCTCATCTTTTTTTTTTTTTTTTAAAGAAAGTAAAGAACAAAGTCCACTGTTTCCATATGGATATCCAGATGTTTCAACATCATCTTTTGAAAAGATTATTTTGTCCTTATTGAATAATCTTGGCACCTTTCTCAAAAATCAACTAGCCATATGTAAGTCTCTGTGGAGTCTGTCTTTTGTTTCATTGATGTTCTACATGTTTATCCTTATACCAAAGTCACACTACCTATTTAGTATTACTTTATTGTTAAAGTTCAATGGTGTGAGTCCTCCATCTTTGTTTTTATTTTGCAAGATCACTTGGCTAACTTTTAGGTCCTTTGCATTTCCATTCAAATTTTAGAATCCACTTGTTAGTTTGCTTGCTGAATTCCATTGATACTACATTGACTCTTATCAGTGGATTAATTGGAAAGAGTGAACATCTTAACCATATTGAGTCCCATTTGTGAAGATAGTATCTCTTTCCATTTATTTAGAACTTTTAAAATTCCCCTTAGCACTGTTCTGTTGTTTTCACTTTTATAGGTATTAACACATATGTTGTAAAGTTATTCCTAAGTATTATAGTTTTTCAAATGCTATGGTAAATTGTATAGGCAGACAGTTTTTAAAGGTACATTTCAAAAAAAAATAAATAAATGAGTGGGGCTAGTGACCCAGCAAAAGGAACACAAGGCAAGGTTTATAAGGCTCATGATAATCTGTTTCTTGATCAAGATGCTAGTTACATGGGTATGTTGACATTTTGAAAATTCATCAACACTTGAGATTATGCACTTTTATGTGTATTATACTGCAGTGAAAATTAAGATAGAAAAATATATATTATGAGTGCCTGGGTAGCTCAGTCAGTTTAGTATCTGCCTTTGGCCCAGGTCGTGATCCCAGGGTTCTGGGATCAAGTCTCGCATCAGGCTCTTTGCTAGGCTTCTCCCTCTTACTCTGCCTTTCCCCCTGCTTGTGTGTGCGCGCGCTCTCTCTCTCTCTCTCTGTCAAATAAATAAATAAAATCTTGAAAACGAAAGAAAAAAATATATAATACCTAGTAAGAAAGAAGGATGAATTTTCAAAAGGAGAGCGAAAGTGCAACTCCAGCCATGTCAGAAGTTCTTTAAGAGTGTTGATTTATTGAGCACTTCACTGTGTGTCAGGTGGTGAGCTAAGCATGCTTTTCTTAGATTATTCTATTTGATCCTCACAAAAACCCAGTGAAATAGATCTTAGAATTTGGCAGATGAGGGAAAAAGAGACTCTGGGAAAAAAAAATCAAATTTTTTATGCCATGACACATAGCTAGTAAATTGAGGAACTAGAATTTGAAACCAGGTATTTGTACTGTAGGACCAAAGCTCTTTATGAAGTGTGGTGTAGTCGTTAAGAGTAAGTAACTCATTCAAAGTGATGTTGGATCTGAGCTGTGTGTCTTTCTACTTCATAAAGAAATACTCTGTTTTGAGGGTGGTAACTACAATGCAGTACCAGCTAGAGTAGCCCAGACAGTTAGTAAATTCATGAACTCTCAGTTTATACTTCATTTCTAATAGCCAAATGTTTCAGGTTCCATTTATGATTCAATAATTGAAAATATAAGAAAGTCCTGGGGTGCCTGGGTGACTCAGTAGGTTGGATGTCTGCCTTCAGCTCCAGTCAGGACCTTGGGGTCCTGGGATCAAGATCCAAGTCAGGTTCTCTGCTCAGTGAAGAGTCTCCCTCTCCCTCTGATCTCTCTTGCCCTCACTTTCTCTCAGGTAAATAAAATCTTTTAAATATATATATACTACATATACATATATGCATATATATATGAAGGTCCTGACTGAACTTTAGCTTCTGCAGTAGGATAACCAAACTTGTGAAATCCTTAGGCATATTTATCTGCTAATAGTCTGAATAACTACTGATCAAAGCACGATTCCCTGTGATTGTAGAAACAGCTGGTTTGTTGAAGGTTATAAATAGAATCATTTCATTACCATGCTGATTATTGTTCTCTGTTACTGACATTTCTGGTCTTTAGCCAGAAAACAATACCCTGGGTAGCATCCAGCTCCAGTCCATTTCCACCCTTTAAAAGACAAAGGGACAAATTTACAAAAGATGATGAAATGGGAGGTTTGGGTTGTTGAGATTTGAAGTGGCATTTGGTCAAGCTTGTACTCCCACTTATTCATTAGCTCACTCAGTCTTACTCCATATTTCACAAGTTTTCCTTTTCTGAAATGCAAACAAATAACCTACACAAAAAGCAGCTCTGAAGTCCCCCAGGGCCTGTGTCCAACAAGGTTATTATTAATCATTTTTAGTCTATATCATAGACAACAATGGCATTTATGCTAGAAAACATCCAAGTCCATACACCAGGGCTTGCTGCTTACAGCTCTTTCTGTGTAAACAGAATGGCTAATGCCATTTTTGAAAATATACTTTCAGATATGTGTATCAGGAATCATTTGTAAAGAAGTCTATGGGCGGAATTTAACATTTAGAAATTAAGCTAGCCTATGCCTTAGATAACAGAAATTGATTATCCAAATTTGATAGTTTTATGGCACATTCAATATGTCCAGGCAGGTATGAGCTCCATAGTAACATTGGCCTTCCTGCTGATTGGGATTGCCTCAGGCAAATATGCTGAAGATCTATAAAATTACTTTGAAAAGTACCCTGTTGTACCACTTTTGTGGTTATCCTTTAAAGAAAGCCAAGTTTCTTCAGAGTAGTAGAAGTTTCAGTTGATTTCTAAATCTTTCCATATTGTCCCCAACTTCATATGTATATGACCCTCATCTCCTTTTTTCTGTCATACCCCATATCCAATCTTTCAGCAAAACCAATTTGCTCTGCCTTCAAAATATACATTAAGTCTCAATTATTTCTGACCCCCTCTACTGCTACCACTCAAAAGGTTGTTCTCTTCCAGGGACTATTGTAAAGTAGTTTCTCAATTAGTCTCCTGATTTTCATTCATGTCTCTTACAGTGATCCTTTTAAAAGGTGTCAGATCATGCTAGTCTCAGACTTCTAGGTGATTTTCTATGTAACCTCTCTCTCTGTGTAGCTTCTCATCTTCCCGACTTCCCTCTCCAGCAAAGTAGCCTGAATTTCTTATATGGTGGCTCAGGGCTCTAAGAAGTAAGCTGCCTGGGCTCAGGAGTCCTAGAATGTCACTTTCTCCATATTCTGTGAGCCAAATCCCAGATTCAAAGACTAGGTCAAACTCTACCTTTTGATGGGAGGAATGGCATTCATATTCAGGGAGGGATGGAGTTGTTTCAACCATCATTGGAGATAAGCTACCACCACCTACATGACCTAGATGAGCTGACTTGAATTACTACAACTTTTCTTCTCCTTGTTCATTTGTTTCAAACTATCCTGGGCCTCTTGAATGTTCCTTGAATGTACTGACTGCCACCCAGGACCTTTGCCTTCAAATTCCCTTTGCCCTAGACGTTTCTCCCCCCATGTAGCAAAATGTCTAGTTCCCTCATTTCCTTCATGTCTCAGTTTAAATGTCATCCCTTCGGGGAAACTGTCTCTGACCGCTTGGACTTAAATAATTATATTGGTTTTTTGTGTTTTTTTAATTGCTACTTAACAGATTACCAAGTTAAAATAACACCCATTCATCAGCTCATGGTTTTCTCAGTCAGAATTCTGATACAACATGGCTGGAAGCCCTCTGCTCCTAGTATCTCAAGGCTGAAATGAGGATGCTGACCAGGCTGAGTTCACATGGGGAGGCTCTGGGGGAAAAATCCTCATATCAGATCATTGTTGTTGCCAGAAGCCAGTTCCTTGCCTTTGTAGGATTGAGGTCCCTATTTCCTAACTGGCAGCTCCCAGAGGCTGACCACGTCCTTTACCATGTGATCCTCCTTCTTCAACCATTTGGAGCAAACTCTCTGCTTTTAAAGGGCACACTTGGGGCAGCCCGGGTGGCTCAGCAGTTTAGCGCCACCTTCAGAAGCTCAGGGTGTGATCCCGGAGACCCAGGATCAAGTCCCACGTTGGGCTCCCTGCATGGAGCCTGCTTCTCCCTCTGCCTGTGTCTCTGCCTGTGTGTGTGTGTGTGTGTGTGTGATGAATAAATAAATAAAATCTTTAAAGAGCACATTTGATAGGTCAGGCCCCTCACAGTAATCTCCATATCTTAAAGTCAGCTAATTTGGCACCTTAATTAAATCAAAATAACTGTGTTTGTTTGAGTAGCTGAGAGAAGATGTATGTACGCCAGGGGCCAAGAATCTTAGAATCTTAGAATTTTGCCTACTGCAATAACATACTTTTTTTCTATCTCCTTATTTTTCTTAATAGCACTATCTACATTAAATTTTCTATGTATTTGTTTATGGTTTTATCTTACTGTACACACTACAATATAATGCCTGATGATAGAGACTTATTTTTTGTTCAGTGTTGTATTCCTAGCACCTAGGACAGTGTTTGACACATTGTAGATGCTCATTTGATGTTTACTGAATGAACTAATTGATAAAAAGATTTTTAATTTTGATTTCCTTTTTAGAAGGAAAAGGGTAGATTGAACCTATAAATGTTACAGTTAAGCTTTATCTCGAAAGGTACTAGAGTCTCAAATTATTCATCAGCCTTTCTTTGCATAGAAGATTTCTTATTTGACTATTAAAAAATAAGTTGTGAATAAGTAATCGTATAAATGTCCAGTAACTGGTATATACAAGGAAAAGCAAAATAGCTTTTTGGCTTGCTAGTAATAATAACTTAACATGCTTTCAGCTTTCAGTTTTCATCTATAGATCTCCAAATAATACCTTCCTGTGAACTTTTAGCAGTGGATGCGTAGTTGTCCAGCAATATTCCTGATTTACCAACTTACTGTGGTATTTGTGTTGCTTTCCATATAATAACAAAAATCCGATTACTAATGAGTAACAGAGTGAGCTCCATCATATAGACATAACATAGCTTGCCAGACCAGAAAATTATAGATTTCCCTCATTTTCAAGACTTACTTTTTATGTTTCTCTTAATCCACCCCTTCTGCAGACAAAACTTGCCAATGGCACTTCCAGTATGATTGTGCCCAAGCAACGAAAACTCTCAGCAAGCTATGAGAAGGAAAAGGAACTGTGTGTCAAATATTTTGAGCAGTGGTCAGAGTCCGATCAAGTGGAATTTGTGGAACATCTTATATCCCAAATGTGTCATTACCAACATGGGCACATAAACTCATATCTTAAACCTATGTTGCAGAGGGATTTCATAACTGCTCTGCCAGGTATGTCTGTGGGTATTTGTGAGCCATTAATTTGCCTGGAAGATATGTTACAATGCTAATGGAACTGGATCTTCATCTCTTTTTTTTTTTTTTTGAGAGTCTTTATTGGCTTGATTTTTACAAACTGCATCCTTTATCATGCCTTCTTGGGGTATAAATAACCAAAGTTACACTCTGGAAATAGAGACTCCTCTTTTCCCTGTCTTCTCCATCTCATGCCCTTCTAGTCATCCTGTTTTTACCCACTGAGAGATGCAAATAATATTTTTTCTAAGATGTCATATCAATAACATGTCTTTGTTTTAGTTTGAGTTTTTTATATGTCTAAGTTTTGTAAGATGCAAACTCATGTATTTGGGATTTGGATTTCTATAGGAATTTATCAACAATATTTAATTATAGAACTGAATAAGAAACATTTTTAATTGAGTATTTTAGAACGCAAAATATCTCAGGAGCCTTCTGACAGTAAATATGTAAACTCCAGGCTTTGCATTCTCACTGGTCTTAGTAACCAAATAATAGCTCATAAACTATATATGTTTAAATATATACTTGCACACACACACTTAAAATACTTTTTTGTGGGGGAAATGATATGATATTTTACTGAATGCTTGGTAGTGATCCTAGGACACTCTGTAGACATCAGTATTTGGGGCATATACTATCTCAAGAAAACCTAAAGTAGTCCTCTTTATTTTAGAAGAAAAGGGAGTGTGGAGGTGCCTGAGAAGCTCCGTTGGTTAAATGCCCAACTTTTGATTTTAGCTTGGGTCATGATCTCTGCGTTGGGAGATCAAGCCCTGCATTGGGCTCCATGCTGAGTGTGGAGTCTGCTTAAGATTCTCTCTCCCTTCCCCTCTGCCTCTCCTCCATGCTGGCATGCATGCACTCTCTCACAAAAAAAAAAAAAAAAAAAAGAAGAAGAAGAAGAAGAAGAAGAAAGAAGGAAGAAGAAGAAGAAGAAGAAGAAGAAGAAGAAGAAGAAGAAGAAGAAGAAGAAGAAAATAGAGTATAAAAGATGAGTGAATCTCTAAAATATAGTATCATTTTAATTTTTTCAGTTTCCTGATTATAGAATTTATAAGAAATTTAGGAAATTCAAAACAGTTTAAAATATGAAAATGAAATTTCCCAGAATCCCACCATTCAGAGAGTGCTGCTCATATAATATTTTGGCCTGTAGCCTTAATATTTTTTCTAGCTGTGTATGTTTCCTTCTAAAGCTGGGATCATAAGTGTTTGTAACATTGTTTCTTACTATGTTCTCTCAATGTATTTTCCTAAATGTTTCTTTCAAACATAATTATTTAACCCTTTTTTTTTAAGGTAGTTAAGAATATTTTTCCTATTACAAACTTTGCTGTGGTGGACATTCTTACTCACTAATCTTTTGGGCATCCTAGGAAAAAATAACAGCAGTGGGATTCCTATATTAATTCTGTACATTTCAAGGCTTCTAATACTTGCACCAAACTGTCCTACGAAAAATATACCACCCTCTGCAAAACTGTGTTACTACTTTGCTTAATCTTTGCCAGTTCTTTTTTAAAATTTGTTTTTCCAAAATTGGAATTTAAACCACCCTTTAAAGCAAAAAGTACCTATGTATAGCTTAGAAATAACTTTTTTTTTCTTTTTAAATAAATAACTATTTTAAGGCTAAATTTGGGATGCCTGGGTAGCTCAGCAGTTGAGCATGTGCCTTCAGCTCAGGGAATGATCCTGCGGTCCTGGGATCGAGTTTTCCATCAGGCTCCCCTCAGGGACCCTACTTCTCCCTCTGCCTGTTTCTCTGCCTCTCTTTCTCTATCTCTCATGAATAAATAAAATATTTTTTTAAAAATTAAACATAAAGCTAAATTTATACCTATATTTCTTTTGTTAAATAGAATAGACTTCTGCCCCTGCTTTACTCGCTGGATTTTGTTTTAGCCATACGCAAACAGTTTTCATTGTGTGAACAATCTTTGTGTACCTCATTATTGTGGTCTCCCCAATAACCAAGGCATGCTACTATGTAAAGCATATACCATGAAGAATTGAACAGGGGTTGATTAGACCTGTGTATCCTTTGCCCAATCCTGATGCCTGTGTCTGTCTGCTGACCATTTTATAAAATATTAAATCATCAGTCTAATGTTTTACAGCCATTTTAACTTATAAACCTACACCATCTGGCTACATTTAGTAAACCAAACTACTTCAAAAAATGCCTATAATCCATTAATGTAATGGGTTTCTTTGGAGTGTTAGGTGAAATTACTTCCAAAGACTTACTATACGGACATAGTGAAAGATCAGGAACAATTTGATGATAGCCATTAAAAAAACAGGAATGGATTTTGGAAACTTCTGACAGCGTAGAAAGTTTCAAATTTAAACATGCAGGGGATCCCTGGGTGGCTCAGCAGTTGAGCGCCTGCCTTTGGCCCAGGGCCTGATCCTGGAGTCCCGGGATCGAGTCCCACATCGGGCTCCCTGCATGGAGCCTGCTTCTCCCTCTGCCTGTGTCTCTGCCTCTCTCTCTCTCTCTCTCTCTCTCTCTGTCTGTCTCATAAATAAATAAATAAAATCTTAAAAAAAAAAAAAAAGACCTGTCATTAAAAAAACAAAAAAACAAATTTAAACATGCAGGAATTGTACCATCGCTGTTTTTTTGCATGAAGAACTAATTATTATATCTTTAATTGGCTTATAGTCATTTTCCTTTAATAAGAATTAGGTGATGGATGTCTCCATCTGCTTATGCTTAAATATGAACATGTGATGCCAGCCAAACAAAATCCATTTAATGCTTTTTTTTTCTAAATCTGCTGAAAAATGTGACTGATATCCATACAATTTCATAATTAGAATAATGTTTAAGCACATTTGGATTGTTGCTAATCGCGTCCAAGTGTGTCTTTGCATGATTCAGGGGAAAGGCACAAAATGAAATGTGGTATTCTCTTTCCTATTTGTTAAGTTTTTTGCCTCAGGGAGTCAAAGTATGAAGGAATCCTTCTGCACTATTTAAATCTTTAGCAAACCTTTGATCAGTAAACTGAAAGAGGAATAACTTTGAATATGTTTGTCTCACTTGTGAATTAGAATATCAGCCAAAAGCTTTATTACTATGATCATCCTATTTTATGGGGTCTATTCCTCTGAGGCCTCAGTACAGATTTGGGTGATAGAATATTTTAATTGGGAAGCTCATCCAGTTTAGGCAGTCCAAGATCTAGTTGCACTGTTTTCCGTCAGACATCCTACAAAATGGTCTCTGAAATTCTAACCAAATTATTTATTGGTCTGGGCTTTTTCATTTTTTGGTTAATTGTCATTTAGGTTTTATAACAGCAACTACTCTCAAACATACTTTTTTTAAGCATCTGAAATTAAACTCGAACTTAAACATACCTCTCTGTCTTTCCTCTTGGGATGTTCCTTTACCAATCTGTATTTCCTTCTTCTCTCCTTCTGCATGCCCAAAATTCTATAACCCAGCACATTCTGACTTAGTGCCTCTCCCCTAGTACGTTTAAAGGATATTTCTTTTACTGAACAGCTTTGGAACTGCAGCAGTAATAGAAACAGAATGAGAAATGGACCTAATATAGAGATTTGGGGGGGTCTGAATCACAGACTTTGAGATGCCATCCATAGAACATCCCCTAGTGCTGAAATCCATATAGATAGATGTGAATTGTTTTCTGGAATCCTTTTTATTTTTAATGTCTTGGGGGGTTTGCTGGTTGTTAGCTTTAACTTCCTTATCTAAAGGAAGATGGAAAATACTGTTCATTTCTGTAACCTTATGGAAAAATTATTGACACTCATTTTACCCAAGTTTCTGTTTGAAAAAGAAACTGGACCACACTAGGGACAGTGATGTGCCTTCAGAGCAGAATAAATGCTATTCTGTTTTCAAGGACTTTTTGTAAAAAATCATTCACCACCTATATTCTTCTTTGCCTCCACCCCCTACCAACAGCCCGGGGTTTGGATCACATTGCTGAGAACATTCTGTCATACCTGGATGCCAAATCGCTATGTGCTGCTGAACTTGTATGTAAGGAATGGTACCGAGTGACCTCTGATGGCATGTTATGGAAGAAGCTCATCGAGAGAATGGTCAGGACAGATTCTCTGTGGAGAGGCCTGGCAGAACGAAGAGGGTGGTGAGCCTTTTAACTTTCTTACTATTACAGATCATCTTCAGGACCTGCCCATTCAGAATCATTGGAATAACACTGGGAACCAGTGAGACTGCTTATCATTTAATATGATGTTTACCTGGTTTATAGCACAAAATGTAAAATAAAATAGTTGTACAGGTACTTAGCAGTTTTTCTTCTGACCACTCATAAGTGACATAATAATATGTTAATACTACTTTGTAAAAACTGACTTCTGTTGAGAGCATTTTGTTTTCTGAGCAGAAACTAGTGTCCTGACAAAGGGCTGTTGGCAGTTTGTAAGACAGATGACTTTAAATCACACAGAAGCCATCAGATACCTGAAACAGTTCCGGACAAATACAAATAAGTATTTTCTCATTCAGAAAATTTCTTATCTTTAATTCATGTCTAAGGTGGTTTCTCACCTTTGTAATCAAAATTACTTTTATACTCAACTAGAGAAAGAACTCTAGCCACCATTTCTTCATAAGGCCCACCCATATTTTCTCAAGATTTTACTGCTTAATCCTAAATTCCTTAAGGCATTATATAGTTAGCAACCTAAGAGATTTCACCAATTTTGCTGTTGTTCTTTTAACATAAAGGTACCATTTCATTCAAACTTCTGGAAGATACCTTCTATATGTACTTTGCTCTTAGAGGATGTTACTAGAATGTCACTATAAGAAAGTCAGGTGTGAATATTTCATAAGTAAAATAAAGGTGACATATTAAGTATTTTAGCTGATAGATATGCACCAGCAGCCATATGTGTGCTCAGGGATATCCTAAGCAATTAATTTTATCAATTATTTATCTTGGACCATAAAGAGATACAAAACAGTTAAGAAAAAAGGATTAGCTTTTCTTAGCAATTTTCATTAAAATATAGTTGGCTTCTTTTTTTTTTTTTGCATCTTTGAAATTCATTAATATATAATAAACATAATTACCTAAATATTATACCAAATGCTTCAAGAAATTTCTGTCATTCTGGCTATTAGGAAGACTTAAAAATTTCTCTCAAATTCAGTTAAATGAAGCAAATGTCAGGCAATTCTTTGGCTGTATAAAAATGAATAAATGAAAGCACAGTGTTATTCTTCCCAAATATGTTTTTCTTATTCTCACTTATTTCACTATATAGAAAAATCAAAACCTTTCATAACTTACCTTATACTTTGGAAATAAATTCCTTATAATATAAAGAAAGCAAAAAAGTATATAGTTGTATAGGATTCAGAGTTCATCATTTTGCTAAGTGTGTCAGGACCAGCCTTAGATAGAGAGCAGTTGCTGACATACATGGGAGAATTTTAGGGTAGCTAGGAATATTCCACTATCCCTCATGGGGGAAAAAAAAGGAAAGGGAAAAACCCTTGCTTCCAAATTGGAACATCTGGCCTGAAATCTCTATTACAGAGATTCACTCCATAGTGATAAAATATACTTTGCTCCCATTTGGACTGTGAATAACAATAAACCTTTATCAGACATTGGGAGTTCCAGGTTCTTTATTTGAAGGCAAGAAGAACAAGGAATAGGTGGCAGATTTGGACAGATGCATGTGAAAATGCCAAAGATAAGAGTAGGCTCCACAGTTTTAGTTGGGGGTGGCAGTAAGAAGCAAGATCTGTTATATTAGTTAGAAAGAAAGAAAACAAACTAGATCATTGAAAAGATGGCCTTTTGGCCTTTTAAGAGGAGTATATAAAGGAATGGCTGAGAAATAACCTAGAATCCCATAGTAATTATCACTCTTTCCTCTATCTATTCAACCACAGGAACCCATTCCTGTTCTTTTGAGTATCCTTCGAAGTTTAGACCATATTCCTGTCTTAAGCTACATTTGCCATCTTAGCTTAATAGAGTCCTGTGAAATTACAAGTGTCCACCCCATGAAGACCTCCTTTAATATCCCCTTGACTTTCTCTGGCTGCTTCTATTTTTAAATCTTGCCTTTCTTCTTGTGTTAGTGTCCTCCCCCTTAAAAAATTTTTTAATGTATGATCACTTTCTCATCTTCTTTCAGATTGCTTTACTAAGCCTACTGTGTCAATAAAATCTGTCCTACCTTTCCCCAAATGCTGGCTTTGAAAGTTTCCTCCAACCAAAAGTAAATAAATAAATATAATTCTCTAATGAAGCTTTGGGTTTAACTTCTATTCCACTGTTGTATTTTGTATCTAGATGAATTTGACAGTTCATGACAAGAACTCTGTCGTTTTTGATTTTCAATAATATTGAATGTGCTCTCTCTGCTCAGTAATGGTAACTCTTAAAAGTATAATAAAAGATCACTTGGGGAATTCCATTTTCTTAATCAGCAGATCACGTTTTATGATAACATTCTGAATTTAATATTGAGCACTTATCAGGTACTCACATTCTCAAAGGTATTAGGCATTTTGCATAGAAGTGGTCCATGTTGTGAAGGAGCTTCCATCCAAAAAAGGTTTTGACCTACAACACAGATCTAGACTGAAAAACTGGTTTTCAACACCTAGCCACCCCTTTTTTGTAGCACATTTAATTTGAAAGAAATTCAGAAACTTAAGAAAAAATTCAGATGCTTTAGCAAGGCATGAAAAATACATTGGGGTAAAAAAAATGAGATCAGACTCTTAGATGGTTTTTCTTTTCTTAGAATGTAGTTTCATTATATATGAAAAAAAATCTTGGGGTGCTGGTATTCAACTGCCAGAGATAAAAAGGAGGACAGGAATATACGAGGGATGGTAGGCCCTGGAAGACAATAAAATAGTTAAGAACATAGGCTCTGAAGTCAGACTTAGATTCAAATTCCAGGTCTACTCAGCTGGTTATATGTGACCTTGAACAGGTTACCTGACCTCCGTGACATTTGATTTCTTTATTTGCATAATAATAATTGTAGTGCTTCTCACCTCATGAAAGGATGTTGGAATTGAAATGATCAACTTATAATTATTAACCAGATTTAAAATCTCTTAATTCAAAATCTGTTGTTTGCTTGCGGTATGTTTGCAGAATAAGATTGTTCAGAGAAGAGCAGCTGGAGTGGCTCGGCGGTTTAGCGCCACCTTCAGCCCAGGGCCTGATCCTGGAGACCCGGGATCGAGTCCCACATCGGGCTCCCTGCATGGAGCCTGCTTTTCCCTCTGCCTGTGTCTCCGCGTCTCTCTCTCTCTCTCTCTCTCTCTCTCTCTCTGTGTGTGTGTCTCATGAATAAATACATAAAATCTTAAAAAAAAAAACAACATTGTTCAGAGAAGTGTACTTGTGACCCAGAATTATTTCATAATGTGTCTTGTTTGCCCTTTATGTTGATGTATCATGTTTCTTGCTCCTATTAGCTCCTCTTTAAAAACTATTATTTTAGCGTCACCACCATTGTAAATTTCCCTTCCTGTATTAACATAGAAGTGAAAGGCAGTTACCTTCCTGACAGGAAATTTTCTCAACTAATTTTCAAGGTGTATAATAGGAAGAGGGCAGGGGAGAAGCGCTCCTGGAGACATTGAACAATTAATTATATTGTAATGGAGCTATAGAGGGAGGAGTGGATGACTGGCCCAGAGAAAACATGATTTCTCTGGTGCCAGGATTACACTCAGAGGCATTTCTGCCTATCTCCACTTTGCAAGGCACAGTGCCAGTGAGAACAGCAGTTAGTACACCCATAGTGGGGTTTACTAGCTTCCACACCGTGTTTGGTGGGTTCTTAACTTCAGGATGAGGAATTAAATTTTTTACCCAGCAGGAAGTGATTGCCATTTACTGATTTTTTTTTTGTAGCAAAGATCTAGCTTGGGATATGAGTATTACAGAGATGTGCTGTCATAAGGAAGGAGATGGTAACAAATGTTGCTCACTGGAATCAAGGATAGGCAGTAAAATGCATGTATGTATGTACATAGCCAGGAACACACCTGTGAAAGAATGTCATGCCTTAGACTTGACAGCACAGTGCTCTTAGGCATCTTTTCATCTTCTTCTATACCTACTGCTGGGTACTCCTTTGTTCCTTTCGCTTGCTGTCAAAATGAATTGCTCCTTTAAAGCTTAGCTACACCAATAACCATCAGCCTGGGTGCCTGAGCTGCCACTACACCTTACCCCATGTAAATGAAGACTAGAAAACATGATCCCCAACACAGAGGCATTCTTAACTGCCCACAATGCTAGGCTTTACTGACATGGGCACAGCTTTACCCAATGGGGGAAAGAAAGAAAAACAAACTGTGGGGCATTTGCCCAGTTCAGAGGTAGTAGTTATCATCACTAATAAAATTTTCAAAAGATAAGACTAATGAATCTTTGTGTACAGATGTCTGATAGATCAGTTGATAAATTCTGATTATACGTATGCTATTTGTTTACCTTAATAACATTATACTCTGATGGCTGCATTGCAAATCATTGTGTTTACAATCAGTATTGACCAAGTTCCTTAGAACCCAGAAAGTTACTCCTTAACATAGGACTCCTAAAATTAGGCTTAACCTCACACCTTTCCAGGCTAGTTATAGCGATTATATGGAATTTTAACTGTGAAAACACTTTGGAAGAAATATGAATGAAGCTCCCTATAAATGTGTAATTTTGTGATTTTTATTGGGAAATATTTGTTTTTTTTTTTTTTTTAGGGGACAGTATTTAAATTAGGCTTAACCTCACACTTTTCCAGGCTAGTTATAGCGATTATATGGATTTTTAACTGTGAAAATACTTTGAAGCAATATGAATGAAGCTCCCTGTAAATGTGTAATTTTGTGATTTTTATTGGGAAATATTTGTTGTTTTTTTAGGGGACAGTATTTGTTCAAAAACAAACCTCCTGATGGGAACGCTCCTCCCAACTCTTTTTATAGAGCACTTTATCCTAAAATTATACAAGACATTGAGGTAAGAATCTATGTATGTATGTATATTTGGGTATTTGCCAAATACTAGAGAATCATCAACATTCTTCAGTAACAGCATTGTTTCTGCAAACCCATTAAGGTTTATTAATGTGGGTTAAAAATAAATTTAAGTAAATAGAGGAGGTAAAATATAGTAAATTGCCAGGTTAAAAGTTTAAAGAATGTTATAGCAGTAAGACTGTTGAAGTTGCACTTATTATCTGATATTCAAATATCTTCTGAATTGAGCCTCTTTGGAAGTTCACTAGTAGAAATGGCTACCACATATGTATGAGAAGCACTAAGTACATAATCTCATGTAGTACATATATAGCTTGCCCTCTGTTGCCCTCTTTTCACCAGGTTTATCATTTAATTGAGTTATATGTGGGAGAGTTCTAGAAAATAAATCTTTAATAGTTTTGCAAATGGAAAAATGTTATGCAGTTTTAAACAGTAGCTTTTTAAAAACATTTTTAGTTTGCCTTAAGGTTTATATATTTAATAGAGTGAAGCATTGAACATTTGTCATTGGTTGCCAAGAAGGTCAGATAAGAATTTAGTCCTGGTCCTTTCCTAATTACTGCCTCTTTACTGTTCCTTCTCCTCAGACAATAGAATCTAATTGGAGATGTGGAAGACATAGTTTACAGAGAATCCACTGCCGAAGTGAAACAAGTAAAGGAGTTTACTGTTTACAGTATGATGATCAGAAGATAGTAAGCGGCCTTCGAGACAACACAATCAAGGTGAGGTCTGTTCAGTTATGGGAGGGTAGCCGAATGAGCAAGAGTGTCCACATTAATAAAGCAGTCCAAGCATCATCTCTAAGCATTATTTCAAGAAAGTAAATGAGAGTTTTAGGTTCTTTTCAGTCCCAAAGCCAGAATCATTTCCTTAAAGGACAGTTACCTGCTTCTTGCCAGAAGCACGTCCTGGGTTAAATTCTCTTCTTAAAGTGCACTGAGTGTGCTATTACTCCTTTGGGCCTCACATAATTATAGGCTATCTCTGTTCCTTAATGAAAAGGATAAAGTCTGCATTAGTATTGAAGCCACATATATATAGGTGCTTTGCTATACCTATAGAAAAGAATGCATTCCACATTGCTCTGGGCTTTGATTCTTTCGGGGAATCAAACACGTAATAGAGCCAACAAGTCTCAGCAGCACCCCATTATCACATTGATCAAAAGGATCTTGTTTGCCATCCTAGATCTGGGATAAAAGCACGTTGGAATGCAAGCGAATTCTCACAGGCCACACGGGTTCTGTCCTGTGTCTCCAGTATGATGAGAGGGTGATCATAACGGGATCATCGGATTCTACGGTCAGGTAGAAAATTTCAAATGATCTTTTGAACTCTGGAATACCATATCTCCTCTGTTTTTTGTCATAGAAAGTTAGTAATTTTGTGTATAGCTGCCTGAACACAGTTCTGAAACTTCATAACTTAAGAAGAATAAACCATCAGCTCTCCACATCATTGTCCACCTAGAACTAGAAAACTTGATTTAGGAATGATTAAGGCAAGTTTACATTTTTTTCCCATTGAAGAAACTACATATTCTATTTTAATTTGGGGGAATCATCCATTATAGAAACTTGGTAAACCTTGCATTTGTTAGAAAAACCACCTCACAGGGAAATGATGTGAATGGAATAAAGCTTCCTTTTAGGTGGTTATAACTGTGGTATAGGCATGCATTATCTCCTTTGAAATGTGTACAGGTGAGCACTGCGCTCTCTTTGCCAGCACCTCCCATGTTATCCCTGCAGTTTTTAATTGCAAGCTTTATTCAGGGAGGGGCCCTCAATTTCCAGAGGCGTTAGTGATTTGATGACGCAGCCATTATGCTGCTGGAGTCCAGTGTAGCTTGAGTTCTGGGTACCAGCAGCACTGCTGGAACCCTCTGTTAGGAGTTTTGCCTTAAGCCAAAGGATTTAGCAAACATAATGCATCAAAAGTAACTTAAAAAAAAGAAAAAAGAAAAAAAGGCAGTTAACTGCATTGTTAGATTCTCTGAAGTTAAATGTTTACCATTCAAAATTATCCTCTGTGAATAGGAAAGGCTGCTCCTGTTTCTTATCTTTTGACTTAAAGGCATAGCAAACTCAGTTCTTAGAGTTATCGACATTTAACATTTATTGATGCTGTGGAGTGCCTCAAGGAAGCCAAAACATTGTAGAGACTAACATCATTTATAGGGTAAGGGACAAAATTATTTTCTAAAAATGGGGTTAAATTGAAAAAGGAAATGTGTTATGAAATCAAAGTAAAAATACAAAAATAGAGTAATCAAAGTAAAATATATCATTACACAAAATTCTCAAGCTATCCAAAGGTCCCACACTCTGCTGCTGGAAGCCCCCATTTACAATGGGATGGCTATTCTTGATCTTTACCCCCATTCAAGGCACAGAAATGGGGCCTTAGATTTAGAGTATAGCTCATCTTGGCGCTGACCTGTATGGTGAGACTGAAAACCCAGCATTATTAAGCTCGAATCCACAGTACTACGTCAGTCTGTTACAGAAGCTTCTTGGCCTATGTCAGTTCTATTTCCTGAGGGCTATTGATGGGACACTAATGCTACTGCTATTACTCAGATTCCTATTTTAAAATGTATCTCATTAAAGATAGCAGATTGAATGTCAAGTTTTATAATAACCTTGAAATCTGGGCCCAACTTATAGGTGATGGTGGTTACATCCTCATTCATAACCCTCATAACTCACACTCAGTAGTGTGTCTGAAGAATTTCACATTGGCAACATCCTATCCCTTCCTTTTCCTACTCTCCTAGTCCAGCCCTCTATCTATCAGTTCCGCATTGGCCATCAAAACTCTTCACCTCAGCTCAGCCTTAAAGTACACTCTGCTCTCTGGAAGGGTAGGGAATGTGGTGGTCAAATAGATTATAGCCAGGAACACCATCGAAACCTCAGATAACCTTCTAAATGTCTTTGTTCCAGGGTGTGGGATGTAAATACAGGTGAAATGCTAAACACGCTAATTCACCATTGTGAAGCAGTTCTGCACTTACGTTTCAATAATGGCATGATGGTGACCTGCTCTAAAGACCGTTCCATTGCTGTATGGGATATGGCCTCCCCAACTGACATTACCCTCCGGAGGGTACTAGTTGGACATCGAGCTGCTGTCAATGTTGTAGACTTTGATGACAAGTACATCGTTTCTGCATCTGGAGATAGGACTATAAAGGTAATGAGGCATTTTTCAGTAAGTCCCCAACTTAGAGTAAGGGAGTTCATGTAAAAATCTGGTCCAAGGAAATTTCATATTAAATGTCAGTGTAGAGTAATTTAATATTTAATTCAGATACTAGTCTATGTGTAAAAAGGCAACAAGTGAGACAAGCTGTGTGAAAATTTTGGTTGGTGTCTATTCCTATAAATAATGGTGAGTTTAGAAGGGCAGGGGTAAATTTAGCTTTAAGAAAATTTGTCTGCCAACCAGACTAACCCCCTAAGAGTAAATTAATTTGAGGAATTCTCATGTGATAGCAGCCAGGTACAAATTAGCCCTATGTTATTGTGAATTAAACTTGTCCTTTTTTTCTTTTCTCTTTTTGATTTGGTTTGGTTTGGTTTGAGAAGTTGACTTACTGCTGTTGGCTCAGTGCTGTTTTCTGCTTCTCCAAGACTCCAGTTGCCATAGATCTTACTAGTAAAAGCATCAAATCTACTGCCAAATGCAATTTCTCTTTTAGGTATGGAACACAAGTACTTGTGAATTTGTAAGGACCTTAAATGGACACAAACGTGGCATTGCCTGTTTGCAGTACAGAGACAGACTGGTTGTGAGTGGCTCATCTGACAATACTATCAGGTGAGCAGCAAGTGCCTTTACCCAGAAGGGATCACTTTTACCCTGCCATTCATTGTTAGAGAGAGGAAACAAATTTTCAAGTGTATGATATTTATAACGTTTTTCTTTTCTTTTTTAAAGATTTTTATTTTCAAGTAATCTCTACCCCAGCATGGGACTCCAATTTAAAACTGTGAGATCAAGAGTCAAACACTAGCTGGGCATCCCAGGTGTTTTTCCTTTCTGTAGCTTCTTCTAGGTTAAAAGTTTGCCACAAAAAAATAAAGTTTGCCCCAAGCAGAAAGATAGCACAGCAAAGCCTTTTGTTGATGGGTTTCCTTTCTATAATAGTTTTATTACCTGTTTTAAAGGTAACGAGGAAGTGGACAAGAGTGATAAGTAGATGGAGGTTGAAGGCCTTCCTCTTTAAATTCCTCCTGTGTACAGTTAAAAAGTGCTAATAACTAGCCAAAGGCCTTTTCTCTCCACCAATATTCTTAAAAAAAGAAAGAAAGAAAAAAGATTTGTTTCCCTACTAGAAATTGTACACTGTTTTCTTCACATTACATAATTATCCAGGGAGTTTCTAGCCTTTGAAATTATGAAGAATCCACAGATTGAAGTACTTTTTGGTGTTTTCCCTTCACAAAGATGAATGAGAGATATGAATAGAATTTGGAAGATTTATCAATCCTTTCCCTTCCTTCAAAAAATACTAAGATAAAAAGGCTCCTTTAGAAAACAACAGAGCTACTGTTAGGTCTAAGGAAATTTTCATTTCATTTGGATTGGTCCAAAAGCATATAGTTTTAAGATTTTATTTTTTTAAAGTAATTTCTATACCCAACATGGGGCTCAAACTCAAGCCTGAGATTAATCAAGAGTTGTACGTTCTTCTGACTGAACCAGCCAGGTGCCCCCAGTTTTTTTAATTAGCATGTAAGCATTTTTGAGAACTTGCTTTTGTTTCCATTATAGAGAAAAATTGTCCTGGACAATGGGTGAAAAGAGAAAGTGTCATTAGTAACAGAGGTGGACATACTTTGTGAGGGCAGGATATCACTGACACTATGTATCTCATTCTTTTTTTAAGATTTTATTTATTTATTCATAGAGACATAGAGAGAATGAGAGACAGAGACACAGGCAGAGGGAGAAGCAGGCTCCTCACGGGGAGCCCGATGTGGGACTCGACCCCAGGTCTCCAGGGTCACGCCCTGGGCTGAAGGAGGCATTAAACCGCTGAGCCACCCGGGCTACCCCATGTATCTCATTCTTACTGGTGATTTCAGGAAGCATTACTTTTCTTTTCTTGGTCATTTCCTTCACAGGCAACTGGGTACATTGAATTCATCCTTTTTATGCCTTGGAGACCCTGGTTACAGACTTATATAAAGCATTGTGCTTTGAAAATATATATTTCATTTTAACTTAAATCATACATTTTTCTGTCTGAGTTATACAGCAGAAAGGAAATAAATTACATTGAAAGCAATACATTTGGTATGAGTATTGATTGATTTTATTTTTGTGGAATTTTTTGAAGACATATGAAGTGTATTATAACATGCCAAGCTTAGAAAAGAATACATGAAAATTCACTTGACTCAATTTTCTCTTCCAGATTATGGGACATAGAATGTGGTGCATGTTTACGAGTGTTAGAAGGCCACGAGGAACTGGTGCGTTGTATTCGATTTGATAACAAGAGGATAGTCAGTGGGGCCTATGATGGGTGAGTTTGCTAACAGGGTTTAAAAAACAAAATGTACATCTTGATTCCTCCTACTGGAGGATGTTAAATACAGTATTTCCCTGACTCTAAAAGATTATAGATTTTACAGAAAGGATCTGATACAATATTTCTTGTGTCTCATCTATGTATTCCCCTCTCCTTTGTTTACTTTTCTAAGATATTTTTCCCAGTCATTTAATTGCACTTGTTTCCTGGTGATTTTCATTAACAGTTTAGTTATTTAGTTATGCATTCATCTGTTTTGATTCACCTATAAAGCAAAGAACTAGGAAAACACAGTATGCCAGGATATGTGTGTAAAATAATGACTTATTAATAAAACTGAAATATTGGAGGCAGTATCTTTGGGGCATAATGTGGTAGGCTCTTGAATTTGATGTCTTTGAGTAATTCCTAAAAGCGCAGCTCTCTTGTCTTCACTTCTCTTAACATTTTAGTGACAAGTTCAGTAATCTTTATTTTCTTCGGTCTAATTTCCAATGGTTTTAAAATCCATTCATGTTGTGAATGGATCCCATGTCCGGCAATGCTAAGCACATAGTAAACTCACATAAAAGTGTATTTACTTATGAAGGCCTCTTTATTATTTCTTCTTGTCAGGATGCCTGACATGAGGGAGTGGAAGGCTATAGTTCACATCTTGGCAGCTTTTTAAATATTAGAAACTACCTTACTACATTACCTTAGTTTAGGAGCTGGCAGTGATTAAGACAACTCATACAGTAGGAACAGACCATTTTCTCTGCTTTGAGTCATCCATCACTGTTCTACCTGTGGGAGATTGTTCAGGGTGTGAGAACATACTCCAGTTACATGGTATTTTCTGATTGCCCTGGTTTTTATCTGTACCCACCTTTCTTGGGTTTTGTCTGTTATTTACCTTGAGGAGACATGACCATATGTTTGGTTCTTGGAAGAGCTAAACTTTTCTTATTTTAATCAAAATATGGGAATTTGTATAAACTCCAGAGTATTTCAATGGGCTCTAGTCCTCTGGTTCAGGTTACCTGGGCCATTCTTAGAATTGACCAGAAAGAAGATACTTCACAATTGTAGGTTTCTAGGTCTAAGTGATCTCTTCTATCAGTCTTTAAGAGTCTAATATATAAGATCTCTTCCTGGCCCCAAAGTATGGTATAACTTTACCATTCACTTAAGCTTGGTTAGAGCTAACCTATTTCTCATTTTTAGGTTAAACCTGTACATTTTTCCCCTGTTAAGACCAATAACCTCTACCCAAGAATGAATGCAAAAACCAAGTCTCCAAAACAAAAAAAAGTTCTTATATATTCTTGTGAGCTGCATTTATCATATAAATTACATTCATCAAAAAAAAAATTACATTCATCATACCTATTTATTGCCATGACTTTTTGCTATTTTTCCCATGGTCCCTTAATTTTGCTTTTAATTAAGATTTTTGTCCCCTTTTGGATCTTTAGAAAAATTAAAGTGTGGGATCTTGTAGCTGCTTTGGACCCCCGTGCTCCTGCAGGGACTCTCTGTCTACGGACCCTTGTGGTAAGAACCTTGCTGTTTAGAGGGGGTTGGGGAACAGGAAGGGAAAGAAATGAAACATTGATGTGGTATGGAATACAGATCTGGATTTGATAGTTAGAAGCTCACGAAACCTACTACTAAGTGGAAAGGCAACTAATACATGACAATAAAATATGTTTTTTTAGCGCCTTTCATCCAAAAGTGCTTTAGAGACTATGTATAGAAAGGAATGTGGCAGCTGTTTAACAGCTGCACAGCAACTCTACACCATAGTTTAGTACAGGAAGTGAATAAGGATTCTGTATCCACCAGAAACAGTAGGGGGTACTTAGGGAGAGAGAACATAATTACTCAAATTGGAACCTGTCCAGAAGCTGAGGACCTACACACCTGTGCCTGCAAAAAGTGTCATGGGAGTCTGTGTGAACCCCCGGTCAGCCCCCTGGCTCTGCAGCCTATTCAAGGCATGCTGCCTCCAGCAACATGAATCCCATCTCTTTTATTCCTTGCCATAAACATCTTGACATTTGAGGAAAGAAGTGACTCAAAAGGAAGAAAGTCACCTTTGAAAGTGCTAAATTCTTTATCATGGTGTTCACCAAAGGCCCGGATGAGAAAATGGCCTAAGGTTAAAAGCTGCTGCCATTGGAAAAAGAAAATTAGGTGGGGCACCAGGGAGCACAACTCAGGGTAAAGATGAGAGCTAGCATTTGAAGCCCAGTGTTCTGAATCCTAACTCTCAACATTTGGCAGCCTCTGCTCTGGAGAAGAGAGAGAGAGATGTTTCTTTGTCTTCCTGATTGGATTTAAAGCTCATTGTTGCAGCATCAGACCTACTTTACCTGCATGTTTCAGACATGTTTTTTAAAATGTATACTTTCATTCATTTAAAATTAATCTAAGTCTAAATGAGGTGTAATTTACATACAGCAAAATTTACCCTTTTTCAGTGTGTTTTTCTGAATTTTGCAGTGTGTAAACACCTTGATCGAGATCTAGAACATTTCTAACACCCCAAAAATTATACCGCTTCATAGCACTACCCTCTCCCACACCCCTAGCCACTATTCTGATTTTTGCCATTTTATGAATGTCCTATAAAGTCATACAGTATGTAGCTTTTTGCATTTGGCTTTATTCACTTCATTTGAGAGTCATTCATGTTGTTGCATGTGTTCGTGCTTAGTTCTTTTGTATTGCTGAGTAGTATTCCACTGTGTGAATGAGCCAGTTTGTTTATGCACTTACCAGTTGAAGGACATTTGGAATACTTCCAGTTTAGGGTGATGCTGAAAACATTCCCATACAGGTTTTTGTGTATACATACTGTTTTCATTCCTCTTAGGTAAATACCTAGGAGTGCAGTTTCTGAATCCCATCATAAAAGTGTGTGTGTGTTCAAATTTATTTATTTATTTTTAATTTTTATTTTTTTGTGTGTGTTCAAATTTAAAAGAAACTACCAAGCTGTTTCCCAAAGTGGCATTTTGGGAGTTCACAAATGCAAATCATTGTGTATTTCCACCGACGTAATGTTTGAGAGTCCCATTTTTCCATTTTTCTACATCCTTGACAGCACTTGGTATTGTCAGTTTTTTAAGAATTATAGCCATTTGACTGAGTGTGTAGCGGTTGTAGTTTTAATTTGCATTTCTTTGAAATTTTATGGTGTAGAACATCTTTTTATTTGCTTATCTTTTATGAAGTGTCTGTTCAAGTCTTGTCCTCATTTATTTATTGAGTTGTCTTAAGTTTTTAAAAACTGACTTATTAAAAAAAATAAAAATAAAAATAAAGATAAAAATAAAAACTGACTTATTGGTATGTAATCAAGATATTTAAAATGTGCAACTCAATAAATTTTGATGTGTATACACACCAGTGAAACCATCTACTTCAACCAAGATATGAACATATCTTCATATGTTCATATGCCTCCTCTAATCTCTCCTTCCCATCCCACACCACTTCCTGTTACTCCAATCCCCAGGCAAATACTGATCTATTTTTTGTGAATATTGATTAGGTTGCATTTTCTAGGTTTGCTTGTTTGTTTGTTTTTAAGATTTTATTTATTCATTCATGAAAGACAGAGAGAGAGAGGCAGAGACTTGGGGGCAGAGGGAGAAGCAGGCTCCACGCAGGGAGCCCAGTGTGGAATTCCCATCCCGGGATTCCAGGATCATGCCCTGAGCCGAAGACAGACACTTAACTCCTGAGCCAGCCAGGAGTCCCAACATTTTCTAGGTTTTATAAACGAAATCATACAGTACAGTATTTACTCTTTTTTGTCTATCTCTTTTCGCTAAGCATAGTTATTTTGAGGTTCACCCTTGTTGATTTATATCAATAGTTCACTTCTTTTTAAAATTGGCTGAGTAGGTACTCCACTATATGGTTTTACCATAATTTATTTATCCTTTTGCTGGTTGATGAAAATTTAGGTTGTGTCCATTTTGGGGCAATTATAAATAAAATTTCTGTAAACATTTATGTACAATGAAATGCTTCAGTTTCTCTGGGGTAATTCATAGGAGCAGAATAGTTAAGTTGTATGTTAAGTGTATGTTTCATATTTTTAGAAACTGCCAGACTCTTTTTTTAAAAAAATATTTCATTTATTTACTTATGAGAGACACAGAAAGAGAGGCAGAGACATAGGCAGAGGGAGAAGCAGGCTTCTCGCAAGGAGCCTGATGTGGGACTGGATCTCAGACTCCGGAATCATGCCCTGAGCTGAAGGCAGACACTCAACCACTCGCTGAACCACCCAGGTGTCCCCCAAACTGTTTTCCAAAGCAGTTGTATCATGTGACAGTGCATTAGAGTACCAGTTACTCCACATCCTCACTAATACTTAGTACAGTCTTTTTTTTTGAGTCATTCTAATAAATACAGGTTAACCCACCTGCGCTGGTGTGCACACCCACCACGTGGTGTGCGTGCCCGCCACCTGTTTACACGCTGCCTGGTGTGCACACCCACCACGTGGTGTGCGTGCCCGCCACCTGTTTACACGCTGCCTGGTGTGCACACCCGTCATGGTATCTCATTGTGATTTTAATTTGCATATACCTAATGTTAATAATGTTATCTTCTTATGCATTTATTTGCTGTCTGTATATCTACTTTGGTAAAGTATCTGAATCTTTTGCCAATTTTTTTAATTAACTGGGTTTCTCATTGAGTTTTGAGATTTCTTTTAACATATTCAGGATACAAGTCCTTTATGAGATAGGTGATTCACAAATCTATTCTCCCAGTCTATGTTTTGTTTTTCATTCTCTTCTTTTTTTTTTTTTTTTTTAATTTATGATAGTCATACAGAGAGAGAGAGAGAGGCAGAGACACAGGCAGAGGGAGAAGCAGGCCCCATGCACCGGGAGCCCGACGTGGGATTCGATCCCGGGTCTCCAGGATCGCGCCCTGGGCCAAAGGCAGGCGCCAAACCGCTGCGCCACCCAGGGATCCCTGTTTTTCATTCTCTTAAAAGTACCTTTTGAAAGTTTTTAATTTTTGTTAAGTCCAATGTATCAACTTTTTCTATTATGGATTGTGTAATTTGCAATTATATCTAAAAAAATCTTTCCCTAATCCCAAATCACAAAGATCTTCCCATTTGTTTTCTTCTAGAATTTTTATAGTTTTAGGCTTTACATTTTGTTTTGTTTTAAGATTTTATTTATTCATGAGAGAGAGAGAGAGAAATGCAGAGACACAGGCAGAGGGAGAAGCAGGCTCTCCGCAGGAGCCCAATATGGGACTTAATCCCAGACCCTGGGATCATGCCCTGAGTCAAAGGCAAACGCTCAACCACTGAGCCATCCAGGCGTCCCATAGGCTTTACATTTTGAGTTCATTTTTGTAGATCATACAGGTATGGATCAAAGTTCATATGGATATCTAGTTGTTCCAGCACTATTTATTCAAAAGACTCTCCTTTACGTGAGTCTACTTAAGGACCTATTCAGTTCCATTGATCTTTTTGTCTTTCATGGTGCCAGTATTATACTCTCTTGGTTACTGCAGCTTTTTATTAACTTTTGAAGGATTAGTCTTTCAACTTCATTCTTCTTCAAAGTTTGAAAAGGTCCTTTGAATTTTCATGTGAATTTTAGAATCTGTTTGCCAGTTGCAACAACAACAAAAATGAGATTTTCACTGGGATTGTGATGAATCTTGATCAGTTTGGAGAGAATTAAGTTCTTAACACTTTTTTCTGGTCCATGAAACAGTTATCTCTCTCCATTTGTTCAGGTCTTTAAATTTTTCAACAGTGTTTTATAGCCTTCACTGTAAAGGTCTGACACATCTTTTGTCATATTTATCCCCAAGTATTTCATATTTTTAATGCTATTGTAAATGATACTTTAATTTTTTGGTATTTAAAATTTTTAATTTCTGAGTTGTACATTACAAGCATATAGAAATACACTTTTTTGCAATAGTATACCTTTCACTTCTTTTGTCCTCTTGTACTGATCAAGACCTTCAATACAATGTTCAAAAGAATTGGTAAGAGTGGATGTCCTTATCTTGGCGAAACAACAGTTGGTCTTTCACCATTTTGTTTACACATATATACGTAGATCTGTGTTGGCTGTAGGTTTTTTGTAGATAACCCATTATCAGGGGATTAGCAAGTTTCTTTGAGTTCCTAGATTGCTGGGAGTTTTTACTAGGAATGGATTTTGTTTTATTAGGAATAGATTTTGCTAACCCCTTTTATGTGTATCCAAATGTTAAACCCAATTTTGCATCGCTATAGATCCCATGAACAAAAAAAAGGTTAGTAATCAAGGAATACTATGAACAACTCTATGCCCCCAAATTTAATAACCTAGATGAAGTGGATCAATTCCTTGAAAGATACAATCTTCTACAACTGACATAAGAGATAGACAATCTGAATGGGCCTATACCTATTAAAGAAATTGAATCAATAATTAATAACCTTACAAAACAAAGCATCAGGCCCAAATGAGTTCACTAGTGAATTCTACCAAATGTTTAAGGAAATTAAGAAATTATACCAGTTCTTCACAGTCTTTTACAGAAGATAGAAGTGAATAGTTCCTAACTCATCCTATGAGACTAGCATTACCCTCATACCAAAAGCAAAAAAAGAAAGAAAAGTACAGATCAGTATGTCTCATCTGCGAGCTCATTTACTTCTTGTAAAGAATGTAAAATGGTGCATCCTGTACAGAAAGCAGTATGGGGGGACGCCTGGGTGGTTCAGCAGTTGAGTGCCTGTCTTTGACTCAGGGTATGATCCTGCGGTCCTCGGATTAAGTCCCACATCCCTGCTTCTCCCTCTGCCTATGTCTCTGCCTCTGTATCTCTCATGAATAAATAAAATATTTTTTAGAAAGAAAGCAGTATGGGTTTCTGAAACTATTAAAGATAGAATTACCATATGATCCAGCACCCTCACTTCTGAGTGAAAGAATTGAAAGCAGGATCTCAAGGTGATATGCACACCCATCTTCATATCAATATTATTCACAGTAGCCAAGAGGTGGAAGCAACCCAAGTGTTCATCAGCAGATGAATGCATGAAAAAATGTGGTATATTTGTACAATAGAATATGATTCAGCCTTGAAAAGAAAGGATGTACTGTCACATGCTACAACATGAATAAAACTTGAGGACATTAAGTGAAACAAGCCAGTCACAAAAGACAAATACTGTATTCTTCCACTTACATGAAGTATCTACAGTAGTCAAACCCAGAAAGTAGAATGATGGTTCTCAGAGGTTGAGGGGGAGAGAAATAGAGAATTGTTGTTTAATGGATATAGAATTTCAGTTTTGCAAGATGAACAAGTTCTGGAGATTGATTGTACAACAGTGTAAATGTACCTAGCAACACTGAACTGTACACTTAACAATGGGTAAGATAGTAAATTTTATGTGGTTTTTACCATAATTCAAAATAAAGTATTAGATAAGGTAATAGGCAAACACAATTGTATGACTAAGGTGAGTTTATTAGGCAGGATTTTTTTGGTAATATTTCAAACACTTTCCTTAAAATCTAAGTGTAGTCTTGTCACTCTCCCTATATTTAGTTATTTCACAATAAAGAAAATTTCTAAACTCATTTAAAAGACAGCAGTATGCCAATAAAATGAAGTAACTCTTTAAAAAAATTCTTGTAGTGCCTGGGTGGCTTAGTTGGTTAAGCATCTGCGTTCAGCTCAGTTCATGAACTCAGGGTCCTGGGATCCAGCCCCACATTGGGCTGGCTGCTCAGTGGAGAGCCTGCTTCTTCCTCTCCTCCCTGCCTGTGCATGTGTTCTCTCTCCCTCTCTCAAATAAATAAAATCTTTTAAAAATAAAATAAATCCTCATCAAAGTATTAGCAAACTAAATCCAACAACACAAAAATACACATATACACCATGACCAAGTGGTATTTATTCCAGGTATACAGAACTGGTTTAATATTCAAAAAAAAAAATCAACTATTTAATTCACATCAGAAAGCTAAAGAAGAAAAATCACATTGTTATATAAGTACATGCAGAAAAGGCATTTGGCAAAATCCATTATCCATTCATGATAAAAACTCTCAACAAGCAGGAATAGAGGGGAACTTCCTCAATTTCATAAAGAAAACTGCAAATTGAAACTCCAATAACATACCACCATGTCTAAAATTTAATAGATTGACAGCATGAGTTTGTTGGTGAAGATGTGGAGCAACTTGAACTCTGATATATTGCTGGTGGGAGTATAAATTGGCACAGCTTTTATAAAACTGAAAAAGTAAATAAAACTGTTTCTCTATACATGCTGAAGCTAAATATATACCTACTTCATAGCCCTGCAGTTCTAGGTGAAATGAAAGCATATATCCTTCAAAAAACATGGGCATAAATGTTCAGAGCAGCTTTATTAAATAGCCAAAACTACAGTCAGCCTTTATGTCTGCCACAGGAGAAAAGATAAAATGCAGTGTGTTCATATAAGGGCATGGCAACCAGTAATTTTTAAAAAGACCATTACATGCAGTAACAAAAAGGCACCTTGCATTGTTGAGTAAGAAAAACCAGGCACCAGAGAATACATGCTATATGAGTGTATTTATATGAAATTCAGGAACAGAAATCCATGAATTCACGATGAAAGCATTGGGATGAAGGTAGTATTGAGAAGGAAGGAGCATGAGAGCACTTTCCAGGGTGCTGGAAATATTCTACATCTTGATCAAGGTGGTAGTTACTGCCAGTGTGTGCTAGAGCAGGCTTGTACCTGCTTATGAAAGACACTTGTCAGGCTTTCAGGAATTTTACCTCACATGGGTAGTTTGAAATTAGGCACTGTAGGAATTTTTACAGCATAAAAATAGGTGAATACTTTTACAAATTGGGGATAATTAGTTGATAAACATTTACCAGCACACCTCGTATTACTGCTCATCAATTCTTGGCTTCTGATTGTAGAAGAATCCAACAGATACAGAAAGACCAGGAAGGTACTGAGGAATGTTCTCATTCAGCCTAAACCAAGGAGAGTTAGCAGTGAGAAGCTAGCATACTCTTTGGCATGGCTCAGGTCTAGTGAATATAACTTTGTACAAAATCAGCTACCCAATATTTGACTTTTTCCATTCTGCCTTTACTCCAAATTGCTTTTTCTCTGTTCTTGAAACAGCTAAATATTAGAGAAAATTATCATCATACCGTAGTCTTTCTATAGACTTCTTTTGATATGTTGCTGAATTTGGGTCCTTTTGATTTTGAGTAGTTCAAAAGTTTTTGTTTCTGCTGCTTTAGGAGCATTCTGGAAGAGTATTCCGACTCCAGTTTGATGAATTCCAGATTGTCAGTAGTTCACATGATGACACAATCCTCATCTGGGACTTCCTAAACGATCCAGCTGCCCAAGCTGAACCCCCTCGCTCCCCTTCTCGAACATACACCTATATCTCCAGATAAATAATCATACAGTGACCTCATACTTGCCCAGGTACGAAAAAAGAATTGTATACATAGCACTGTGAGTGGGAGATGGAATATTGGCTGTTGCTAGCCCTCCAGTTCCTATAAAGCAGGTGAAGCCAACATGAGACAGGGTTGGGGCTGCACACTGGACAGTGTCTTTCATCAAGGTAGCTAGTTCTAGATGATTTTTGATCTAGATCTAAATAATCTTTGTGTAGTAGAAAGAATAATTTCTGCCCCAGTTACCTAATAGGATTGTTAAAATAATATTTAAAGCAGCTTCAAAACTAAGAGTAATGACCTATAAGCCTGTGACTTTGTAGTTCCTAGATCAAACCAGTTTATGTAACAGACACCCTTTAAACCAAGTAAACAATGTGTGAGTAGACAATTTTCTTGGTGACATCTCTTGGCTGACTTCTTACAGCTCTGCCTTGTCAGTGTCATTTGATTACAAAATGTGGCTTTTTTATCCCTCATCTCCACTCCCCACCCCTTCCAAAAAATAAAAGAAACTGTCTTTTGACCTTGAAAGTAGCTCTGGGGTTGATAAAACTCCGTGTATTCTCCCACTCAAGTCTCCAACCTCCCTCTGAGGCAGGAGAACAGTTTACATCTCATCTTTATCTATGTGATGATATATTCAGATAACACCCAGTGTCAACCAGTTCAAATCCACTAATTAGGATATCACTGGGTTGGGAAAACTGCACTACTAGGGAATGTTGCTGTCATTATGATTGCTTATTTCCCACACTTACCTTAGCTCTATGGCAGAAGTACAGATTTAGTTCACTTTTCTGCACATCTTTTGTAGAGGTTCTAAGTGTGGTGGTCCAGGCCCTGCTGGGCTCACTTTAGTGCTTACAGTTCTCACAGAGGACACACTGCTTCCTATCCCTCAGCCAGGTCACACAGGCAGGCTCAGGTGAAAATCCAGATGTGTGCCCCTGTGCAAGCAACTTCCAGAGCCTTAGATTACTTATTGGTAAGATGGGTTACAGTCCCTACCTCACCAAGTTGTGGTAAGGACTGCTTTGAAATGTCCTATGTAAAATTCTTAGTGCTTAGCACAGTACCTAGCTCAGAACAAGCCCTCAGTAAAAAGTGGTCATTGTTAGTAATACTGTAATTGTCATGTACCTATCCCCTTTTTGCCAAAATTTTCTCTTCATTAGATTGCTATGGCATTTTGCCATTTTTAATATTCTTCCTGACTCTTTGATTGTTTATGTCTCCTTTCTCCTCTCACCCCTAAGAGTGTGTCTCGGGCTTTTCCTCCTTATCAAAGCTTCCTGCTTTGGCTGCTTTTTCTCTTCCCGAGGCTTCAGCTCTCATCTCAGTGTAGATGACTCTCAAATTTATATCTCAAATCCCAACTTCTGTCTTAATCTCCAGGCCACATTACCAGCCACCATCTATACATCTGTTCTTGAAGGTACCAGGAGTGTGTCTAGTGCACATTTTTAACAATCAGACTTTCTCCACATCTGTTGTGCCAGGACCCTCCAGCCAAGTGGCCAGACAGCTTTACCCAGCTGCCCCACTTCTGCTGATGGCACAGCTGTGCTTCTGGCCATTCAGGGGCAGAACCTCAGAGCTGGCCTTGCCTACTCCATCATTACAGGGAGCAGGTGAGATCTTGATATACCCACCAGAGTCACTCTTAATCTCACGATGTCAGAGTAACTACTCTGCATGAGTGCTGCAGCCTGAGCATGTCAGTGAGCCCCACCATGACCCCAGGCAGGCTATGTAGCCTTTGACAGAAGCTCCTGCTTTGAACATGGGCAGAGAGCAGGTGTTGGAAGGACCTCTGAGCCTTTCTCCCAATTGACAGCTAAGTTACCATTCTTCTCCTCTTAGAGCAAGTGAGGAATGTAGGGAAAGGGACTAATGACTGTGCTCTGTTTTCACACAGGACTCATTAAAGTTGCGGTATTTAACATATCTGCCAATACCAGGATGAGCAACAACAGTAACAATCAAACTACTACCCACTTCCCCGGACTAGCCGAGGAATGGGGCTTTGAGACTCCTGTTGGGACACAGTTGGTCTGCAGTCGACCCAGGATGGTCTACTCAGCACAGCTGACTGCTTCCGTGCTGCTATCAGAAGATGTCTTTATCTTTTGTGAATGATTGGAACTTTTAAACCTCACCTCACCTCCTCTCCTTTCCTCTGCACCTGTTTTTCCTTATTTGGTTCCAGACAAAGATGACTTATAAATATATTTAGTGTTTTGCCAGAATCTCTCTTGCTTTGCTGTTAAGCAGAAGAACTAGTTTCCCTATATAGCCTTCTGGGAGACCAACTTCTATGGTACAGGGGGTATAACTTCAAGCCAGACAGCACCTAGGAATGCCCAGCACCCGGCAGTATCAGCCCAGCCCCACTGTGCTTAGGAGGAGCTGTCTGTCTATATAGCCTTTGAGGAGAGAGAGAAAGAAAACAAAAATACACACTGGAAGATCTGGGCCTCTTTCCTTAAATCTCTTTCTGTTTCTGTCCCTCTTCCCTTATCCCCCACTCTCCTTCAACCTGTTTCTCTGCTGCACCTGAGAAGAAAGAGTATGAAGAGAGGTTCTCAGTTAACATGAGGCAAATCAGTGAGAAAATGCCACACTTGGAAGAGATAAATGCTGTTCAGTTGAAATTTCAAATGCAGGCTTTTGCTGCAGGTGACCTTGTATGGCAGCAGTGGGTTCTTAGAAGGTACTCCCATCATATTTGCAACTCTTCTCTCTCTCTTCTAACACCACCCTCCCTCCAAAAATGGTGGGGGCAAGGGCAGAAATTGCCTGGGCTCCATCAATGGCCGCATCTTTTCTGGACTCAGCAGTCTCCTCGATTCCATGTAGAGTTTAGAAAAGAGTTGCTGATTGCATTTCCTCTCATTAACAATTAGATGTGTAATAAAAAGCATTGTACTTCATCTTAAATCACTGGTAAGGTTCAGCTGAAAGGTTTGAAATGGCCAGAGCCAGCTTCTGGGTGCATTCTGCATAATGGTTCACACCTCTGATTTGCTCATCGGGGTCTGTGAGCACCCAGCACCTGTGTCTTTGCCAAGACCACAATCAGAGAAGCTAAAGAGGTAGTCAGGGGTAAAAGTGGATTTCTTTCTCATTTAGAATAGTAAATATATCATCTCTCAGAAAGCAAGCTAATCATCTCAACCTTATACTGCAGAACCTTCCTCCTGCTTTTCCCAAACATGGTATTTTACAAAAGGGCAAATCTGCCAGAAAGAGGATCAGGGTGAAGTTTGGCACACAGGGTTTGCTAAATGGGGCAGAAACTGCCTTCTCTTTCCTTTTATTCCTTCCCTGGCCTTATTTAACTCTCCACTTTCCCCAGTCAATAAAATTTCTCTGGAAGTTGGTAAACAACATAAACAAATGGACCTCAGCAAGGGCCAGGCCACCCTGACCGCTTAAAAGGCAGCTGTATGAGTGTCGGGCAGGGCACATATGCCACCCCAACTTGGGAACACAGTTCTTACTACCAGCATGTGCCCAGCTTGTTTCCCAGGGCAGCACGGAGCTGCATCAGCCCTCTCGTGTAGCATGGGCACACCCATCACCGGCCCAAGGCCACACTGCAGTCTCTACTTTCTCTTGGAAGCTGAGCAGTCAATCAGGTCTGTTTCTGTTCCCAAGCAAAGCAGTTGAGTAAAAGAAAGCCTCTTTTTAACCAGCTGCTGTAAAAGCATCAGAATGGGAGCCAGTTGCAGATGACCTCTAACCCAGACTACCTTTAGTTCAGCAAGGGGGAGAGGAAGAGAACGCCATCTTCCCCCTTCCCTTCTGATTTAACTGAATGTTGTTGTTATGTATTGAGAGGCAAGTTATGCACATGCATTTTTCCTTTCCAACTTCATGAGTGCTTTTAAGCTTTTCATTCCAGGATATATTCAGGAAATATTTCCCAGTATAATATGGCATTGCCTGGGAAGTATCTTCTCTTCCCAACTACCCAAATGCTACAGAGAAATGTTTCTATGTAGCCATCATCAGAGTTCCTTGTCTATTGTGTTGGCTACTTTTGGCTTTTTGATTGGTTACAGATTTTGCTACAGGTGAGGCAGAGGGCCATCAGCCGGGAGTAAAACTCATCAGCCCTGAGTAAGATCAGGCATTAAAGAGGCATGGATTTCAAGCTGTTTGAAAATATTGTCCAATAGCCATAACTTTACTAGCCCTTCTCTTATATGCTGCTATTTAAAAGTGGGAGCTGTTGAATATTCATTGGTGCCCGGGGTTTTGCTCTCCCATTTAGGTTCAGTTGAAGGTAGATAATTTCTAAGATTGTTTTGAAGCTTGTCCAGTACGATCACAAATGAGATTGAGGGTGGAGCCTGCAGTCTGGAGCCGTTAGCTCCATCAAGCATGTTCTCCCCAAGTTGTCCTTTGCTGCTGATGGAAATGGGAATGAAGTTAAGTGGTCTGAAAAACTGAGTCAGTCACATTTCTCAGCTCTGGGGGTCATTTACCAGTTCATTGTAGAAGAAATAATCAGGTAAGTAGAAGTTCATTTCCAGAGAAGGTAAACCCCACTTACCATCTCTGCATGATTTCGGTGGGAATTGATTATCACTAATCCCCAACTGGGCTAGAATAAATGTAAAGTTTGACCTTTTTAAAAAGAAAAGAGAAACAAAGAAAGTCTCAATACAACTAAAAGGAATGGTAGAAAAGGAGCTGAAGGAGTCTCTTGGCTCTGAAATGGCATGTCTCCATTGTAGATTAGTCACTTCTCACTAAAATTCCAGTGTGGGCCTGAAAACGGTGTTTCTTAAAGATGGGAGGAAACCCCTTCAAAGGTGGGCACACAAGGAGCATGTGCATGCATCTGCACCCAGGAGCTCTCCAGTCACACTGGGGCTGCTTGGACAAAACCAGCATGCCTTGCTGCACATATATGTATTTTCACTGCTGAGAACACCCTTTTCCTTTCTTATGTGCAATTGGAAAGTGGACATGAATTGTGAATGGAGGCCTTTTACACTTGTCCCTTGGCAAAATTTTTTCTGGAGACTCTTCACCAGAAATTTCAGAGACAGGACTCTCTGGAACTCTATTGTCAAGTAATAAAGTCTGGCCCTCATAACTTGTTTCTGAACTGGAAAAAAAAAAACCCTTAGGCCCCTAAATCATTCTGTTTTCTGCTTAAGAAAAATCTTTTTTATTTTTCTTTTGTAAAGTCATAAGCTGAAGAGAAGAAAATATGCACTCTTTTCTCCTCTGCCGTCTCCTGGTACCCATTGGTCAGAACAGCTGTGGTTGGTCTACTCCTTGCTTAGCACTTGACTGTATGTGGAAACCAAGGGCTTGGGGTGGAGGGTGGTGAGGGATATTGAAAATAGAGTGGTTTTTTTTCTTTCCTAGAAGTAGATTAGATACCTTGGTATTGTTGACCTTCTTGGCATCTTCCATTTTAGATGTAACATCTTCCTGTCTGAAGTGCGAGCAGTCCAACCCAGAATGGTGCAGGCATGAGAGCCTAGGCTGCAAGCTTAATTTGGGAGGAATCCAAAGGTACTTCTTAGTGGAAAAAGGGATGCTTAGATACCCACCACCTGTGACCATCACACTCTTTGATGATCAGGTTTACCATATGACTTTAATCCACATTTCTGATCTCCTTCCCTATTTGGATGAGCTGAACAGATATCCCAAGAGCTGGAAAACATGAAAAGGTGCCCTTGCTTCTTCTTGCCTTCCTCTTTTCCCTCCTAGAATAACTCTCACTTACAATCAGCACACCTAAAGCCTGCAGGCTGACTTCATCTCTCTGGGCTTCATTTACACAGCTAATCACGTACAGACCAGAGCTGCTTACTTAACATTGGCACAACATAATCAGTGTCAGAAAGATAGCCATCTCTTAGGGTAATAAAGCTGAGTTTTGCTGGTTCTGTCTGTAGTTCATTTGTGACTTAAGGATACTTGGAACTGAGGAGAGAAACCAAAAGAGCACAATTATGGCTGCCTGATTTCTAGTGGAACTTAATGCATTGATATCCAGAAACCTCTTCTGTTAGAAATTGAGTGCAAAATTGATCTACAATTTCCTGAAGTCAGATGACCTCTAAAATATGCTCTCCAGCTCACCCAGCTTCTGGTTGGCTGTGTGTATATTTAAGGATCAGGGTGGTAAATGGCATTATAAAGTGTCCCTTCCTCTCTTATCCATTTCTCTTCTTGGACACTGAAGGAAAAGACCAACAAGGAGGGTTAGACCTTTGGGTACCAAGGAAACTAACACCTTCCCAAATCAGTGATCACCCAAGCCCATCCAGACTGTTGTAAGGCATGTTCGCTGGACTTCAGCTGTGGGGCAGGCCTGGCAACGAGTGTGAGCTTCCCTGAGAGCTTTCAGTTGGTTTGGCTCAGCCCTCTGTTCTCTAGACTCTTAAGTACTGACTGCTTTGACTTTTGTGGTTATGTTATCGTGATGTGTAGTCAAGGTACAAATATGTTCACAACCTAGGATCATGGTAAAATAGTGTGTTCTGAATTTTTTTAACTGTTCCAAAAAAAGTAACTTAAATTACAAATATAAGATTAAAGTGAGTTTTCTAAGTGTCTTGTCTCTTTGCCCCAACATCAAGATGACAATGAGTTTTGATATATAAATTGAACAGAGTACACAGATACCTTTTAAGATAATCTGACATGGGAAAACATTTAGAGAAGTCAGGGCCAAATGGTGTGAAAAAATACGGGACCCCTGGCAGACAAGTAATGGTCCATGATGAATTAAATTGAAGCCAAAGTGATGTCTAATTTAGGAACTGGTCACTATAGCCTCAGCCTGCCACAACCCAACCAGGGCCCAGAACTTAGATTTTCCTCTGCTTCCTCAGGGACTGAGAAGATGGGTTCCCCCTGCATCCCATTTGATCAGTTTCTGGAAAGATGAGCTCACATTCAGGAGCAAACTCCAACAAGCTACAAAAAATGAAGGGACTGGGGCTCCTGGCTGGCACAGTAGGTAGAGCATGTGACTCTTGATCTTGGGGTTTTAAGTTGGAGCCTCATGTTGGGTGTAGAGATTAGTTAAAAATAAAACCTTTAAAAGAAATTTTTTTTTTAATGAAGGGAGGAACATTGACCATCTGAGGGAGAACACTGCTACTCCAGGTGGACCCACCCCCTTCCCTCCTTAAACCAAATCTTGGCAGATGGGTACATGGTTCTAGGCATAGACAGACCCCCTCTACTCCCTCTTGTTTTACATCTGTGGGCTTTTAGTGGTAGTGCTCCTCAGTGCTTGACTAGAGACTCCTTGGATCTGTTAGCCTCTGGACTCGGTGCCTGTCTTACCTGGAGTGACAACATGGGTATGGGAGCTCTCAGACTGTTAAATATCCAGGCTCCAGTGCAGAACTGCCCTGTGAGAACCAAAGACACGTCAGAGCCTCAGATGCACCTGGCATTTTGCAGGTGGGGAACCTGGGTAGCAAGAAAGGGGGCTCTTCACATTGCTTGAGAGGACACTAGAGTCTCCTCCCTAACAACTAGACCACCCAGGCCATTGGCATCTACTCAGCTGTCACTCACCAGCCAGTCTCCTGAGCCCATAATTGAGCAGAGGCTGGGCCTGGGTATTATGGGTCTCACCTTCAAACCAGTGTCAGGAGAGCTGGCATTTAGGGCATACCCTTGGAAGACTCAGCCCAGAAGTCACTGTCCTAAAGCAGGACTGGTCTGGAATCCCTCTGCCTTGAAACCTAGAACTGCACCACCCTTGGCAATGACTAAGGGAGGAGACCTCTCTTCTTCCTGATTGGCTCTTGCCAATTAAGAGCATTTTATTAGGCTGCTAATTAAAGGCACTTCGTTAGCAGCGGGAGAGGCCGGGTGGGTGCCTGGTGAGATGGAGCTGAAGCCAGGAGAAATTGTTTTCCTCCCCCCACGGAAGCAGAGCCTCTCAGGGAGCCCTCTCAGTCCCCCCAACATTTCCTGCTGCGCCTGCCACACCCCTTGCTTTCAATTAGCAGCTCTGAGGGGAGTGAGGTCATTACCAAGCCCAGGTGGAGAGCCCTCCCCTGCCTAAGGACACATGAGGCCCTTGGGGAGTCCAGCTGCCCGTCTGTCCATGCACCATGTTTGGAGTGACCCAGTCAAGGAGAGGCTAGGCCACCCAAAGGTTTGTGTTTGTTCTCCCTAATGAGGAATGGCCCGCAGGTCCCCATCACTGAGGCTGCTATTTGTGGTCACCTGGTGAATAGGATGACTGGTCACTTGATCACATGATGTGAATCCCCATGCCCCCTTCCTCACCAAAGGCCTCTCACTATGTTATTAGGAAGTGTAATGTTCCTACTGATCACTTTGCAGGAGCTGAGCCCCCATAGACCCAGAGTGGGCCCGGTGGGGAGGAGGGGCTGATGGGTATACAATCCCAGCCACAAAGATCTGAGAGGACTTTAGTCCTGAGTTCATCACACATTGAGGCACTTGCCTTGCATGGTCCAAATGAGCCCAGGCAAGTCCCCTTCCTCCAGCAAGAGAGGAGGGCCTGGCTATGACTTAGCACACGGGGTCTGGCATGCAGAGTCAGAGTTAGCCCCTCTCCAGAACCCTCCCTGTCCCATCTTGCTGCCCTCCTCACCCCCTCACTTAACTGTAGAATTAGCACCAGCCCAGACTGGGAGGGCAGATTTATGGCTAGGCCTGCCTCCCTCCATTTAACCCGAGGCCGGCCCGGGCTCCAGACACTAAATTAGATTTTTGACAATTAGAGAGACTAATGGGCACATAGCCATCCCCAGAGCCAGATATCCAGCAAGGCTGTCTTTTAATATCCACCACTGACCAGCCGGCTCCTTCTGGCCGCCCTCCTCTTTCCCCAAGTGGGCATTTCTCTCCTGTGCCCTGTACCTCTCTGCCAGGGCTCTACATGGACTACTGAGGTTCCTCTGGTTCCTCTTCCCTTGATTTTCTTACATTCACCTTCCCGCCCCGTGCCCAGTGCCAGTTCTGTTCTAGGGCTTTACCCCTCCTCATTCTCGGGTCACTTTGCCATCTCCACCTTCACCAGGGCCCATCCCTCTGTAATCTTTCTATCTGCTCCCAGCAGACTGCAAGCCCCTTGAGGGCAGGGGTTTGTGCCCTGCCCACTTCTACATGCCCAACCACCAATGGGTTCAGTAAATGTTTCCTAAGCCTGCCTCCCCATCCTCCCCTTGAGCCCCTGGACCTTGGAGGCCGCCCACCTGCCCTCCTAGCCCCAGGCCCAGCCCTGGCTCTGGCCTGGCTATGCTCTAGCGTGGGCTGGATCCCTCGTCCCTGCCTCCCCTCCACTCTGGCCAGTCTTGGGCTGGGCGGGTAATGAGATTGCAGTAAGTGGTGTTGGGGGGGGAAGCTGCTCACATTCACTCAGGCAGACTCATAGCTCTGTCAGGCTGATTGGTCCTGAGTGGAGGCACAAACGGCCCCCCATGGACACACTGAGATTGGTTATAAAATTACAAGCATTTGTTCTGCTGTCAGTGGTCTTCCCTCCCTCCCCTCTGCCTGCCTGCCTGGACTCTCCACCCTCCCCACCCCAAGCTCGGTCTCCCCTGGGGTCAGCCCACACACCCCAAGGGACCCTGGCCAGGGGCCACCCCAGCAGACAGAGCCAGGAGGCTAGAGCCGTCGAGCTCCCAATCCAGGCTGGCATTCCTGCCTTGACCCTAGGACGGTCACAGCTCAGGTTGGCCTCAGAGTGACCTGACCCTGTGCTTAGTGTTTCCTATTCCCTGAAAGTAAGTGAGGGTGGGGGCCCAGGGCTAACAGGCCTTGGAATCCAGATGCTCAGATCCCAAAACAAGATGTCCTGAGGCCAGGCATTCTGGACAGCCAGTGCCCACAGCTTTTGAGGTGGCCCTGGGCAGCAATAGGGGATGTGGAGGGAGTAGGTGGAGGCCTTTCCTCCTGAAGGAGGGAACAGCAGCAGCCAAGTCACTGGGAGGAGTTCCCCTCTCTTCTCTTCATGTGACCAGTCCCCTGCCCTGACCCCAGATAAGGACAAATAAGCCCTCAGGATAGTTCCCCCCCACCCCAGTCCCTGATACCTGAGCCAGACCTAAAAGCCAATATGGCCCACCAGATTCCCCATTATGGTTACCGTATCCACACTGAGTCCCCTTTGCCTGCCCCTGGCCCAAGGGTCAATGTCATGGGTCCCTCTGGCCTTTGCAGGGGCCTGATTACCCCCAAGCTGATATGCCCTGAAATCCTATTTTGTGCTCCCCAATGAGGAATGTGTGATAACTCTCACAGAGATACCTGCTCTTCCCTGACCCGGCTCCCTTGCCTGCTGCACACCATCCCATACTCCCTCATGCTGGCTTCTTGGCCTCCTTCCACCTTCAATCCTCCAACAAGTTCCCAGCCCCTGGCCCTTGCTTGTCCCGTCAGCCCCAGCCTCAGTCTCTGCCTGTCTGTCCTGCCAGGAGGCACCAGACATCCTGTACCCACTGGGGGATGCTGCTGAGAGGAGGGTTTCCCAGCTTAGAGTAGGGAGCTTTTCAGGGGCAGCATGTCCTGGCTGCTGGCTACAAGGTGCCTTCCTACCATCCGTCATTCATTCTCAGCCTGGAATGTATTTGCTGTAATTACATCTTTAATTAGGGTGGTGACGGCTCATTGTTCACCAACAATGATGGATCAGATCCTCCTGCTTGCCATCCTCCCTCTGTCCAGCACCATCCAGGTCAGCTCTCCCCCGACTCTGAGATTGGGAAGAATATGAAAACCTGCTCTTATCTCACTGAGGCCCAGAGCAGCCATTAGCTCCACCCCAATAATGATTATGTCCCTTTAGACCCCTGGGGACTCCTAAGGGACTGGTTGGACCCTGGTACTTCTACCCAGGGCTCCCTTACAAAAAGGTGAGGCCACCAGATATCTCCGTGGTCCAAACTGGCTGGGTTGGGAAGGAGGTGGTCCAGTGTTGCTCATCTTTACCTCTAGACTGGGCCCTGGGCCACGCATTCATCATCCATTAGGCTGACCAGCAGAGAGCCTTCCAACTCTAAGCTGTGGAATATATGGGTGGGCAGTCTTATCTCCATGCTCTCCTGTACATTAACCAGGATCTCCAACCAAGGCCTCCACTGCCATAAGCTTACACTAGTCCAGGCGATAGATCCAGGCCCAAGTCTGCATGTGGTGGTGGATGCTCAATGACTCCATGAATGACCCATCAGTCAGTGAGGGGAGATGTGTTCTGGGAAGGCAGGGCTTAGATGCACTGGGCTGGTTGGAAACCCAGCTTCGCAGAGGGGCCAGGATGGGCAGTTAAGGCCCAGGCCTCTTGAGCTCCTGAGGCCTCGGGAGATTAAAAACCCTAATCTGAGTTATAATTCCAGCGTGGTACCTACTGGCTATATGACATTGGGTGAGTTCCCTAACCTATGTCTCAGTTTACTCATAAAATGGAGATGAAAGCAGTGCCCTATTGCACAAGATGACTGCAGATTCACGAAGCTACTGCACATCAAGTCTAGGCTAAGGTGGTAGCAGCTGCAAGGAAGGGTGGCAACTGAGCAGCTGCAGAGAACCCACCTCTACTGTGGCAAGCTAATGGCACCAGGAGCTAGGAGGTAGCTTCCATCTTGGTTTGAGGAAGGCCTTGCCCACTATAGGCACTGTTGGGCACGGTGGGAGGAGCGGGAGGGCTGTGATAAGGGTGGTGTTAAGGTGCACAGCAGTTGCCCAGGACATGCTTGCTGATAGGAATTGGCTGACTGCCTTTCACAACTTCAGGGGCTCTTCCCCAGTGTGGTCAGAATCTGGTCAGAGTAGGGGCCCTAATGAGGGAGGCCAGCATGCCCTGGCCTCACATAGGAGGGGCTGGGAGGGAGGGAGAGCCTGGGGGCCCAGCAGGGGAGCCTGGCCTATACCTTATCATTAAGGGTACTAAGCTTCGGGGTGGAGGAAGGGAAGGGGAAACAGATGAAGTCCACCCTCTGCCCCTTCTACCTCCCAGCTCTAAAATTCTATGACTTCCCTCCCTCAATGGGGCCCTGTCATCTTTCACAGAGCCTCCCTACAGCCAGGGGTGGCTCCCTATGCAGTCCCTCGTCCCCAGTGATCCTCTCCACCTTGCAGGGACCCTTTCTCCCCAGGGTAACTCCAAGGCCCAGGCTGGAAAGATGAGCCATACCTAGCGGTAAGTATGCGCAACATTACATATGTATATTGGAGAGTAAATAACCCCAAAAAGCGCCTTGTAAATAGACTCCGAGTTTATCCTTTATTAATGAGGCACCGAGTGCCCTGCTGTTTTAGAGCAGCGAGACTTTCATAATATCAAAACCTAAATTACACTTGCGTCTCTCATCCCAGGGATGAGCATCTTTAGGCTCTGTTTGCAGAGTGAGTAAGCAGGGATCCCTCCTTGCCTGCCTGGGACTTGTTGGCACCTTTCTACTCCTGGAGGGAGGGTGGCGGATGGGCACCCACACCCAAGTCCCCAGAGAACTCCGTGTTGAAGGCTCCAGGGTCCGGTGGGTGAGGGCTGCCTGGGATGCAGCCTTCATTCTGTATACAGAGTTTACAAGATCAAGGGGGGTAGACCCGGGCTCTGAGGTTTGGAGGGATGGGATGGGGCAGTAGCCACTTGCTTGCTCTGGAACCAAGTTACTCCCTGTCTTTCAGCTTCAGTTAACCCATGTGTAAAATGGGGATAATTCTTCCTCATAGGATGGTTGTGAGGCGTCAGTTAATGAGTCAGAAGTGGGGGGCCAGTGCAGAGTAGGTGCTTGGTAAATGTGCTATGATGGTGATAATGCAAACAATTAGCTCCCCTCTTTGAAAGAGGACACCAGTGTCTTCATTTCCTGGATCAGACCACATGTGGGACCACAGAGCTCCGGCCCCATCCCGGCACCAAGGTCCTGAGCTGAGAGGGCATTACCAGCACCCACCTCAACGCCAGCATGATTAAGACATGACCTGCCAGTGACACCTTGCCCCAACCCTGAGCTCAGTCAGGGCCAAGGGCCAGCACCCTCTTGGCCCCTGTAACTGCCTAGGTCAAACACCCCTCTCAGGCCCTTTCGGAATTGTGCCCACCAGACCACAGGCCTGGGCCAAGCCGGGCTAGGTCAGCAAGTGGACAGCCAGGCGCTGTGTGGGCAGGATTTACAGCCTGGCCGGCCAGGCTCCTGGTGCTCCAGTGGGCGTCATGTCGAATCTGTCCCATTATATGGACAGTTGAGTTTAATAGTCATTGTGTGCTTGCTCAGAGCCCAGCAAACATTGCGGGGCGACACCCCCTCCACGCGAGCCGCCCGCTCCCCAGCCACACGGCCCATCCGTACAGTAAATTAAAAATATGAATCACTTCTCCCCACTGCCTCCCCAAACGCTCATCTTGTCAGCCTCTATGTTGCCTTCATTTGTATTACCTTAATTTAATGTTAATTATGGTCTTCATTTACAAGGAACAAGCGAGCCCTGCTCTGCCAGGGGACCTTGCCCCCACCCCCTCCCCCTCAGCCCAGGAGGGAGAAGCTGGGGGAGAAGGGGAATTGGGGGGACTATAAAGGAATGAGGAAAGGAGTTAGGGGGGTAGGCAAGAGATGAGATCTGGCCCATCAGTGGCAGGTGGAAGGGACTAGGAAGACTCCCTACCTCCACATACCCTATCTTCAATCATTTAGTCATTCAACAGTTATTTATTGAGCACCTAATATGTGCCAGACAACTAGGAACCAGAGAGATTGGGGAGAGAGACTGATATGGGCTAATGGAGTCCCCTATGCCATCCTGAAGTGACTATGCCAGAAGGCAGCACCAGGAAACACATCATCGATGCCCCAGCTGGGCTGGTACCTGAGCCAGTCCAGAGGGCATAGGATATGGGCAAGAGGTCTCTCCCTTCCAAGCTCCCTTCTTGGCTACCAGTGTCATGCCTACTCCAAACTGCTTCACACCCGGTCCAGAGAGGAAGTTCTTTCTGGAGTCTTTCCTGAGTCCCTCTTGCTGCAAATCAGCCTAGGCTCAGAGTCTGGTCAAAGAAGATGACTCCCAAGCTACACTGTCTCTGGAGGGTCAGGAAGAAGGCATCATGGGGACCACCACCTATATTCCCACCACCCACCATCCCACCACCCAGCCCTGCAGACTTCCCCAAAGTCCTTGTGTCTGAGAGTCTATGTGGCGGTACCTGCGCTGTCACACTTTGCCAATAGAACACACAGTCCCACACAAGCCTGTAGAGACTGTAAGGGGCTTAGTAAATGTTGGTGGCTGATGTCACACGTGTGCACACAGGGAGCTGGCAGAGGGCCACCTGCACTCAAGCTGCCATTAACCACGAACCAGCACCTCCCCCAGCCCGGGTCTCCTCGACTGGGGAAGAGATCTCCAGCTGGGAATAGCTGCTTGACAGATGAGGCTGTTCTGAGTGTGTGTGTGCATGTGTGTATCCGTCTCTGGGGAGCTTTGATCCACACACAGGGGCATGTGTCCCCACAGGTTTGGTGTGCCCTCTTGGGGGTGTGCCTGTTTGTGTGTGCAGGACTGTGTGTCCAGCAGGCCCATGCGCATGTGTACGCGCCTGTGCTCATACACACGACACTCCCCCCTCCACCCCCGCCCTGCCTGTCAGCGGCGCTGATGACATTGGCGCAGAGGAAAGTGATGACAAATGCCCGTTATCAGCGAACGAGGCCGATGACAAATGGGCGGGCGCCCGAGCAGCCCCATTACGCTGTAATAACAGAAGATGGATGGCTTGGCGCACCCCCACCCCCACCCCTACCCCCTGCGCGGTAACGGGAGCCGATCCGGCTCCGCCCGCCCTGGAGGGAGCCGAGCTGCCCACCCGGCCGCCAATCACGGCGGGGCCGAGACGCCGGGGCCCAGGAGCCAGGAGCCCACGCGGCCGCCCGCGGCGGAGGAACAAAGCGGCGAGCTCAGCGGGAGCGCTGGGCGCACTGGGCGGCAGGCCTGCCCGCGGCCAGGACACGCAGCTGTGCACACACATGGCCCGCACACGCGCCAGCCGCCTGTGTCCTTGCACGGTGCACCTGCAGCTCCTGTCCAGGCATAACCCCCACCTCACAGGACCACAGACACATGTTTTTCTGCATCTGCCACCCAGATCTAGGTACACATCCACTAACATAAACGCATGCAACACGGAGCATGCATAGCCATGCATCTGTGATCAGTACACATGCCTACAGAAACAACCCTTATGTCTGTGCACACATACGATCCCAATACCCCTGTGCATGCATGGATATGGAAGTATATACACACATAAGCAGAAATGCTTATTTGTGGACACAGCCCTGCACACACAATTCAGGGCTTACAAACACATACAAACTGTATCAACAAATATTAACTGAGCCCCTCAGTTATGTGTCAGCTAGGTGCTGTGGAGTTACAATGATGAATATGACACCATCCCTGTCTTCCGGAATTTTAAGTCTACTCGAAGGAGCAGACAAATGGCTCTGAGTGAAGGCGAAAGATGATTTGTGCTTTGATCCGAGTACCTAGTTGTGATGTGAGATTTCCAACACAAAAATCAGAAAGATTTTTGGAGCCAACCTGGAGGAGGTGGCTAAAGGAAGAATAAATTCTTAAAAGGAATTGAATTCTGTTTAAAAAAAAAAAAAAAAAGTATGGAAATAGGAACCTGTAGGGAGTGGTGTTTAGGGCCATGGAGTCTAAGGGGTCAAGAGTCCAAGAGAATGGCACTGAGTATGGTGGGAATGAGACTCATTACATAAATGAGGATCAGGATGCTGGAGCTGGGAAGAGGCTTTAGGCTAGAAGGCCCCCAAGGAGGCTGGGGCAGGTCCACAGGAATGTGACCTGTGAGGCCTGAGCCAGCACAGACATAGAAAAGGAGAAGACCAGAGCACCTGGTTGGCTTAGACCAAAGAAGATGTGACTCTTGATCTCTGGGATCATGAGTTCAAGCCCACGTTGGATGTAGAAACTACTAAAAAATAATAATAATAAACTTAAAAAAATAAGGAAGGGTGCCTGGGTGGCTTAGTTAAGTGCCTGCCTTTGGCTCAGGTCATGATCTCGGGGTCCTGGGATCAAGCCCCATGTTAGGACTCCCTGTTCAGTGGGGAATCTGCTTCTTCCTCTCCCTCCCCCCTCTGCATGTGCTCTCTCTCTCTCAAATAAGATCTTAAAAAAAAAAAAAAAATGGAGAGGACCAGGAGGTCAATGAATGGGAAAGTGCCAGACTAGGCCAACTTCATAGGCATATGAACTGCACAGTCCCAGGGGGGCCCCCTGCATTTAGAAGGACCCCATACTTGGTTTAATGCTCTCTTGAAATTCTTTATAATTTTATAATAAGGAGTCTGAATTTTTCATTTGGCCACGGGCCCTGGAAATTATGTAGCCACTCCTGGAGTCAAGGATCTCTCAGGTTTCCAAGTTGATCGAGTAAAACAGTATAAGGAGCAGGTTTTGGTTATGTGAGGGTCTGGATGTGGACTAAGGGGCTGAGGTGATGGGTGAAGATTTAGTCTCTATCCCAGAAGGAGAGTTGGTGCCTTGCATATGTCTCTGCTCATGCTTGCTTCTACTCTGCAGGGAATCCACTCATTACCACACACCATAAACATACCTATTCTATGTACTCCCTGTGCTAGAATATAAGCTCCCCAGTGCCGCCCCTATATCCCCAGGGCATGGCACATGGTTTCCACTCAATACCTGTTTGTTGAAGGAATAAGTAATAGTGTGAATGAGCACACAGGACTCCACATGTACAAACACTGGGCATCAAGTCCCCCAAGATGAAGGGTATATGCAGCCCAGATATGTTCCCCTATCCCACTGCGACTGCCCTATACTTTGTCCAGGGTTGTTATGTTACCCTGTATCTACTTTGGCAAAAGAACACCCTTTCCACAGTGGTCCCTTTATTAGGTGTCTCCTTTGACGACAAAGTGGGGCAGGAGTTCTGGACGAGCTGACTGGGGAGGAGCCCAGGACCTGAGGGTAACAGGGTAGGGAGAGGCTATGATTTGGAGCCAGAGGACCTGAATTCAAGTCTCAGCTCCTACCTCTGGTGACTGCTTCTGAGCTTCAACTTCTCCACCCATAAAATGGGACTATAAAGTGGAAAAGCATTTGTACAAGCACCTTGATGCCCACAGAGATTATTAGGGGAGATCTATGAGGCCAGGTATTGAGAGAGTTGCTTCCTTCCTCTCAACTCTGGAGTTCCTGGGGTGTCAGAAATAGACTGGGAACCTGGAGGATGACCCAGGTGACCTCAAAGAGGGGGAGGGGAGTTGCCAGGCTGGAGGAAAAGGCTTTGGTCCACTATCACTAGGGACCAGATGACCTAGCTGTTGAGACCCAGGCCCCTCCCTGCCTCCCCAACCCACCTACAAGCAGGAACACAGGCCAAATATTAGGTACCCCCCCACCATGTCTCTCCCAGGGCGCTCTGCCTTCCGCCTGACAGGAACTGACCTGCTAACCTGGGCTCCCCAAGCATATGTGACTTTCTCTCTCTGGAATGCGGGGAGTGAAAGTATTCCAGGACAGGACACTTGGCTCCCTCACTGTCACGTGACCCACATTGGTTCCTCCTCCCTGTTCTCTCCTATTTTAGCCGTTAACCATCACCCTTCAGGGAGGCCCACAGAGAAACCCCCAGCAAGGAGACTGCAGTGAGAGGCAGCAGCACTAGTAAGAAATGTGGGCTGATAGGCCTTGTCCCTCCTCCCCTACCAGTTCACTTTTTCTGTAGCGTTACTGACCTGTCATTAGTTATCCGTCCAAGGTCGCTGGGCCTGGCCTAGCTATAAATCTTGGTGGCTGGAGCCGAGCTTCCGGCGGGCGGAGCAATGGTTCCCGGGATGCAGTGGGGAGCTCAGCCCCCAGGACAGCCAGGAGAGTCACAGATTGCCCAAGCCCTGGGAGGGCTTCTGCCCAGAGACTAGACCCCTCTTCATACCTGCTCTTACCACCACCGCCCTCCCACTCCATTTGCTTCCCTTCCATTTGCTTCTCCAGCACCACCTCTCCCTCCATCACTCACTCTTCTCTCTCCATCGTTTTCTATTTTCCCCCAAGCTCAGAGTACAAGGTTCAGGAAGGAAGTGGGGGGGGAGTGGGGAGGTAGTGGTCTTCCTGGGACCCTCTTACTGAGTGGTCTCATCTCACCTGGTCTCCCAGTTTGGAGCTTCCAGAAGCAAGGACAGAACTCACCCAAGGGGAAACTGAGGCACAGAATCCGGGCCAGAGGTGAGTCTGGGGAAAGGGTCCCACCCGATTCAGCGTCAAGGTCACCCACCAGTCCAGGACCCTGCTCCCTGCCAGGTGATGGGGAGGGTCTAGCCAACCAAGAAGGGGTGCTAGGCCACATCCCCAGTGGCTGCCTCCAGAGGAGGAGCGAGGGACTGTGTAGCCGCAGCTTATTCTGGACCCTTCCGGCCCTAGCCTCCTCCTCGCCTTCCTGGACCTCAGAGAAGCTCCGCTGGGCGGTAGCTGGAGCCCTCTCTGCCACACCCCCAACTCGGCCTGCGCACACTACCCCGCTTCTCCGAAGGGTCCTCTTCGTTGGTCCTCGCGCGCCCTCTGCTGGCCTATTCTGGGAAACGCGCCCATCGGCCTCAATACCTGCCCAGTCCGCGCCCTGGACACCTGGCAGCGGCCACCCAGCTCACCCGAAGGCCGTCCGGCAGGATACCCGTTTGCGGCGATACCCCTGTCCCTAAAGATGACTCCTGGAGCATTCCTCTGTCTCACCATCCCTCTGCGTCGGGACAGCCGCTCCCATTCCAGATCCCAGAGAAGCCTGATTGTTCCTTCTAGGTGGAGGGAGTGAGGTCCAGAAAAATAGGACTTGAAGCATGGAGAAGAGAGAGCTTTCCTCTTGCTCATGGAGTCAGGTTCCGGGGGGCGGGCATCTGTGGTCTGAGTCTGTACTTCACAGTAGAGACTGAGAAGCTGCATGGTTGCATACTACAGACTGGGCAGCAGCAAGCAGGGCTTCTCCAGTGCATCTTCCTGGAGCTCTCCTCCTTCACTTGGTCCCACAGCTTCCATCGCCACTTGGATGAAGGGTCATGGAGGACCGCCAGGTGGGTGGGTGGGTGGGGGACCTTGGCTCTCAAGCTCTGAGGTGGGAGCTGACAGAGAAGGGTCAGGTGTGTGCAGGGACATGTGTGGGGCCATCTGTCAGGCATGTATAGGGATATATGTGAGCTATACAGCCAAGACCCCTGCTTCCAGCAGGATTGGAGATTAGAGTCTGTGCCTCCCACACCACTAATTCCCTAATGGAGGTTAGAGATCAGGGGCTCCCATCTGGGGGCAAGGGGGCATTGGCTGATTCAAAATCCCAGGACTCAGGGCCAGCAGTTATGTCCTTCAACAGCAGTATTAGGAACCCTCCACAGACTGACAACTTTGGATTTAGATACATGGGAGGACAGAGAGGTTAAAAGAAGGCCCAGTGAGATCTGGCTAGAGAACAGCCAGGGAAACCAACTGGGCTTTCTGGGTCACAGAGATCAAAGCTAAAACCTAGCTCTGTTCCTCACGTGCTGTGTGACTGAGCACAAGTGAATGCACCTCTCTGGGTCTCCCTTTCCTCCTCTGCAAAATGAGGATAATACAATAACCCACGGCACTGTTGGGAAGCTTACATGATATATGCAGGCCTAGGTTAGAGGTGGACTGGCCAGGCTCAATCAATAAACACTGCTAAAATGTTGCTAAAACAAACCAGATATATGGTGCAGCTATGCCTCCTCACTGGAGACTCTTGCCATAACTTGCAAAAGGTCAACCAATCTTCTCCAATTGATAGAGAAGCTAATGCCTTCCAGTAGGAATCAAAAATATCTCCTCCCAGCACCCACCCAGGCCCCATGAATAAATATTTTTTAAAACTCAGATTTGGGATAGGGAGGGAATCTCTGGTTTGCAAGTATATTGAATTATCAGCCCGCCACTACCTACATCCTGAAAGGCTCTCCCTGAGGCAATTCCATAGAAGTTTCTCCTGTCAAAGACCCTTTCCTGTGAGAGGTGAATCCCTGCTCCTCATAACTCAGGGATCCAGGCTTCACCTGGCAGGAGTCACACAGATTTAAATGCTTCTAAGGGTTGGGTCTCAGGTAAAACAATAGGGAGTGGTGAAGACTTTGGCAGCTGGGGAGCAGCTCCACTCAATGTTGCCCTGTGGGGAATATGGGGAAAGGGAAATGGCATTAGGATAGAGCCCTAGACTTCTTCCAACCTCATCTCCCTCCTTCCCATCATAGAAGCCCCCCAAGACACCCTTCCCCTAAGTCTGTGTATTAGTTTTCTATTGTTGTACAACAAATCATCACAAATTTAGCCCTTAAAAACAAAGTCCTTTACTTTCAGTTCTTTAGGCTGGAAGTCCAGGAAGGCTCAGCTGAATTGTCTGCATACAGCCCCACAAGGCTGTAAGCTCTGGGCAAGATCAGCTTCCTTGCTCATTCTCACTGTTGGCAGAATTCAGTTCCTTGTGGTTGTAGGACTATAGTCCCGTTTCCTTGTGGCTGTCAGCTGGAGGCTACTCTCAGCAACTCCATGCATGCAGCCCCCTCCATCCTCAGAGCTAGCAAAGGCATGTTGACTCCTCATCATGCTTCAAATCTGACTGCACCTTCACTTAACATAACCTCATCATAGTTGAAGGCTCTACCCACACTCAAGAGAGAGGGGGTGAAGGTTACTGAGGGTCTTCTTTCAAATCCTGCCCATCACACCCAGCCTCCAAAGCATCCCTCACTCCTCATCCCACTCCCCTGACTTCTGTGAGACTCTGGCTGGGCCAGTCACCTCTAATCTCTGGTCCTCAGTTTCCTTGTCTGTATGATAGGGCAAGGAGCTGGATATAGTCTAAATCCCTCCTAGTTTCACATACTAATTGTGATTAAAGAAGACAGAGAATTCTGCCCCTTCGGACCATGAGACCCCACTGAGAAGAGCAGCCCTGCGTTACCCTTCCAACCACTTTTGCTGCAGGCCACAGGAAAGGGCCTCACCAAGGAAGAACAGGGAGCTGGGGCAATCACGTGGCCTAGCCAAAGTATCCAGCGTCAGAGATGTCAGAGGTCTGCCACCCAGCTGACCTAGGCTGTAGAGAAGCAGAGGTGCCACTTCTGCTGCCCAGAGACCCTGGGCACCTGTGAGGCCCCACAGAGGAGGCCAGGTTCCCACTGGAGTCTTCCTGGGGCACCCCTCGTCAGCAGAGGTGTGCTGCAGAGACCAGGTCAGGCGGGCAGCCATCCCTTCTCTCCCCCCAGCGTCCCCCCCCCCCCCCCCACTTCTCAATGGGAACTAGCTATCCTGTCTGCCCCAGTCTGGGCCTCTGGGCCTCCAGAAGGGCCTTCTCAGACTTTTCCAGCCCCTCCCACCTAACCCTACCTGGGCAGGGGTGGTTGAGCCTCACACCCTGGACTCTTTGGGCTGTCTGCCCAGGCACCTGCAGGGGGCCTCAAGAGCCCCTCATCTGGGAGCCCCAGTCCATCACCCTGCACCCCCCACCCCCCAGGGTAACGGGGGGGGGGCTCCCCACCAGCCCCACTCCCAGGCTCCACTTCCCTTTCTTCACACAAGTTCCCCTTGGGGGCTCCCACCAAGGCCTGGCCAAGGGGCTGGAGGGAGACCCTCCCCGACTGCATCCGACTCCATCCAAGCGCGGGAGCCGGGTAAGAGGCGGGGAAATGAATATTAATTTATCATGATTAGGCAAATCCGGCAGGGAGAGCCGATTCCGGAGGAGGCTAAAAAGATGAATTTCAGCAATAAAATTAAATAAGGACGGACGAGCAACCCCTCCTCCCTCCCGCTTTGCTGATCTCTCTCTTTCTTACAATTTATGAGGCCAATTATGAAGATGAGGTTGGAAGTTCCTGGAACTTCACTAAATGCAAACGGCGGTCCCTGCTGTTCCCATCAAATTAATTAACCGCGCGCTATTGATGGCCGCTCAAGGCTGACGCCGCCGGCCCGCCCTGCGGCCGCCTCCGCGGACACGAGGACCGGCGTCCGGAGCCAGCCCGGGCTCCACCACCCTCTGCAGTCCCTGCCCGCGCCACGGGGGCTCCAAGGACCACCCTTCCAGCCCCAGGCCCTGCCGCAGCCCCTGACGACCCTGAGGCCTGCACGTTGAGGTCTGGATCCGTGCGCGCTGACACACACGCGGGGCTGCCTCCCGCCCCCCCCCCCCCAACACACACACGGATACAAAATCCCCAATGCGCAGAGCACAAACACACGGCCCAGGATGCACATGGGACACACGGGCAAATGAACATACAGTAGAAGGGACACAGGCACAGGGACAGCTCTACTGAGGGACTTGGAGCCTGGTGGGTGAGGGTTCTCTCTGGCAGGACCACTGTGTCTAGGGCTATGGGTCTGCTTGGTCAGGGCCAGGCCAGAGGCTGCGGAGCCAAGGGCCCAGTGAGGTCCACAGCCACTCAAACAGCAAGCAGTGGCCCCTTATGTGGTGCCCCTGGATACAGGAGGTGTCCTCCAGGGCATCCTGTCCTGTCCTCATCTTCAAGCTCTTCTTCGGGATTGTTCCCTTTGGGTCTTTTTTTTTTTTTTTTAAGATTTTATTTATTATTAGAGATACAGAGAGAGAGAGAGAGAGGCAGAGACACAGGCAGAGGGAGAAGCAGGCTCCATGCAGGGGGCCTGACATGGGACTCGATCCTGCGGGTCCAGGATCCCGCCCTGGACCAAAGGCGGCGCCAAACCGCTAAGCCACCCGGGCTGACCCCTTTGGGTCTTTCACGGGGACTCAGCATCTGCACTGACCTCCGGCAGGGACGGCCAGGGCTTGTGGAGGGCTGGGTTCAGACGACAGGAATGAGGCGTGGCCCAGAGTTGCAGGCTAGCTTCGGGGCTTCAGCCCTCAGGGTCCCCCTATTCCAGAGCTCAGAGCAGAGCTGCCCTTTTCTAGGGGGTTCTAGAAAGCTAGCTGGCTGGTGTTTGGGCGGAAGGGCAAAGTGGAAATGTGGCTAATGGTCTCAGGGCTGAACTAAGGCCCAGGGCAGCTCCTGGGTATTTGCAGAGTCAGGGCAGCAGCAGGTGCCCTAACCGCTAATCTCTGAGATGGTGAGAGGGGCTGAAGGGGCTCTCCTGTTGGAGTGAAGAGAGTGAGGCCAACATCTTCTCCATGTTGTAGTCCCTAGTCCTGACAAAAGGCAGCCCATCACATTCTTCATTTTAAAGAATTTTGTTTGAGAGAGGGAAAGCACAAGCAGGGGCAGATGCAGAGGGAGAGGGAGAAACAGGCTCCCCACTGAGCAGGGAGCCCAAGGTGGGGCTCAATCCTACGACTCTGGGATCATGACCTGAGCCCAAGGCACACACTTAACTGCTTAACTGCTTAACCGGCTGAGCCACCCAGGTGCCCCCAGCACATCCCATTTAAAGGGACGAAAATCCCATAACTGTCCTGGAGAAGCAAGACAAAGGGCCTGGAGTTTCCATTCCCAGCCCTCGAAACCTGGAGGGTAGGACACAGCTGGACTCGCCCACCTTGCCGTGTCCACTCTAGGGCAGGAGGCTCCTGTGCCCACATCTGCTCCCCCGTGAGCACCCAGAACCCAGGAGGAGAGGTTGAACTTCTCCTTGTTCCACTTTCAGTGCAAGTCTGGGGCCAAGGCCAATGTCACTCCCCCAGCCCCTGGGAAAAGACGAGGCTCCCAGCTTGGTGGGGTTGGGGCAGAGCAGTTTAGAAAGGTCTGTATCTTGGTCACAAAGCATCAGAGGGAAACGGAAATTAAGGGAGGCTCACACTGACCAAGCGGCAGCCAGTCCGAGAGGGCTGGGACCCACCGCCTTGCCCACCACCTGACCCTCCCCCACTCCAGGCATATGAAGCTCCCATCCTTCCCCACACCCGGCTGCACTTGTGGGGAGACCTCCTCTACCTCACAGAAGGCCCTTCCACTCACTATAAAAGGAGACCAAGACATACCCAGGTTACTGGTTCCCTGCAGTGGCAGTAACCCGTAGTGACTTAAAACAAAGTTATCACCACTCAGTACTACTGTTTAGAAGTCTGACACAGGTTTCGCTGGCATAAAATTGAGGTGTTGGCAGGACTGTGTTCCCTTATGGAGGCTCTAGAGTAGAATCTATTGCCTTGCCTCTTCCAGTTTCTAGAGGCTGCCCACATCCCTTGGCTGGTGGTCCCCTTTCTCTATCTTCAAAATCAGAAGCATCACATCTCTCTCACCATCCTCCTGTTGTCACACCTCTCTCCTTCCACTTCAAGGACTCATAATTAGATTGGGTCCACAGGATGATATCATTTCAAAATCCTTAAACCTAATCATATCTCCAATGTCCTTTGCCAAGCAAAGTAACATAGTCACAAGGTCTAAGGGTTAGGATGAGGACATCTTTGGGGGACAGCTATTGTGCCTACCATTCATGTGGTCTGGCCAGGGACAACTCTGGCACAGGGGTAGAGTGATGATGGCTGGGCTAGGGGCAGAAAGTAGGCTTGTGGGGCCCTTCCCCTTCTCCTCAGGACCATGCAGAAGCTGGGTGGTAGTTTTGGGGGTACTCAGTTGCTAGACAGGATGCCAGTTCCCACCAGGTGTCCAAAATTCAGTTTCCCTTTCCAGTAGAATGGGACATGAGGCTGCAAGCCTGCTCAGAAACCAAGTTTGGACTCTGAAGTACTTGGAGAACCTTCCAACACACTGTGCTTAGTTTGGACTCAGACTGGGCAGCCTTTCTCAGGATAGAAATCCCTCCAGCAGCTCTTCTCCTGGGCTTGGGTCAGACTGAGCAGCCAAGAGTAAACCCACCACCTCCGCGGCAGGGCTCTCTGGAGGGTGTGGGCGCTCTCCCTTTCTATCCTGACTTCCTGTTGTCCTTGCCAGGAGGTAGAAACACGAATTCACATGGTTTGAAGGTCATCTCCCGAATTCTGAATCTGCTGGGAGGAGGAGGCGGCGGTGCGAGGTCCCTGTTCTCAGACCCAGAAATCAGCACTGTCCTTCCAGTGGTTCTGGGGACTTCCTGTGTGTGGGAAGGGGTTAACTGGCCAAGTTACCCCATGACCCCCGGGTTCCCTCCTGTAGCCCAGGAAGCCCTCTTCTCGGGGCCTGAAGAGGCTGTTAAGCAGGCCAGGGCACTGAAGTGGGGAGCAAGAGAGAAGCAACTTCCACATCCGGACCCAGACACTCCAGGCTTTGGGATCCTACCGACTCTGACTTTGCTGGGAATAACGGCAGATGCTGGGGGCCCAGTCCCGAGTAGAACTGGCAGAGCTTGTGAGGGGGGGCCAGAAGCAGCCTCGGGGGCCCAGGAACTTGCCCAGTTTCTTCATTCCAGGCCCCAGTCAGCCACACCTCCTGGGAGTAGCAGCTCTGAGGAAGTCACCCCTCAAAGACTTCTAGGCCTTTGACGTGACTCTGGTTTGTTCGAAGTTGTGGAATTGATGTGACTCTTTGGTTGGTACAAAGCTGTGGAAGGGCCCCAGACTCCATGAGCTCTGGATTCCTTCCCCAGCATGACGCATGCAGGTGGGCCCCAAGGTTTGGACTTCAGGCTTCTGAACTAGGGTGCCTTCTTGGGAGACTGCCAGGATCCCCTGACGAAAATCACACCAACAGAGACCAGCTCTGGGACTCTCAAGTTACTGACGGAGGTACAGGACTCAGCACCTGCCCCCCCCCCGCCCCCCGCCCCGCCTCCTGGCCAGCGTGCTCCAGCTTAAGCCTATCCTTGAAGCCTCCAAACCCCCATGCCCCCAGGCCTCTCCAGGCTCCTCCAACACAGCTGCCCGCTCCTGCCCTGTGCTCATTATTCTTCACACTTGGTAGGCCCAAACCTTCTTCCCCACCCTCTGCTCCCATCACCAAATTCTCCATCCTGCAAAGGCCAAGTTCCGGGCACCATCCTGGTCTCGCCAGCTGACTGGCTCCTACCTGCTCTCTCAAACTAAGCCCCTTAGCCTGACTCCCCATCCTCTGGCCCCATCCATCTGGCCTTCTCCTGGCTTGGGCAGAAGCATCCTCCCTAAAGCACGTTCTTTAGTCATCCCTCAACAGGCAGGCATTTCCCTGCCAGCCTGCCCCTCCCCTCCTCCAGGCAACCTTCTCTGACTCCCTCAGCACTGTTGGTGGCACACAAGTCACCATTTGGTTGTTCCTAAGGAGTCACCTTTGTTTATGTCCCAACAGCCTGATCTAGGACAGGACCCACAAGAAATGCTGATGGGGACACAGGCGCTCCTAATGCCTGACTCCATGGATTCTCCCTCTCCTCCACCCACCCCCACCCCCTTCTGAGCTCAGGAGCTGATTCAGTCTGGCCCTGTCTAAAGAGCAGTTGACTTGCCTTTCTGGACTCCCATTCAGCTCCCATCTCCATCCCTGCACGGATGGAAGAAGGCAGGCAGGGACTACAGCAGCTCAGACACCAGGAAGTCTGAATGTCAAGTGCACTTTATTGGGCTCCTGGGCCTTCAAATGCTGTCCTTACCAAGCCGGGGTCACCCCCGCCCCACAGCTCCAGCTGCACAGGAAGCAGGCCGGGTAGAGGAAGTACATGGGGAAATGCTTTCTCTGGCTCCAAAGGGTCTTAGGTGATGCTCCACCACAGCTGTTTGCCCCTTCCCTGCAGCCCTCATCCCACCCCCAGCAGTCAGAGCCTCCTTGGGTAGGGAAGTAGGGGTGTCTGGGCCTTCAGCACAGGAAGCTGGCTTCACACCAACACCTGTTCTTGCTTAAAATGGGGGCAGGAGGCCTTGTACAAAACTCTAGCAGGGGGCAACGATGAGGTAGAAGGATGGCAGTTTTCTCCTGTGGAGAGGGAGCCAGGCTGGCCCTTTCCCTCAGGCCCAGGTGGCTGAAGTAGTGAGGTTCAGCTTGCTGAGGCTGGCCAAGTACTGGATGGCCACGTGGGGCAGCTGGTCCAGCTTGGCGTCCCCTCCCCTCCAGCCACGGGTCACCAGTCCCGCTCTACTGGTTCTCGGTAGGGTAGGCCTAAAAGCCTGAAGACATCTTTCTCAGTGGGGGTGGGCAGCACTCGGCCAGGCCCCACCTTGAGGCCTTGGGTGTCCCGAACCACAGAGGTGCTGAGGGCATGCTCTGACAAGCTCATGCCCTTGGTCTTGGCCAGGGCCCGCATGGAGCGGTTGAAGTGGGCAGAGCCAGTGAAGTAGAGCAGGGCACAGGCGAACTCGCTGTAGGGCACAATGATGATGTCCAGCCGTCGGTGCCGCCGCCCTGGCCCTGGGAGCCGGCACACACCCAGGTACTTCTGCTGCTGGCCGTTCTCCTCCTGACTCACCAGGTCATCTGTCAGAAACCCTAGCACGACATCGGAAGGCTGCTAGGAGGGTAGAGAGCCAGGCCTGGGTTGCCCTGTCCTCCCAGGTCTCTCCTGTTTATCCCTAGGTCCTCCATTCCCAGTTCATGAATTTCATTACTGGGTGGCTTTGCCCTCTCTGGGCCTGCCTCTTTAAACCACGCATAGTCATTCCTCCCCGTGTCCCCTACAGTGTCGTAGACAGGTGAGGTGAAACTCAATCTGCAGGCAGTATTGAGCACCTGACTGGAGGAGTGGTGGACTGTTTCATCTCTTCCCTGAAATGGCTCTGGCCACGAGGGAGAGGTGGCATTCTCATGAAGCAGCCTTCCCCTGCTTCCTGCTTAGAGCTTGCAACTCCGAGGCTCTCCCTCCTGGGAGTTAGTTACCCAGCCCCGCATTGCCCCGGCCAGCCTGCTCACCCAGAGATGGAGCTTATACCTTGTCGCCGAAGGCTGTCAAGGAGACGACTGAAGATGCCCTGGTGAGACTGGCCATCCGGGTGAGTAAGCAGCACGTCCACATCACCACAGGTTGCCTTCCCCCGTCGGTAAGAACCGCATGCCACACATAGCAGCCCGGGGTTGAAGGCCTGAGCTGATTTCCGGACCTGGGGAAGAGCAGGGGGCAGTGGGGAGGGCCTGTGGACCTCAAGCCCTGTAAGGAGTGCCTTCCCATGGCAGTACAAGAGACTTCCCTGACCCAGGAGCCCATACTTCCAGCTGATACCCTAAGCCAATCCCTGGATTTGAGACACAACCCTGAGGGAAAGCCTCAAGGAGCAGATGCCAGAGGTCTACCCTGGGGAATGGCAGTTCTCCAGCTTTGCTAGGACAGAAGAGAAGAAAATGTGCTCTCACCACCAGACTCAGCCTGAAGAGAGATCTAAGAGGTGTATACTCAGATTCTGATGGAAGGCACTGATCTTTTCTTCTAGAGCTCTTTAAGAGCAGAGAGACACACCTTCTTTTGGCCCTTGCCCCAACCCATGTGCCCAGGTCTGTCCACTTAGGACAAAGCACAAGGTGCCCGTCTGCCAGGTCTCAGCAGCCCCAGGTATAGATTTGGAGCTAAAGGCAGAGTATGTGAGTTGGGGCTTGAGGCCTGAGCAGGTGGCTAGCAGGGTGCCCTGGCCCAGGCCTAGGGGGAAATGGAGCACAGGAATACAACTGTACCTATAGTAAAGGAAAAGAAAAAAAGCAAAGAGGAGGCAATTCTGAGCTAGTGCTCACACTCTTACTTGGAAGAAGGAGGCTCGGCATGGAGAGGGAGCCAAGAAAGAGGGGGCTGTCAGCAGAAGGATCATCCTCACTGAAGGAACTAAGCCCATTAGCCTCTGCCCCAGAGACACGGAAGCCTTTCATATGCAGATGGCCTCCACGCCTCTACCCCAGGACACTGAGGATTTCTGGGACCCTGGATACTTTGGCCAGGACACCTCAATTCTCCTGACAGGCCAGGCTCTTCTAATCCCCTCACTCCCTTCTTGAGCCTCCCTACAGGCTGGGAGGAGACCTAGGATGAGTAATCCCATCAAAAACTCCTAAAGCTGGAGCCCTTAAATGCCAGGTGGCAAGCCACCACTGTTCCAATGGGCTGGGGGCTGGAGGCTCACTGGGACATTCTCCGTGCCTGGACACCGTGGCTGAGTGACGGTGTCATCACTAGCACTGAGGCCTCGTGATGGGTGGACAAAAGAGCCTGTCCATCCATCCTGCACCAGCCTCATAGTCCAGTAGCCTGAATAGAGTTGGAGGCTGATTTCAACTAAGGTGGGCCAGGAACTCTATAGAATCCTACCTTATCAAAACCTGATCCCAAAGTAGCAGATCTTGCCCACAGCCACCAGCCCCTAATCCTGATACCAACTGAACAAATGATATATCTAACCCCAAATACATCCTAGTTTCTAATCTAGGTTTTTGATGAATTTAATCCCTAACCCAACTCTAACCTAATGTTGGCCAAATCTTATTTTTAGGACAATGACAAATCTTAACTAAAAGCAATACTAAGAAAACCCTACTCTTAATTTGGGCCTAACATTAATTCAATTCAACCTAGCTTTCCTCTGACCCCAAACCTGATTGTACTGGCACACTGTCTCTATACCAATTCTAACCCAAACTCTGAACCAGCCTCAGGTTGTGGGGAGTAAGGGAGGGTCCTGTGGAAGGTGTGTATGTCTGGAGATAGGAAACTTTGTACAAATTTTGGAGACAAAGGGTCCATAGTTTTCATTGGGTTCTCAGAAAAGTTTGTGAATCAAAGAACACTAAGAACCTCTGCCCTAACCTACTCTGACCTAACCCAGTTCAAACCCCAATATCCTAAAGTAGATCTGACCATAATCCATCTCTAATCCAGCCCTAACATTAACCCAGTCCTAACAGAATTCCAGGATCTAAGCCAATGCTTACTGACCCTAACCTAGACGCCTGGTGTTACAGCACTTCCTACTAAAGCCACCCACCCCTCCAGCTTCAGTTTCAATTGGTCCTTTCCCCACTGGTCTCAACCGCTGGTGTCCCACAGCTTCCTCTGCCTGGCTCCCCAGCTGAGGGGTCACGTGTTCTTGGCTTCCAGCCAGGCCCTGACCTTATACCAAGGCCTGGCTCTCCTTACTGTCTGCTCAATCTCTGTAGCCTCCTCCCGGGGTATGCGTTCCAGGAAGTCATCATAATGCTTCAGACCAATGGCCTGCTGGGTAGTCAGGGAGGCCTGGTTGCGGATGTCTTCTAGGGTCCGGTAACCCTGGAAAAAGAAACCAGATGAGGAGGCTATGAGCAGCTAGAACCAATGGAGAGGCAGTGAATGAGCACATACACAAGGCTTCCATCACCCCCAGATTCCAAGGAAGGCCTGAAGAAGGACCAACCCCAGGAGTGGTTGCATTTGTAATCAGTGGGACCCAAGAGGAGTAGGAAGCATGGGAGACACATCCCAATCCAGCCCTGCCACAACACTAAAATACTGGCTCATAAGTCCATCAGTCTGAGAGATTCTGGGCATCACCAGGTTGGGGAAACCACTGATCTGGACACATAGCCCTGAGGCCTGGTCTTCTTAGGAAGGCCCTTACTAGTCAGGGGGAGAGAAAAACACACTTCTTGTCTCTCTGCTTCTATCACAAATTAATGTCTTGGGGCTATCAGACAACAGGGCAGGTCTGGGAGCCTGGAGAGGGGTCTCCATGAGCCCTAGTCCCCCTCCTGGTTCATTCCCATCAGAGCACAGGGTACAAGAACTGTGGGGCAGGACCTCTAAGAAAGAGCAAAACTAAGGTGGGTGCTGGGACATAGTGTGACCTGTTGGTACCACATCTGGGCAGTTTTGGTTCCGGCTCCCCAGATGTTGGAGAAGAGCTCCAAGATAGGCACACTCTCACTGATATGGTCCAGCTTCCGCAGATGCCCGCTCTCCAGGATTTCTACGATTTTCTCGGCCATCCGCTTTCCAATCCCGGGGATACCGAAGGCCTCCTGGGGGAGGAGGAGGCAGAGGCAGGAAAAGAAGAGTGAGAGGATGGGAGGTGTACAGCCAGTGGTGGGTTAGCAGACTCCTTTAGCACGTATCTGAATAAAAGCCAGCTTGGTCAGTTGGCAACTGATGGCTGTGTAAAGCCTGGGCACAAGTGAAGATGAGAAGATTGGATGGGCTGGGCTGGGTCACTTGTCTTTTGGCTCTCAGAGGGATGGGGGTCAGCACGGGAAGCAGAGAAAAGACAGCAGTGTGACACTAGTCACCAACATCATGGTAACAACAAGGTGGGGGAGGCCTTTCTGAGCCAGGTCCTGCACTGCAGGGAGCATCACATTTGGTCCTCCCAGGAGTACCTGAGTCCCTCACTAATCTTAGTTCCTTTTCATTGCTCAAACAGTTTAAGTAACTTGCCTAGAATCACACAGTGAATGATGGGAACCAGAATTCAAACCGTGGTCTATTGGCCTCCAGCGTCTAACCTTTATAAAAACCTTTTACTATGGAAAAAAATCCACAGTAGAGAACAATATAATGAACCCCCAAGTACCTGTCACAGCTTCTATAATTATCAAGGTTCTGTCAATCTGCTTTTATCCATCTCCCTGTTTTATTTCTTTTGTGCAAGTCTCAGACATCATAAAACTTAAGCCCTCCCCACCTCCTCCCCACTTGTGACTGATGCCTCCACCAACCTCCAGCCAGTAAACAGAGAGCACCCCATCTCCCTGCATCCCCGCCCTGGCCCGCAGGTACCTGGTAGGAGGTGACAGGCTTGTGAAAGCTCTTGAGGGCATTGATGGCCTTGGCATAGCCCAGGGCCCTCCACTTGTCTCCTTGAACACTGTAGGCTTTGGCTAGCACTTCTAGCTTCTCTGTGATGTGAGGGTTGTGGTTGACTGCCTTCTGGCTCGAAGGTTGTGCACAGACCCACTTATCCAGGCCCTTAGGGGCTGGGCGAGGGTCATCATCTCCCTCAGGGTGGGTGGAGTAGTGGCCACTGATAAGGGCTTCGAGGTCAGCTGCGCTAACCTGGGTCTCTTCCCCATCACTGGTTTCAGCATCAGAGCCAAGCTTGAGGTAGGGAAAGAGAAGAGATGATAAATTCATGCCCCTGGCCCCCAGAAGAACTCTTCAAAGGTGGGGCTGAGTCTTCTAGTCAGACTCAGGAATGAGGCTGGGTCTCTTGATTCAGACCTGGGTCTCCTTAACTGTGGGGCCATGTTCCTTTAGGCTTCCCCCAGTGCCCAGCCCTAGAAGCCCCTAAATGGTAGGTGTGCCTGGGCAAATGCAGGCATGATGAGTGCTGGGAAGAGCCAAATGACTTCGCAATAGAGATCCTTCCTCTTTTAGGGGCCTGGGATTTTCTGAACAACCACCAGGCCCTCCCTGTTCCTGTGACCTAGTTTCCAGGGGAAGGGAGCTCTGAGGGCTGGGAGGCTCCTGACCTGAGCTTGGGTGCTCGGGGCCTCCTCTGTCCTCTGGGGAGGAGATACAGGCCTGGTGGCAGAACGAGGAGGAGTGAGAGCTGTCTTGAGCAGAGCCTCATGGGATCCTGGAGGAGCAGAAAATTCTTGGTCTGCCTTGCTGAGCTGTGGTTGGAGCCCTGGGTACCTGCAGGGATGGTGATGGCAAGTTAAGACCCCAAAGGCCTGGCTCTACCCCTGCTCCCAATCTTCTACTCTGAAATCTTGTTTTTTCTGATTAAAACAATAAAAGTTATTTTTAATAACCCAAGAAGAGAGTTCAAGATGCTGCCAGGAAACACTTGAGGAAGGATTGGGGTGGGGGGAGGTAGCTCACCTGCTGGGGATGCAGATGCTGAATCCTGCCGTGTCCACCAGCCTTCCTTCCTGCAGGCACAGGCTCAGCCAGGTGGACTTCACCAGCTGAGCACCCTGGGGCAGCTGGGACAGTCCGACGAGGCGGAGGGCTCGCTCACCGTCCATGCCTTCATCCACCACGATGTGAGTGAGCCCTGAGGCATGGGCAGCACATATCTGGCCACCATGCTGGATAATCTGCTTCTCAAAGAGTTCTGCTCGGGCTCGCCCAATGCCACTGGGCACAACATGTGCCCGCAGGGAGCTCAGCCACTCTGTGCAGGGGACATCCAGATGCTTATTGTCATGACTGATGGATATGATTCAAATGAACCCAAACAATCGTTTTCCTTCCATCCAGACAGCCAGCCTTCTGGGGATTCAGCCGCAAGCATACACTTAATTTCCCCATGAACCCTCACTTGATGTAAGGGGCAAGGATTTCAGTATGTCCTGTTCCCTCATGTAAACTAGAACAGTGCCTAGCATATTGTAGGTATCCTGCATATGGATTCATTTGATCATCTTTACATTCAAGTATTAAGAGACATCTACGTCACACAAGGCATAAGGCCATATGTCTTGCCATTACAGGCCTCACAGTGTAACAGATATTCCCCTCCCCCACCCTGCCACATGAGGTGTTGTCATTTATTTGTCAACTTGGCTGCAAAATAATGTAACTCTGGGGACCTGAGTTTCCCACCTTCAGGCAACCTCCTGGAGAGCAAAGGAATCTGCTGGTCATTTCCTTAGGGGCCAGAGAGTATTTTCTGATTAACAGAGGTCTAGGGATGGGTTAGAAAATAACACAGCCAAGTGGCCTGGCAAAGACTGGGGCCCAAGCCTGGTACAACAGATACACAAACCAACCTGCAGGCCATGGGTTGGCAGAAATCAGCTCTACTATCTGATTCTAGTCATGAACAATATAGGAAGCCTAGGGGTTCAAGTACATGAGGGCTCTGAGGGTGGATCTGCTCACCTCTTTCTTCTTCTCCACCTTCTTGCTTGGGAATCTTTGCAAGTGCTTTTGATGATGGATTGGCATGAATTTTCCTCCTTTTGGGAAATGCCTTCAAGATGCCCCCAGGGTCCATTGGGGTATTGGCCAAATCACTGCCTTTCAGTTTTAGGTTTGATCGGGCCAACTGTCATGTGGAAACCCAGAACTGAGGTTACCCAACCCTTTGCCTATGGAGGTGCTGTCTCTAACAACCGGACTTTGGAGGCAGTACCTCAGTTCCCCTAGGGGTCTCCCAAAACCCAGCTGAGCTTCAGCAATTTAGCCTAGCACTTACCAGCCTTTCAAAGTCAGAATACTGGGGGATATAAAGGGAAGAATGGGACTATTGAGGAACTCTGGAGGGGTACAAAATGATACTCCTCAGATGGTTGCTCTAAAGAGTCAGTGTAGTGTCTGCTCTGCAGCATCCCACTTTGAAAGGGCTTTACCAAAAGGGGATGCCAGGCTAGGAAATGGAGCTACATCTTTAGAAAGGGCTTGGGCTCCCAAGAGGATTGACGGACTTAGATGAATCTGCATTTAAATCCCACATGATCTTCCTCTACCCCATCACAGGCCCGCAGAGGAAACCCTCGGGGTGAGGGTGTCCGGGGGGCGGGGGAACGCCCTACACCTGCCCTGGTGGTGGGCCTCTAGTTCGGGGGAGCTCAGCCCCGCAGCTGCGGGGAGACGGGGCATGGCCACAGCAGGTGTTAGGGCGCCTTCCGAGGCTGGGGGGAGTCTCGGCCTCACAGCTGGGGGTGGAGACGACCCGCAGCTGTGGGGTCCCCGCCGCGTCCCCAGCTGGCGCGCACCCAGGGACTCCCAGCTGGGGGCCAGAGGAGGGCTGGAGGGTCTGGACCCTGCCCTAAGGACCGCTCCCCCCGCCGCGATTGGGTCCGCGGTGGGTCAACCTCGGACCCCGCGGCTCACCCGCGAGCCGGCCGGAGTAAACCACTTACCAGAGCAGCCAATGAGAGCGGACGAAGGGCGTGGCGGGTGGGAAAAGGGTGGGGGGAGGGAGGCCAAATGCCCGGAACACCTTCCGGGTCGGCCGGAAGTGACCGTAGGCGGAATGGTTGCCATGGCAGCGGCCGGTCGCGCGGCTGGCTGGAGGGAAGATGGCGGTAACCGGCTGGTTGGAGTGTCTGCGGACCGCCGAGAAGACGGCGCTGCTGCAGGACGGTAACTCGAGGCCCCCCACGAACTCCCTAGTCCTTTCCCCCAGGGCCCAGCCCTTCGGACTGGGGCCTCCGCGAAGGGCCTTCGAGCCTGGGACGGCCGAGCTGAAAGGGCCGCGGCTGCCAGACGAGGCCCGGTCCTGCTTTGGCAGATGAGGAAACTGAGGCCCAGAGCGATGACGTGACTGGAACACGCGCCTCTGGACACCTCCTAGTTCCCTCTACACCACTTCGCCCCGCTCTGAGTTCTGTTCCTAATAAAAACTCCTTTCATATTCGTTATGTTATTTGCTCCAGACAGCTGTCCCAAGCAGCTCTTTAATTTCCACCCCATTTTACGGGAAGAGGAAACTGAAATTGAAGAGGGTTTTAGACCAGCCCTAGCCCGTTGTCCACTCGGTAGGGTTCTGTTGCTGAATGCAGCCTGGTGTCATTGAAGAGGTGGGGAGACCTGGGCCCTAGTTACTACTCTGCCATTAAATCACAGCTTCTTTATTTGCTTGGGCCTTATTTTCCTCGTCTGTAAAATGAGCTGGATGGGCAATCTCTGATGTCCTTTCCAGCTGTCATATGTTTGTAAGTGAACTTCTAAATATTCCCTGGGATCTATAGGGAAAAACAGCAAGGGCCCCAGCGCTGTGCCTGGGAAAGGTGGGCATAGGGGTAAGGAGTCCTGATTTTGTCTCACTCTAGGATTGGCGGGTGTAGGACCCCCCATTGCCGCAGAAGTCCTTTCCTGGACGCACTTGGCAGCCAGATGAATTAGGTCTAAATTCATGTAGCTTGAGGATACCAGCTGGAAGCACACATCCATCCATCCACCGGAGGAGGCCAATCAGGGAAGCTTGGAAATTAATATCACCTGCTCATTTGCTCGTTCATTCACGCAGCATTTAGGGAGGCTTTTACTATGTGCTAGGTTGTGTATTAGAGCAGAGAATGAAAAAAAGATATGTAAATAAATGTGTGTTAAGTAGACGTTGGGATTTTCTGTAAAGTGTATGAGAGCACGAAGATGGAAATGATCATCTCTTTGAAAGAAGACCTGACAGAAGAGGTAAAGTTTATGGGTCCTAAGGAATTAATGTGTTTGCTAAGTGTAGAAGAGGAGATGGCTGTTCTAGAAGGAATGACTCACATGTAAAAAAAAAAAAAAAAAAAAAAAAGGGCATGGAGGTGTGAAAGTATATGGCTGATTACTAGGGGAAAACAAAACATTTAGTGAGGCTGAAACAGTAACAGTCACCTAGCCATAACCCCCCACACTGTCAGGTACCAGGTGCTAGGATGCAAGGTGAATAAAAGTTCTCTTTTCTCAAGGAGCAGTGAGGAGAAATGGTGGGAAATGAAGGATTTTAAATAAATTGGGTATGTTGTGATAGACCTTTTATGCCAAGCTAAAGATTTTGGACATTATTTTCATAGGACAGTGGTGTCTGGTTTTATTATAAGAAATAGATAATATAGAATTTACCATTTTAATGATACAGTTCTGTGGCATGAAGTATATTCATATTGTTGTGCAACCATCACCACCATCCATCTCCAGCACTGGATCTCTTCAACTGAAACTCTGTACCTGTTAACACTAATTCCCCCATTCCCAGCCTCTGGCAACTACCATTCCACTTTCTGTCTTTATGGAATTGATTATAGCAGGAACCTCATGTAAGTGGAGACATACAATATTTGTCCTTTTGTGACTGGCATATTTCACTTAGCAACCACTTATTTCAACGCCCATCTATGTTGCATGTATCAAAGCTAAATAACATTCCACTGTATGTATGCATATGCCACATTGTATTTATCCATTCATCTGTTGATGGACAGATGCTTCCACTTGTTTAGCTATTGTGAGTAGTACTGGACTGAACATGGGGGTACAAGTATTCGAGTTCTTGCTTTCACTTCCTTTGGTCACAGGACAGTTCTTAACAAATATTACATCATCTAGGATTTTGTTAGGTTTTTTTGTTAGTAGCATCCACAACAATGCTGTTGGTCTTTTTTTCCCCCAAGTCAAATAATAATAATTAATGTTAAGTATATGGATTGGATACATCTTGTCAAACCTCTCCTATAGATTTACTTTCCTGTTGGGTATGTGGAGAATATTACCTCCCTCTCACAAAAAAAATCACTGCTATTGGTAGTGAGAACCCAATACTCTTGAATTTTTTTTCAGGAAGAATTGATGCTCATTATGGAAATATGAAAAATAACTAAAGTCACCTATCAACTACCATCTAGAGATAATCATAATTTACATTTTTTAAAAGATTTTATTTATTAGAGAGTGAGCAAGACTGGCAGAGGCAGAGGGAGAAGCAGACTCCCTGCTGAGCAGAGCGCCAGATGTGGGGCTCAATCCCAGGATCCTGGAATCATGACCTGAGCCAAAGGCAGATGTTCAACAAACTGAGCCACCTAGGCACCACCATAATTTACATTTTCATGCATAAACTTTCATATTTCTTCATGCATGTACAGTCATATATATATATTTTTTACCAAAGTATACTAATAAAATTATGTGTGTGTATATATATATACACACACATACACATATATAGCTATAAAGTAAATATGTGATAGAATAAAATACAGATAATTACAACTCCTGGGTAGTAACCACAAAAGAAAAACCAGTTGACTGTATAACAAGCAATTATTTGGGAAAGCCCACTTCAAATAAAGTTAAAAGGCAATTGAAACAATATTTGCAACATATAAAACACATGGTTAATATACATAAAGCTCAATCAGATTAGTAAAAAAAGAAGATGAATACCCAAATAAACTAAGGTCTAAATAGGTAATTCACTATAAACAATAAACCCTTGGAACAGTGTTCAGCCTTACAGATATTTAAAGCTATGCACATTATCCCAGTATGATTATTAGAGTATGGGTTTTGGCCTCAAATGAGCTTAAATCTAGGTCTGTCATTTCATAGCTTTATGAGCTTGGACAAGCTACATGACCTGTAAGCCTCCATTTTCCTCATTTGTGAAATACAGGTAATGGGGTCACATTGGATTATTGTGAGAATTAAATACAATAAAACATGTAAAATGCTAGGCCAATAGTAAGCACTGCATCCTTCCAGAACTCAATATGGACTCCAGTGGGAGAGGAGGTTCAGGCCAGAAACCTTCAGCTGCTCATAGGCAGCACTTTTTACCCCACTCCTGACAGGAAAACCCCTTCCAGCTCTATGAGCCATCCAAATGATTTGGAGTGGTATACCTAGGGACGTGCTGAGAAGCTCTACAAATTTGGGGCATGAGTTTCCCCAGCATACAAATTAAGAATGACTCAAGGGAACTATGTCCAGGAGAGTGAATTAAATGGGAAAATGGCTTGGGAGATCAGATCCAGTTGCAGATTTTAGGTAGTGACTCCTTTAACTGCTCAGGGTCCTTGGGACTCTTATTCATCAAGTATAGGTTGGGTAGCTGCACCCTGTTATTCGGCTCACTGAGGAGCCTACCTGTGTCAACTCACCCATTTGTAAAAATAGGGAAAATTACATAGTCACTTAAAAAATAATTATGCTATATAGGTGGAATTATAGCTATATAGATGGAAGGCTAGGAGACTCCCCTGGATTCTTGCAGGGGATTCTTGTGAAAGTTGAATCAGTGTTCATTCTCTCAATTAATATTTAGTTGAGCTCCTAATATGTGCCAGGTACTGTGCTTAGTGTTAGGGAAACCAAACCATAAAAGTGGGATAAAAACCCTCCTATAAAGACAGGCAGTAATCAATGTATATAAATCATACTGAGGCAAATGCTGTAAAGAAAATGTAAGAGGACTAACATGTGGCTGTGTGCTAGGAATGGCTTAGAGGCATGCAGAAGGCACAGCAATGGTGTGTCTAGAAGGAGTGCTTGGTCAGGAAACCCAGTTCAATATCCTGACCACATAGGCTTGGTTTTAGGAACTGAGGATAGAAAGCTAAATATGGCACCGTTCCTAGGGAGACAAGATGCTCTTAAAAAAAGTATCATACTATGTGATAAATACTCCACTATGGATATGAATAAAGCAGTAGGGAGATCCAAACGAATACAGAAGTGATGAATTTTGCCAAGGTGGCTAAAGAATTCTCAGTGGACTGACATTTGAGCTGGATTTTGAAGGGCAAGGAGTTCAGCAGGAGAATGGAGCTTTGCTGGTAGAGGGAACAGCAGAGCAAAGACCCCATTTAGAGAAAGCTGCATAAAAGAAAGGTGTCCCAGGGCATGTCTTACAGTGATGGTGGCAGTAGTTGGCAAGGAGCTCATGGGCAGCTCTGGGAGGGTTTCTTGTGCTCAAGTCCAAGGCTGTTGGTGTTTCCCAGGAAAATCCCTTGATGTGCAAGTTGCAAGGTAAGAAGAGGCTTGAGGGTAAGGCACTCTCTGCTTTGTGTGTAGGAAGAAGGAAGGTGCACTATTTGTTCCCAGATGGAAAGGAAATGGCCGAAGAATATGATGAGAAGACGGGTGAACTACTTGGTGAGTGACAGGGCCTCCCAAAGGCCCTGAGGAACACTTGGGGTAACCTAAAGCACAGGTAAGCAATTCCAGCCTTAGGCTTGAGGGAGGAATGAGCACCAAAGGTGGAAGCCAGGGAAGACTGAGGCCCTCAAGGCAAGATTGTTCCTGAGAATAATGTGAGGTTAGAGCTGGACACTGGAGGTAAGTTCCACCTGACCCCCAGACAAATGAGAGTGTGAGGAAGTCTTCTGTAGGGAAACTGTCGGGAAAGAACTGTAGACAGAAGGCAGAATTGGAAGTGATCCTCTCTGCCAGGCACAGTGAATGGAGGTAAGGGCAGGCTTTAACTGCAGTTGTATTGCTCGTTTTCTAAAGCCACAGCAGGAGCAAGCAAGCAGCAGCAGCAGCCAGTACTGACCTGGCCTCAGAGGGGGCGCTGTTAAATCTGACCCTTGGAAAATGTCTGAATCAAAGTGGATTGGGGGTAAAAATGGGGATTTTGCAAGATGGTTATTTTCATTCCTACAGCTCTTTTCCTCTAAGACTAGGCTCGTGAATAAGGGGTCCAGCTCAGATTTCTGAGAATTCCTTGATTTGTCCATCCTCTGTACCTAGGTATGCATATCAGCATTAACAGACTTCCCAGAGCTAGGTGGCTGCTGCTTTGACCCAGGGTCGGAGGCTGTCAGCAGTGGGAGTTGGTCTCTTTATTAAGTTCCACCTGAAATGCTAAATCCAATGGTGGAATCATGGGTTGGGTTATTTTCTTGTCATTATTCTTGACTTTAATTTCTTCCTGTGCCTGATCGACAGGTAGTATTGGCAAGGGAATTTTCTTTTTCCCTTTTTCTGACAGCTCATAAATGTCTAGAACCGACAACACGGATTACACTGGTTTGCATTTTCTTAGTCTCCAGTCTTAAAATGTGTGTCCTGCGCATGTTCAGTCGTAGAGTGAAGTGTTGATCCCTCCTTATTATGAGCTGCTTGGGCTCCAGTCCCAATTGGTTTAGTCTGGTGCTATTAAAAATCTTGATGTGTTTAGCATATGACACTGATTTGGTGGAAACCAATACAGTAGTAATATCCTCACAATGCATTGTAATTTATAGCGCTCCCAGGGGGTGACAGCCTTGGAATGCCTAACAGGGGCGAGCTTATGAAAGCAGAGGTCACGTGAGCTAACCACCACCATTGCCAGGCTAGAGACTAGCTGCAGTTCCTCCCTGCAGCTCCCAGCACCACACCTCTCCTCCACTCAGAGCAAATAAAATGCCTGTAGCTGCTGTGGCCATAAAAACAAGCAAACAAATAACTCCTGGCCTCTTAGTTGTGCTTGGACGTGAAATTAAAATGAAAAACAAGTTCAGGTACCTTCCTCTGTAGCATCCCACATTAACCTGTCACTCTTCTCAGCAGATGGGGAGTAGACAATCGCCTACAAACTCCTTTTTTCTTAGAAGCTGAAATGGAGATTCATAGGAGAACACTGGCTAAAGTTTACCTAATAATGATATTAATGTCATAACTTTTATTAAGGTACTATGCTAAGTGCTTTACATGAGTTACCTCACTGAATCATCCTCATTACAGCCCAATGAGGTAGGTACTGTTGTGCCCTTTTACAGTCGGGGAAAAAACAGAAGCTCTAAGAGGTTAAGCACCTTGCTCAGAATTCCATAGCTGGTTAGTTTCTGAGTTAGGATTTAAGCCTAAGTTTGCCTGGTTAAGAGCCCATGCTTTAATGCACAACAACATACTATTGGGAGTTGAGAATATTTAATCCTGCCTTCTTACTAAGTTTTGTTCTCCCCAGAATGACTGAAGCAGGGGCTGGTGGGAGCAAGACAGAGATGGGCAGAAGGAGCACCCCACTCAAACCACTGGGCCCTTTGAACAGCTGAACCTTCTCTTACTCATGTTCAACCACTCACCCTACCCCCGCCAACTGCCCTTGCAAAATTATTATTTATGTATAAACAGTCTCAGGGCCCGAACTAGAGCTTGAGCACTCTATGAAGTAAAATACGGACAGGGTTATTATGGCCATAAATGAGAATTAAGTTTCCATTTTTCCAGTTCACTATACAACTTTGGTAATTCTCTAAACTGGTTTTCTGTTAGAAAAACCCAGAAAATAATTTGCCAGTGGTGCATCTGGGTAGGACAGAGTCCTTCCAGTTGGTGTTAACAAGCATAGTGGTGTCATATTTTTTTCAACCGTCTCAGTGCTATTCATTCCCACCCCGCACAATGAATGCTGTATGTAGTCATAGAGGAAAAACCTGAAGGGCCCCATAACAATGATCGGAACATCAAACCAGCCCCAGAAGAACACAGCATGTCCAGGGGGGCAGAGGCTGAAGGGCAGGCCATCCCCCAGCGATTACATTTGGATTACTGGCTTAATCTGCTTTGGTATTTGACCGCCAGCCTAACCACCCCAGGCTGCATTTGGAGGATATTGAGCACTTTCATCCCTAAGCACTTCACTGGCTTTATAAATGACCCACTCGATTCCCTTCAGCCTCCTCAGGGATGGGACGTGGCAGCTGTTTAATAGCCACAGAGCAATGTTGCAGTGTTTTAGGGCAGAAAAGAAGAATCCTGCATCCAGTTTAAGCTGCAGGGAGTATTTAGGAAAGGGGAATGTAATTATCCGCATTGGAAGCAGGCCAAGGCTTGGAGCTTTGGGGAAAGAGGCCTTTAGGACCTCCACTTTCCAGCCCACCTGAAAGATGGGCCTTCCTTTAAGCAGTCTAGGACATCAGCCTGCTTCCTGCTGACTTAGGAAAAAAGCCCCCAGGCACTGCCTCCTTCATATATTCCTCATCAGACCCTTTAGGGTCATTGAAAGTCTCCTTTCCAAGGACTGGCCCTGGCTCAGCTGGGAAGAAAAGACAGCGTCCCAGGGAGCTACCCTACACACACTAGTTTGAGTTTAACATATAATCAAATCAGAGTGACAGCAGGTGGAAACAGTCCTCTGTTGCCACAGGAACTGTCCTTGAGTTCAGGAGCAAAGACAGGATGAGAAATACAAGACGAAGTGTATTTGCACGTGTGCATTCGAGCTTGTATACATGGAGAAAATAACAAGGACTTCACCAAAACTGTTTATTGGATCTTATAAGGGAATAAGTAGGGAGACTTTCTTCTACATTCTACCAAAGAATTTAATCCCAAGGTGTTTAAAAAGAAAGAAAGCAAGCAAGAAAGCGGTGAAACAGCCAGAAGGCTGGCCTCCAGTTAAGCGAGGTATTACATGAATAGATTTGGATATACTCCCGGTCACAGTCCATTCACTTAAGAGAGTAGAAATATTTGTGAAAAAAAAAAAAGTTGCCTATAAAGCATATTTCCAAGTTTTACTCTTCCTTATTAATTTTCATTATAAACTTGGAAATGTGTTTCTAGGGAGAATTTTTGGCCCTAAGACGTAATAAAATCACACTGCAGAATGCAGCAGACCTTATAAAAGCACATATTCAAGGGAAAATTCTAATTTTATAGCACACTTTTGTGTTCAGCTTGCATGCCTTACTTGGAGCAGGGAGGGTATTTGGGTTTGGCATAGCTGCTCCAGAGGTCTCGAAGAAACCCATCCTAGAATCCTACTACAAGTCTCACCCCCTCAGCCCAGAAAGAGAAGTGGATGGGAGCAGCTGCAGCAGAACATCAGGCACTTTTTGACCCATTTAGCTCCTTCCAATGGCTGTGGGAAGGCTGCTGGCCTTTTGCAGCACTTAGGGTGCCCACCTAGAGGATGCCAATGTGGCAGGAAGGGAGAGGAGCCCAGGGGTTATAGCTGGAGGAGAGGGGAAGGCTCCCCTGCTGTCATGGCTGCACCATGAGGACATGGATGACTGGGATTCCTCAGTATTCTGGCTGGGGTTCTCAAGTAATGTCCACTTAACTAGTTTTTCACTTTTAATTTCTATACTGTATGTACCTTAGGGGAAAAAGAAAACAATTTATGTAAACATGTGGTTTGTAAAACAAGGTAAAGGGGATTCCTGGGTGGCTCAGCGGTTGAGCGCACCTGCCTTCGGCCCAGGGTGTGATCCTGGAGTCCCGGGATTGAGTCCCACATCGGGTTCCTGCATGGAGCCTGCCCTTCCCTCTGCCTGTGTCTCTGCCTCTGTGTGTGTGTGTGTGTGTGTCATGAATAAATAAATAAAATCTTTAAAATAAATTAAATAAAGCAAGGTAAAATAGAGATTATTGTTTGCATTATAAAAGGATGAACCTACTCTACAAAAACAAATTCATATGAGATCTTCTGTAAATAATGCAGTTAAAATATGGTATGAACCTAAAGTTTTGTTTAAATACAATTCTGGGGCTGTTGTTTTGAGCCAGGTAGAGCTGAAATGAGTGAATTCTTCATTTTGACTTTCTAAATCATGAGACAAATCTGCCTGTCAGCTTTCATCTTTTTAATTTACTTTTCCTTTGCACATTTGCAGAGAGAAAAAAATGCACCTCAACTCTGACTTGTTGGGATCTGCAATTTCCCTGTTACTAGTGGCTACCCTTTTCCTAACCAGCACACCTCTCCCTTGCTTGAAATCACACCTTCTTAACTCCACTCAGCTCCTTTCAGAGCTTTGTTCCAATCCCTTTGTTTGAGTGCCCAGAATACAAGCTTTCCAGGTTATCCAATATCGAAATGCTCTGCTGGGATTTCAGCAGTTGTGAGGTCCTGGTCAAATGGACAAAACTGGTGTAAAGGCCTGCCGCGCCTGCTTTTCTCCTGTTCCAATCATCTAACATGACATCATTGATTCAGCAGGAAAGAGCAGAGTCCCTTCCTTCCCTGTAATCCCATTGCTTCCTTCTCTCCTCAGTGAGAAAGTGGCGTGTGAAAAGTGCCTTGGGAGCCTTGGGCCAGTGGCAGATTGAGGTGGGAGAGCCAGCATTCCTGGGAGCAGGGAGCCTGGGCCCTGAGTTCATCAAGGAAAACAATGCCAATGTATGTGTTATCTGTCGGGTGTCTTGAGGGGGGCTGGGGTGGAGCCGGCTGCTGGCTTTGGAGGGCAAATACGATGTCTTCTTCACCACCTTGTCTCCAGTGTGCCTGCCTGGATACAGAGCTCTAGAAGTGTTTGCTTGAATGAATACCCAGAGGGTTTTGGCTTGGTCATCCCATGACAAGGGCTCCAGGCCTGGAATGTCACAGCAATAGCAGCATCAGAGGGGAGCTGTGGGGAAGAGCTGAAGGCTTCCTGTTGTGTGCCCCAGGTGGAGTTTTGCAGAGCAGGGAGCCATCTCTTGCTTGCCCTCACCAAGAGCAGTCTTTAAGTTGGATATGCCTTTTGTAGCCCATCTTCATGCGCAAGGACACCAAGATGAGTTTCCAGTGGCGGATTCGAAACCTCCCCTACCCTAAGGATGTCTACAGTGTCTGCGTGGATCAGAAGGAGCGCTGCATCATTGTCAGAACAACCAACAAAAAGTAAGTGGTGTGATGGGCACCTGCTACCTGTGTATGAGCACAGTGTGGGGTAGGGCTTGACCTAGGGTTGGTGCTCAGACTGCTCCCCACCTCAGAGGGCAGAGAAGCCTCCTCTTTCAGCCCAGGGAGGGAGGAGGCTGCACTAAAGCCCCAGAAGATGCCAAGAGCTAGAGGGCTTCCTTTCTGCAGGAGCTGCTTGAATAATGTAATCAGCTCCATCAGGGCAGGGAAATAGGAACAATGGATGTCTGGTCCAGTACCTGGCACATACTGGGGTTTTAACAAATATTTGTGGTGTACATGAAGGGACAAGGGACTCACCTGGCCATTGACTTGTGATCTTAAGTGGTTCTGCTATAAGATTATTATTATTCTGACCTCCTGGCTGGATCCAGTCCATGGTGAACTTGGCCTAGTGTCATCACTGTTGGGGGCTGTCAAGGAGCCATGGCCTAGAGGGCCCCCCCAGCTGAGGAGGCAGTTAGAGGACTTGAAAGTACTAGTCTGGGAGCAGCAAACCTTATACCTCTCTAGACTGAGGGCAGTAGGCAGGTACTTTGGTCTCCTGGAAGCATCTTGCATTCTGTTTCAGAAAGGGTACCTGACTTCCCTTTTTTTTGTTTGTTTGTTTGTTTGTATTTTTAATTTATTTATGATAGTCACACACAGAGAGAGAGAGAGGCAGAGACACAGGCAGAGGGAGAAGCAGGCTCCATGCACCGGGAGCCCGACGTGGGATCCAATCCCGGGTCTCCAGGATCGCGCCCTGGGCCAAAGGCAGGCGCCAAACCGCTGCGCCACCCAGGGATCCCCCTGACTTCCCTTTGTTTCTCTCCTTGTGTTCGCTGGGGGCAGACAGAGGGAAGGCAAAATATAGGGTTGAGGAGACAGAAGGTAGCCAAGGAGGCGACTTGATCCAGGTGGGGCTGCTTCTGGCCTGACCATCTTGGAAATTGTTGATCCTATTTAGATTTCCAGAGCTCTGATCACAGAAGAACCCTGTAATGAGCTGGCCTCGACCCGGGCCAAAGGGATTGTAGTATAAGACCAATTCCCATGAAATATACTTGAGGTATTTTTTTTTTAATTTTATTTATTTATTCATGATAGTCACAGAGAGAGAGAGAGAGAGAGAGAGAGAGAGAGAGGCAGAGACACAGGCAGAGGGAGAAGCAGGCTCCATGCACCGGGAGCCTGATGTGGGATTCGATCCCGGGTCTCCAGGATCACGCCCCGGGCCAAAGGCAGGCGCCAAACCGCTGCGCCACCCAGGGATCCCTACTTGAGGTATTAAAACAGGAGGTTTTATGAGTTACTGGTCCGCAAACTGAAGCCACCCAGCATGCCTTGTGGGTGCTAAGCTTGGGCCAGAGGTGCCACCATCCATCCATTGGTTTTCATGCCAGAAGGAGGACCCAGCTCTCTTTCCATCTCCTCAGAGGGTGTGGTGCCAGCCTCCCCTCCCATCTCCCTCAGGTCCATGAGGCTCAAAGGGAAGCAGAATAGCTCCCAGGCTTCCCCAGTGCAGCCTTGGGTTCTGCCCTCCGTTTATGACCCCTGGACCCTATCGCTTTGGCAGGGTTAAGGGGATGGGGAAGGGGTGGAGATGAATGAATTAATTTCAAGATTATTGCTCTACATGCAGCCAGCAGCCCCTGCAGTGGGCCTTGTCTATAAATATAAAGTCATAATAATAAGGGTTTGCGTTTATAAAGCACTTTGAAGCCCTCAGATAAAAGGCAGTTTATTCCCGTTATTGTTCTCATCATTAATGGGAGTCACTGCCTAAAGTGGAATTTAGCAATTTCAGACAACAGAGAAATTGCCTTTAGGAAAACAAACTCCGTGCTTCAGCAAGCATTCCCTGGCGTAAGAGGCCCTGGGTCCAAACTGGGAACAAAAGTGCTTCTGATAGCACTTGAATCTGCAGCCTAGCAGTTTGTGGAGCTGGCTGCTGCCTCCCTTTTGTCCCCCAGAGGTCACTGTCGAATACAGATATCAGGCAGAAATGTGATTACCAGGGAGTGAGAGGAGAGAGGCTAGCTAGCTCACCAAAAAATTCATCTGCTGGCAGATCCTCTGGGTCCCATCTGCTGCTCATATCCAGCCATAGGTGGCGCTGTTGGCCAGGAGCAACATGGCTGGAAGCCCATTCCTGCGCTCAAGGTTGGGGGATGACATTTTTGAACTGATGAGTGAAGCCAGGTGGGATGGGAGGAACGCTCCTGGAGGGGGCAGGGCTAGGGCTGGAGGCTGGACTCCCACAGAGGGGAGAGGAGTATGTGATTGCCCACTTCGGGGTCCACACTGAGCCTCTGGTCCAGTGGACCTGCCTGGCTCAGCCTCGCCTCTCTGCCAGAGGTTAGAGAGAAAGGCCAAACTTTTAACTGGTTCTTTCTTGAGCTTAGTAGCATTTTCATCTCCTACTAGGAGCAGTAATGTGTCTTATACCTTTACTACCACTAATTAACGCAATGGTTATTCTTTTGAGCAGGATACTCAGTTTTTTCAGGATGTTAAAAATCTGTCTTTTCATCACCACACCATCCAGTGTTGGGCAGGGTACATGTTTTCATTCTTGTATTATATGTTAATGATTATATAAATATGTTTGTAAAGTCAGCATGATGACTTCCTTGGAAGGGAAAGTTAGCGACAGTTTAGATGGCCAGGCATCTGCAGTACCCACACTGTGGCATCTTTCTCTGATTTGCCTTCTTCCATTGCCTTCTGGTTCTGTGCCTGCCTGAGTTCTAATATTCTGGAATGTAAAAGCCAACATTACTAGTAAAAGCCAACATTCCTTTATCCATACCTTGTCTCTGAAGGACTGGGTTGGCCACTTTTCTGGAAAGGATTGATTCCAGTGTATCATGTCCTTGGCCTTAGGTATTAGTGAGGGAGTGGATGAATCAGAGAAGAAAGAAAGTGCTTTTCTAGGATCCCAGGGTGGTACTCCCTATTCCTGATAAGAATGTCTATTCAGAAAGAAGGTTCTTAGCCTCAGCCTAGAAGCTGGTAGCTCTAAGTGGAATGAACCAGGGCACTGGAGTGGGAAGATGTTGGCTTAAGTCTGGCCTCTGCCACATATTAACTTCAGTATTTTGGGCAAGGTTTCCTCAGGTGTCACAGGAGAATACTCATACCTACCTCACAGATTGTTTGGGCGATTTGATGAAATCATAAGTATACAAACTTCCAGCACAGTGGCTGTGAAGCATGAAGCATGTCTATAGTAAGTCTTTGGAAGTTGGAACGTGGCTGATTGGACATTGGTGACACTGACACTGTGGGAGGTGTTAGTAGGCATCACTAGAAAAAAAGGATTCTGTGGTCGAATAAATTGAGGAAACTGGATTAAACAAGTTTCTCTTCGGTAGGACTTAACAGCAGTCTTAGTCCGTGAATGTGCATCGTGAGTCTAGGAAGGACTGCTGTGGGCAGGGATGACCGGTTTGCCTGGAGCTGTGATGTTTAAGAAAGAAGGGAGGTTTGTCTACTGCTTTTCCAAGGGCAGGACTGGCTAGAGGCTTCTCCGGACCCATCTGGTCAAGCCTGTGTGCTGGTATGCAGGGCGCCCCAGAGCAGTGTAGGGTGTGACCCATGTGACTCTCCACAGAGGCCTTGCTTCTACTTTCAGCCTCTCCTCTGAGTCTCTCAAGGCCTGGCCTCTTGTGCCCTTTCTCAGTTTACCACAAAGGAGGGAAAGGACTGGAAACTGGGAAGGGGATATAGTAGGAGAGTGGTGGGGTACTATAGATTAACTCCAGAATAGCCAAAATAAAAAAGCCATCCTTTTGGCAGTTTCAGGGAAGGTAGAGTTGGCCTATTCCAGTCCCTTGGACAGTGACTAGGTTCATCTAGTTCCGTGACTAAAGTTCATTCAGCTTCTTTATTAGAGGAAGAAACCAGAGCCCAGAAGTTAAGTGACCTGCCCAGGGTCACAGGCCAGGACCAGGAATTGTCCTGAAAGCCTTTGCTTCCCCATGTCTTTCGAGAACTTTTGACATTCAGAAAGGAGAACCGATGTGTTCGAGTGCCTGAGGGACCTGTGGGGTGGTTGGGTCCTAGGGGAGGACAACACCCTCACACCTCCACCCCCATATCTGCCCCATCCTTGGAGAGCAGGGAACCTAGACCAGGGCATCTGTTACTCTGAGAGAAGATGTGGAGAGATGGAGGGGTCAGGAGGTTTGGGGAGCTATTACTTGTAATAGGGGCCTCTCCACTGACCAGATCTGTGACTCCAGCAAGATACCTGTCTCTACCACAGTTTTCTCTTTTGTGAAAGAGGATAATGAAAGCAACCAGCCTGAAGGGTTGTTTTGAGGATTCAATGTGTATAGAGCAGTGCCTGACCCTGAATAAGCATTAATGAACATCACCTTTCATTGTGTGACTGAGACTGAGAGCAGTGATGGGACATGGGAAGAGGGGAGTGACATGCGTCCACCCAAAGCCCAGGAAGCACTGTACCGTGAGGGCCTAGCTTTCAGCAGAAACAACAAGATCTCCTGAGGCAGAGATAGGGCCTTCTCTTTCTTCTTCATCCTTAAATCCCCAGCTCACAGCTCAAGGCCTGGGACATACCTGATGCCTAAAGTCTTGTTTGCTGCCTCCCTAGGACTGCCTGGGGCCGAGCATTCTGACTTTTCTGGAAGCATAGTGGGTCCCTCTCTAGTCCAGGTACTGGTGAGAAAGTCAAGTATGGTTCCTCTCAAGGAAACCCCAAGGCCAGGGAATGGAGGTGAGAAGGGGGTGAGCCATTCCCTGAGGAAAGGAGGCAGATGTCCCATACGCCCTTGAACACTGGCCCTGGGGAAGGTTGTGTAACCTCAAGCATTCACTAAATCCATTCATAGACTCCACAGACAAAGCAGAGCCTCTGTGCCCACTCTGCCTCCATCCCCTCACTTCACCTCACCGTGTGGTAACAGGTGACAGGGAGGAGGCAAGCCCCGCACCTCAAGTTCCCTTTGAGTCCAAGCCCCCCAGGTTTCTTTTCTCAGTCCCAGTGTCCCATCCTGGGGACCGTGGTTTGCTGGGGCTTCACTGAGGGGATGCAGGTGTGTCCCTGTCCCACCCCAGTGCACCAGCCAGGCAGGCAGAAAGGATGTCCCTGCGCTCTGCATGGTAAGGCCTCCCCCAGGCCCCATTGGTTCCTGCTGCTCTCCAAGTGCTGCTGCTTGTGTGTATTTGCAGGGAAGATGTTAACACTTCCTAACAAGCCTTTGTGTTCATCTAATCTGTGCTGTTTAACCTTTGACTCCCCCTATTATCAGTGTCTGCCACCTTTGCTGGCCAGCCCAAGGGCCTCAGGAAGAGCCCTCGCCCTGGCCGGCTAGGAGAACGAGGCAGCATTCCATCCTGGTTTTGCAGGCAGATGGATCGCTTTTCCCTGGGGCAGAGCTTTGGGAAATAAAGCAAGCTTGTTGTGCCATTAGGATCCCCCAGCCCCCACTCCTTTTGAACTGTCAGCCTTTAAGTCAACATTCTTTTCCTCCTGTGGGTCCCAGCACCTTGGCGGGGAGTGGAGAACCTGGGAGGAGAGGGGCCCAAAAGCCTCTGCGAAACTGAGGGTTTCGGGCAGGAGAGCAGGACAGAAGTGCTGCATTGATGTCAACTCTGAGTCCCTGGGGCATCGGGGCATTTGAATTGAACTTGTGGTAGCTGTCACCATAAGGACCAGGCCCCTCTGAAGTATTAAAAGCCTCATCCTCTCCGGGGCCCCTCACTTGAGTTTGTGTGTACCTGCCGGCAGCATTTCCCTCCCCAGCCCACACAACCACTACTGGAGCAATGATGCCATGCCTGGGTGACAGATCTGACAGCTGCTAGCCAGAGCCTAGGCCCCACTTCCACCAGGGAAGAAGCCAAAGAAGCCTCTTCCTAGAGACGAGGTGCTCTGCTGAAATAAACACTCGACTAGGAGCAAGGAGCTTTAATCCTGACCCCACTGATGACTGGATGTGAAGCCAGACAAAACATGTTACCTCTTTCTTTGGTGAAGAAGGTCAAATTTCCTGTAAAATGAAATCCAGTTGTACACATTGTGGACTAGGTGTTGCCCTTTGGGTTTTTTGGGTCTGTTTTTACTAAACAGGCTCGTTAATCTCTGGACTATCATCTTGCAGATGATAGAGACCTTGTGTGAAAATGAAGGCACGGCACGGGGCATCTCAGGGCCAGCAAGGTCGCCTGGAGCCCCAGAGGTCCAGCTTCCAAGATGAGTCACATGGTTTGTCTTTCTAGATTTCTCCTTGTGGATATACCTCCCTCTCTGGCCTACAAGCAGAGTTAGGCCCACAGGGCCTTGAGAGACCCCAAAAGAGGAAAAAAGTAGTTGGGGTCTTCAGAGAAGGTCCCATGTAAAGGCAACTATTGGTCCCCAACTTTGGGAGCCAACCCTAGGTATACTTACTCTGTCCCTTGTTCTTGGGGTACAGAGAAGGCCTGGCCTGACTGAGCTGTATATTATAGGAGGCTTCTTCTGAATGTCTCTGGGAGTCCTGACCCTGAAGGATGAGTCATTCTAATCCTTGGTCTAATAAAGTAACCATGATGGGTCCTGCACTTCACTGCTGGCCTGGCCAAAATGCCTTTCATTCATCCCGGTGTGTTGTTGTTGTTTTTTTAATATTTTATTTATTTATTCATGAGAGATACAGAGAGAGAGGCAGAGACATAGGCCGAGGGAGAAGCAGGCTCCCCATGGGGAGCCCAATGTGGGACTCAATCCTGGGACTCCAGGATTGTGACCTGAGCCGAAGGCAGACGCTCAACCCGAGCCACCCAGGTGTCCCTCATCCTGGTGTTCTAACTGGCTCCCCTTCTTCCTTTTTGGCTCTATGGAAGGTATGGAAGAACTATGTAGATATTTGGCACCAGAGGGCCTGCTGCCCAGTCATTGGGGGTCACCTTGTTGGATATCCTGGTGATCTCTTGGTCTTCCCACAGGTACTACAAGAAATTCTCCATTCCTGACCTAGACAGACACCAGCTACCTGTGGATGGGTCCTTGCTGAGTTTTGCACATGCCAACTGCACCTTGATCATTTCTGTAAGATTCACCCAGACTTCTTGGCCACTGCATCAGGGAGAGGTTCCTTCTTTCCCTGCCCATTTCCCACCCCATGGAAGTGTCCCCAGTTTCAGCCCCAACTCTTGGAGTGTGCTTGCTAGAGAACAGGCATGGGGACAGCGGGGTAGGGTGAGGGTGCTCAGCTGATCTTAGAAATCACAGCTGGAAGAGGAGAGAGGGTGGAAAATCACAGGACTGGGATTCTGGTGGAAGGCTCCCAGCCAGTCATGTGACCTTAAGCAATTCATTCAACCTTGTAGGCATCAATTTCCTCCTTTTCAAATAAAGGGATCAGAGGAGGCCCCGAGTGTGTATGTAGGAGGGGAGATGTGGCTGAATGATGTCCTCTTCCTGATTTCACCCACAGTACCAGAAGCCAAAGGAGGTCCTGGCAGCTGAGTCAGAGCTTCAGAAGGAGCTAAAGAAAGTGAAGACAGCCTACAGCAGCGATGGGGACTGTAAGACCCAGTAGCAGACCATCCTTGAGCCTGCAGCGTGGTGGGTGGGTGAGGCTCTTCCAGACTTTGCAGCTTGGGCCTTTCTGGTACAGGGGTACCTCCTCTCTTCCAAGAGCTGTCCAGGCTCTGTGAGAACTGGGCTGTAGGGTGTTCCTAGCCCTGATATCATGGTCTGATCTCCCAGTAAAGTCATTCTGAGTCACTGTGCATAGACTGCCCTCTTGTCCACTTCTCCACCCTCCTTTTGCCCGGGAGGGTGCTGGTGAGGGCATTGTCTTCAGGAACCTTCAACATCAAGCCTTTCACATAAAGGGGGAGGCATGGGTCTTAGATGGAGCAGAGGTGGGGGAGCCCCGAGGCCCATCCTGTTTGCATAAATTCATAGGAATGCTAGCTAGGCTGGCAGAGACCTTGTGCTATCTTAGCTTGCAGAAGGGCCCTGATGAGCTCCCTTAGGTGGGGTAAGGTAAAGGAGAAGTTTTTGAAACACAGAGACCCTGGAAATAGCCCAGGATATTAAGACATTGTGGGTGTAAAGGCAGAATGAGGACCGTAGCATTACAGAGTGCGTGTGTGTTGGAGTAGGGTGAAGCAGTGTTATTGCAGATGGGCAGTAAGTAGCTTAGCTCCCCAACAGCACGGAGCCCTTCCACCATCCCCTGTCTGCTGGGGCCAGAGGGGTGAGTGGTAATGAGAGGTTCTGTGGGACACTGAGCCACGAGGATGGTCTTACCCTTTCCCCAGCATGCCTGTCCTCAAGTTTGAGTATTTAGGGCTTCCCAGGACTCCCCAGCCAGAAAGGAACCAGATCTGTGAACAATCAAGCTTTAATTTTACAAAAATGAACATTGTAGCATGTCTTAGCAGCCGGCCTGAGATTGGGCTGGCTCAGTATTCAAAATTGCCAGGTTCTCTTTGTCCTTAGTTTCAAAGTGAGACCTGGCTCACAGTGCCCCAGGAATGAGCCCCAAGAGCCTGGTCAAGGATGAGGGCTGACTGAGGAGTTGGAGGCCAGAGCAGGAAATTGGCAGCCTCACCCCTCTCCCCACTCTAAGCTGGCACGGCTCTGAGAAGGGGCGAGGTGCAGAGCAGACTTGTGCAGGCCTGACCCTTGCTCTGGTCAACAGGGAAGCAAGGCCTGGCTGGGTTTAGCCATTCTCTCAAAGCAGCAGATCCCTTCTCTCCAACTAGTTCCTGGGAGGTAACCCCAAATTCCGGGGAGGCAGCAGCTTTTACCTTATGGTGCCCAAGCATTGCGGTCCCAGGTCTAGGAGCACAGGCACCGCAGGGGCAAGGGAGGAGGTATCACTTCACCCTCCAGGCAGGAGAGGTCCCTGAGTATCTGGCTTCCCTGGAACACAGGCTGGGGTGGCCCGGTCACGGGTTTTGAAAGTCCAGGACATGGAGGTTGTAAGACAGCGCAGCATAGAGGTGCTTGGTGGTGAAGCGCAGGCAGTACACAGGACTGCTGAGCGGGGTCGAGGTCAATGGGAAGGCCTGCAAAGAAGGAAGGTACAGGAATGGCAAGAGCATTCCGAGTGGGAGACGGAGGGGGCCCTAACCTAAGATTCCTAGGCCCAGTGCAGTGGGCCAGGTGCCAGCATAGACTCCCCCTACTCCCCCTCTCCAGGTACCCGCACTCCCATAGACAGCCCATAATAAGGAGTCTTGGCATCTTGGAGCATGAGGTGTGCTTACGTGTAGGCAGGCCCTCTGGCGCCGGTCCCACAGCCGTACAACACCGTAGTAGGAGGAACCGGTAGCCAGCAGGTGGTTCCCATCTGTCTGCAAGCAGTACAGGGTGCTGTCATGGGGCTCCTCCCACTCCATTACACACTTCCTGTCCGGGAAGAGGCAGTCAGAGGGAGGAGGGTCAGGGGTACCCTCCACCCCAGCTTCCACAGGGGCCTGAGAAATCCATTCTGGCTGGGAGACAGAAGCTCAATCCCCAAACTCTCTAAGAACCAGACTTAACGAGGAAAAGCCTCCTCCGCAAAAGACCCTTTCTCACAAGTGCTCGAACCCTAGGCCAAGATTATACCCTCATTTGTGCTTCACATGGCTAGCTACAGGTCACAGAACTTAGGCAGCAAGGCAGAAAGAAAGGCAGAATGCTGATGAACAGGACCCTGACGACGCCCTAGGCCTTAATCAGGACCTGGTGGCTATGGTCTTCCAAAGGCTTGGGGGGCAGGGCCTGGAGTGCCTGTGCCTTCTCCTGGGGGCACCCGAGGAAGGAAGGAGGCAGGCCCAGGACTGCTGCCCACCTCCTGCTTAGCATACTCACCGGACACTGGCTCGGAGGTCCCAGTAGCGAACATAGGTATCATAGCCACAGGACAAGAGTGTGGAAGGGGACTCATACATGACGTCCAACACCCCAGCCCCTGGGGGGAAGTCACTGCCCAGGTGCATCATTAGCTGCCCACTGGGGAGAGAGCAGAAGGGCAGAGAGGAGAGACTGTCCCACCCTGGCCCCCACACCTGCTTTTAACCGAATGGCATCAGTCCCTGGGGAAATGCAGCTGTCCTGCCAGAGCTCCAGTCAGGCTCCCTTAGGAAGGGGCTAAGGGAGGAAAGGGCCCAGGATGCCCACCCCGGTCCCAGTGCCTGCCTCTCCCCCAGCAGCCCCTGCATCACACCTGCTCGCCCCCTAGCTGCTCTTCCTCAGGGAGGAAGAATGGGCCTTACTGACGGCCGGTCCCCTCCCGTGCGCACACACACTTGGTTACTTTATACTTCTTGATCCTGCAGGTCATGCAGTTCTGAGCTGCCTGAGTCCAATGCCTTAATTCCTGCCTGTAATCTGGGGCTCAAACTTCATTGGGGATAAAGACCACACAAAGGGAGAAGGGGAGTCCCAGGAGATGTTAAAACAAGTAAACACCTTTGTGTCTGGGGAGAGAAATCGCTGAGAAAGCAGCTTAGCGGGCTGGTCCCTGGTGTTCCTGGCCCGGCTGGCCCCCAGCCCGGGGCTAGCACGCCTGTGTGATCACAGCCCCCAGCCTGCTGGGCTCCAGCGTGCTCCCCCACCCGCGCCCCTCCCGGTGGCCGAGAGCAGATTACTGAGAAGAACAATTTCTTTGTGACTGTGTAATTCCCTCCGTGACCGCGGCAGTGGGCAGACCCCTCGCCCTGATGCCAGACCCCTAGCAACCACGTAGGGGGGCCTTCTGGCCCTAGCAACTACCCCTCAACATCAAGTGCACCCGCTAATCCCTGTGGCTAGGGAACGGGTAGGAACAGGGGGTTTCTGCAGAAAGAATGGGGGGATGAAGGAGAAGAGGGCACCCTCCAGGCCTGATCTCACACTTTCACCCAAGAAATGCTGGGCTCTCCCTGACAAGACAGGAGAAGTGAGGCCATGAAAGCTTCCCAGGGACACTCAGGTAAGAGGCCCTGGCAGGGGGAGGGGGACTCCATGATCTCACAAGCCACCAGAGGGCTGAGGCAGATGCTGCCAGCCACACGTGTGAAAGCACACCAGTTCCAGGCTTTCCAGCTCACACAGGCTCTGACCCTCAACCTCCCTTCACCCCAGAGGGGCCACCATCTTTCCTAGAAGTTGAAGGAGTAGAAGAGGCACTGGAGTTCCTTTCCCCTTGAGCCCTCAGCACTGAGGTGCCCCCCAGCAAGGGACACTGTTGTGGTCGGTGGGGGGGTTCAGGCCCTAAGTCAGCACCCTGGCCCCAGCCTCCTTGGGGAGGTGTGCCTCTTTCTGTCGGAGGTAAAAGTTAAGCCTCGTGGCGCGGGACCCTGAGAGGGTGAGGCAGAAAGCTACCACCCCCAGATGAGCATCTCCCAGAGATCACGGACCTTGGCTCCCCAGAAGACCCTGTCGTCTCAGGCCACCAGCTGTGATTTACCCGCCCTGGGCAGGCCAGAGCCCCACGAGGAGTCAGTCTCCCACCCCACCTCTCTTTTACAGGTACTTTGGACGTTTGTGCACACCCAGGTAGGGGCTGTTTTGCTCCACAGTTCTCCCTCCTTCCAGATTTGGGGGCCCTGCCCCTTCCATTAGTGAGGCCTTCAGGAATGACTGAGGAGCTCTCCCCTTTAATCTGTAGAAGTAATTTCATGTTTGTTTGAAATAGAAGATGAAAGGCCATGGGGGCTGGGGGCGTGAAGCCCAGCATGGCTCTACCTGCCTACCCCTGGTCCCAAGGTTTAGAGAAAAGGAAAGCTGGGCACCCCTGCCCCTGGGCTGCACAGGGTCAGCAGTGTCAGGACTGGTAGCATTGGGGCCATATCCAGACCATGTTGCCACCCCGGGCCCCTGTCCCAGCATCCAAGCCATGATGCTGGGAAGAGTCATGCCGGTGTCTACAATAAGAAACGCAGAACCCTGCCGTCTGGGGAACACATAGGGCCGGGCTGAGCACCAGCCCCCAGAGGCCAGGACCAGTCCTGAAAGCCCCTGGTCTGCCAGCCAGCCTGGCCAGGGACAGAAGAATCTCTTTCTGTTGCCCTGTTCTCCAGTTCTCTGAAATGGCCACACACACTTTACATGGACCAATAAAAATACAATTCCTTTGCCTCTGGGCCTGGGACCCTCAAGACTCTGCTGTGCAGTGCCTGGGAGGTTAAGGCCAGAGCATAAACTGACACACCCGGCTCTGGGAAATGGCCTGTCTCTTCAAACAGTGGCCCAGCAGTGGCCATAGGAGCCCTGCTGGGGCTTTGATTTGGGAAAACAAACAGAAATGGCACCATGGGCCCTTTGTGGCCCCCATCCCAAGACCAATTTAACTAGAAAACTCGAGCTCAACAGCTCTGGGGAAGGGAGCAAGATCAGCCCAACAATAGCTCCAAACTTTGGGGAAAAGGGGGACAAAACAAGCTGTCTGTCTCCTCAACCCCTCCTCTAGGGCTGCTTTTCTTCCTGCAAGTATGTTCTTGTAAAAACGATTAGATTGTGATTTGTATAACATGGTGACCCCCAAATTCAGACGTTTCACCCCTTTTCTCTGGAAAGAATGTCAAGAATGCTTCTCGGCCTCTCGCTGTGGGGGGCAAGAGGGGGGTGCAGAGCCTTGGCTGTCGGACAACTTGTGTGGGAACGGGACTGCCCCTCAGAGTCCTGGGCCAAGGCAGGAGCAAGGGCTGGCTCTGCCAGATAAAAAGTCCATTCCCTTACAACTCCTGCACACAAAGCCTGGACCTCCACACCCCAGCCTCCTGCGAGCCTGACTCCAGCAATTCTCTCTCCACCTAGGGAAAGATAAAGACAGATGGGGCCACCCCTGTGAGCCTGATGAACAAGAGCAGGCCAGGGAGGGCAGCCTGAAGGAGGCCTGGCTGTGTGCAGCCTTCTCTGGGAGGCCCTAAAGCACCAAGAGCAGCAAGAACAAGGTCCCTTGTGATGAGGGTGGCCTCATCCCAGGTACCCTTGAGGGGGGTGAGGTGAGGAAACCAGGGCTCCCTGGCCCAACCCATCCTGCTGCACAGCAATTCCAGCTCAAGGGAAGAGGGAGCCTAGGGAGGAGCTTCCTGACCCAGAGCAGGAAATCTAAGAAGATACTGACCCCTCCCCATCACTCTGTAGAGATAGCTAACTGGAGGTAGGTGTCGGCCGAGACCCAGACATCACAGGCGGGAGAGCCTCTCCCTCTCCTGGTCTGGGCCCTGTGGAATGGGAGGTTGGTGTCCTCATCCCAGCCTCCACCCCACTCCCTGCCTGGCACGCCTGTGCGCCCAACACAGGCCAGACCCCACGGAAAGTCCCCCTGTGCTCAAGAGCCCTGAGCCAGGGAAGCCAGATCCCCCAGGCCCACATCTAAAAATGCCTGTGGACCCCACACCACATTACAGCCACTACTGACACACTGGGTTCCTGATGTTCCCTGGAGATCCTAGAGGTTCTCGTTCCTGTACTTGGCGTGGACATGTGACACCAGGATGCAATGGTGGCTTTCAGGGGAGGGAAACAATGAAAGAATGACCGACAGTTCACCTTCCCACAGATTGGCTCCCCGGAACAGAGGACCTGAAGGTAGAGCTGGGCCAGACGTGGTCAAGAGAACAGGTTTTCCTTCCCTCTCTCCCTTTCTTTGAGCAACAATCATTTAATGAGCACCTTCTGTATACAAGACATTGTGCTTTAGGAACTGCAGGGAGATGTCAGGTATGACATTGAAGGAGCTCCCCCTGTCCTCAAGTTTTCAATCTAGGGAGGGAGGGAGTCTGTCACGTATCCAACTAACTACAAGGGGTGACCGAGTGGGTCCTAGAAGAGAAATGAAAGTTCTATAAGAGGACAGATAAGAAAACATTTTGGTCTGAGGGCACTGAGTGGCAGAGGTGGGACACACAATGACAGGAACAGAGGGACCTGCAACAGCACAGGTGCAGAGCCTGGGCACCAGTGCCACATTTTTACCAGGCAGGTGCCCCAGTTCAGCTGGGATCTGGCTTGTGGACCATGACGGGCCTTGGGTGCCTGCCGCTCAGCTGGCATGAACTCTGGGAGGGGCAGGGAGGAGGGGGCCTCGTCCAGCCCTCTGGTGGACGCGGAGTGGGCAGGGGTCCAGGAGGCACTGTAGGTCCCAGATGTGACAACAGAGCAGTGGAGGCCAGGAGGAGCGCAGAAGTCTCGCCTGCCCCGGCCCGGTCAGGAGGAGGCGAGCGGGAAGGGCCCTGCCCGACCCCAGCCTCTCCCCTGCCTGTGTGCGCGTGCACGTGTGCGGCCCCCTGCGCCTGCCCGCGCACACGTGTTCAGACACAATGGCTCAGAGGCCAGGCCGCCGGGCAGCCCACTTTGTACTGCTAACGAGGGGGCCGTAATTACAGGAAGGGGCAGCCGGGCAGATAAAAGGATACAAAATTTCAACATCTGTTGCCATAAAGGGATAAGGAGAAGTGAAACGCAAAGTATCAGTTTGGTGTCAGCAGGCAGAGAGCCAATTTCAAAGAGTTCAGGGGGACAGTGGGGACAAGAAAGAAAGGAAAGGGGGGAGAAAGAAAGAAAAAAATTACAGGGTTCCTTAAAGAGGTAAAGGAAAAAAGAAAATGAAAAAATCTGTCAGTAATACTTTCAAAGGAGAAGGCAGGTACTTTAAACAGGGCAGTTCCCTAATCACCCAGACCTGAGGCCCAGCCCGCCTGGGGTGGGGGTGGGGGTGGAGGCGGAGGCTCCTGCAGAGACGAAGCCACACCTGGGCCAGATGGGCGCCCCGGGTGTCCTTGTGCCCTTGGTGGGGCCGGGCTATGAGCCGGACACTGGCTCCTTCTGCAGGCCATTAGAAAGGGCTGCAGCCAAGCACCCATCACCATTCCAAATGCCACTAGATGCTCCAATAGGCATCTTCGCTCAACCCGAGGCTCCCAGATCAGGTCCTGGCACGTGGTGGCTGACCGGTGGTCCTACGGGTGCTCTAAGGGTTACCCACTCCAGCCACAGGGGCTAGGTCAGGGCAGTCTCTGTGGCAGAGGTGCTGTTTGCACTGCAGGAGGCAAGCAGGATAGAGGCAGGGAGTGGGTTGGGGGTGGGGATCCAGGTACAGGGGGCAGCAAGAGCAAAGCCTCAAGAGGAGAAACAAGAGGGCACCTGTCAGAATGTGTGAGAAGTCTACCTCCCCCAACTTTGGCGAGAAAGAGGAGACTCAGGGGCTTTAGGATAGAAACGAAAGAGTAATGAGGAACTGGGATGACCTTGGCCAGAAGGGGAGGTGAGGGGATGTGTGTTGGGGACATACACAGTCACACACATACAGGGCAGCACAGTGCCTGGCCAAGGACTTGAACTTTCAATGTCCTTAGCGTGGCTGGGGTCACCTAAGCTCACCCTTATCCCCTTCCCAGTCCCCAGGCTGGCTTCAGGCTGTGGCTGTACCCACTAGGATACCTCCAGGTCTGGGATCACCAATGCTAGATCTAGCTCAAATGCCCTTGGCAGAAATGCAGAACCCATAGCGAGAGCAAGCCCGGGGAGGAGGGGTGTGTATGACATCAGGCCAGTCCAACCCCAGGCGTTTCAGCAGCTGGGAGGTACCCCACATAGATAGCACCTTCCCCGGGACCTAGCTGAGGCTCCTGCTCAAATGCACAGAGGACACAAGATGGGCCTGGATTCCTTCAAATCCCAGGCCCAGTTCCTCAGGGCCTGATGGGACCCAGAGCCTAGTGAGGGATGCCTCAGTAGTTGGCTGCTGAGAGCCCACATCTGGGCCTGAAGACCACCTACCCTTGGAAGCAGGAACACTGGCACCTCCAGGGTGGGGAAAGGTCTCCATCTTTCTCTCTACCCGGTTTAGACAGCCTAGAAATTCCTTGTGCTCAGGCCCCACCTCTGGTTTTCAACTCCAGGGGAGAGAAAGGCAAAAGAGCAGAAAGGGAGAGAGGGATAGCCAAGCTCTAGCCGTCTAGGCCATGGCTGTGTGCCCACAGCTGCCCTCCGGCCTCTGTACTGCAGCCAGCATCTCCCTGTCTCTAGCTCATAGGGAGAAGAGTCTCTAGGGTTGATGGAACGAAAGGCTGAGGGAGCCATGGCGACTGACGGGGGCCCCAGGCACTGTGAGAAGTGACAGTGGGTGCCTGAGAGACAGCAGGGAGAAGGGCACAGCCAGGCACCTCACCTCCCAGGTGTGTCCCAACCCCCACCGTCATCCTGAGGGCAGCCCCAGAGGGGTGATGCTCAGAGCAACGCTGCCCCTCCAGCATGCCTTCTCCCCCCTGCCTACCCCCCCCCCCCCGCCACCCCAGTCACAGCACACACATAAAAGAGAAAATCCCGGCGCTCCTCGGGTTTCAGCAGTGACAGGTTAAAAGCAAAGAATCCACCCAGCCCTGCACAGCGCCCCGCCACCAAGTCCTGCCGGCGGTGCCGCTCCACCTTCCAGATTGGCCTGTCAGTCAGGCTTTGGCATTATTGAAAGATCAAACTCTGTCCTGCCTGTTCATTACCTTAATCCTATTTTCTACATGGCTTTATTATCTGCTTGGGCTTCTCTGGGAAAGACAGCTACAGATAGTTACCCTGTCCACCGACTTCCTCCCACCAAAAGCAGATGCCTCCACTGGGGCATCTCTCCTTGGAGCCCAGCACCATGCAGTTCTCCAAGCTTCCCCGGGCACCGGCGGGATGTTTAAATGAGGCCTGGCTCCTCTCAGTGGTGAAGAGGGGAGTCCAGGGGCCAGAGAGAAGGCAAAGCCATGTGCTGCCTGGGGTGGCACTGCCACGGGCTCTCCAAAGGGTACAGTGGTGGCTTCTTGTCTGGCTCCAGTGAGCAATCACAGCCAGAGCTGTTCTGTGCCCATTCTCCCTTGGGTTCTTCCTGGGTTCTGTAAAGACCCAATGTTTGGGGTTCATTAGGACTAGGGATTTTATAAACTAATGCTAATCAAGGACTTGGTGCCTTATAACTACATCCTGACCATAAGTCTGTGCCCAGTAGCCCCTCCAGCAAGGAAACCACAGGCAGAAGAGGCCCTCAAAGATCACTCAAACTCTGAGCTAAAAGTGGACCATGGTGGTGCACCCCCCACCCCCTGGCCCATTTGCCATCCTGGGCGCAGGCCAGGGAGGATGCCCGGCACAAGGTCCAGCCACGACTAAGATGGACTTTCAGCAGAAACACCTATCTTGTGACCTGCAGCCTTACTTACTGTCAAGAGCCCTCTCTATGCCAGGAGGTGAGCAGGACCACTCACCTCTGGTGGTGTTTAGAGACAACAAAAGGTTCTCTAAACATCTCCACAGGTGTTTGGAGAATTAAAAAGCTAAGCCTCTACAAACTCTAAGGTCCTAATGGAGAAGGCAGCAAGTGAGGAAGAAAAGAGTGAAGAAGACAGGTACTGTATGGGCACTTTTTCAAATGTTTCCTCATAATAGTTCTGTAAGGTAGAGATAATTAAATCTCATTTACAAACGTGGAAGCTGAGGCCCAGAAAGGCCCCCTAACCCCAGAACTAACCAGCAACAGAGTCCATTCTAGAATCCAAGTCTGTCCGACCACACAGCCTGTACTCCTGTAGCTCCTCGCAGCCTCCCCCATCACACGCCAGAGGAGGGGTTCCTTTTGCCTCGGCCCTGGAACAGAAGCAAGAAGTTTCCAGGGGCAGGCGCTGGGCAGGGCCAGCCAGGGGAACAGCTCTCACAGACTGCGGGTACTCCAACATCTCAGAGGCTACAGAACAAAGGAACCCTTGGAAGTTTTAGCTGTGCTGACAACAGTATGATGTGACCATTTGGCTACATTAACAAAAGCAGAGGATCTAGAATAAGGAAGAGGATAGCACCTGCCACTCACCAGCTCACACATGGTGTGTTCAGCACTCAGTTATGAACATCCCATTTCAAGAGGGATCCAGCCAGATAAATTGGAGAAACTCTCAGGTGAGAATGATCCTAAAACAAGTAGGAGACCAACACTGCAGGTCACCCACCCAGCTATTCCTCACTTTCTTGCTGACCAAAATCTGATTCTGTGCCCCCATACCTCCCCCACTGCCAATATGCATGTGAGGGAAGCTGGCCTCTTCCTCAGGCCCAGGAGGACAACCGGACTAGTCATTCCATTTCCCTTGCCACAGTTTGGTTTGGGGTGAGTACTGGAACATATCTTTGGCTCACTAAATATGCTTGGGGGGCTCCTCTAATAGGTTTCCCCATCTTAAAAAGAGATTGCAGGCAGGGACATGCTCTTTTCCTTCCTCCTTCCCCCTTTGGGTGCTGCCTTATGAGCTGGTAGAGCTTTTGTGAACAAGCCTGAGGGTAAAGGCAAAACTCAGCTTGACTGAGATGACCAAGGAGCAAGCTGAGAAGATGGGCCCTCAAGCTTTCACTGTGCTGCCAAGCCCGTCAATCCTTGAACCTGCGAACCACCCAACTCCTGGACTGACTCCTTATCACTTAAGATAATAATAACCCCTTTATTGCTTGAACCACTTTGAATTAGGTCCTCATTACTTATACCCAAAAGCACCCTAACTATGTTTCTGAGCAACAATTGAAGGTCCTCAGACTTCTGGCCTGATAAAGAGAAGATGCTGGAGGAACAGGACCAAAGTTTTCAGATATTTAAAAGCTTGTCTTCAGAGGCAAGGTTCAACTTGCTTCTTGTCCAGGAGCTGTGATCCTGGAAGCAGATCAACCCTCAATGAAGGGCAGGCACAAGAACTCTCAGAGCTATCCAAAAGATGGAATGTGGTATCTGTGGAAGTTATGAGTTTCCTATCCCTGTAATTCAATGACCACCAAAAGAATGTTGTAGAGAAAACCATATTTAATGAAAACATCTCATGTGTTTTAAAAAAATCTTTTGGAAAGATTGACAATACAACAGATTTTTCAGGGAAAGAAAGGATATGGCTAATACTTTCCTAAGGAGACAGAGAGAAAAGGAGACTTGCTAGAGCAACTGAGGCAGAAGACAGGCCAGCAGAGCACACCTTCACTGCTTCTGTAAATCACAGCACTGAAAACCACAATGTGGGGGCCTGGGGCTAGGGGAAGATTTTTCAGACTTGATACCAAGAGCACAATCAACAAGAGAAAAAGTCAATAGTCTGGACATCATAAAATTTAAAATTTTGGACTTTTCTCCTATGTCGAGAGGATAAAAAGACAAGCTCCAGACCTAAAGGTATAGGCAAACCACAGGTCTGACAAAGGATTCATATCTAAACATAAAGAACTCTCAAAACAGTGAAAAAAACTATACTCAATTAGAAAGTGGGCAAAAGACATAGCAGAGATTTCACCAAAGAGAATATACAGAAGGCAAATAAGCACATGAAAAGATGTTCTTCATCATTAGCTATTAAGGAAATTCCAATTAAAGCCATGAGATACCACACCTATGAGAATGGCTAAGAGAAGAAGCAGTGACAGTTCCAAATGCTGTTGAGGATGTGAAGAAACTAGTCTCCCATACACCGGAGCTAGATTATAAAAATGGTACAGATATTCAAACTATTTAGTTTGAGGCGTTATTCCCAGAGAAATAAAAACCTAGGTCCATAGGAGAGCTTATATGGAAATGTTCATGACAGCTTAATTTGCCATAGTCAAAAACTGAAAATAACCCAAATGTCCTTCAGTGAGGGAGTGCTATTCAGGGGGAGAGCACTTTGGCACATCCCTACTGAGCGACCACAATAAAGTGCTACCAGCATATACAACAGCTGCTATGGCCCTCATGGGAATTATTCTGGAGGAAAAACAAATCTCAAAAGGTTACATACATTATTTCACTTATTGAATACTTTCAAACTGACATGATTATAGAGATGGAGAACATGGAAGTGGTTCCCAGATGTCAGGGAAAGAGGGAGCATAGGAGGGAAAGGGAGGTAACAGTGGGAGCATAAAGGAGATGAGGGTTCCAACAGTTCCATACCCTAACTGTGATAATGGTGACATGGATCTACACCTGGGATAAACCTGCATAGAACTACACACACACACACACACACGCACACACACGTGCAGAAATGACTACAACCTAAATAATGGGCTGTGGGTTATACTAATGTCAATTTCCTGATTCTGATTTACATTATATGTTATTCTATATATTATCTAATGTTACACAGGTACCTTGCTGTCCTATTTTTGGAACTTCTTATGAATCTGTAATTATTTCAACATAAAAATGCTTAAAAAACCAAAAAAAACAAAAACTCAACAGGATAGTAGATAGTCTGGTGGGAATGTGTCAAACCTGCCAAGGCAGAGAATTGTGAGTAAAATCTGGATATATTTTAACTGTTCTGTATCATTCTTTTTATGGATCTGCAGGTCACTTTCAAAATTTCTTTATTTTAGGATAGATGGGATTTTATGTAGCCACATAATCAGGCACTCCTTGGAGAAAAACTCCAAACTGTTGTCGTTATCCTAATTTCTACATGAAATTTTTATATTATGTGAAATTATTATAAACTTCCAAGCTTTTCCTCGAGCAAACTCTTATGAGGCCAGGAGAGCATGCACTCGGAGGCGGTCAGTGGGTTGTGGGCCAGGCCGAGTGCTTCCCAGCCTCCTCCTGGACTGCCGGGTGGCCAACTGAAGCTGGGGCAGGTCCAGCCAAAAGGTCTTTGCTTTGCCTCCCTGGCTGCTCCAGCCCCACCCCCACGGAAGCCATGGTGGCTCAGGAATCTCTTACCTGTTGAGGTCCCAGATTCTTAGGGGTGAGAAGTGCCCACAACAAGCCGTCCCTGTCACAAAAGAGCTGCCAAACAAAAGGAGAGCAGAGTCAGGTCTGGCTTGTCAGAACTTGTGGCGGAGATGGCTACACAATTGGAAGTGCAGTGCTCATTCTCCAGGGGAATCACAGAGTTGAGACAGGATGAGAGAAATGGCTGGGGTGGGGTGGAGGGGGGTGCATTGGGAGTAGCCACAGGAGACTAGTGGCAGTGCAAGGAGGATAACAGCCCCCCAGGGGCCCCACAGGATCAAGGACAGCAGGGCTCACTACTCAGAAGGGTCTCGTGGTCTCTGCCCACCAGAAAGAAACACCTCTCTAGATGTACAACCAACCCTCAGGCCAAGGGAGGCAAGTTTAGAGATTCTATCTCCCCAGAGTTACTCTTACAGCCCTAAAAAGTTCAATACATGCCATCTGCAATTTCACTTGTAGGTTGGGGCACAAGGCTGGTGGGCACAAGGCTTGCTGGAGCACCAGGATCACACCTGGGAACTAGGTGCCAGACCACACCTTTGTTGAGGACTTGCTGGGTGGAGAGGGGCACCTGCAGGAACCCCAGCTGGAAGACCTAACTGTGAACAAGAGAGTTGAAAGCAGTCATGTCACTCAGGAGCCCTGGGGCGGGGAAGGGTCATGTCCCTGCAGGTCGGGCGCTAGGGGGAGGGGGGCTAGACAGACTAATGACACGTTAGCCGTGGGGGGCAGCAGTCCATCCGCCCTGGCTCTGCCCAGCACCTGTGGCTCTCTGGTCCTAAGTAGGTCAGGGAGGAGACAGATTTCTGTAGTGAGGGCTCCAAAGAAGCCAGTGGCTTTGGCTGGGGGGAGGTGGCCTGCTGGCCGCTGACAGGAGAGATGTTAGGGCAAGCATTGGCCCAGTCCCTGATTTACAATCAAAATTGCAGGGCAGATGTCTGCTTTTCAACCCCAGGCTGATAAAAAGGCCACATGAGCCCCCTGGGGCTTCCATGCCTCAGAGAGCCAAGACTTCCCCTAGGGACATGTTCCATCATCCCGCCTTCCTCTGGACCTACAGGAGCGCCAGCAACCACTCGACCAGGATGTTGTGTCAAAACAGCCACTCTTTCATGCCCCAAGTGACTCCCAACCTGGAAAGCAGCCACTGGACACTGAAGCCCCAAACTACAAAGCTAGAAGATGTTGTCCTCACCTCCCTCCCCTCAACATTTTTCTCTTGAGGGTAATCCATTTATAACTGGTAAAGCCAATTACCTTGGGTTGGAAACATAATAGCCACTTGGAAAGCGTTCGAGCGGGCAATTGGGCTCTTCAGACTTTTGAGGAGTGCAGGCCAGGTGAGGGGCGCCAGTACAGATGCACAGACATCTCTTAAGGAGGCCTGTGGCAGGCCTGTGATTAGCCACAGGTCTAAATTCGTGAGGAGGTAAGTGCAGATGAGGGGGAGCGGAGGAACACCTGAACCTGAATCTGCCACTCGGGCAGTTCCCAGAGCCTGGGGTGGGGCTGCAAACACCCTCTCCTGGGACTCCCGGGCCCATCCATCTGCCACCAGGAGGAGTGCCGCTCACCTTCATAGCACACAAAGGCCTTTCATGATTGCCTGGACCAGCACTCATAAACGTGGCTCTCCGAAGGCCGCCCTTTCCCCTTGCCCAACCATGTGGCTGGCGCAGGGAGGAAGAGAAGGAAGGAAAGTCGAGAGCCCCCCTGGAATGGATGAGGACCTAGGAGGTCATCAAATTTAACCCTCAGTACAAGCCCTGTAAGCAACAGCCAAGCAGCCCTGGGGCCAGGTCCTGCGGGGTGCACGCACCAGGACTCCTACCCAAACCAGGGGGCCTGCCCGGACTCAGGGGGAAGCTGGCTGCAGACACAGCACTGTTCCTCCCTACCCGTGGCCACGCTTGCTCCCTGTCTCACCCTCCCATTCCCATGGACTTCAGGGAGCATCAGGAAAAGCCACAGACCAGCCACATTCAAGGTCAGAAGGTTATAAGGGTGTAGGAGTCTCCCCAGTTGGGGAGACACACGGAGCATGGGAGGAGGAGGAGACCAAATGCGCTGTCCTGGGACCCCCGCAGAAAGCCTCACACCACACGGGAAGTTCACTGGGTAGAAGCTAGTATTCCCACCGTAAAGGAAGGGAAACTGAAGTGCCAGCCAAGCGCCCAGGAACTTGCATGAACTCCCTCCACACACGTGCTCCCTGCCCTGCCCAAGCCGCACCAGGTAGGGTGCTCCCAATGGAGGCCGAGGGGGTGGGATGTGCCATGGCCCCACGAGCTCAGCCCCCACCGCGTCACCTGCACGATGCTCTCCGGCTCCCCGGGCCCCAACCCGCCTTGGTCCGCCAGCAGATCTTCCGCGCCTTCCGCGCCCTGGCCGGGCCGTGCTCTGCACCACAAGCGCCCAACGTTCCCAGCAAGGGCTCGGAGACGCAGGAAACCGACACACAGCCCCGCTCGGTGGCGCCCCCGAAGGGACTTCTTTGGGACCCCAACGCCGTAAGAGGCCTTTGTGGTTATCTCAACTTAGAGTCTGAAGTTATGAGAAAAGCTAGCTCTCCTCGGAAGGGAAAGAAGATTCCAATGGCTTTTGCCTCCAGGCCCATTTCTTCCTCAGGGGCTTCCTGGGGACGGGACGGCACACCTGTGTGCAGGCAGAAGCCCAACTCCCCCGGGGGCTTGACCAGCCTTCTTCTGAGTCCCTACCACACTTTACCTTGCCCTCAGGGGATGAATGGTATTTTGGGGGTTATCTCCCCATCTTCCGTTCAAGATCACGGACCATCTGGTGGCTCCTGTGTCCTCTGGTGCCAGCACAGTGCCTGGCCTAGAAGAAGTACTTGGCACAAGTCTGGGAACTAGCCTGGAAGGGCCCTCGAGCTCGTAGCCAACATGGCTGGGGAACTAGTCACACGAGCTGCGGTGGGGGTCCCTCTGCTTCCTAATAATTCTTACATCACCAGACTCAGATCTGAAGGACACAGGATACAGTCCTACATGGCCAGGGCACCGAAATCCCTCCTAAGCACCACAACCAGATAACAGATGAGAAGAACCAACAGCACCTATGAACTCATGTCAACGTGCATACACACTCTCGTACAAGCACACACTCTCCCAACTCGAGGGTCTAAAAGTCATTCTGATTCTGGGTGCCTGGGCAGCTCATCCGTTAAGCACTGGGCTCTTGATTTCGGCTCAGGTTATGATTTTGAGGTCCTGGGATCAAGCTCCATGTTGAGCTCCCCCCTCACTGGGGAGCCTGCTTCCCTTCCACCCCACCCCCGCTCATGCTTTTTTTTCTCTCTCTCTCAAATAAATAAATCTTTTTTCTTAAAAAAGATCTTATTTATTTATTTGACACAGAGAGGGAGACAGAAGCAGTCTCCTCGCTGAGCAGGGAGCCTGATGTAGGGCTCAATCCCAGGACTCTGGGATCATGACCTGAGCCAAAGGCAGACATTTAACCAACAGAGCCACTGAGGCACCCCTCAAAAAAAAAAAATCTTAAAAAAAAAAGTCATTCTGATTCTGTGAACTCTGCTCTCTTCAGATGAGAAGCCCCCCTCAGGAGCTAGGCTCCTCCCCTTTCCCACTTTGCCCTAGACCTTGCCCAGCTTCCTGACCACCCTTCCTGGCCCCTGGGTCCTGCCTCCAGTGTGCCTGGCATCACAAAGATCATCAGGCCCAAGAAGATGATGCAGGAGCCTCCACATCGGAGAGAGAGACCCCAGGAGAAGTAGGGGTTCTGGTACTCAAACTGAGGAATGGAGAACAAGAAGAACCAGAAGAGAAGAGAAGAGAAGAAAGAGGGAGGAAGGGAAACCACTCAGGCATGAACATCTGGGGAGAAGGTTGGTTCTTGTGCCTCTGCCCTCCCTCCAGGCCATCTTGATGACACTAGTCATTCGCTGAGCACCAACTCTGTGCCAGGTTCTGAGGAAGGGGTTCAGAAACCTCCTGCCATCTCATCCTCATAACCCTGTGCAGAAGGTACTGCTTGCCCTATTATATGGGCCAGACAACTGAGGCCCGAGGAGGGGGCGCACCCTGCTCCCACCCCCCACGAGACAACTAGAGGGCTGCAATAGGAACCCTGGCCTAGCACCTTGGACCGTGCCCGGCACCCCCTGAGACCTCACGCGCTTGCCGGGTGAACAAACGGACGGCTGCACACACGGCTCCACCTGGAAGAAGAAAGGGGCGACTGAACGGCTCGGAGGCGGCAGCAGAGTGGCGTGCTTCGCAGCTGTGCCCTGTGGCTGGCCCAGAGCCACCCAGCTGGCCCAGGCCCCGGCCGCCCCTGAGCCGCGGCTGACACACTTTGGCAAGGGAGGCCACCAGAGCTGTCACATCATTCACCAACATGCCCATCAAGTGTATTCAGTTCTCTTCAACCCGCATTGGCATTTTAATTACTGTTGGGTAAACTAATTTGTACAAATGAAGGCCAGGTTGCCTAATAGAATATGCAAGCTCTCTGACCTCTGACAGGCACTGACACAAGATACAAAGGCCGCCGAGGAAGGCTTTTTATCTGAGCCTTATTACTCTCTATTACTCCAATTAGTCAGGCTCCAGTGCTCCTAATTGGAGGAAAAATTGCAATTAAATCAATTTTTGATGGGCTGCAAGTGGGCTCCCGAACCGCCCTGCTTGTGAAACAGTGATATTATAGCGGCAAAGGTCACGGGCCCCATCGGCACCTGGGCCCCCCCCACCCCCCGAGTTCCCGCGGCCCCCTCTGAAAATGCCTCAAGGAAACCCTGGCCCCTCTGTTGGCGTGGCCGGCAAGGGTGGGAAGGAGGGAGTCATTAGAACATGTCAGGTCTCATTGCGGTGGCCGCCATCTGCTAACCTGCGCCACTGACATCATCACAGCAGCTCGTCCCAAGCAGGAATGCAGCGGGAAGGTCACACAGACTGGCTGGGCTAGGGCAGCCGGGAGCAGGAGTGCAGTGACAGTGCTGGGAGGGAGGGCCAGGGGAGTGGGAGCAGGAGGGCAAGGAAAGTCAGGAAGGGGACAGACACAGGCCAGGGCTGGTGAGTGCAAGGCCTCCAGCTCCCAATGGGTCACCACGGGCCACCCAAGGGGAAGGGAAATTTATGTGTCTGGGAAGGGGAGGAAGAGGCAAAGAAATCTTGTTCTCTCTCCAGCAAACATCCCACACTGCAGCTAGGGAAACAGCCTCCTGAAGGCTGTACACAAGACTAGAAGGCTGAGGGGCACATCAGGAGCACACTGGGGGGCTCACCATCCACAGGAGCACCTGAGTAGAAGGGCTGGGGGGTGCCAGAACTAAAGCTGTATGACCAGGGAGGGGATGGTAAATAAAACTTTGTTCATCAAACGAGGACAAAAAGACCAAGAGGCCTATCTGAAGCTTGAACGCGTCAAGTTTAAGGCAAGAAGGTCCATTTCACATAGCAACTGGCATACCATTATCTCAAAGAAATGGTAGAGATAGAAAATATCAACTCAAAAGCCAACTTCATGAATGACTGAACCAAAATGGGTTAACAGAGAAGGGAGGCCCTTCAAGGGGTCAAGACCAAAAATATATTAAGTAAATGATGGTCCATGTACTTAATGGAATATTACACAGCCATTTAAAATGATGGTCCTGGGCAGCCCGGATGGCTCAGCAGTCTAGCACCGCCTTCAGCCCAGGGCATGATCCTGGAATCCGGGGATCAAGCCCCACGTTGGGCTCCCTGCGTGGAGCCTGCTTCTCCCACTTCCTGTGTCTCTGCCTCTCTCTATCTCTCATGAATGAATTAATGAAATCTTAAAAAAAAAAAAAGTGACTGGATCCAAAAGCAGGTCCAGCTCCTACAAAAAAAATAAAATAAATAAAATAAAATGATGGTCCTAAAGGGTACAGGCAAGGTGCTTAAGATACTATTACAAGAAAAAAAGTAAAGGATAAACAGCCCTAGTGCAACTATTTTCTAAAAGCCTATGCATAGGAAAGGAAAGAGCGGAAAGGAACATGCTTAGATGCTTAAAGTGATTATATTTGGGCAGTAGAGTAATTAACAATTCTTTCTTCTAAATTTTATTTTCCAAATCTTCTTTAATGAGTAGGTACTACTTTTTAAAGGGAAAAACATATCATTTATGCCTTGTAAGGGAAAATACAACATAACTGGACACCCCTATCTACTAAACCATGGCCAAGAGCAGGTAACCCAATAGAAAAAACCTGCTAGAGCAGGTGTCAGCAATGGCACACCTTGGACTGAAGCTTTGGGATTGACCAGAGGCCCGAGGTTAGTCAGGAAGCCTACAGTAGGCCTCTTTCCTCCCAACTAGGCACTGACCATTAAGGAGCAAGATCAACTCCTGATTGTGATAGCTGGAGAGGCCTGGAACACCCTGCTCAGTACACACTCACACACACTCACATACGTACACACACTTCTCTTAGCTCAAGTGCATCAAGACAGGATGGTGCAAGTGGCCACCCAGAAGGTCAGGCTCTAGACAGAGTGTCCAGAGGCTGGGTCTGTCTAGAGCCTGGGCTCCAGTGTTCCTACTCCCACTGCAACCATAACAAACAAGGGCCAACAAAGCAAGTTTGCTGCGACTCCATGGATGAGGGCAGTCCTACAGCTGGAAAATGCCTCCAAAGAAACACACATGGTCATTTTCCATTGTACCAATGGCAAAAGCTCAGCCTGACCAAGGATGGAAGATCCCGGCCCAGGTTAGAGAAGAGGAATCTTGAAGTAGCTCCTCCCAAATGTACACATTCCACTCAAGAAGTAGGAACTTAGAAAAACTTGAATAATGGAAGGACAGAATAACAGAGAGGAAAAATGAAGGACACCAAAAACAAGAACTCACTGTGCAATCTATGAATTAAACAAGATGTGCTGGGGCTGCAGGGAGAAGAGCTTCTATGCTCTATTTTCCATCTGCATGGCCTCTAAACACAAGAACTGCTCCATCGATCCTGAGAGGAAGGAATGGCATATATGTTCCAGTGCTGAAGGACAAGCTGGCTGGGTCAGACTTACTGAGAAATGATGACACAAGATCCACACAACTGTGGCATGGGAAAAGTAGAGATCAGGGTGGTTATTATTTGCAGACAATATAATTGCCTACTGAGAAAATCCAAAACACTAAACCAAAAAAATGATTATACTGAATAGCAGGGTTAGCATGCTGTGTACACAGTGAAAAGGGGCACAGCCTCAGGGCTCCTGGCTCTACCACCTAGTAAGTATACGATCTTGGACAAGTTATTTAACCTCTCTGAAACCCAGCTTCTTTATCTGTGAAACAGAAATAATAATAGTAGCTAGACATGGGCTTGTTGTAAAAATGACAGGAGATAGGATACGTAAGCAGTGTGTGACACAGAGCAAATACCCGCAAATGTTAGCTATTATTATACATGAACAATCACCAACCAAAATCTAACTAGAAATCCATTCACAAAAAGGAATTAAAAAATTGTAAAGTAGCCAAAAATAAACCTAACAAAACCCCAAAAACACTGCCAACAAAAAATAAGATAGGCCCATATGAAAAACAAGCCATAAAGCTTTACTGAAGGACATAGGATTACTGAATAAGTAGAAAAATATACCACATTCCTGGTCTCAGATCTAAACTGTCCCTTCTTCCTTAATTAATCTATAAATTCAATACAGTCCCATCCAAACAAGATTTTTTACTTAATCAATGGATTCTAAAATTCATCTGGAAGGGGAAATGCACAGGAATAACCAAGAGATTTTTTTTTTTAAAGAACAGAAGGTTTTTTAAAAAAGATTTTATTTGGGGGGCATCTGGTGGCTCAGTTGGTTGGGCATCCAACTCTTGATTTTGGCTCAGGTCAGGATCTCAGGGTTGCTAGATCAAGCCCCACCTCAGGCTCTGGGCTCAGTGGAGAGTGTTCTTGAGATTCTCTCTCTCTCTCTCTCTTTCAATCTCTCCCTCCCTCCACTCCTCCCCCCACTCTCTTGCTGTCTCTCTCAAATAAATAAATAAATCTTTAAAAAAAGGATTTTTTAAAAAGATTTTATTTATTCATGAAAGACACAGAGAGAGAGAGAGGTAGAGACACAGGCAGAGGGAGAAGCAGGCTCCACGCAAGGAGCCCGATGCGGGATTCAATCCCGGGACTCCAGGATCACGCCCCGGGCCAAAGGCAGGCGCTAAACCACTGAGCCACCCAGGGATTCCCTAAAAAAAAAAGATTTTTAAGTAATGTCTAAACCCAGTAGCGGGGGGCGGGGAGGGGTAGCTTGAACTCATATCTCTGAGATCAAGAGTCACATGATCCACTGACTGAGCCAGCCAGGTGCCCCAAGAAAGAAATTATATCAAACATACTCTAAAGTTGCAGTATTATGTTCATGCTGCAACAAATAATCAATGGATTAGAATAAGAATCCAAAGCTATACCCATATATTTGTAAGGAATTAGTAAATCCTAAGCATGGCTTTTTTTTTTTTTTAAGGTTTTATTCATCTATTCACGAGAGACACACAGAGAGAGGCAGAGACATAGGCAGAGGGAGGAGAAGCAGGCTCCATGCAGCGAGCCCAATATGGGACATGATCCTGGGACTCTAGGATCACAACCCAAGCCAAAGGCAGACGCTCAACCACTGAGCCACCCTGGTGTCCCTTAAACATGGCTTTTAAAGATAGTCAATGAAGAGTGAACCAATCAGTAAAGGATAGAAACACCACAAAATACACATTTGAAAAGAAGATAAAATTAGAGCACTACCTCAGAGCAGACCTCAATTCCAACTGGACTAAGGAGATAAACTTTTTCAAAAGCTACATGAAAGACCATAAAAGTATTAGAAGAAAATACAGAAGATCCTTTAAAATCTTGGAGGGGGAAAGACATTTTTAAGAAGAAACTAAACTCTGAAGCCATAAAGAGGACAGAACTCCTCTCCAAACAACCAAACTTTCACATGACAGAAGACATTATCAATGTCGGCTGAAAGGAATTACCAAATATATATAATAGTCAAAATGTTCATACCCAGAACATATCAAGAAATCTTATAATTCACAAAGGGAAAAGATAGATTAATGAACAAAAAATTTTAAATAATTTATCAAAAATTACACGTGGCCAAGAAACATATAAAGCTCCCAGTAATCAAATAATTACAAGTTAGACCAATAGCAACAATGGCTACATACACTTCTAGAGCATTTACCATGTGCCAGGCACTGTTTTAAGCTCATTATATGTGTATATTAGTTTGTTTAACTCTTGAAATATTCCTACATATTTGATGATAGTTTTCCAGGTATAATAATAGTATAGTAATTACATTTTTTACAGCATCACCACCTTTCAGAATACATGATGAAATATTTATTTTTATAACATTTGCTTCACAAAACTACAGAAGGGGTAGTATATGGGGAATACTCAAGAAACAGGATCGGCTAAGAGTTGGCAATTATTTTACTGCTATATATTTTGAAATTTTCCATAAGAAATAGTTTTTTTAAGTTACTATGAGATATCAACTACCAGTGTCATTCATTCCCTTTCACAGATGAGAAAATTGAAGTTTAGAGAGGTTACATAACTCACCGAGGTCATACAACTACTACGTGGAAGTACTCAGGACTTGACCTCAGCCAGGTAGGCTCAAGTCCAGCTCATAATCACTCTTCTATAATCACTCCCAACATTAACTAATTTTTTACCCATCAGAGAAGCAAAAATTTTCTTAAAAAAAAGAACTGGGGGCACCTGGACAGTTCAGTCAGTTAAACGACCGAGTCTTGGTTTCAGCTCAGGCTGTGATCTCAGAGTCATGAGATTGAGCCCTGCGCTGGGCTTCACACTTAGCATAGAGTCTGCTTGGGACTCTCTCTCCCTCTGCCCCTCCTCCTCACTCTCTCTTGCGTGCGCGCGTGCTCTCACTCTCTCTCAAATAAATAAACAAATCTTAAAAAAAAGAAACCTGGAGGGCCTGGGCAGCACAGTTTACCCAACTACCTTCGGCTCAGGTCATGATCCTAGGGTCCTAAGATCCAGCTCCCTGCTCAGTGGAGAGCCTGCTTCCTTCTCCCTCTGCTGCCCCTGCTTGTACTTGCTCTCTCTCTCTCTCAAATAAATAGAATCTTAAAAACCCCACAAAACCCCTGATATTATCCACTCCTGCTAAGTCTAAGAGGAAATAGGTACTTGTATACATTGTTTGTGGGTGTATATATTCTGATACTGTCCAACTAGAGGGCAACTGGCAGCATCTAAAAACTTTTAAAGGCACCTACCCTTCAACCCAGCAAGTCTCTTCTAAGATCCTTAGAAGGATCTTTCCTAGAAAAACACCTGACCACATCCACTGAGGCCAGACAAGCTCTGGTGTGTTTTCAGGTTTGCTGATGAACATGAGTAGCTGGCATGTGAATAGGGGCATGAGGTGGGAGGATGATGGGAACCATTAAGATCGACTGGGCCTCCACAAACAGAAGAGAGCAGAGCTCGCCTGGAGAACTGCTCAGATAAGCTAGACATAAACACGTTTATTTTAAAATCTAATTCCTTCTAAACATACTCTCACATTAACAAACCACAGAGGGACCTTGAAACTCAGAGTTAATCCAGATTTGGGCAGGCACATTAAGTATTTATTACACCAACAGAGAAGAGAGATGAGGTCAGGTCAAAGAAAAATTTGTGCGACCTATGGTTTCTGAGGCCTTACATCCCTGACCTGCTGTCATATTTAGGCCCCACACTGGAGTCCCTAGAGATGGACCTGGCTCTTATTTTTATTCTCAGTATTCCACAGGAGAATGTGAGAAGCACCAATGTCATTTTCATGTGACAAGCATCAAAGCATAATCAAGACCTTCTAGAAAAAGGTTCTTTCTGATGAAACAAAAGTCAGGAGAGCCCATACACATGACCCACCCACAAGACTGTGTAGCCTTTCCTCATCCAATGGCCTCATAACTCTAGCAAGGCTTAAAAGAGAAACTCTTAATGACCCACCAGTGAAAAAGAGTCCCATGGTGTCATACAGGGAAGTAGAGGGTGTAAGTGTCAACCTATGGATTCCCTGCCACCATCTGCATCCCTGGACCCCTTCCCTTTCACCAAAACAAGGCAGGGGCAGGGGAAGTGAAACACTATACTCCTCAACCTTGTCTGATGGCTGTGGTATGTTCCACCATCACCTGGAAGGCTATGGTGGAGGGAGGAGGTGGTTGAGGAGAGGGAAGGGGGGGGGTCATGGAGGTCGACAGGCCAGTAGGGCCTGCTGTGCATTGTAAATTATACACAGTAGGGCTTCAGAAGTATGACCCATGACAAGAAAAGAGAGGTGTCTATGTACACAGTAGGTGAAGTCTAACCCTCAAGAAAGGAGGACTCTGTTGCAGAGGAGGGCCAGCAGCAGACCGTGGTGTGCAAATCCAACCAGGAACTAGTGTCCCCTACTTCTAACAGGAGAAAAGGACCCAGAGTCCTTGCTTTGGCCACACAGACTGAGCCTTACATTACAGGGAGAAGTGAGAAGTCAGGGTAGCAGAGAAGGCCCCGGAGGTCCTTTCCTGGAAGACTTCCATCACAGGGCTTTGCAGAAGGCAGAGTTCCAAGGAACCTTCTCATTTCAGATCTGTTAGCAGCAGCAGGAATCTTGACCTGAACTTTGTTCCTCCCCAAGATTTCCCACCCTCTTGCCCACAGCACAGGGGAGGAGAGGCAGGAATCTGTCTTCCATCCTTTTCAGCAAGGAAAACTGTACTCCCTGGAGTGTCATTCAGGCCTCCTGCTGGTTGTTTCCCTCTGTGGGAGGCTCAGCCAGGTCAACCCCTGTCATCCCAGGCCCTGGCCCCAGACTGTCCTCTCTGCCCGGTGGCATAATGCTGGGCCACGCACTGTTCAGGTGTCTAACATCACGTACCACAGCCAGATCCTTTCCCCCACACAGGTTAGGAGGGTGGCAGGTTTTTGTAAGGATGCCATTAACAGCTTCCAGAGGAGGAATCTCTCATCAGTAGAGCAGTAATAAAATGAGGAAGAGGAGGTGAGAGGCTGTAGTTGGACAGTTCTCTCCAGACTCTTGGTTTGAGAGCTGGTGGCCAAGGCTCTGAGTTTGGTCACTATCCACGCACTAATGCCATTCACATAAATACTTTGGGGCCAGATGTCACGGAGTAATTTGGCCTTCTGAAAACAATATTGATCCCATTGTTCTGTCTGCCCTATAATCTCCCTCTCCGTATGTGTGATTCCTGAGAGACCTCCTCCTTGGCCACACTTAATGGATCAAGGGGTAGGCAACTGACCCAACTTGGGCCAATGAGTCTCTGCCCTGGGATTTTGGGAAGCCCATCATTCTCCATGACTTAAACCATGTGCCAAACTCAGGGGCTCTTGGCAGCCCCAGAATAAGCTGGTAAGTGGGTAGGGGAGGGGGGAAAGGCATGGAGGTCGAGGAAGAAACAAAGATGAGCACCTCAAAAGGATAAAGTTCCTGCTGCACCATAGCCTCCATCCAGGTCCAGCCATTCCTGGGCCCAGCTGTATTTGGGCTCCTCCTTGGGCTTGGTTGCTCAGCTTTACCCTTGGGTTTCATGAGCCAAACATCCCCCGCTTTATTTAAGCTACTGTGGATTTGGTTTCTGTCACTTACCAACACAGAGCCCCTGTTCAGTAGCTTCTGAGCTTCCCCTAATCTGAATGTTCCTCACTGACAGATGCACAACAGGCTCTGCCAGGCACCTACTGGACACCGTGAGGCCTGGTCGAAGATACCTCAGCCATGGAAGCCATAGCCAGTGTGTCTACTAGAGCAGATAAAGCAGGGCAGCACAGATTGGCCTGTGACTTCGAAAGGGGATGAAGTGGTCTCTTACCCTGAGGCCCAAGGAGAGTGCTGGGAAAAAAGTCTTCTCTCCCATTTCCAGGGAAAGATGGGGAGGTGGTCTGGACAAAAGCAGATAATAAAGGCATCTGGCTGGCTCAGCCAAAAGGAGCATGTAACTCTTGATTTTGGGGTCGTGAGTTCAAGCCCCACATTGGGTGTAGAGCTTACTTAAAAAAAAATTTTTTTTTTTTTTTAAAGAACAGATAATAAAGATGTGCTTGAGGGACTGGATGATCCTTTCGAAGGCAGAAAGGCCTGAGGCTTCTTGGATCCCTGTTGACAGGCTAAGAAGAGTACAAGTCCTGCCTGAACTTACAAGGCACCTCTGCTGGGCCAGCGCCTGGGGCCCTTGGGGTGCCAGCTGCCTGATGGGGTGCTCATTAGAAGATGTGGTCCAGGTATCTAGCAGACCTGAATTACAGGTGCACACAGAACAATGGTAAAATGGAGAGGAGAACTTGGAGGTTGATTCTCTTTTCTCTTTATGTGTGTCTGAGAGTTTTCAAAAATAAAAATTTGAAAATACATACACTCACACACATACAACAGTAACACCTTGTAACCCCAAGCAACCTCTTTGTTGCAGCTCCTTTTCTTTCTTCCCACTCTGACTCAGTACTAACAGCCCCCAAGGTGAGGGGAAAAGAAATCTGGCCATATGAGCAACTCAAATATTTCACTGCTGGTTCTCTCTGAGTGACACTCAAAATGCAGGAGGAGGGATCCCTGGGTGGCGCAGCGGTTTGGCGCCTGCCTTTGGCCCAGGGCGCAATCCTGGAGACCCAGGATCGAATCCCACATCAGGCTCCCGGTGCATGGAGCCTGCTTCTCCCTCTGCCTGTGTCTCTGCCTCTCTCTCTCTCTCTCTGTGACTATCATAAATAAATAAAAATTAAAAAAAAAAATTTAAAAAAAAATGCAGGAGGAACCAAGCAGGAAACCCACATATAGCAGGTACACCTTTTTCTTTCTTTCTTTTTTTTTTTTTAAAGATTTTAATTATTTATTCATGAGAGACACACAGAGAGAGAGAGAGAGGCAGAGACAGGCAGAGGGAGAAGCAGGCTCCATGCAGGGACCCTGATGTGGGACTCGATCCCAGGACTCCAGGACCAGGCCCTGGGCCGAAGGCAGGCGCTAAACCACTGAGCCACCCAGGGATCCCCAACCTTTTTCTTAAAAAACAAAAACCAGAAATAAAACAAGAAAGACTCCATGCATACCTAAAAGAGTCCCCCAAATCTCTCTCACTTTTTTATTTTTTTAAGATTTTATTTATTTATTCATGAGAGACACATACACAGAGAGAGAGAGAGGCAGAGACACAGGCAGAGAGAGAAGCAGGCACCACGCAGGGAGCCTGATGTGGGACTCGATCCCGGAACTCCAGGATCACACCCTGGGCCTAAGGCAGGTGCCAAACCAATGAGCCACCCAGGGATCCCCCCTCTCGCTCTTTTTAATGAAGCTGGACCTAGGTCAGGAAATCATCTAAAGTCAAAAATCAGAAACCAGGTATGAAGAAACCAAGGCCCATTCATGGAAAACCAGATTCTGTAGCATAAAATAATAAACGATATCATATGTCCTATAAAAACTCTATAAATACACCACCATATATTCCGTAAATAGACATGTGTATATGTGCTGATGCATGTCTACCTATATCTCTCTACATAAAAAATCTGAAGCAAAACATTACATGTATTTGAGCTTCATGTTCCTTGAAGACTCATCTCCTTACAGGTAGCCCTGTAGCCAGCAGCCAGCCTATTCCTATTCCTCTCTGAGCTATTCAATACCCTCCCCAAGACCCTCAAATTCCAACCAGCCCCTGCTCTTTATAAAGCCTCACCTCCATGCTCCTGTTCAGGACTTTGTCAACAGCCCTCGCCTCCCCACTGCCAGCCTGCAGGCACCAAATTCTACCTCCTAAGGCCCCCTGGTAGGCAAATAACTTGGCATATTTATTTTCTGGGAAAAGTCAACCCCTCAATGTTTAATTTCACCTCTTTGGAACATTGGAATAATGTTCCAATAATAATAATCATGAGCCACAGGGAAGCACTGGGGCCAAGGCAGTAGCTGACTCAGCGCCATGCCCACCATCGGCGCCACCAGGTCCTCCCTTGATGTACCAAGATTCGGAGTAGGCTGGGATGTGGCACCTATGCTACCTGTGATCTGTGGGTATACACATGCATACGCACCTGTAAACCACCACATCATAGACTTCTGATAGAAAAATCTACTTCCCTCCTCACCATCTTCCCCAGATTAGATCAGATCACCTTGTCTTTCCACCTAGTGTTTCTCATCAGAAATTGAAGATTGGGGGGGATTGCCAAGTGGAAACTCTCACCTTAAGGTGTATCAGCCAAGTTAGATACCAAGAAAGTATGTGCCAGGCCACTGATTTCTTTCCCATTGAGTCTCCACATCTCACCCCAACCTGAGCAACACAAGGAAGAACACAGTAGAGATGTGCATATCCATCATTGCTGCCCCCCAGCTCTTTCGGAGCCCAGGGCCAGTGGGTGGCTGCTGGCCATTCAGCCCTCAGCTGCTGCCTGTCAGAGGTGGAAAGCTATGCCGTGGCTCAACTCCCAGGTGCTGGTATTTGGCTCCTGGGAGGAGAGAGAACATGGGCCCAGTCACAGCCTTGGGAAGAGGTGCAGGCCCAGCGGGGTTGTCTTGGCCTCACCACCCTGTGCTGAGAAGGCACATGTAAGTGCACGCACACATGCACACACACAGACACAGCCTGTGTTTGCTCCCTTTGGTAAGGGGGCACCCAGGATGCCACCCACGTACTTACACGGACACACCCACTGCCATTGCTCAAGGTTTCCACTCCTGAGGAGGACAGGAAAGCAGGTCCGTGGCCACACTCACGTCCCACACATACATACCCAACTGCACGACCTGTGAGCACGGCGCCCACAGGAGTCTCTACCCAGTCTCACTGGGCAGTTGTGATTTTTAGCCAGCCCAGGTGTTAAGCCATTTTGTCCCCCGTGGCCCTGTCTCTGTCCCTCCCCCTGCCCTCCCGTGGTAAGTGCTTTCAGGCCACACAATGAGTAGGAGGAGGAGAAACATTTCTATTGAGGAAGGCGTTTTGTTGTTTCATCCCAAGGGAGGGGCAGGGTAGGGAAGGGGGAGACCCACAAATTTCTAATAAGCAGTTTTTCTCCTCAAAGCTAAAATGATTTTCTTTAATTGCTTAGTGGGAACAGTTTATCATGGGGGTCTCTGCCCCCCCCCCAAGCCTAATTGACTTACTGAAGTTTAACAGGGGCTTTCACCTGGAGAGACTGTAATTATTCCCCCCATCCCACATTCGTACCTGGACTCTCCCCACAGGGGGCCTTTGTTCCCCCTAAATACAGCAGTGACACAAATGTCCTCAGCAGCAGGGGAACACAGGGAAGTGGTAATTTTCAGCCCAGCGCAATTAGCTGAGGGCTTTTCAGCCTTCCCAGTGAATGGTAGGGAAAGTTCGGCTTGTGGGAATGGTGAGCCAGGCTGCTCTGTGCAAGTCAAACAAAAGAGGCCTCTGAATTGGGCCCCATGGTGAGCCAGACCAGAGCTGGTGGGGGCAGCTGGGACTGGAGCCTGGACGAGGGACCTACATCAACACCCACCCAATCCGAGTCTTCTGGTCAGGGCCAGTGGCCCCAGAGAGCTAGATTTCTGGGAGGTAGAGGCACGCAGGATGATATCATTGACTTGCACCTAGCACCACAGCCCTTTATTTATGATGCAAAGAATAGGGAAAGAGTGTTAGAGCTGGGGGAGGATGAGCTGGGGCGGAGGGCCACAGTGCTATGTCTGTCCAGCTGTCCCCAAAGGGCCTGGGGCTGGAGCTCACATTGCATTTTAGGCCTTCATGGATACCTCCGGGTTGGGAAGCTCTCCTGGGGACCAAGACAGGGAGACCCAGGGCTCCTTGAACACTCATGTCTACTATTGCTATCACAGCAGCCCCTACCGCCCAGCTAAGCAGAGGTAAAACATCCCTCTGCTCAGGGTGGCTTCAAGGCTAGAGAGGCACAGGTTAAGGGCAGCCAAGGCTTATCTGAGGTCACTGCTGAGGTGCCCAAAGACCAGAAATGTGGGCTCCAGCAGTGGAAATAACCGCTGATCCAGGAGCAAACAGGTCTGCCAGTCTCTCAGGACTAGCCCTTAGGAGAGCCCTGATCCTGGAGCCAGGAGAGAAAGAAGCAGTTCTGGAAAAAGTGAAAATGAGAACCAGAAACAGAAGGGCTGGTGGATAAACGAACTGTGCATGGGTGAGAGAATGAGGAACGGAGGTTGCTGCCAGGCGAGAACACCCAGGACAGAGGCCAGGGTAGGCACCGAGGCGGGCAGCACCGTGGCGCAAGGGAAGGACGGAGAGCGGGGGTACAGGAGGCTGGCATCCAGTGCCAGCTCAGCTGCTCACAAGCTGGCTCACCTCTGGCAAGCCGAGAACCTCCTGGGACCTCACATGTCTCTGTAAAATGGGAAACAGAACAATGTTTTCTAATTTGTTTAAAAAGCAACAGAAAACTTGTGTGAGCTAGCATCTCTGAGAGATTTACAAAACTGGAAATGGCTGGGGGTGCGGTGCTATTCCATGTTAGCAGAAGTAGGGTATGGGGGAAGCCCACCCAAGTTGCCTCCATTCCTCCTGCCTTTGACACAGACCTTCAGCGCCCTGTCTGCAAACCCCAGAAACAGATCGTCCCCAGGCCTCCTCCGCAACTAACACTCCAATCCAGCAGAACCTGGGACTGATGAAAAGGAACAAAGGCTGAACTGCCCACAGCACACATACTCTCTGCAGCCCTGCCTTCCCACTGCCCCCAGTCCCTTCAGCAGGAGTGGGACTGTACTGGCCAGCCTCACCACACACAATGGAGTCAGAGAGCCCAAGTGAACTGGATTCAGGGGCAACAGTGGCCAGGAACAGTTGGAGCAGCTTGGCACATGGCTTATAGGAGGTGGTCAGGTCAAATTTAGTGCATGTTTATCCAACCTTGAGATCTACCCACAAATACTATCACAATAGGTCATGCTACTGCCACCCTGCTCCTTCACTGGCCTGGGCTGCTAGGAACCACTGTTCCTGCCCTCAAGCAGGCAACAGAGGTTCAAAGTGATTCTCTAGAGAAGAGTCTACAAAGTAAAGGGTGGCTAGTCCAAACACCCACAATTCAGAGACATGAAAGCAGACCCTCCCCTCATACCCCACTACTCCTGAAACAGCCTCATCCCTCTGGGAGCAGCCCAGACCAACAAACAGCAGGGGACAAGCAGCCTGTTGCTTAGAACAGCTGGTCTGGCTTCTGTGCTCCCATCTCCCACTGCCTCTTCATCAGTCCCTGGGTCCCACCTACCCAGGCTGCCCTCCCCCACAGGTGGGAGATGGTGGTCTGGGGCTGCCTGGCCCTCTCACGAACAAGGCCTTGCCTGGGTCATTCCTGAACTGGAAGCAGAGAGGGGGCCTCGTCCCTTCAACAAGCACAGGAGTGTACCCATGCCAGCCCTGTGCTATGGTCTCCAGTGCTCAGGAACAAAAGCAGAACTCACAGAGGCCTGCCCTTAGGCAGCTGAAGGTCCAGCCAGAGAGAGTCAAGTCTTCAATTAACATTAAAAAAAAAAAAATCAGAAGACATTCAAGACCATTAACAAGTTCTAGTCCCAAAGGAGAGTGAGATCCCCCAGCCCCCAGGCTGGGAAGGCAGATAGTGTAGCACAGTAGTTAAAAAGCATGAATTCTGGAATCAGATGCTGGGGCTCAACCCCTGAGCGCCTCAGCATCCAGATTTGACTTTAGGCATGTTTTTTTTTTTTTCTTAAGATTTATTTATTTATGATAGACATAGAGAGAGAGAGAGAGAGAGGCAGAGACACAGGAGGAGGGAGAAGCAGGCTCCATGCCGGGAGCCCAACGTGGGACTCGATCCAGGGGCTCGATCCCGGGGCTCCAGGATCGCGCCCCAGGCCAAAGGCAGGTGCTAAACCGTTGAGCCACCCAGGGATCCCCTGACTTTAGGCATGTTAAATAAGCTATCTTAGGCCTCAGTTTCCTTCCTTGGAAGCAGGTGGTGGGGAATCTTCCCTGTCTGGGAGGATTAAAGGAACTATAAAGTGTTCAGCACAGCACTTGGCATTTAGCTGCCATCATTGTCCCCATCACTGGCCAGGCAACACAGAGCCACTGAGGACTCCCAGGTCAGAAGTAGCCTGTGTAAAAAGACCCTACCTCATTCCCCTCCTGAAGAAGTGCCAAGTACTAGGCAAGAAGACAGATGCTGGGTTCACTGTCCCCATTCTGCAGACCGCTTCAGAAAGCTACTAGCCTGTGCTGATGACAGACTGGACAAATTTAACCTGGCCAGGGCCACAGGAGAACCTGAGCCAGCCAGGGGCCCGAAAGGGGCAGACTGGAATTTGCACCCCCTTAAACTGACCACAGCCCCCTCCGTGCTGTCCCGCCCCTCACTCTGCCATCAGCCTGCTGGCTGGAATGTGGGAGCCCCTGTGCCAGAAGGACCAGGCCAGGCAGGAGGCCTGGAGGCACAGGTGGTTCTCAGAGGAGATCCCTGGGCTCCAGAAAGCAGTTCCCCCACAAGCGCAACAAAGCTGGGGCTTGTTGTCGGTCAAGGCGCCTTTGCTTGTTTGGGCTGCGGCCCAGCTGGTGGGGCAGCCGGGGCAGGCCGGGGGATGCAGAACCGGGGGGGTGGGGGGCAACCAGCGCTTTTGGCACCAGCTTCCTTCTTCCCTGGGTTTCTCACTTTGTTCGGCATGGCAACCCAAAGGAGGCTGGGGAAAGCACTTTTCACTGCCCAGCAAATAAAGCCACAGGGAAAGGGAAAAGGATGAAAGGTTTGGGGGTTTTAAATTTTGGTTTTGGGGTATTTAGTTGGTTTGAAAAAATAATAAAGGTAAGTTGTTTCTGCAATCCAATTAATTTCAAACCCAGGATTCAGATCATAAATAGCCAACGGTGATCCCATAGCACCTAACACCTATCATCCCTCTTCTGAGACTTCAAGTCTCAGTGGTACCAGAGTTGGTCCCAAGAGGCCTGGAAGGGAGTTGGAGTTTTTGGTGTTTTGTGTGTGTGTGTGTGTGTGTGTGTGTGTGTGTGTGTGTGTTTGCTTTTTTTTTTTTTTTTAACTTCTTGGTAGGGGATGGGGCATAAGTAGCTTCAGTCCTAGCACAAAACTCTGGGACCTCAAGCTCCCAGCTCCCCAGGTCCACACATACCCATGTGGTCCTGCCAGTCAAAATATGCATGACTTTCAGATGGAGGCTTGACACCAGGGGCTGCCAGAGTTCACTTATTCCCAAGAATCAGGTTCTCCGGGCCCCAGCTTTAGGCAAGGCCCCCTATAACTTGCAAAGGAGATGCCAATGGTTTCCTTCATTGTCTCTAGGATGAGAGCCCTCACCCACAGGTCATCCTAGCTTTGGTTGCTCCCTTCCACTGGGCCTCCAAGCACTGACTCCAGACCTTCCCTGGTCCTACTACCTTAGAGGATGAGTGGAAGGACTATTCTCACATCTCTCTGGAACAGGAGAAGTTTTCATCCAGATCTTTCAGGACATTGGACCTGGGAGCCCCTCCCTGAGCAGCTGCCTGCACAGCCCACCCACTTCCGGAGTACAGCCCAAACACCTCATGCCCCCACCCCATGCTTGCTTTGAGACAGGTGATTTCTGATGGCATGTTTTTATCATGCCTTATTGAAATCACAAACTATAAAAAGCATGGATTTTGAAAACACTAAGATACCAAAAAGCTCCCTTGATTAGAAGTTTCCCGTCTTTCACACTAAGCCACTTGGGATGGGATACAAATCTTTTAGAAGAATGAAAACGAGTGTCACAAATCTGCAAGCACCCTTGACAGTGGTGTGGGTCCCTGATTTACTGGCTCGGTGGCTCCCCTCACTTCAGGCTCTCATTGCTCCGTGGTATCTGTGCCAAGTATGGGACACTGTTAGCTGCTGATCTGAGATCTCCTCGAGTCACAGGTTTCTAGAGAAAACCAACTCCCCTCTCCTGTCCCAACACTCTGCTCCCTCTGTAGAAAAGCCAAGGAGTTGACCCTGATGAGAAACTCAGAAGCCTCAGGTCAGTGGCAGGCAACCTGCACGGGCCTCAGCCCCCTGCTACCTCCAGGGCTCCTGCCTTCTCGGCTCATGTTCTGCACTTGTCCACAGCCACCTGCTGGGACTTGCTCAAGAGGTGCACAGTTTCTCCCAGAAAACATTTCCTTGCCCACTGCTACCAATAAAAGGAAAATTCAGAGAAAAGGAACCCCAAGGGGAAGCCTGGGCAAAAGATGAGCTAGAAGGGTGACAAAACTTCAGGAAACACAGTGACCGCCTGAAACTCCAGGCCCAGGCTCCCGGCCCCCCTCGGTGCTCCAGGGAGAAGATAAAGAAAGCCAGTGGCTTTAAGAACCCACCTACGTGTGCACTCACTTATGCTGATGTGCCTTCTTGAGAGGACCCTGTCCCAGGAGAAGCAGGCACATCCATGCGAAGTCAGGAAAGTGCAAGGCAGAGGGACCCACAGGTGCCATCGCCATTTCAGGAAAGCTTGCTTTGGCTTGGGGTGGGCACCCAGAGGCCAAGGAATCTGCCCCCCACCCTGACACACACCTTCAGCCCCACGGGGATGGGGGATGGATATATACAGAGCTGGGAACCCAAAGGCTGAGACCCTGTGCCTGCAAATGAAAAAGCAGCACGAGCTACTTATCACTCAGCCAATGGTGAGGAGGTGTCAACTACTGCCTCCGTTCATCCATCCCCTCTTGTCCCAGAAGTGGGAAGTACACAGGGGGGATACTTTTCCATCTTTGGGAGGGAGCTAAAATTGGGTACGGGGGAGGCAGAGGGAAACAGTACATCCTGGGGTGCTGGGTGAGCTCCCAAGTCCTAGGCGCACCTAGGCACCAGGGAGGTCCCAGGCCACGGAATGAGGGGATTAGGCCTCCATCAGGATTTAGGTCCACCAGCCCCAGGAAGACAGCCTGTATACTGGGAGTCCTCAGGGAGGCTGAGCTAAGCAGACACTTGTGGTAGAAGCAAAGGATGGTTTGGGAGGAAGCAAAACCTCCAGGCCTTTGATGAAGTCACAGCAAGCTATGATTCTAAATGAGATTTTGTACCCATGTTCTTGGTACCACAGCCATGGGAGATAGCTCTCCCATGACAAAATGGGATCTTCTTTCAGCTGCCCTGAGAACACTGAACACCAGATAATCTAACTGACTAGACAAAACCTAGATATGTCACTTCTTTGAGCAAGGACCCCCGATCAGAATTCTCTTGGGATGGATTATACTTTGGACATGAGCCCTGGGGCGGCAGCACAACAGCAGCAAAACCAGCAGGAAAAAGAGTCAGAAGTTCAGAGCCAAGGTCACCTGACTCATTCGGATCATCCTCCATGGACAGGACCAAGCCACCCTTCTGCCTGGACAAAAGTTAATATCCCAGTTCAAGGCCAGCATTCCCCAGCCCTTTCCCGGCCCCAAAGAACAAGGTCCCGTGCATCCTGGAAACAACAGTCATGTCAGACTATGATGCTGCATCTGAATTCCACCATTTTGGACTTTTACTTCAAAAGTTAAAGTAGTCAAATATCAGGTCTTCCAGGAAGGTGGGGTTTCTAATAGATATTTTTCTTAACATTCCAAATCCTTCAATCTTAGTTCCAGAAGTGAGGTGGCCACCTTCACCAGGGCTTTTTCATTTCTCTATTGTCACAGAGGGAGAGAGGCCTCTAGGTACCCTCCCGCTGTCCACCTCTCTCCTACCTTGCTCCAAACTTGGCTTCAAATCCCTGGGTGCTGCAAAAAGTTGCCAAGAGCAATTCCTGCCTCTCCCACAATCTAAACACGATTATACTTTTAAAGAGAGAAAAACAGTCTGGGGATCCCCAGAGAGGTCAGCTGTACTCTTCCCCCTTGTAAGGAAGCTTAATAACAAAATGTCCTGCACTCCAGTTATAGTAAGAGATGCTCATTTTCTCCAGCTGAACATTCCCTATAGATAGATCTAATTTGTTTCCATGCTTCTACCTCCTTCCTCCATTAAGTTTGCACTTAAAGGTTGTGATCTGTTGTGCCCTCCCAGCCAGGCCCCGACAGGGCAGCCTGGGAGATAGGGGGAGGGGACAGTGCTTTTGATAACCCTGGAGCCCCAGCCTGACCATTCCTAACACCCCTCCCCTCCATTATCACATCCATACACATAAGCCGCATCCCTTTTAGGCTCTTTATGAGCCGTCCACAAGATGGAAGAAAAGGGAGGGGAGAACAGCAATTGGAAAAGTGAAGGGAAAAGAAGAGTAAATGGAAAAAGGGAGAGGGTGAGCATCGCCAGGAATGCCTATTTCTCAACGAAGGAAATGTTCTCTGCCACACGGTGGCCCAGAGTAGGAGCTGTTCTTTACTGGTGGGCCCCTCTGGGACTCAGGCCCCTCGTAGGCCTTGGAGTTCCAGCTGCTTTCCCCTCGTCAGGCCTGGCAGGGGCACTGGCCCCAATTCCCGAGACAGTCTGAAGGGTGCCAAGAGCAGCACAGAAGAGACGCTGTGCTCAGGGAACCTTGGCAGGATGCCTCCCCGGGGCCACCTCATCTCAGGGGCCAGCCCACATCCCTGCCTTCTGATCCATATGGAAAGTGAGGACACAGTCCCCTTTCTAAAAACCTGACTCCTCAGACCTGGCCATGGTGGTGGGTGGGGGGCAGGTCCTTACTCACCGGCTCCCTGACTCAGAGGTATCCCTGCATTTCCCTCTCCCCAGAAGGAGAGCAGATCACATCAAGGCCGCTGCTCCCAGTGTCTCCTCCTCCTAGAGGCAGAGTATACATCTCTCTCAGCAAGGCCGGGGGCTCAGAATGGGTAAAGACACTTTCCCCCAACTCCTGATGCAGCGAGATAAATGGTAAAGACAAAACTTCCCGTCGGATGGTCCCCAAAGGTCCTACCTGTGAGGGGGCCCTGTTCTCCTCACTGGGAACATGCCTCCCATCCTGTTCCTGAGGTTCTAGGGACTTTTCCCTCAAGCGCTGGAGAGGAGCCTTTGCAACTTGCCAATGTTCTCCCAGACGCCGGCCTCCTTTCTGTCTGGTCCTGTTCTCTTCTGAACCTTACCAGTCCTGGGCAGTCGTCTGCAGCAGATTTGTTGCTCTCCCATGGCCCCTCCTGCCTGCCCCCACCTCCCCAAATCCCTGCAGACAAGGCCCTGCCCTGACTCCCTGAGGCTCACAATCTGTGCTTCTGCCAGAATCAGTCACAAGGGGGGTGTAACTCATTTCAAGCTGGCAGCCCTACATGGTAGAACTAACTGCCCCCCTCGAGGGGGGGGGCAGGCGAGCGTGTGCCCGAGCATCCCAAGGCGCTCTTGCTTTCTAGGCACCCCACAGTGGTCTGCGACAGACACATGGATGGGGAGACCCTCTGCCAGCCAGAGTTGGCATCTCCCCCTACCTCTCAAATCTGCCACTTGCCTCTAGGGCCGAAGACCCTCCAAGAAGAAGAGGCCCTGCAAGACAAAGACTCAAGGCCCCCCAGCCTGGCCTCTCAGCCCGACACAGGCCCGCATTAAAATCAACACTCCGTGAACACACAAAACTGACAGGGCAGAGGGGGAGCACACATTGGATACAAAGATCGGGCTCTCGGGAGACGCGGCCTGTTGGTCTCCCATGTTAGCTCCGAGCCACTAAGCGCAGGGTGGGAAAGAACGCCATCGCGGTGGCAAGCTCCCGCCTGGGCTGGGGCTCAGCAGCCTTTTCACGGGGAAGATGCCTCTGCCTAGAAAAAAAAATGCAAGCATTGTGTGGGGACCATTAATGCGTGCGCCTCTGCACATTCCTTCGAGAAGCAGGAGCACACTAGTCCCTGAGCCCCCGGCCCGGTGCCCCAGCGATTGTCCAGGCCTGGAACACACTGCACATGCCACCTGGTCCTTCCCCCCAGGGCCCCCCGGCTCTGTGAGCGGTGGGAAGGGGCCCGCCAAACACCCTGGCTTCATTGTGCCCCAGAAAGGGGGGGACTAATTACTTGCCTATACTCTGGAGCGCCCAGGGAGAAAACAGAGGCCCATGGGGTGGAGAGGGTGGGAAATGGGGGTGGGGGGCTTGAAGACTGGAGAGAGAAAGCCACGGGATACATTTCAAAGTTTCTCTAGCAATTTGGGGGTGGGGGAAAGAAAGCCTGGTCCTGACGTGAAATCATACAGAGGTCAGGGCTGGGTCTCCCACCCTTGTGAGAAAGTGGTGAATCGGGGACGGTTTATCAAACGATCATTTTTTTCTTTTGAAACTGGGAGGCAGCAGCCTGGACAATTCTGCAGATGTGCTTGATGAGTTAGGGACAAAAATGGCCCTTCTATGCCCCCCTCCTCCCCTCCTTCTATAAGGGCTCCCGTCGGGGGTGGCTTCTCCCTCCACTGCCTCCCGGGCCCTCCCCTCCCTTCTTCTGTGGTCAGCTGAGACCCCCACCCACTGCTTGCTTTTGTACTCTTGGCCTTTGGACATACTGACAGGGGCCTTTATGAGACCCCAATCAAGACCCCCGTGTCACAGGTACCTAGTAGAGACACCAGACCTTTTCAAACAAGGGACAACAAGGAAAATCGGCGGGCCCATTGTCTCTCCTCTGTGCTAAGTGAGATGAAAGGGACCCGCAGCCCCCTCCCCACAGCCCGCCTGCCAATCACCTCTAGTTATTAAGGTCACAATGTGTAAATTCTTTTGACCTGCACCTAATCAAAGATTCACCGGCCCTTTCAAATCCGAATGGGGAGGAGGGGAGAGATTTCCCTCCCATAAACCCAGCAAACTCTCCCTCAATAAAATTTCTCTCTCTGATTCCTTCTCTGCTTCCCATCTCCACCCCCTCGCTTCTCCGCACTCCGCCCTCCTCACCACCAGCTTCAAACACAGATGACGAGCCCCGTGGAATTACTACCCTAAAGAACCTGGGGAGGATTTGAAAGTTTCTGTTTAGTTCCCTTTAAAGAAAGATTTCAGACAGGCACAGTGGCCCAAGCAAGCCCAGAACCTGGGCAGCCTCTGTGGCTCCCATGCCAAATCACTCCAAATGGCAAAGTGGTCACTTGGCTTCTTACTCTCTCCTCACTTGGCCCCTTGCTTTGCCCCGAACACCATTATGCATGGAGCAAAAAACATGGAAGAAAACCAGAGATGACACTCCCCTCACTTTGTCACTTAGCACCTCTAGCTCAGCTGCTAGATGATTACCAAGCCCAAAGTAGGCTGCCCTCAAGGGAAATAGCCATAGGGAAGAGCAGAGAATAGAACAAGAGCCAGAGGAAAGAATTTGAGAGAAAGCAAAATTTAGATTTTACTGTAGTTTGGAAAGTACAAAATGCTTAAATCAAGCAAGGAGAATAAAATGCTTGCAACTCTCCACACATTGATATTAACGCTATGCATTTTTACCAAATCTGTCCTATGGGTCACGTAGAATGGGGAGGATCAATTAATTTATGTAAGTTGTCCATGGTTGACTCTCCCTGGATACTGTTACTTTCTCCCAGCTCCTATGTTCTCCTGCCTCTCTGAGCTTTCCTTTGGTGCTAATCCTTTGTGGTATTTCAGCTGTTGTCTCCAAGCCATGTCTGAGCTCCAGGCCACCATGTCTGGCTGTCACTGGTTACAGCTACCTGTCTGTCCCGTTACTGCCTCAAACCAATAGGTCTGAGACAGAACTCAGTCTGGTCAAAACCAGGCTCCCCTTCAGTTACCAGGCTCAGGGAGGAACTCACATGGGTCCCTTCCCTCTCCACCACACATAGCCATGAATGCAGAGTTATTCCTGAATCCAAGGTGGTCTTCCCACTCTCGCTGGGAGCCCAGACCCTTACTGTTAACGTACCAAACTCCTGAAAAAGTAGCCCACCAGCCTCAGGCCCTCCCCCAAAACATCCTACATACTGTGGAGCCACGTTAATCCTGTAACTGCTTCAATGTGGTCACAAGTCTTTCAAGGGCTTCCACCATCCTCAGGTTAAAGTCCAAGTGCTCCTCAAAGCCTCTAAAACCATGCCCCAAATGTCCCCTCCAGTCTCACTGCCCACCACTCCTTTACATAAACCCTCCACCCCTATCAGCCAGATTGGTATCCTCTGAACCCCCAAACTTACAATGGGCTTCCGCCCATCCCCTCCCATACCCCCATGCCTCAAGTTCCCTCCTGCAATGTAGACAGAACCACCCTTAAGTCCTACTTCAAATTCTATGTCACCCAGGATGCCTGAGTAGCTCAGTGGTTGAGCGTCTGCCTTTGGCCCAGGGCGTGATCCTGGCATCCCGGGATCGAGTACTGGATCGGGCTCCTTGCATAGAGCCTGCTTCTCCCTCTGCCTGTGTCTCTGCCTCTCTCTCTCTGTGTCTCTCATGAATAAATAAATAAATCTTTTTTAAAAAAATTTCATGTCATCCAGAAAGCTCCCTGCATTTTACTCAAAGGCTACTGCTTTCCTCCAATTTCCTGTCAATAATCCCAGCAGTTGACGCCACTCACGCTGGATTATCTACTGAGATGAATCGTTCTCTGAGTACATACACTGTTTTCCCAACCAGACTAAGCTCCTGGGTAGTAAAAACTGACTCCTGGGCTTCATACTCCCTGTGTGACATTGCACATAGCAGCATTCTCAAAACATCTACAAGGCAGGCACCCAGAGACATGCATCACACAGAAAAACAGTTCTGAGTTTACACTACCTTTTTTAAAAATTCCAATATTTTAGCTTATTTCTTTCCCACAAAAGATCCCAAGCATGAAACCATGCAGAATGCTGCAAAAGTTCAAGTAAAGAGGGACCTTTTCAAGGTGACAGAAATATTCTAAACTGAATTGTGATGATGGTTGTATAACTCTGTAACTTTACCAAAAATCATGGAATTGTATATTTAAATTGTCTCTTAAAATGGGCAAGTTTTATGGTGTGTAAATTAGACTTCACACAACTGTTCAAAATAAAAAACTAAATGTAGGTCCATGCAACCTTAATTTAAATAACTATGTAAAGATAAAAAGAAAGGATTCTTTCCGTAGTTCCCGATGCTGAAATGGATATTTAAATGCCCTTTACAAAAAAAAATAAAAAATAGGGATCCCTGGGTGGCGCAGCGGTTTGGCGCCTGCCTTTGGCCCAGGGCGCGATCCTGGAGACCCGGGATCGAATCCCACGTCGGCTCCCGGTGCATGGAGCCTGCTTCTCCCTCTGCCTGTGTCTCTGCGTCTCTCTCTCTCACTGTGTGCCTATCATAAATAAAAAAATAAATAAATAAATAAATAAAAAATAAAAAATAAAAAAATAAATAAATGCCCTTTACGTTTGTGCTCATTACAAAAAATTTAAATGCAAAAAAAAAGGGGGGGGGGAAGGTGGGCAGAAATCCACCACATAAGAAATAACTCTGAAAAGATAGTCAAATAATTCTTATAACTATTTTGTGATCTTTTTTCATTCAATAATATGTTAGGATATCTTTCAGGGTTGATAGATACCTGTCTCATCATCCTTTCAGTGGCACCATGGGCTTCTACTGGGTGAACATACCATAAAATATTCAACAACACCCCTATTATTGGATATTTATGTGTTCTCCACATAAGTCTTCATACATGCATCATGCACACTTGTCTGATTGTTGTCTTAGGATAAATTCCTAGATGTGGAATTTATGTGTCAAAAGGTTTTCATGTTTTTATTTGGGTACTCATTGCCAAGCTAATGAAATTTTAAAACTCTAACTTTCCCTCTTATTCCTGGATCCGCCCTTACCCGCCTGCAAAGGATTTTCCTGGCCACAGACCTCTAACAAGTGGAAGAATCCTTTGAATAATCTATTTTTTTTTTCCTGTTAATTTTTTGTTTTTATTCTCAACCACAGCTCACCCTGGATACTAGTGAGAGTCAAGCTGGCCAACACATTAACCCATGAGTCTCTCTCGACCCAATGTTATAGATCGCACCCCAAAACCAGCTGACCCTTCTCTTGGGTCATTCACCACAGGACCCCAGTCGAATCACTCACTTGCTCTCCCTCCCATTCAGGCTAAGGAGAAAAGAGGTCCAGGCTTGGCCTCGACAGCTAAAGCTATAGCCTCAACAGGCAGAAAGCAACAGGAGAAAGAGACGCAATCTACAAGAGAGTCCTCAGGAGAAAGACAGATGGGGTTGGGGGAGGGGTAGGATCACATGCTCTGAGCTGGACCCTCTCTGTAGCCCATGGGGCAGCAAGTTCAGAGTGAGGACCATGTGTTAAGAAGCAGTGGCCCATTAAATCTGGAAGCATCCTCCGGACGCCTGGGTGGCTCAGTTGTTGAGTGTCTACCTTTGGCTCAGGTCGTGATCCAGAGGTCCTGGGATCGAGTCCCACATTGGGCTCCCTGCAGGGAGCCTGCTTCTCCCTCTGCCTATGTCTCTGCCTCTCTTTCTGTGTCTCCCATGAATTAATAAAATCTTAAAAAAAAAAATCTGGAAGCATCCTATAGGAGGTGTGCCCTCCGAGACTCCAGAGTTTTGCCCAGGTACCACAGGACTCCCCCAGGGCAAGACTTGAGCTAATCTCTCTTTCAAAATACCCCAATCAATGAAGAAGGAAGGAAGGAACACTCATGGTGGCCACAGGCAGAAAGGGTACATTTCACCTTACTCCACACAGCTCAGCTCTTCCTTCTCTAGTTGTTCAGCCAGTTGTTTGTCACATGTGTAAGACAGACACACAGAAAGGAGGGGAAGCAGCCCCACAGCTGCATGGTGACTCTACCATTGGGGCATACTTGTACTTGAAATGCTCTGGCCTCTCTTGGTGTCTTCCTGGCTAGCTCAACTCCTAGAAAAAAGTCAGTCTGAAGCTTCCCACCTGACCAATTGATTGCTCTGCCAACATAATGAAAGTCATAATCACTCCCTGTCTACTCCCACCTCCAACATCACCAAAGCATCCAGAAGCAACCAGACATCAAGCATCTCCAGCCTGGAAGCAGAAAGCCACACGTGCTCTCTAGATGGGGCAGATGAAGTTCGGGAAATCAAGAGAGTGAAAAAAAGCCCAGCAACCCCATGCTATACTTCATCAAGCCTACCTACAGTGTGAAGAGGGTCAGAGAAAGCAGAAGATGAAGAGCCTTGGCTTTAGCGCCTTCTCCAAGTGGGCAAACTCTTGCCTTCAAGATACAAGTTCTTCAGCTAGCACGCTGACAAGGCTCCCATCTCCAGGACCAGGACGTCTGAAGTGCACCAACTTTAGATGGGTCCAGTGTTTCCAACCTGCTATGAAGATCAAATACTATACCATGACCACTATTCTAGAAGCTGGATTATGGCTTTCCTATAGGAAGAAACATAGGTAGAGACTGCAGTGTGAACTGAGCAGGGCCAGAGACAAGTCTGAACACAAGAACATGGGAAAGATATAAGGGTGTGTGTGTGTGTGTGTGTGTGTGTGTGTGTGTGGTATAGGGGGAGTGCCACAGCAAAACATGATTTATAATGATTTTAGTTTCCTAAAAGTTTCTCTCCCATGACTTGAAATTCTCTTTTGCAAATGAGACTCTGATCAAGACTTTGGATATTATCACATCCCAACTGGCACCCCATCTGCCCCCTCCTTTCCTTTTCCATTCATGTTTTAAATTTGCATTGCAAACTATGAAAAAGAAAAGCTTCTGCAGAAAGCAATTTCCTGGGCCAGCAGCTCTTGGACTAATATTCCTTTTGCCATTACCATAGCTTCTGCATGCACATACTCCCCTCCCTCCTCTCTTCCCTGGCTTGCCAGCACCTTCTTTCCATCTGAGCCAAGCCAATCAGATAGGGTACTACAGATCAGGTCACAAACTACCCCCTATGAAAACACCCCAGCCTAAGAAAGGAGCTAGAACAAGTGGGCAAAGGGGCAAGGATCTTAGGTAGTCAGCTCAGTAGGGCACCCCAGAGTTGGAGGGATTTCATCTGTAGCACACAGGCATAGAACTCTTATAGGAGACAGGAAATAAAACCCCACCTTCGCAAAGGTTAAAATCTGAAACTTCGAAAGTGTCCGTTCAAGAAACTGCTAGAGAGGTGCAAGGATTAGCAGATGTCCAATCCACACAGCCAGGGGTCTTTTAGTATCAGTCTGAAGGAAGAGCAGAACACTATGGTCGACCTGCTGAGGTATTAAGCATCCTTTACTGTCATCGTATGTAGAGGCTCAAGTCAGCACAGCAAAATTCAGAGTCAACACAGACTTTCTGAGCATCTTTACAGATAGTTCCCCATATCAGTAGTTTCATATTCCATTGCTGCTGCAGATGATAGGAACTATTCTTTTTCCTGATGGTGTGAGAAAATGTCCTAGCTCTTAGGTCCCCAGCTCCTACTCCTCCCAAATGGAACTACTGTAATAATGGAACACACGGACACACAGAAACAGTCAAGGGCAGCAGGAATCCTGTTCTTGGGTCTTAAGCCCATGACCAAGTAGGCCACGTGTGACGGTTCTGAACTCAGAGAAGGAAAGAAATACAACGGACACTGTGGACTGCCAGCTGGAGAGCTCAGGGACCAGGACCTGGGTAAAAGGAAAGGCAGTGGGGGATACAGGGACACCTTTTCAAAAAATTTTGGTTTGAAATGAAAACAAGGAACAGGGCAGCCCGGGTGGCTCAGTGGTTTAGTGCTGCCTTCAGCCCAGGGCCTGATCCTGGAGACCTGGGATCAAGTCCCACATCGGGCTCCCTGCATGGAGCCTGCTTCTCCCTCTGCCTGTGTCTCTGCCTCTCTCCTCTCTCTCTCTCTCTTTCTCTCAAGAAAAAATGAATAAAATCTTTAAAAAAAAAAAAGAAGAAGAATACAAGGAACTTAAGAATTGACTCGAAACTGAAGTACCCAAATCTGTCCCAAATGGCCCAAGAGCCACCTACTTGCAGCAGGAGGATGGGGTAATCCTTCCACTTTTGATATCACCCCCCTCAATGCACAAACATATATTATGCTACTGACCAAGGCACATCTCATCATTGTCTTCTTTACTTGGGCCCAGGACAAACCCTACCCCACCCCCCAATCTTTTTTTTTTTTTTAAGATTTTATTTATTTATTCATGAGAGACACAGAGAGAGAGAGAGGCAGAGACACAGGCAGAGGGAGAAGCAGGCTCCATGCAGGGAGCCTGATGTGGGACTCCATCCCCGGTCTGCAGGATCATGCCCTGGACTGAAGGTGGCGCTTAAACCACTGAGCCACCGGGGCTGCCCCCAACCCCCCAATCTACTTACAAGTATGAGCTCCATCCACCCAAGAAACTAAAAGCACAGATATTCCATGAAGATCCCTTTTTTGACTGATCTGAGTGTTACAGCTAACAGGTGGGGAAATCTTTTTTAATATATGAGTATTATCATGACAGGGCCACTGGAACGGATCAGTGCCATAAGTCAGACAGGGCTAGAAGTTTCCGCCCCACCATCAGGTTCCTCTTTAGCCTTGACAGATCAAACTCAAGCCGAAGCCGGCTCTAGAGATCAGTTCAGTGTTTGAGCCAAAGGTCTTCACAGTGAGGGACCAAAGCTGCCCTGGCTGGGCCTCTGCCGGCCCGTGTCCCAGATTAATCACCGCCAGGCGGGGCCTGGACCCTGGGCTGCAATCTGAGACCAGCAGCACCTGCACAGGGGTCGCCCCAGCTCCTCCCGCACTCCTCTCAGGCAGGACTCCAGGGCATGAGGGTGTCCACCTGTTGACTGGGCTACCTGGAACAAGAGAGCAGGACACTCAGCCATCTTGAATCCTGCAGATAAGTCACAGATGGTTTGAGTGGATTCATGGACTCAAGTGGATATGGTGATTCAAGTAGTAAAGTCAAGGCTCCAAGAGAAAGAAAATTCTGAGCCTCTGCACAGAAAGAGAGAAAGGTGCAAATTCCCCTCTCTTCACTGTCCAGCAGGGAGCTCTAGCTGGACACCAGCAGTGGGTGAACTCAGCCCTGAGGCTATGAATTAATGAGATGGTCTACAGTGTTTGGGACATGTTCTTGTCATCTGTTCATCAACAGGATGCTGACAGGGAGGACTGAGACCAGAGCAGTGATGTCTTTTCAAAACACTCTCAAGTGCTGCCAGATAGGCCAGTATGAAAGGAAGCTTAGGAATAATTCTCCCTGTGAGGTATAGAAGAGCTTCCTCTGAATGCCAGAACCTGAGAAAACAGGTCTCAAATGATCTCCTAGATCAGTAAGTTATTTCAAATGTGTGTACCCTCAGAGCCAGCAGCCACGTACAGTGTGTATATACATAGCTGTTGAAGCCAGAATGCACCTTTCGGGACCAAAGGGCCCTATTACAAGTTCTTCTCAGATGGCAATCTCTTTTATATTGTTGCTTCTCTGAGGAGACAGAGGAGGAGGAAGTATTCTCCTCTCCTCAAAAAAAAAAAAAAAAAAAAAAAAAAAAAAAATCAAAAGGAAGAAGATAAGCATGAAGATCTGTATCTTAGAACCATCTGTCCCAGGCCCTAACTTGTGATAGAAGGAGCAACCACTCATGGATGTACCCTTTCCCACATGCCCTGTGGCCCTGGGGAAGGAAGGTGGGAAGGAGTCAGAGTCAGATTGAAGTGTGTGTCCCTTCAAAGAACAGAGCAAGCCCAGGTGGGACAAGAGGAGAAAGAGCACCTTCACGTTAGAGGGAACACCCACATCCTGACTGTTACACCCTGTACCTCCAGAGCTCTAGCTCCAGGAATTCCCTTTGAACTCCAGCTTCGACCCAGTGAGGATAGAGCCCTGGCTACAATTACACACTTGTTGGGGGGGTGGGGGGTGGAGGGGGAGGGGAGCATGTGACAGGCCATGAAAGGTCCCTGCCTATAAAACAGACTGGAAAACAAACCCTTAATTTAAATGTTAATGAAAGTGCTGTGGAGACATCAGAGGCTTCCCGGCTGCTCCAGAACAGCTACACCAGGCCCAGAATTTATGGCTCCCCTTCACCCTCCCGCCTCCCGCCTCCCTCTCTGCTTCATCACCCACTGAAGTTTAAAGAGTATGTGTGTGTGTGTGTGTGTGTGTGTGTGTGTGTGTATCTCCAACTAATTTTAACATTAACTCCATGCTTCCACCTGGGGATGTGGATTGCTAAATTATCTGTTGGCAGAACAGTGATCAAAGGTGGACAAACACAGGCACACTGCACACACAACGCAGAAAAGTCAGGGGCAGCTGCAGCAGGGAAAGGACATTCTTCCTGACAAGGGACGAGCAGAAACCGAGGTACAGGCCAGAACTGGGGGCAGGTGGTCGGTCCTTCCCATGTGCTAGTCCCCCAGCTGGGGACTCAACACATCATATTACCCATCTGACTGGTCGCTGTCACACTACACTGTCTAGTTCATGGTGGCTTCCCCAGGGTCTAGCACATAACAATGCTTGAGTATGGAAACAGAGAGAGAGGAAGGGAAGGAGGAAGAACTTGACAGAGACTGAGGGAAGGCAATGTTGCCCCGTTGGAAGAGGCAGGCTCTGCGGGTGCAGGACTCTGTATCTGCAGCACCCTATCTTCTGCAGCGGCTTCTGCTTCTATTTGTGGTGTTTTATTTAAGTCAGCTCTTAACAACAGAGCCAATCTTGCTGGCCAGGGAGGAAGTTGCTCCCACAGATGGGTTCCGGGCCAGCCAGGGCTGGTTGGGTCACTGGTTTTAGGCGAGCAGCTCAGCACATGAGTCTCCCTGTGCCCATCCTGCCCTGAGCAGTGGCAGAAATCCAGGGTCTTGAGGAAGTGAAACCCACCATTGTGGAAGCTCATCCCTGCTACTGATGGATACACTCACACCCACTGAAGAGGCTTGGCTTAGCCTAGGCAGCAGGCATGGCACTGAGATTCAGCAGCACCAGACTCTGTTTCGATTGCACCCCTACACTGATCCTTTTCCAATTTACAGTCATTTCAGGTTGGACCAGGAGGCCCATCTAGCATTCCAGAGCTCCTGTCTTTCTCCAGATGTCTTGCCTCCTCTTCCAACCATTCCGGCTCCCTGTCCATCCAATGTATCTTTGTGCCTCTGACTCTCTCATCCAGGAGGCTCCCTCCTGTGTGCTTGGTAGCCTGGCAAACGAGGACACCAAGCCATTCCTTGCTTAGGGAAGGTCTCCTTTCCCCAGACAGCCCCTGGAGGAAACTTCCCTCTGCTCTGGCCCTGGGAAGGCAGGACAGAGAGATAGAATTGGCCACAGGCCAAGCCACAATGTAAAGCACGACCGAGTCAGCCATCAGTGTCTTTCCTCAGGTTATCGAGGTTAGGGATCCTTTTCACAGCCCAGCTACCCATCACCAACCACAAAAAAAACAAAACTCAGAGGCACAACCTTTACTTTTGACTCATTTTCCCCTAAAAGCTCAGGGTTATGAAGTCCAGGGCCAAAGGAACACTAAGCCACTGGGAACCAAAAGAATCCACACTGAAAGTTCGCTGTCTCTTTTTCCAATCTTTCAAACCTCTCAGAGAAAACTCCAGATGCAATTACCTTTCACTAAAGAAAGGTGTATTTCAACAGGCTGGTGAATATGCGTTTACCACACACACAACACAAAGTAAACCCTGTAGCCACTGAAACAAACACCCTGCTCTCCCCAGAAGCCCACCCCCTCCCTGAACAGTACACAGTGATTGCTCTCCTTCCAGACTCTCCCTCACCTCTGGGAGAAATGAAGCAAGCAGGGGCAGCTCCTCCATCAAAACCCCCCAGAGGCCATAACTCACTTTGCAAATTTGAATCGGTACATTTCATGCAGACTTGGACTATTCCCCCAAAAAACAAACAGGCCACCACAGTGAGCAAAGTCACACAAAATTATATTGTATATTTAATAACACAGCTAAGTCAATTTTCTACACCTATACCACTCATATATTTCCCTAATGACAGAAACAAGAGAGAAGGGATTAAAACCCAAGTGTCCTGGGAAGCCTTCCTGACCACACTCACTCACACGATAGCAAGTGTTGTTCAGAGATGGGGAAAGAAGTATGCTGAGCATCACCTTGGTTCCTGCAGGGCCATAAATATGGTATCTGTGGAGGAAGGAGGAGTTGTGGGCTCCTCACTCTTCCCTTAGCAGGAAAACAGGGTAAGTGGGTCTCTGGAATCATTTTGCCCCCCATGGCCCCACAGCTGGTTTGGTGCACTCCCCCACTCCCCTGCAAACCAAAGATCAAAGAGCATTCATGCTCCTAGGATGGTGCAAGCACTCACAGCTGCCTGAGTGAGTCCTGGCACCAAGGATGTAGTGCCCTCTCCCCAAGCCTCCAGCTCAACTTGGTCCTCTAGGAGAGAATGTTCCTCAGGCCCCAGAAGCCTTTTAAGAGCCACAGCTACTGTCCAACATGCTGGTGGACAAAGGCAGAGCAATGACCTAGGGCCTGCCTCGTGGTCGTCCCTCAGCACATAGGACGAGGCCGTAGGCTAGAGACCAGAGCATGAACTGCTACCTCTTCTGCCCCATGCCACGTAGGCCCTATATCAGTCTTCCCTGAGCCTCAATATCTCCCTCTGCTGAGGAGGGCTGTGGCAGTGACACCCCCTTCCCCCTCAGCCAGACATTGGCTGAGTTTCGGGCACTCAGTATCACCTGGCAGCCATTATAGTTATGTGCCCTTTTACCCCACCACCAGGTAAAATCCTCACAGGAGCTGACATACACCAAGGGTTTGGTCAATAGGTAGGGGCAGTGAGGAGGAAGGGAGGGAAGGAGGGATGCAAATTCCAAAGGAAGGAAGGAATCCTTAGCCATTCTGTATTTCCTCACTCTTGAGTAATTGCTAAATTTATTCAGCTGGAAATAATTTTTATTTTTTATTTTATTTTATTTTAAATATTTTATTTGTTTATTCATGAGAGACACAGAAAGAGAGGCAGAGACACAGGTAGAGGGAGAAGCAGGCTCCCCATGGGGAGCCTGATGTTGGACTTGATCCCAGGACCCCAGGATTATGCCCTGAGCCAAAGGCAAATGCTCAACCACTGAGCCACTCAGGCATCCCTGGAAATAATTTTTAAATAGCAATAGAACTTACTGCACATTTTTAAAAATTCTACTTTTCTGTGTTGCTCATGGAAAAGTGCTTGGAATTCAGTGTGACCTCAGGAGGTTGTAGATGAGCTACACAAGCACACTTGGACATATCCCCTTATGTCCCAGGTAAGCCTCCCACAGTTCCCCTCTCTCCTACCTCAGCCTGCCCTTCTTGCTCTCATCCGACAGCTCCAGGCTGGGCCTCCTCTATAGGGGGCTTCACCTATAAGTCAGGAATCTTAAAAACAGAATTACTGGTGCCGGGGCAAGAAGACAGGGAGGAGGGCACACAAGAGGTAAAGAGAAGGTCCTTGCCTGGACCTACTGGTTTTCCTTCTGTGGTTTCAAGTACCTAGACCCAGCTCTAAGCATGTATCTGATATTAAATATCACCCTCCACAGCTGTTTACCAATCAAGAACTCAAGGTCACGGGAGGAAGGAAAGGTGATATTTGGACACAGGATGGAATCCCAGCTTTCTCTCAGTCTTGAGCACCTCAAATAAAGCCCGAGGCTTGAGGTTTCATGTTTCCTACTACAAGTGTCTAAGCACACACCTAAGGAAAGAAGGCAGCAAAGCCCCAGCATCATAGATAAACACAATGCCTAGCTCTGACAAACTGTTTTCTTTTTTTTTTTTTTAAAGATTTTATTTATTTATTCATGGCAGACACAGAGAGAGAGAGAGGCAGACACAGGAAGAGGGAGAAGCAGGCTCCATGCACCGGGAGCCCTATGTGGGACTCGATCCTGGGTCTCCAGGATCACACCCCGGGCTGAAGATGGCGCTAAACCACTGAGCCACCAGGGCTGCCCTGACAAACTGTTTTCAATAGAAGAAAGAGATTAATTGAGAAAAGGGATATGGCAGGTCTCCTATCCATTCAGGTTCCTTCTAAAGGTATGAGGGAGGGACACCTGGGTGGCTCAGCAGTTGAGCATCTGCCTTTGGCTCAGGATGTGGTGCTGGAGCCCCAGGATCAAGTCCTACATTAGACTCCCTGCATGGAGCCTGCTTTTCACCCTGCCTAGGTGTCTGCCTCTCTCTTTCTCTCTCTCATGAATAAATAAATAAAATCTTTTAAAAAAATAAATAAATAAAGGTATGAGGGAGCAGTGAGAGGCTGGGAAGTCATCACGTCAACCAGGAATACCAGCCCCAGAGGGTAGCTGCTGCTCCACTGCCCCTCCCGTTCTCTGTCAGGGGGTCCCAGTCACATACCATTAGTGACCACGCACACCCTGATGCCTGGACTCGACAGGGAAGGTGGCAGGGAGGGGAACAGAAGACAGCCAGCAAGGGCAGGAACACTCAAGGTGGTGGAAGGGACAGAGATTCCTGCTGAGGGTCCCCCACCTCAAGAAGATGCTGAGGAGGTGTAACTCCAGGAGGGCCAGGAGAAGCCCCCAGCCAAGCTAGAGACAGGAGAGCAATGAAAGCCTCTGAACAAATGCTATCCCGGAGAGGAGAGATTCTGGTTGACACGATGAGCTAGCCCTTTTAGCATTACCGAGTACTTTCTTATTATTTCAGGTCATCTTCATAATCATCTAGTAAGGTCTAGAAAGGAAACAGTCTCAGAGAAGGGAATGACTCACCTAAGACCACTTGGCTGGTGGTGGCAAAGCAGAACCCTGTGTTTCAGAACAAACCATGAGGCTAGGAGGCAGAGCTTCCCCAGATTGGGAAAATGGAAGCGTTCATTGAAAGGTTCAAATTCATAGACACGGAGAAGAAATGAGTCTAACAATGGGACAACACAGCCCTAGTCCAGTACACTTCAGGGTAAGAGAAAATGGGGTGGGGTGGGGGAGAGAACAGCAGCATAGCCCCAGCCATCTAGTAAAGCCAGCATCCCACGTGCAAACTATTTTGAGTCCACAACACCATATGTCGAGCTAGGAAAAAGGTCATCTTGAACAACTGTGGTTTGGGAGCTGAACAACCAGTCAACAGTGAGTGAAAGACTCAGCCTAGGGCCAAGGAAGTACACCAAGAGGACAAGAAGACTCTGAAGGGGAATGAGAAGAAAACAGAAGACCCGGGATTTCCCCAAAGATGAGACAGATCAAGGACTTAGCAAAGGGTCTGGCACAGGGCACATGACTAATGCATGCTAGCATCTAGTTGTGTGGCCATTGTTGACTAGTACTGGTACTGGCATAAAGCTAGGCCCTTCCTCAAAGCCAGTCTACAAGCTATGGGCAAAACAAAACACAGCTTACTATGTTCTAAAATGCTTCTTAATGACAAAGCAGACTCTGACCTCAACCTCTTTTACTGAAACTATCATCAACAGTTGTCATGCTCTATGCTGCTAAGGGGTAGCTTAACACATTCCAGAGAAGTGGCAGGAGTAGAGGTCCAAGGGACAGGGTGCTAGTTGAGCCTGGCCGTGTTCTTTGGCCTAAATCTCCAGCCCTGAAGAGCTGTACTCTACCACCAGCGCTACTCTAGTCCACTCTAGTCTCCTGAAGCCAGCAGAAGTCCATAGGACGGTCACCAGCCCATCTGCCACCTCCCACGGGCTATCCTGCCTTCCTTCAATCCTTACATACATCCAGCCCACAGATCCCCAAGCCTGGCCAACTGGCTTTAAAAGGGGCAGCAATGGAAAAACACCACAGAGGGACAGTGCCCAATGGCTCTGTTTTCCACTCTCCGCTCCCACACACTTAGGGCCTCTCTACTCCCTGCTGGTCTTTCCTTCCCTCTTTCCTAGGATTGCTAGAATGATTTGTTCTGAACAGCGACAGGTTTATAGGTTAGCCGACACCTCCACTCTGTGGAATTTTAATTAACTTCTCCCATCGTCAATATGTTAAGGAACGGGGTCTCCATTCTCTGGGGTCAGCAATGTGTTTCAGGTCCTGCTATATCAGCCGTCAAATTGAAGAATTAATGACGTGGCTAATCGGCTCTAATTCTTTAGAAAGAAAAAAATTTGAAAGGGAGTTGTACAAGGGGGCAGGAGGAGGGGTGCAGGCTCCATAGAGTGAGAAGGAGGCTGAAGGGGGTCTTGTGGGGGAAGGCAGGGGGGAATCAACTCTCTCGTAAAACTAGTGACTGACTTAAGCCCCGTGTTGGAGGGTGGCAGCCCTACAGCTTTGCCGTTGATCACTTGGGTGAGGAGTGAGGGGTGAAGGAAGTGAGGGAAGACCCTAGAAAAACAAACACTGACAGCAGGTGCAGGAGAGAGTCTATGTACCCTGCTGGGGATGAGAGAGGCTCTGCCTTAGTATAAGAAAGCCTAGAAAGCTGAAGTCAGAAAGCAAAGCTCACTCATTTACAGGGAAGGCTCAAGAATAACAGGTCAAAGGGTAAGGTAAAGCTACCATAAAAAATTTGGCACTTCTGATACAATTATCAATCCAGCCAACATACATGTCTTTGGATGAGGGCTCAATTGGACACAGGCCCCATGTCTCTCCTGATGACTCAACTCTGTAAGGGATACTCCAAAAGACATTTTCCAAGAGGAACAAACCACAGATATGTGTTGTGAGAGCAGGTTGGCTCTCCCAACAGGAGTGCTAACAGGCCTCTGCTTTGGAAGCAACTCCAGAAGGCATATGCTCCAGAAGGGGCACTCTTATAACCAGCTTGATTCACTGACATCTTAACAGTATCTTTTCCTTCACATTTCTGGGGTAGATGCCTAGGAAGTCAGCCCCCACCTCATGCATATATGAAGTGAACCACAGACCTCAAGACTCTGAAGGATTTTCAAAATCTCCAGAAGACAGGCTCAAAGCAACCTAGAATATACAGGTGGAAGATTTTCTCACCCACCCAACCTCATGAAATAAAAGCATTATTATACAGGACAAAACCATATCCAAAAGTGTCTCCCTTACCTGAGTAATGGGCTGATAGCAATGGACCACACTCGGTCTTCAGTTTGGATGGTGTGTAAGCACTGCCCCAGCCGACCTGAGGCCAAAGGCCACACCTGGAAACAGAAGAGATGCTCTCCTTAATACTGCCTGAAATGGGGATGTGGGGTGAGTGTCGAGAGTGGGGGGCGGTGGTGGAGACTTCTTTTCTTTCTGTCTTGTATATGCTGAGCTCAGAATATGAGCAGAGGAGCCTCCCCAGCCTCTGGCTAACCTACCTGACTCCCAGTCCAAACCACCCTCTTAACGTCCACCTGAGAGCCCTTCTTCACCACCCAATTTTATACCAGGGAATCCGAAGCTCCACACTCTTCAGCTATGACTTGACTAAGCAGGGTGAGTGGGTGGAGCTCGCCTCTCTTGTGGCTGGGGTTTTTCCTTTTTCCTGTCTTTCACCCAGATTTTCCTTCGGGAGGTTGGGAGGAAGAGGAAGATCAAGGCACAGTATGGGGGAACAAAGACAGAACTAGAGCAGAATTGAGAGAGAGAAGTAAAAAGAAAGATACAAAGGAAGGAAAGAATGGAAGAAGAAGAGAGGCTTCAAAGCACAAAGGTGATGTGTTGTTGTTTGTTTGTTGATAATGCCCAGGATCCAGCGCTATTCATGTCAGCAGGGAATTTAGCACCTAGTGTCACCAAAAGTAGCAGAAAAGCTTAACTCTTTTAAGCTTCCATATCTCCTACAGGTTAAAAATATTGCTTGGAGCACGTTATCTGGTCCCTATCAGTCAGGAATGTACATTAGCAGCCACTCTGGGCTTAGCTCTAATCAACACTCAGGGAGCCCTCAGAGGCCAGTGCATTTAGAAATCTCCATTAAGCACATGGCCCCCCTCACCTCACCCAACCCCAGATGACACACTCGGGGAAATAAGCCTCTAACCAAACAGAAAGGAAGCCTCAAATGTACAGGGCTGTCCTAGACAGCAGCCAAGGAGGGATTCTAAGGCTGCCAGATGGATCACTGACCTCTCAAGGTCCCTGCAGTGCTATAAGGGGAACACACAAAAGCCAGGCAGGACCTTAGATGGAAGAACTTTCAGGAAACACTCCTCGAGTTTAAGGGGCAGGTGATGGAGTGGGGGTGGTCTTGCCTTCTTAGGGTCACATGACATCTCTTCCCTATAAAAGGAAAAAGTGTTTTAAGATTTTGTGTTATGCATGACAGGGGGAGGAGGGCATGAGTTACTTCCAACATAGAGAAAAGGAAAAGTCAACCTAACAAGAAGATCCTGAACAAGAAAAGGCAGAAAACAAAGGTAAATACCACAGCTTCCCTGGAGTGCCCTGATTCTGGCTTACTCTTCTGTATCTACAGCCAGGCCACTTTGCTAGTAACTAGATGTACTTCTAATGTCTTCTTTCAGACATTCCCAGCCTGGAAGAGAGGTTTGCCTTTTCTGACATGCCAACTCCCTAGCAGGTCGGAGGGTGAGGAGACACTAAGGATTACAAAATCTATGGCACCAACCCCAGTCCTGAACTCATCAACAACCCCAATCACAGCCTGCAAATCACAGGCTAAGGTTCCTGGTGTCCGGGAGTGGCTCAGAAGGCTTGCTGCCAATGCTGAGCATGATGTTGGGAAAGTGGCCCTCCTGTCCTGCCCCAGCAGCACACCATCCACCAGAAACCTGAGGGTTGTGACACCTGAGGGATAGGAGTTGACAACAATATGTTGATCACACCTTTACCCTCAGTGGTCAGATCCAAAAAAACCCATCCCTGGAAAAGATATAACTCAGCAGAAATGGACATTTATATAGTCCTTTCAAAAAGCAGTTGATGACATATAACAAGACCTTTAAAACCACCAAAGCCTTACGCCCAGTAAGTATTGCTGAGACTCTACCCTAAGATAAAAATTCTAAAATAAAGAAAAGCCTGTATGGTAAGTAAGTAAGTAAATACATACATACATACATACATACATACATACATACATACATAAATAAATATATCCCCTACAGCTGACGGTTGCAGGAAGAATAGGTGTGGGCTTTGGAATCAGACACATTTGGGTTTGAACCCAGTTGTGATTTATTATCTCTGATCTCAGGGATATTTCAGGGCTTCTTAGCCTCAGTTTATTCATGTGTACAACAGGAAATAATACCTCTCTTTAGAGGGCTGCAGAAATGCCAAGCACCTAACATGGCAGCACAGCATTTGGCAGGTATTAGGCATTCAATAACAGTGGTTCTTCTTGCTTATTGTGCCATTAAAGATGACACTTACAAATAATTTGTAATAATAATAGAAAACCTTATAAAGTAGATACAGTTGGGTATATTGGGTATGCAAAGTATATTATGAGCATAATTATGTGGGGAAACAATTCTCCTAGAGAAAAGGAGAAAATGAACAAATGTAAAGTGCTTTTAGCATCATTCCTGGCTACTTGTATACAAATAAGCAAGTCTCTGCATTGAAAAATAACTAAAAGAAGGAAAAACCAACAAGTTCAAATGTTCCCTCCTTCATAAAGTCTCCCCTTTCAAGCCAGATGTGATCTCTCCACCCTCTGAACTTTCTGGCCCTCTCCCTAGAGCCTTACACTTCACAGTCCTGGCCACTTCCCATCAGCTTCAGAGCCACTGCATGCATGTCTCAGCTTGCCTGAAGAAGAAAAGCTATCTTTTCCTCACCTTTGAAGAGCCCTCGTGCCGTGTACACTTATGTCTTGCATACAGTAGGCACTTTTAAGTGAATGGAAGAACAGAGAAATAAAGAGATAATGAAAGAATGGTCAGGACCAGCCCAGGCCCACTGAGAACACTCCTACATTCCTATCACATCACAGGATGGAGCTGGCCTCACCAAAGCCCAGAGGGGCAATCCAAACTAAGTCAGGGTAAGTTTGAAAGTAGGGGTGGGGAGGAGGGAGGAAGAAGGTTCCCTGAGCAGTCTCTAACTCTGGAAGTCTTATGGAGAAAACATTTTCGTTCCTTTCACCCCACTAAAACAAATCACTTTCCTAAAACGCAGTACGTATTTGGGGGAACTCCCAACAAACAGGCTAGAGATGTTTCCAGGCAAACATGACTAAGTTCTCACGTAGGCTGGGGTGTATCAGAAGCCTACAGAAGCAGCTGTGGAGCTGCAGAAGCCGCTGACAAGAAATGGAGGGCTGGTTATAGAAGACTAGTGGATGGGTAATGCGAAAACAGGTCAGGAAGATAAAGGCAGCTGGAGGCAGAGGCAGTGACACAGAGGGAGCAGAAGCAGCACCCAGAAATCTGCAAAGATGAGTTGGCCTGGAGGTCAATGGGGAGCCCCAGAATAGCAGGCCAGCTTTCTAGAGTTGAAGAGCCGGAGTGGGGAAGAATTCTTTCACTGACTTCAAAGAAATCCTCAAAAGGAACCGGATGTGCTGTGGTGATAATTTTGGAATTAGAAAGTACCTACTTTAATGCTAAAAAAAAAAAAAAAAAAAAAAACTGAGTCCACCAAATAGGGTTGAGTCAGGACTTAAAACATGAAACTAACCCAATATCCCAAATAAAATCGCTATCCTTTGAATGTAAGCAGCCCATCCCCTTGAACGGCTACGTGTGGTCACAAAGCTTAGTCCGTATGCTGCTCTGGGTGTCAGACCACAGAGAACAGGAGAGAAGAAAGACATATCACTGAAAAGGAGGGGCGGTGGAGGAGGGACTTGCAGCATGACAGGAAGATGCCAGAAGAGATGGGAATATTTAGGTCACACAATCCAAAATGATTTCTAACCCAAACTGGTTTCTGAGCAGTACAGTTGGTTAAGGCCAGTCTCTTTGCAAGGAATAGTATGAAGACAGTGACCAATCAGAAACCTGAAGTTATAGGGTGGGGGAAACAGGCAATAGGAAATTCAGTTTCTGAGTTGGTTCAAAAGTGTTTCTGGATTTCTCTCTGGCCTCCTGTGATGCTGTGCATGTCTCTCAGACAGAACACAAAGTGTAAGGGGAGAAAAGACCAAAGGGAGGAGAAACTTCCATAAGTAGAAGGTAACATATATATAGCCCTTCTTTTTATATAAATTGGTGGCATTTTTCTATGAAGGAGTAATCACTGAAGGGTACATGGAAGCAGAAAAGTTAGTGAGTAAAAACTGCAACTTCCCTCACCTGAGACCCTCCCCAGGTATCCTAGAGGCTCATTTGCTGACACCAACAGGCATTTTATTCCTGGTGACACTATGGAGTTTCCCATACTATGGGCCTCCTGCACCTCAACCAAATTGTCAGCAAGGTTCCCATGGCAGCCCCAAAGGACCAGGTGTGTGCAGGCCCTGCCCAAGGCTGCCGAACACAGAGATAGAGAAAGACATTCTTCTCTGTCTCGAGGGTGGAGGCCTGTTGGACTCAAATGTGGGTGAGCAGAGTCCATAAAGCAGGGGTCACAGTGCTCATCGGCTTCACTCTGTTTTGCCTTGGCAGACGACGGACTATAGACCAGGCAGTTTGGCAATGATGCACCCAAAAACGCCCTTCTCTCCTCATCATTCTACTGCTTACTGACCACATCACTCTCCAGAGAAGCAGTAAAAACACATTTTAATTATCAGCCTGATTGCTTATAAACAAGGTGGTGAAAAATTAACCTCCCTAAACAGAGAGCAAGCAAAAGGAGGGAGATTTTAAAATAAAATATTGGGGTCAGAACTCAACCCACAAACTTGAGGAAATTCAGCACAGGGAGGAAAAGCTGGCCAGGCCCTCTGTTTTTGAGTTCACGCCACATTTCAAGTGAGTGGCAAGCTTCCCAGCCACTGTCCACTCCTTTCTCAGGCCAGCTGGCAGGGACATGGCCTGGCATAGCAAGCTGCATGCCAGAGGCACATAAGTAAGTCCTTTATCATGTCGCCCCCCCCACCCACCCACCCAATGCCCTCAGCCAATCCCAAGACTCAAGGCCCTATCCACCCTCTCCTACCCCACTCCCTATAGACAGGAGGGAATAACCGTACATAAGGGGGAGACCACTCACCTTGGCCGTCCTGTCCCTGGAGCCACTCACAATGATGCCCCCTCTACAATCCACACAGTTCACCTCCTGTTCATGAGCCGAGTACTTGACCGTGAAGGTGCTATGGATCTTATGAACGCCAATCTTCCCATCTCTAGGAGAGAAATAGGGAGCCCACCCCCAGTAGCCAATTATTCTGTCAGAAGAGAACAAGGCTACAAAGCAGCCTGAGTCTTCAATGATGTCCAAATTTGCTGTTTTAGGCAATTCAGCTCAACAAGGCGCTGAGCTCTCAGATACCTCTACTTCTTCAGTACACTTGAGGCTGAACAAACGGAGAGACATAAGAAATTCCCCCTGTGAGAGTATCAAAACCAGCTTCACTTTTCATTAAGGGCTCTGTTTTCCTTCTCCAGCTAACCCTATTAAGTGCCTTTGCTAAATCTCTCTGCTTCAAATGGAAAAACAAAAACAAAAAACACCACTCCCTCTTCTTAGGGTCTCCCTCCTCATCCCTGTGGAGTTGAGAGAGAGAAGTCAGAGGCAGGCAAGCAGAAATTCCCCGAAGAATGTAAGGAAGAAGCAGCCTGAAGCACTTACCCTCCTGCACTGATAATATGTGAGTTGGCCAGCACGAAGCGGCAGACGTCCTCATCATGCCCAGCAAAGACTCCCAGGGGCCGACGGTTCAAGCTGGCACCATGTGGGCGGAACTGATAGGCCAGGATGAAATTAGCCTGGGATATGTACAGAGAATCACCTTCCAGCTGCATCCAGGGCATCTGACTAAAGAGATGTAAAACACAATTTAAGGATCATCAAGATACAGCATGAAAACCCAACTCCAGTCTTTGGAGAGGCCGACTGATCCCCCAACTTAGTGAGGGCAACCTGCGTGGCTATGCCTTTACCTCCCTCCTCTCCTTCAAAATTACCTACTCTTAGGCTACCCTCAGAAAACTAGAGAGTTGAGCTTTATGGTAACCTAGTCTTTGGATTTTCTAAAGGGGAGTTAGAACTAGAAGAACAATAAAATATCACTGTTAATTAGAGAGTGCTTAAGACCTGAATTACTGGCATAGACTTCTTGTAGGTAAACAGAACTCGGGCGAATTCAATGACTGCAGCACAGAGAGGGTTAAAAAGAAATCTTCCACCTAGATGAAGTGATTGTCTTTCATTCTGCATCTTCCATGATTTGAAGTGTTAAGTGATAAGTTGTGAGGTTCCAAGGCTCCCACACATACCTCTTCCCCAAAGGAGCAGATGGAGAAAAGAGAAGAGTGAACCTCAAGAAGCCCCATTCCGTAATCCTGCTAGAGCAAAGGGGTCATTTGCAAGTGAAAGGAAGAAGGCCATTTAGGAAAGGATGCTAATGTCCTGGATAGTTATCTAGATCCTCACAGGGGATACCTGCATTATATTATAGGGTATATGGGGGCAGTGGGAAAGCACAACTCTGCAGCAGTCCTCTACAGTGTGGGGACTCCAGAGAAATAGTCAGCTCTCCTAAGCAGCTGATAAGAGAAATCCGCAAATAGTTAAAGATTCCCTCTATAGTCTGGCAGGAGGAAGAAAGCTTAGAAGACACAGGCCAGGGCAGCCCCAGTGGCCCAGTGGTTTAGCCGCCTTCAGCCTGGGGTGTGATCCTGGAGTGTGATCCTGGAGTCCCGGGATGGAGTCCCATGTCAGGCTCCCTGCATGGAGGCTGCTTCTCCCTCTGCCTGTGTCTCTGCCTCTCTCTCTCTCTCTCTCTCTCTCTGTGTCTGTCATGAATAAATAAATAGAATCTTAAAAAAAAAAAAAAAAGAAGACATAGGCCAGTCCTGCAGCACAGAGTGAGCCTTAAGAAGACTCTCCCAGGGGCGCCAGGTGGCTCAGTCGGTTAAGTGACCAACTCAGGTCATGATCTCAGGGTCATGAGACAGGCTCCGCTCAGTGTGAAGTCTACTTGTCCTTTCCCCTCTGCTCCTCCCCCCGACCGCCACCATAGTGTCTCTCTCTCTCTCTCTCTCTCACACACACACACACACACACACACACAAATTAATAAATAAAATGGAATGGAAAGGAGAAGAGGAAGGGAAGGGGGAAGGGGGAGGGGAAAGGGGGAGGGAAGAGAAGGAGGCTCTGCCAGAGCCGGGCTCTCTGGTGGGGACTAAGCCCCTTGCCCAAGGTAGACATCCCAGCAGACATGTCCTACTCTATGCAGGAGTTCTGGAGCTACCAGATCCCAAGCAAAGCAAAGGGACAGCTGATTCATCCACATTAACAGAGACACCATCTCCTGCTGCCAAGCCTGTCTGAGCAAACTGGGCTGTGTTTCTTCTCCAGACTCCTTAATACAAGCGTCATGGGAATGTGGAAAAGTTCTGCAAATTGACTTGACGGGCCATTAAATGCAGCTTAGACCTTGTAGTAGCTGAGTTTCTGCTCAGGAGGTTTTAACAAGGGGTGTGCATACATTCTATAGAACATGTATAGAGCGTATGTATATAGATGCCTACATTCTCACTCATTATGCACTTCCCTCTTCAACATCCCCTTGCACAGTTTGTGGCACACTCAAGTGGGGAGTGAGCAGAAGAGGTTGGAATGCATGTGTTTAGAGCCATCTGGTAAACAGCCATTTGCCTAGGACAAGAAACCAGGTTCATGCCAGGTGAACAGTGGAGAATCCCAGGGCAGCCTGGTAACTGCTTTGTGTGTTTATTTGCCAAACTGCTTTGAAACCATCCCCAAAAAAGATGTCAGGGACAAAACCTTGATAGAAAAACAAACTCTAAAAAAAAGAAAAGAAAAACAAACTCTACTTTCCGGTATTAAAAGGCAAAAGTAGGAAGCAGAGGGTAAAGTTTTTCACCATAAAAACCCATCTTTCTCCCTAGTCATTTCTTTACCATCACCACCACTGACACCACCAATACTCCCGCATAATTCACAGCAACCATCACCTGTAAAAGCAGCGGAAAACTAGACACAGCAAGAGAGACAGGGCTGTCAGATGGAGAAGCCTGTCTGTGCAGGTTAACCTGGAATAAGGTTGGGAACTATGAAGTTCCCTAACCATTCTGACCAATCAACAAGAGCACTTTTTTGGTAGGGAGTTGAAGACAACTATGAAATAATGTAGCATCAGTGAGGTATACAATTTGTGGCATTAGCAGTCCAAAGCCACTGTCTAAATTTCCTAGTAGTTCTGAGCTTTACCTCCTGTAATATCTATAGCTAAACCTTTAGGTCCTATTTTTGCCTTCTTAATAAAGCTGGGCAGAAGGCTAATGGACACCAGGAGTGAAGGCATAACTCCGTAGAGTAGATTTAAAGAAAAATAACTGAAGAACAAGATGGGTTGAAATGCTGGCTTCATTTATTTCTTTTGCTGAGGTATATTAACAATGGTTACCTCTAAATGGTAGCATTATAAGGAAGTTTTATTTTCTTCTTTAAACTTTTTATTTTTTCAAATCCTTACTATAAACATTTGTTATTTTTCTAATCATAAAAATGTGGAATTTATTATAATAAAATACATTTTTTGGTAATTTTTACAAGTTTAAAAAAAAAAAAGCTGTCCCTTTGATGCCCCCTTTGTGATGTCTAAAGGATCACCAGCGCCACACCACTCAAGACAAGGCACATTTACACTCTAGCTAGGACCAGAATTTTTTTCCCAGCATGCTTTTCTGTCCCAGGTAGCTTTAAAAGAGTCAAGAAGCTACTTACCTGCATCTCCACTTTAGCAGAATCCCCTCTCGGCAGCGCCCCAACTTCCAGTTCTGAGATACCTTCACCCGTTCCTTCACGGGGACACTGGCCATCCTGTATCCAGACAGAACAGATAATCCAGTCACAACTCAGGCCAGCCAGAGAAAATTTCATAGGTTTATGAGTCAGAACTCAGGAGTATCTAGAATATATCTAGATTAAGTGATGGGGTTAGGACATCAGAAAGGAATAACTTTCTCTCTCCATACTAGGACCACCAAGAAAGCCAAGGAGAACAGCATGCCTATTACAAAATGTCTACAGCGATGCCAAAGCAATCTAATGGAGACAGGATAACAGGGGGTTGGGACCACTGGCTATCCATAAGGGAAAAAAATGAACTCTGACTCCAGCCTCACACCAAACACAAAAACTAATTCAAAATAGATTTAAACATAACATCTGAAACTATAAAGCTGATAGAAGAAAATATATCAAAAGATCTCTGCAGCTTGGGGCTAGGCAAAGGTCTCTTAAGACACAGAAAGCAATAGCATAAAAGTCAAGTCTAATAAATGAGACTTTATCAAAATTTTAAATTTTGCTCACCAAAATTAATATACACACCACCATCTGGGGGGAAATGTATACATACACACACACACACACACACACACACACACACATACCGGCAGCAAATACCCCATGGTATATATTCATCTAATGGAATGCTACTCAGCAGTAAGAAGGAAAGAGCTACTGATATACACAGTAATATGGGTCACTCTCAAAAACATCATGCTGAGTGAAAGAAATGTTACACAAAAGAGTTCATGTTGTATGATTCTGTTCACATGAAATTTGAGAAAAACTAATCTATGGTGGAAGAATCAGGACAGTGATTACCACTGGGACTCCTATCACTGGGAAGGGGATTGACTAGGGAGGAACATGCAGAAACTTTCTGGAGTAACATTCTATATCTAAATCTTAAAGGGGGATCCCTGGGTGGCGCAGCGGTTTGGCGCCTGCCTTTAGCCCAGGGCGCGATCCTGGAGACCCAGGATCGAATCCCACGTCAGGCTCCCGGTGCATGGAGCCTGCTTCTCCCTCTGCCTATGTCTCTGCCTCTCTCTCTCTCTCTCTCTGTGACTATCAGAAATAAATAAAAATTAAAAAAAAAATCTTAAAGGGATTTGTGTTACAAGGGTGTGTATTCATTTGTCAAAAAATGCACCAAATGGAAAAAAATGTACCAAATGATACACTTAAGATTTGAGCATTTCACTGTATATAAATTTTTCTCTTTTTTTTTTTAAGATTTTATTTTACTCCTGAGAGACACAGAGAGAAGGCAGAGACATAGGTAGAAAGAGAAGCAGGTTCCTCACAGGGAGCCCAATGTGGGACTCGATTCTGGAACTCCGGATCACACCCTGAGCCAAAGGCAGATGCTCAACCGCTGAGCCACCCAGGCATCCCTGTATGTAAATTTTTCTTAAATGGAAAAACCCATAAACTAATATATACCAGTCAATTATATGCATGCATGCTGAAGTGTTTACAGGTGGAGTGTACTGGTATCTGCAACTCACTTTGAAATTTAAGTACAGTAAAATGTTAACTATAGATTCTAGGTTGTGGGTATATGAGTTATAACAGTACATTTCATCCAACTTTTATGTTTTAAATTTTTCATTTAAGAAAATACTTAGAGTCTCAAAAGGACTTTCTGGGTGAGGAAAGTTTGAGCAGTAAGAGATAAGGGAGTACACCAGCAACAGGAATGACATGGTTTGTGACTGGCTTGGAGTGGTAGGAGATAGGAAGAAGAGCTCAAAGCCCCTCTGAAAATGCACATTTAGACAGAATTTTGAAATTATGGGCAAGAATTTGAAAACTTCATTTTAGGCCCCATAGTTCCTGTGTGTTTCCCTGGCCTGCTCCATTGGACAATAAAGTTATATTGCTTGAGGCACAGAGTGATAACCACCATGTCTATTCGAGAAAAAAAGAGAGAGACATGCATTTCTTCCAGTCTCTGCTATTCGTTCACATTTACTACCCTCTACTAAAAGGCAACAATGAAGTACTGTTTTCAAGATTACAACAGATACAGGTTAGAAAGGATGATTTTGGGGGTGCCTGGAGGCTCAATCGGCTAAGTGTCTGATTCTTGATTTTAGTTCAGGTCATGATCTCAGGGTTATGAGAATGAGCCTCACAACAGGCTCCATATTGGGCACAGAGCCTGCTTGGGATTCTCTCTTCCTCTCTCCCTCCTCTCTCTCTTTCCCTCTCAGAAAAAAAAAAAAAAAAAAAAAGATGATTTTGGCAGGTGGAAAGAGAAGATACCTAATCCATTTCTAGATAAGTAATATTCTACATCCTGACCTCATCTCATTTGCCTATTTGTATACTAAACTATTTTTGATTAATAAAATGACACATGCACAGGGTAAAAAACATACCAACAGTATGAATAGTTAACAATGCAAAAGTGACTATATATAGTCTCTATATTCTGATATATGCTGTAGATGCATATAGATTAGTCTGTATTTATACATATGTCGCTTTGAATTTAAAAAACATTATATTATTCTATTCATTACTTTCTTTACTTAAAGGTACCGTAGGAATCAATTCGTATCAATACACTAAGATCCATCTCATTCTAACAGCTGCATAGAATTCTGTTATGTAACTCTATCATTATTTAATCAATCACCTACTGATTGACATTTAAAAGATTTCCAGACTTTAGTTATTATAAATACTGCTGCAACAAATATCTTTATATCTCTATTTAGGTGTGAGAATCTATTAATTATTAGATTAAAATTATTAGAAATGGTATTGAATGGGCCAAAGGAAATTGATAGAAACTGTCAAATTGTCATCCAAAAGAGGTTTATACCGATTTACCCTTCTAATACCATATTAGGGTATTTCTTTCTGAATATCTTTTATTTTCTTCTCTCTTAAAAAAATAAACATTTTAAATTTTAGAATAATTTTAGATTTCCAGAAAAATTGCAAAGATTGTACAGAGTTCTCACAGATCTTTCACTTGTCCACCCCTACTGTTAACATCTTACATAATCATGGTATATTTATATGTCAAAGCTTAAGAAATTAACAACATTGGTACATTACTATTAACTAAATTCTAGATTTTATTAGTTCACCAATTTCTCCACTAATGTCTTCTCCTGTCCTAAGATCCCATCTAGCTCACCCCATTGTACTTAGTTATCATGTCTCCTTAATCTCCTCTGGTGTATAGCAGTTTCTTAGTCTTTCCTTATTTTTCATGATAGTGACATTTTTAAATTTTCTTTTTGTCTTTGCCATTCTAAGAGGTGTAAAAAAAAAAAAAAAAAAAAGGTTCCTGGGGCACCTCTGTGACTCAGTCAGTTAAGCATCAGACTCCTGGTTTCAGCTCAGGTCATGAGCTCATGAGTTGTGGGATTGAGCTCCGAGTCCAGCTCTGCACTCAACAGATCATCTGCTTAAAGATTCTCTCCTGCTTTTCCCTCCACTCACTCTCTCTCTCTCTCAAATAAGTAAAAATCTTTTTAAAAAGTTTTCCCCGTTTTTTAAATATGTACAGTATTTTTTCTAATTATGGGTAAGACTGAATTATCTCGTTATATGTTTGAAAGCCATTAGCATTTCTTCTGGGAAATGCTGTTAATGCCCTTTGTCCCTGTTCCTATGATGACTGCGATCTTCTTCTTATGAGTTTGTAAAGGCTCTTTACACATTGTATAGTCAATTTTGTTCCAATTTATTATTCTATTCTTACAGCATTTTATCCATGCAGACATTTAAAAATTTTGATCCTTGATTTCATGTCATATCTTTTGAAACACTTTAAAGAGAATGAATGTTCAGGAAGGGGTTTCTTATTACAATTTCCTGACTAAAAGATCAACCAAAATAGATTTTTTTTAAGTAGACTCCATGTCCAACGTGGCACTTGAACTCAAGACCCTTCAATCAAGGATTGCATGCTCTACTGACTAAGCCAGCCAGGTGGCCCCAAAGTAAACTTTCATTTCAAATCTTACTATGGAAAATCTTTCAGCATAGTGAATAGATTTTAGTTAACCTAACTGAATACTATCTTAAAAATTATTCAGAATGTTTTAATCTCTCTGGATCATAATTCTAAAGATTATTTATTTAACATTTAATATACTGCTTATGATGTGCCAGGAACTGTTTTCATTTACCTAATGACTACTCATAGTATCAATAAGTGTTTGTTGATAGGGCAATTATACTTCCTGTACTCTATCCAATTAGAAGACCCTGGAAATAAGCAATTAGCAAACTGGCTGATATTCAATTTAAAAAGAGAAAGCCAGAAATAACCCAAACTGAAATGAACTTAATATATATCAAACAAAGTAAAATTTTAAAATAAGGAAAGAAATCACTACTTCGTTAGTGCTGTTGGGTTTGTAGAGCATGTTTCCAACTTTACGATAAAGAAGGGAGGGAAAAGGAATATACAAGTCTAGAAAGAACATGGGAAATATGTATTCTAAAATAGTTAATTGGGTCCCATTCTCCCTCACTTATTGGGAATGCTATGGGACAATGAGAAAATGGTCAGACCAATGTGCTGGTCTGACACTATAAATTATAAAATGAACAATTAAAAATTTAAAAAATAGGGGCTCCTGGGTGGCTCAATTGGTTAAGTGCCTGCCTTTGGTTCAGATCATGATCCCGGGGTCCTGGGACAGAGTTCTTCACAGGCTCTCTGCTCAGTGGGGAGTCTGCTTCTCTTCCCTCTCCCACTCCCTTTGCTTATGCTGTCTCACTAACAAATAAATAAATAAAATCTTTTTTTAATTAAAATTTTTTTAAAAATTTAAAATAAAATAGCCAACTTTGGGTGTTTTAATTTTCTTTGTTTTTATGTCTTTCTAATTTTTCTACACTGTAATATTTTGGTGAAGAGGAAAATACTCATTAAAATAGTAATGCTGGTGATAGAACTGGGTATCAATAGAGAAAAAAACTGATTTAGATTATATCTCATAACCCAATATAATAAATCCCCCCAAAATAAAAGTGAATTTAAAATTTTAACTAGATTTTAAGTGTTTAAATTTTAAATACTGCACAGAAAAAAGGAGTAAAATGAAAACAAAATGAAAATAAAATTTTAAAATAAAGAGTAAAACAACAGGTTTACAACAGTAAACAAAATTAACAATACTAAAGGTACAAGTTTTATCTCTAAAACATTTATGGGACTGATAGAAATCTACCAGAATAACACCCTGTCTCCAATACCCTGTCACCCATAGCCAACAGCAGATAAGACCAGTCCCACCATGTCCACATGATGAAGCACCCCACAACATTAATAGAGACCTGCATATTAAAACAATTATTGGGGATGCCTGGGTGGCTCAGCGGTTGAGTGTCTGCCTTTGGTTCAGGGCATGATCCTGGAGTTCTAGGATCAGAGCTCTAGGATTGAGTCCCGTATTGGGCTCCCTGAAGGGAGCCTGCTTCTCCCTCTGCCTATGTCTCTCCTTCTTTCTGTGTGTCTCATGAATAAATAAATTAAAAAACAATTATTAAAGTGCCACCTCACATCTATTATTAGGTGGAAAAAACAGAAACTGACTTTGGTTTTATAGAAAGGTTTGGGTTTGGTTATATATTGCAGGTAGCACACTGGTATAACCTTTCAGGGAAGAATTCTGTTGAGAATTGTTGAGTGATAGCTTCTGACCCAGCATTCCCACTGTGGGCACTAAATCACAAAGAAATAATTCAAAACAAAAAAATATATTTTTTACAAAGATATTTATAGTTGCAGCTATATATTTGAGCTAAAACCTGGAAGTAGCCCAAATGTTTGTCTGTGAGGGAGAACAGTATACTCATGCAATGGAATATATTGCCTCTAGAAATGACAAATGTGGAAATGGCCAAACATTTTGGAAATGACCACAGCAAGCAATGGTAATTTTAAAATGAAGTCAAATTTATAAAAGTAGAGGTGAATAGACACTACGTAAAATAATGTCTCCATAAACAAGTCAGGTGAATAGATGGTGCTTTGGAAGCAAGTTTATATATCTTACATGATACATTTATTCATTGTTGTAGTTTGGGTTGATAGGTCTCTCGATTTACCTTTAACTAAATAATAGATTAAATGAAATTGTGAGAAAAGCCCAGAATGGACACTTAGGTAATTGGGATCTGAATCTCAGTTCTGCCTCCTACTAATTATAAAATTGTGGTCATCTGACTTCTCTAATGGTCAATATCTTCCCCCCAGAAAGGACGATAGTATTTCTCACAATCGCGGTTTTAAAATGACAACTAAAACAAAAGACAGTGTAAGTACAAAAAAGGTTCATTCTTTTTACATAAATATAAATACATGTAGGAGTTAATATCGATTAATGGTATCATCCCTGAAGCTAATCCAATAATCATTTATTTTTCTTCTAGCTAATTTAATTACAATTATTAGAAATTGCTCTTCTAGGGGTGCCTGGGTGGCTCAGTCTGTTAAGCATCTGCCTTCAGCTCAGGTCATGATCTCAGGGTCCTGGGATTGAGCCCCACATTGGACTCCTTGCTCAGCAGGGATCCTGCTTCTCCCTCCCCTTCTGCCCCTGTTCATGCTCTCTTTCTGTCAAATAAATAAAATCTTTTATTAAAAAAGAAAGAAATTATTCTTCTAATATCAAACATTAGTCCTCTTTCGGGCTGAATGATAAGGATTTGGGTGTACACACATTAAAGCTAAAATGAATTACTGAATTCATCCACTGGGTGAATGCGGTCCCTGGTTTCCCATTGCTAGAGAGCAAGCCTCACTACCTGATGGAGAGAGAACTTAGGACAATAAAAGACAGTTAACAGGATGGACCAAAGAACTGAACTCTTAATGAGAAAGATGAGACTCTCAGTCAAATCTTATCTGCAAATCTCCCAGGTATGTAAGAAGACATCCTTGGGAGCTCACCTTTCCTCTTGAGTTAGGTCCAAGTTAAGAGGTAGAGATGAAACCAAAAATTGAACATTCTGGATCACAGCAGGAAGGAAACAAGGGGGAAAGAATCAATGTATTTCTTGAACTGGGTTAAGGACAACAGTTCTCTCATCTCTCTGGCCACTTATCTACTATTTGGTGACACTTCACTAAAGGTCAAAGCACTGCCCTGAGGGCCTAATCACTGCAGCAAGAAATTTTCAAAGTTGAACTTTAGAAGCTGCTACCAAACAGCAGGTGCAGGTATCCTCTCCCACAACCGATGCCATCATTACAACACTTGGCTTTGGTCCTTCAAATCAAATTTCAACTTTTTAAAGCCACTCCCAAATAAATAAATAAATAAATAAATAAAGCCACTCCCTTTGGCTTTGACTTGAGAAACAGTACCATGCTGTTAAAAGCAGCGTAACAACTCAGCTTTTTCATCCCTTTTGCCTACTCCATCATCTTTGATGGTTAGTCTCCCCAGCTGGTGGCCAAATCCTATGTATATTCTTATTGGCTTCAGCACCTGAAAAATCAGAAGGAATAAAAGAAAATCTTTCTGGGCAGCCCCGGTAGCTCAGTGGTTTAGTGCAGTCTTCAGCCCAGTGCGGGATCCTGGAGACCCAAGATTGAGTCCCACGTCAGGCTTCCTGCATGGAGCCTGCTTCTCCCTCTGCCTGTGTCTCTGCCTCTCTCTCTCTCTCTCATGAATAAATAAATTTTAAAAATCTTTAAAAAAAAAAGTTTTCAAAAAACATCTTTCTCTGAAAACAGGTATCCATCTCCCCCTACTGTGAGACCTGTCACAGTCCAGTGAAAGGGGTCAGTAGAACAAGGCAGCAGACATGATTAGAAGACAGGAGCAGGTGCCCCTTGGAATTCAATAAGGACCCTTGTTCCCATCTTTGAGATGCTCTGTGGTTGACTGTCTCTCCAACATACTTGCTGGTGTAAAGTGGGGGTGCTCCCCCCAAAACGATTAGTGTCCTGTAAATAAACCCCTCTCAAGGCTGTTAATGGGGGCTGTTAATGCTGGGAGGAATCTCTAACCAGGCTGTGGGCCTGGTGGAACTCCCATTTTCCCAGCACTCCTTCTCTTGCCTCAGGCTCATTTTCCACTTGGCCCCCTCCCTCTCAGCTTTCCAGCACATCGGCACTTCGTCACTATTACAGTTTGACCGCATTCCTGGGCACAGGACCTATTTTAAACAAAAACAAACCAGCATGCACCCATGGTTAGCTATCGAGCCCCTTAAAATCTTGGCAACAAGTGAGTCCAGAGGGACAGAAATTAATCTAGGCAGTTATCTAGAGTCCCCTTTCATTCCACCTCTCTGCCCTCACACTCCAAACTCAAAGCAAATAAATAAACCTAGTCTGAATAAAAATGCCTTTGGTGAAGGAGGATCTAAGTAAGGGTCTATTGGAGAGATCTTAAACCAGCATGGTCTCTAAAATCAGGAAGCTGCTGCATCACAGCTCAGTTTCCCCCTCTGCCCCATCTTGCAGTTTGGTTCCCCTTGATGCTGTGGATGCTACCTCCGTGGCATGACTGTCATGACTTCCATAAGCATAAATCCCTACTGATTTGGAAATTCGGCAAAGGAGGGCATCTGTCCACAAATGTAGAACAAGGCCATCTCAGGGTACTTTGGGCTAAGGAGGGGAGACAGGACTATGCAAAATGATGCTTGGGGCTTGGTAGCACTATCTCTTGATTTATTTGACCCTGCTTTCCAGAAGATATTCCCCCATGTTGCCTGTATCTACTAGTTCTTCTACCAATACTAAGAATTTGGCTTTAAGGTACAAGTTTTTTGTTGTTGTTGTTCTTTTTTTAATGCAGTCCATTTTATTCCCTTTTTTTTTTTTAAGATTCTATTTATTTATTCATGAGACACAGAGAGAGAGAGAGAGAGGAAGAGACATAGGCAGAGGGAGAAGCAGGCTCCCCACAAGGAGCCAGATGCAGAACTCAAGGACCCCAGGATCACGACCTGAGCCAAAGGCAGACATCAACCATTGTGCCATTCAGGCATCCCTCCATTTTATTCTTCTTAAACCACAAAGTAGAGTCTTTGGTTGTACAAACATCACTAGTTACAGGCTTGCCAACAGTTCCCAGCTGGGGAGGAGGCAGTTAGTAGACAGGCCAGAACTCCTAAGGGATCTCTTTAAATGCTAACACCCAAGTTAAAAGACTTGGGCAAGGGTGGTGGTGCAGGTGGCAGTGTACAAGTATTTATACAGCCCAAGGCAGGAAACTTCTAACTCTTCACTTACACTTGCGTTAGTCTAAATCTTCCAATGGCCTCAGCCAAGGGAGATGTAATTAAGATTTATTTATTTATTTATTTATTTATTTATTTATTTATTTATTTATTTATTTGAGATCGAGAGGGAGAAGGCTCACATGAGATGAGAGAGGGGCAGAGAAAAAGAGGAAGAGAGAGAATTTTAAGCAGACTCCATACCCAGCACAGAGCCCAACAAAGGACTCAATCCCACAACCCTGAGATCAGGAGCCAAAGTCAGAAGTTAGACACTCAAGTGACTGAGCCACCCAGGTGCCCCAATTTAGATTTTTTTAAAAAAATCAATGAAAAATCATCATATTGTGTTAAATTGCTTACGCTTCTGGCCAGGAAACAGGTGGAATAGCCCCAACACCCAGGGTGAAGTGAGATGATAGGACCATGCACAAGAAGAACAAGGAGCAGACCGACCTGTCCCTTGAAAGGCCTTCAAATGTCAACTCACCGGCCTCCCCTCCCATTGTCCCACACTATGCCAGTGAACTCCAGCGAAGCCCATCTCTTCTACATTCATTTTTACATCCATATCTGCTCCTAGATTGCCAGCACCAGCCTACCTCATCCCTGACAAATGCTTGCTTCCCTCTTCTGGGGACTAGTCAAATTCACCCATTCTTCAAGCCTCTACTTTCCTAAGTCCAGCAAACAGTCCTCTCCCTCTTATGTGAACCCCCAGAGTGAACATACCACAAACTGAGGCACTGTTAACTTCTTGCAACTGTATTTTTCATTTGTCCAATATGTCATAAATTCCACAGGATCAAGTCTTAACCTCTTAGTACTTCTAAAAGTATATCCCAACCAGCATGCTACAAAGCAATGGTATACCAGGAACCCTAAATAACTGTGCCATAAAACCTCAATTTACAGAATTTATTTTCATTCAACTAAAATCCACACTTTCCTGAAGATTTCAGACAAACTACTGAGCCACAATGTGGCCCATGACCCAATTTGCTACAAATAAGATGAAGATCTTGTGTTCAGAGGAAGGTATATGAAAGGATATAAGAGAAAAAGGTCAGGGCGGTAAATAGTTTTACTCAAACAGTAACATACCAGATGGTGAATAAATAAATATACAGGTTTTTCAACTTTCTAAAACTTGATTTTTTTTAAATTTACCTTTTAATCCTTTCATGTACTACCAAAAATTCTAACAGCATACAAAAGTCTTAAGACACAAAAGGGGAGAACCCTGTGTCTAACATAATAAGTATTTTGATAGATACTGCTTTGGAACTGCTTAAGTTCTCAAAAGCACAATTCTCCCTTTGGCAAGTCACACTTTCAACAACACCTGTAGCTTTTCAGGAGCCTGGGCACACTACCTTCTAGCTCCAAAGTCCTTTCCTAAAGATGTATAATATACCACACCTTTAGGAATTCAGCCAAAGCCTCCAAATTCTTATGCTAGAGAAGCTCAAGGGAAGGAACTGAGCAGATAAATTACCTTAATGTGGTACCACATGTCAAAGTTGTCCATAGAAGTTTTAGAAGCACTGAGGCATAACTCCAATTCATAACCCTGAATATAGGATTTAGGACTGTGTTCACACTCACATCCATTTCCTTCTACTATTGGTCAAGTTCTATATTTGCAGGGCACTTGACCATGCATGTTCTCCAAGACGTTAAGAGATGTTAAGCAGGAGGAAATATTTATGGTCAACGCTTTGGACAATGCTGGTTGAAACAAAATTAAACGGGTCTCTCTATCACAAGACTTCTCAGTACCTTTAAGTTACTAACAGGCATTGTGAACCTCCCAGAAAAGGCATGTGGAGCACAGCATTTTCCATACTCATTTGATCACAGAATCAGTTTTTCACAAATCCCAAAATACAACTTTCATAAAGGGTAATCTAGCAGTTTCTGAGCATAAATGACAGCAAGAAAGATGCCACTATTTTTTGTGAACAGGCCATCCTCTCAGTGAGTCATGAATTAGGTACTATCAGCTTCACAAGTGGACTTTGTTCTCATACCTTGAAAATGACTTTTCCCTGGGCTCCCCATCTGAAATGTAAGGAATAATCACACTGCTCTGCTTCTTGGGGTTGTTTTTTATTGTTTTTAATCTTGCAACTGTGTTCCATATTAATCACTAAAACAGGTTCTCAGCCCAAGTAGCCAGGCTTCAAAATCCCTGGTGCCCTTCCAGCCTGGATGAAGGGATGGAAAGAACATGAACCAGACGCCACCCAGAAAGTTTTTACATCTCCAGTTTCGAAGCCATTATGATAAAGTCAAACTGCAGCCAAGATACCGGATAAATAGAGGTTCTTCTTTACTAACTCCCTTCTAGAGAGAGGCCCCTTATGCGCACACAGCACCTATATCTGAATCTTGACTCAATATGGACTTTCTTAAAAAAAAAAAAATTCAAAGAAACATGGGAGGTCAAAGCTGGAGCTACAGGAAAGAAAGAAAAAGATGTACTGGGAAAAGACTATTGCCCTTTCTCTGCAGAGAAAGAGCCCATTACAAGCTAGTGAGCAGGGGAAATATCATTCCTTTTGGTGAAACAGCTTTCCAGGAAAAGTATCTCAACATATTTACTATAAAACAATTTAATTTCCCTGTCCCATCACCTGCCACCCCATCCCCATTCCCCCAAAAAGCCCACATATTGTGGATTTCCTCTCATTCTTGGCAGAGTTACCAGAAGAAACATAATACCCCCTTCGGACTGCTCCCAACAGCTGCTGGAACAAGATGGGGATCTGGGGTAACCTTCCGAAGCTGCCTCTAAAAATGACCATTCCCCCTGCCAAACCACGCAGCCAGTGAACATAACACTTGTCTTTCCCTACTTTCTTAAAGCAAGGAGAGACCTTCCAAAAGCAATAGAGTCCCCTACTCCAAAATACTTGCCTCTGCCCATCTGATCTCCTCAACTTGACCATAAGCTGAAACTTCTATAGGGTAAGCCCCACTGTGTGTCTTCCCTAACAAGCATTTCTTGAAACAGTCCTCTACTACTTCACAGGACTAGTGTCTTTTATTTGTTTGCTTAACCTACCAGCTTCCAAGTTTGGATTTTACCAAACTCCTATTCAGTGTAATTTCCTTGCTTCTGTCCACTTCCCCAATACCACATGCCTTGTACACACACACACACAATACCACATGCCTTGTACACACACACCTCCTTTCAGGTCAAGAGCCTTGAAAAACATAAGTCTAGGAACAAATTCAGCAATGACTGTACCATATCCTAGCCCTTGCCCTTCCCCTACATCATTATGTACTAAATGCGCTTCAATTCTGTTAGAAAAGCCCCATCGCCAGGCAGCAGAGAGACTTCCAGTTAGTTTTCAGCCTCTCAGCTGAGACCACCAACAAAGAACTTCATGAATGTCAACTGGGGGGAGAGGCAATATCTCTTTTGGCTGAGGAGAAACGGGACGGAGCCTCCAGCATCATTCCCCAAAGGTGACAGCCGGAGCTGAGTGAAGACCGTGAAAACTGTACAAGAGCTGAGGGAAAAAATATAATGTAAGGAATGATTCGGAATCAGGGGCAGGAGAAGGTGGAGGGATGAACTGGCTGACCCCAAATGTCTTTTCCATCTCTAACTCCTATGATTCTTTGACCTCCAATTTTGTGCTGCAGACATGGAATGGAAAGTCAACAGACGTGGCGATGTTTTGAAAGAGCCTGGCGGTCTGCTCTTGTCATTTAGTGGCCTTTGCATGTATTTTTTAAGGTGTCTCTAAGCCCTGTCTTCATTTCACAGTTGTCACCTTTCTCAGCAATTTGAGCTCATGTCAAATACCAAAAAAGAAGGAGAAGAAGAAAGAATGTACTGGCAATTAATTGTGGGCTAAAGAGGGGGCAGCACAGGGCCCATTGGGTGGCCCAGACTTCCAGGGAGGGAAACGTGGATGGTTTGGGTCTAATGGAGAACTGACTTAGAGTTAAGGCAGCTAAACCTCTAACAGGAGATAAATTCTTTCTCCAAATAGTCTCGTCCTCAGCTTTAGATCCAGTTCAAGCGTTCACATGATTCAGGATTCATGAACAGATTCTTAGCACAACCACGTCATTTCCATTGATTACGACTGGATTTCCATCTAAATTCTGTTCAAATGTGAGCATAACTACAGAATACAAAGGACTTCCCTCAAGAATAAACCAAATCTGGGGTACCTGGGTGGCTCAGTTGGCTAAGCATCTGCCTTTGGCTCAGGTCATAATCCTGGGGTCCTGGGATGGAGCCCCGCATCAGACTCCCTGCTCAGTGGGGAGCCTGCTTCTCCCTCCTCCTCTGCCTGCTGCTCCCTCTGCTTGTGCTCTGTCAAATAAATAAATAAATAAAATCTTAAAAAAAAAAAAAGAATAAACCAAATCTTTAGATACTTAACCTAGTCTGACGGTTGATGCAACTGAGGTAAATTCTGGAGCTTAGCCAGACTCTGTAGATCAGAGTGAGGGGTATGCCAATTTTCACTGAAAATTCAAAACTTGACTCTGTCCTCACTTTTTCAAACAGCTGATATCATCTTAAATTTTCAAAATTTACTGGCCTTAAGAAGAGTCTACCTAAATACTACCTGTTCTGTGGTTAGGAGTCAGAACTAGAAACTAATCCAATGCCAGGGTCAACCCAGAGTTAAGGTTACATTGTCACACAAAGATAATTATTTTCCATGTCAAACACTCAAAAATAATTTAAAAAAAAATCTGTATGGTTTCTCATTAACCTTACTGTCAGTTTGATTCCAGGAACTCACAATCTTTACCTAAGGTGAAGGTGCTAGGCACAGAAAATTCAAAGTATGGGATACTGAAATATTTTCAGAGATCTCATCCCAAGAGGAGTTGCTCATCTTACAGACTGTGAAGACTTTAAGTTTCCTCCAGGTTTTTGCTTGAATGTTAGGAAATTCATCCCCTACTATTCAAGTTTTGCAAGACTGCAAAGAATATAAGCAGCTCTGTATTCTCAGTCCTGGAGGGAAAGGCCTCTTCCATTCTTCCAGTTTGCATTTGGAGGTACTAACTGCACTGGACCATTTCCTGCTTCCACAGGTGTATTGTTTTATTTATTTTAAGCATGTAAACCGAACTCAACTTTTATTAACTCACAAAACTATTTAAAAAATAAGGCCTTTTCAAAACGACTAAAGAGAAATATATCCGTCTATGAAATTTTTCAATCAACTGGAGAACAAGGGACTCTCCTTCCTAGGTAAGGCAGAAAGGAGGAGAAAGCGTAAGCTACTTTAAGTTGTTAACTGTTCTCTGAAAATCACTGTTCAGACCTTAAATGTAACCAGGCAGCAATGCTTCTCCAGGTCAGAGTTAGGAAAGGAAACTTTATGCTTTCTGGACCAAAAAAATGCTCTTAGGTGCAATCATTTTAAAACAAACAAACACACTCTGCTTATCTGTGTCCATCTTACCACTCTGGACGTTAATCATCACTGAAATAGATACCCCATTCCCCAGCCTCAAAGAGCTCCAAGCCTGCAAGACCCTGGCTGAGGAATGAACGTACATGCCAGGGCAAACACCTCAGAGCCTTACTTCCTTACAAACTACCTATTGTTAATTCTAGGCAAATCTACCTCAAGTAAATGCAAGAGAGCACCCAGGTATTGCTCAAAGGATATTTAAAATTCAAGTTTGAAAACATATAGGACTTAATTTGGGAGGAATTAACATAAGACTGGCAAAAGTGTTTTTAAAAAACCCTTTGATTATATATACACAGGTATACTGTATTCTCCGTTCTTTGCTCTTGCTCGTTTTCAGTATGGAAATGGACAGATTCTGGAATTTACTGATTGAACCTTTGCTCTTCCACCTGTCATATTGTCTGTCTACTTCTTGCATTTAGCCTTCATTACCGACTAACAGGGTTAAATTTCACTGTTTTGTTCTTGAAGACTGAACTAGGTTAGTTTCCCCCCTACCCTTCAGGGAAAACTTAAAAGACCGCTATATGAAACATTTCCTTGATTTTTATATTAAAGATATTTCTATTCCCCCAGGCTTCATAAAACGTTCAAAGAAAACTGATTTTAAACCAGATGACTGACTCAAACTGTCTTTGTGTTAACTTTGTTTTAAAAGCTCAGGACACCTACCCACATTCACTGTTTAGGCAAGAGGCCTAAAGGGAAGCAAATTATTTGTTTGTGGTTTTAAAGTGGCCAAAATGCCTTCAAGCACAAGTATAAGACCATTAACAAATCACAAGGAACCAAAGCAGTTCATCTTACTCAACAAAGCTATGATCAGTTTGGAACAGCCAAACTGAATGGGACTTGCCCTGGGCCGGAAGGTCAGTAAACCTTAGCAGTTTGTGTTTCTGAGAATCAAGAGGCTCTTATAGCAGGGAGTGCAGACCCTAGGCCCACAGGTTCTGCTGTCATGCTTCCAAAAACATTCAGGACAGGTGAGAGAAACTGAGCTGTGTGTGTGTGTGTGTGTATGTGTGTGTGTTTCCTCCACCTCCTGTCTTTAGGCAGCACCTCCAATTCAAACCATCTCTTTTGCTAAATACAGACTAGAGAAGCCAAGCAATTAAAAAGCTCCATTTTACAATTTATTGAATGCCTACTATGTGCTGAACGCTGTGCTGATGCTTACACATTAGTACAAATGGCCTCATTTTACTGGGTAGGTTATTACCATTTTTTAAAAGATTGATTGATGACACAGAAAGAGAGGCAGAGACACAGGCAGAGGGAGAAGCAGGCTCCCTGTGGGAAGCCTGATGAGGGACTAGATCCCAGGACCCTGGGATCACAACTAAGCCAAAGACAGATTGCTTAACCACTATGCCACCCAGGTGCCCCTATTCCCATTCTTTATAGATGATAAAACTTAGGTCCAGTGAGGCTGTGTAACTTCTGATAAGATGAGGTTTTGTATTGTGCTTATAAAAATATTCCACTGTCCTGTCTGCAATTTATTAGCCCAAACCATAAACTACAGCCCTGCTACCATCCAAGCAGCCATAGTCTCATTATACTTTGGGCCCAGGCTCCCTGATGCCCTAAGAGGACTGGGGTGTATGCTGTCTCCCTCCAGGGATGACAACCACCTCTCTTGGTGGCTTATCACACCTCCGCAGCTGTCCAGAAACAGACCACACTGGTAAACATTCTCTCCACCTGCTGTAACATGCATAACTTCTCCCCTCAACTCAGAAAACATGAGCAGGGACCCTGGTCTTTATGAAGTGCCGTGGTAAAACAACTTCCCTAGAAGGTCGAAGATACCCCATCCTAGGACACAGGCAAGAAATCAGAACACACATGGCTAATAAATAATAAAGCCATATCACTTGACAGTCTCAAGGTTCTTTATAACTATAAACTCATCTTCATTTTATTGTTTTTCCTCACAGAACACTCATTCCCAGGATCTCTCTTTTAGAGTATTTGAAAAGGAAAGAAAAATAAACACCAGTTATTTGATTCATTCAGTTTCTATTAGGAAAGAAAGCCAAGCTTTGCCTTAGTTGCCTTGGGTTTCAGTCATTTTAGCCAACTTCCCTTAAAAGTCAACTGATAAGTTCTTTCAAAGATTTTTTTTCTTAGAAGAAATGAAGGTAACAAGACTGCACACCAAAAAAATCCCAAAGAATCATCATCATACTAGATAACAAACTTGACTAGATAACCAGACAAAAATCATACTAGAATAAACGTTAAATAAAATGATCAGGTTCAAAATTTACAAAAGATAATAGTAATCTTGTCTGTCATTAGTAACAACACCCAGCTGAAAAACATACTGAAATAAAAACAAAATGCGTAACATATGTAGGAATACTTCATAATAAATTGACAATTAGATATATGTGAACTGTACAGTGAAAACCACAGAAACCTCTGAAAAGGCACAGAATTTTTTTGCTGGGAAGCTGAGTGGGAGTGGAGACCTGACACACAAAAAGGATAAATCTAACCCTAACCAATATTAGACTCTACCAAAAAGCAACAATATGTAAAATAGTATGAAAATTGAATAATTTGTGGAACAAAACGGAGTTCAGATGTATATATATATATATATATACACATGTGTGTGTATGTGTATACACACATAAACAATAATTGGCAACATAAGCTTTCTAAAACAAAGTGAAAGAGAAGGATTATTTAACAAAAGGTACAGAGGTAACTAGGTAGCTGTTTAGGGAAAAAAACGTTAAATTCACCCTTGCAGCAGAATAGAACTGATATTAATGAAAGCGTTAACTATTTTAAAAAATTGAATTATAAGAAAATCAGAATATCAAAATGAAGATTTATCAGATCTGTGGAGAAATTATAAATTTCTCAGCTTTGGGGCAAAAAAAGGAAAAAAATCACAAAAGACTGACAGATTCTGATATATGTAAGTGTGAAATTTCCACAGGCTAGAAACAGTAAAGTAAAAAGGACTGGGGAAAATATTTGCATCAAAGATGACAGATGAGAGCCTAGTATCTATGACCCACAGGATTCCAAATTTACAAGAAAAACATCAAGACCCCAATAATAAATGGGCAAAGACTAAGTACAGACAATCTCACAGGTGAAACAAACACATGGGAAAATATTTATTGGTGTCAGCAGTAAAATAAATAAATAAAAGGCAAAAAATTAAAACTATAACACTTAAAATCATATGCCCACTAAAATAGCTGATTTTTACAACTTCACATGAAACTGGCTTAATCATTCTTTGCTGGTGCTGACTGGTACTTGGTATAATTTTACAAACCATAGCCTTTGATCCAATAATGCCAATCTTGAGCATTTATCCTTAGGAACTTTTTTTAAAGGTATATGTGTGGTATGTGACCTATCTCAAAAACTGTTACCAAAAATGCTTTGTTTCATTGTTATCTATAATAGCAAAAATCTGGACACAACATGAAAATTTAGTATTAGAGGAATGTTTTTCATCTCAGGGTAGAATTTACAAACATTGATTATACACCTACTCTGCCAGGATCAGTAAGACAGCAACCGAGAGGGGGGAAGAAGTATGCAACTGAAAAGTAATTTTAAATAATGAATAGTTGTCTAAAGGCGATGGCATTATAGCTTTTATGTTTTAAAAAAAAAACTTTAATGTTGTTATACTGTTTTAGAATTACCTTTTTTAAAACCCAAATTGGATGGAGTTCTAGGTGCAGTCTAAAAGCTTTTACTCACCAATTCTATTTTTTTCCCTTCCTATTTAACAGCTCAAGTGGTTCAAGTAAGTTTTCCATTCACAGGTCTCAGATACTACCCAAATCAGGCCAAACTGCAATCCCATGCCTTTGTATACCACCTAGACCGAATCCAGTCCCCCGCCATAAGGAGGCACCCTTTTTTGTGTCGCTCTGCCTCTATCAAGTCAAACTATGGTTGACTCTTGGGCCAGGGGCCTTCTTTTCAGGCCTGAGCCCTTTTCTCCATACTCGATTCTATCTGAGCCCTGCAGCCTAACCACCTTCAGCAGAGGGTGAGCGGATGAATGTCCACAAAGACGTCGGGACAGGCCACATAGTGGCGGTGGGTCCTACACCTGGCCCCGAGGAGGCGTCCGAAGCCGCAGACGAGCCTGGCTCCTGCGGGGACTGAGGCACCGAGGGACGACACAGTTACAAGCTGAAGGCAGTGCTTAAGATGGCTCATTGTGACAAGCCGCCCAGGGAGGGTGCCGACTGAGGGATGCTCCTGGGAGGCTTCCTCCGACGGGAGGGGGGGCCTCCGACCGGAGAGGGGCGCGGGGAGGGGTCCGGCCGAGGCCGGCTCTGGGCCTCGGCAGGCATCCGGGGTGCGACACAACCCAGGGCCGACCAGGCCGCGGCGCCCCGCCCTTTCCCGGGACGCGGGCCGGCCCGGGGCGGGGAGCGGGCGGGTGAGCGGGCGCTTACAGGTCGGTGCCGAGCCGCGTGAAGCCGGAGTTGAGCGAGGCCCGGGCTATCCGGCGCCAGAGCAGGTCGCAGCCGGTGAAGCGCCGCAGCCAGCGGCACACCTGCGCCAGGCGGCCGAGGGCCCGCATGTCCAGGTAGGAGCAGATGAGCAGCAGCAGCTCCTCCGGCAGGCGCAAGAGCGCTGGCCCCGCAGCTGGGCGGCCGGCCGGCTCCCGGGCTGCCGCCTCCTCCTCGGCTGCGGCCGCCATGGCCACCCCCGCCGTCCCTGCCCCCGCGATGCAGCCCCAAGCCTGACCCCCTCGTCCCTGCGCTCTGCCCGGCCTCGCGTCCTCCTGCCGCCCAGGCCTGGCTCTCCATTCCCCCTTCTTCCCATCACCTCTTCCTCTGGCCTCCTTGCCCGCCCCTGCGCTCCCCGCATCTCCCCGCACGATCCTTCTCGCCCCTTCCTCCACGCTTCCGCCTCCCTGTCCTTCCTCCTCCGGGCCTGCCCTCGCTCCCGCCTCGGCCCCCAGCCCCGCTGCCTCCTTCGCTTTCTGCAGCCCCGGCTTCCCTTCCGCCCCGCTTCCTCTTCCGCCCTGCCCGGCTCCCGCTTTTCCCTTCCCCTTCCCCTTCCTTCGCTTCCCCCTCGAGACCCTCCCTTCCTGCAGTTTCCTCGCCTCCCCGCCCTCTCCCTCTCCGGGCCCGCGGTTCCCAGGCGGCCCCGGGGGGCCTTGGCTGCCCATGAGCGGCCGCGGGCCCGGCCCCAAGCAGAGCCGAGCCGCCGCCGCCGCCGCCGCCGCCCCGGGAGGAGGCGACACCATGTCGGACCGGGTCACATGGGGCGGCGCGGGCCGAGACCTGGGCCCGCCCCTCACACCCGCGGCCGTGGAGTCGGTGCGGGCCGGGCCGAGCCAGGGAGCAGACCCCCTCCCCCATCAGCGGGGCCGCCGGGAGCCCTGCGGGGAAGCACATGCGTTCACTCGTCTGGCATGTGAGGCCCGCTGCGGGCCGGCCAAGGCCCCAAGAAGAGCGTCCAACTTCCACAAATCTGCCTAGTTAGTGTCTCTGCCCTCAAGAAGCATGCACTTCTGTGGCCTTCCCCCTCTAGAAGCCCTCCTCTTCCTTGGGTGATGCCTCCTTTCTACAGGCCACCCCCCAGGGCCCCATAAAATCGCATCCCTGGAACTTGGCATTTTTCTTAGCCTGGATAGGAACCTGGTCCCGACAGAGAGCTGCTGTTTTAGGCATTTCAGGAGGCTGCAGTCCTCTAGATCCTGAATCCAAAACTCCCCTGTGATGTTATCAGGAAATGGCAAAGGCAGGGGCTTCTTACTAGTCACCCCATAGAAGTGCAGATAGATTCTCCAAGGTCACCCAGGAGTCCTTCCCCCACACCACCCATACCATTCACAAGGGCACCATTCAAGAGAGCGCTAAGAAAACCCTAGTGAAGTCTAGAGGTGCTATCCAACACGTCGCGTTAGTAACTGTAACTATTGGGCATTTGAAATGTGCCTGATCCGTGGGACACCTGGGTGGCTTAGCGCTTGCCTTTGGCCCAGGGCGTGATCCTGGAGTCCCGGGATTGAGTCCCACGTGGGGCTCCCTGCATGGAGCCTGCTTCTCCCTCTACCTGTGTGTGTGTCTCTCTCTGTGTCTCTCATGAATAAATTTTTTTTTAATAAAAAAAAAAAATGTGCCTGGTCCAAACTGAGGTGTGCTATGTGAAATATACACCAGATTTTGAAGACTTACATAAGAAAAAGAATGTTGGGATCCCTGGGTGGCGCAGTGGTTTGGCGCCTGCCTTTGGCCCAGGGCGCGATCCTGGAGTCCCGGGATCGAATCCCACATCGGGCTCCCGGTGCATGGAGCCTGCTTCTCCCTCTGCCTGTGTCTCTGCCTCTCTCTCTCTCTCTCTGTGTGACTATCATAAATAAATAAAAATTAAAAAAAATTAAAAAGAAAAAAAAGAAAGAAAAGAATGTTAATCATGTTAATACTTTATATTACATGTTGAAGTGATAAGATTTTTGATATACTGGGTAAATAAAATAGATTTTAATGTAACTACTAGGTAATTTAAAATTATAGAGGCACCTGGGTGACTTAGTCATTTGAGCATCGACTCCTGATTTGGGCTCAGATTTGATCTCAGGGTTGTGAGATGGAGTCTCCATCAGGCTCTGTGCTCAGTGGGGAGTCCATTTGAGATTCTCTCGCCCTCTGCCCCTCCCCCTGCTTGCCCATGCTCCAAATAAATAAGTAAATAAATCTTTAAAAAATAAACTTATACATGTAACTTGCATTTATGGCCCCAATTCGTTTTCTATATATAGCACTGAACTAGGCAGTAAGATTTGGGAGAGAGGAAGATGACTCTATCCCTGTGTAACCTGTACCCCAAATCCTATTTGAGGGTTTTATTTTGTATTTACATCTTAAGACCCATTTTCAGGGAGCAAGAATGAATCAGAAATCAACTCTGGAAATTATTCAATATCTAGGATAGCCAAGGGGATACCTAGGAAGATACTACATTGCATTATGGTGCTGCAGAAGCATCATGTAACAAGGTCAGACCGGAATCTGGCTTTGCCCTAGAATTACTTTTTGATCTTAGCAAAACAACAACAAAAACCCCACCTATTTGGCCTTTTAGTGTTCTCAGTTTATAGTGGAGATAATGCCTCTGCCTTACTTTCGAGGGATAAATGAGATGATCCCTGTAAAATGCTTTGAACTCCTTTAAGAAAATTCTCAATAATAGTTACAGGTCAAATCCTGTTACAAAAAAATACCCTTACCCCCCCCCAAAAAAAAAACCAACAACAACAAAGGCTTTGAGTAGAAAAAGATTTCTAAACTCCTGCCAGTGGTTTACTTAAATAAAAGCAATATTTGATATGACATTCCAGTACAACTAAAGTATTTAAACCATTTCTTAAAGATCATAGTATCATACTGTTAGAAGGCTTGAGGTAGGAATGCTGCAAATTGAGGTAAAGTCATCAACTCAACATTTGATTTTGCTACATTTGTGTACCATGAGCCATAGTGGAAGGAAGGCAGATGAATACAGCGTATGGTTCCTACGTTTTGTGTTCAGATTAGACATATTTGTAATTTCTTACTCTTTGATTATTTTTTAACCATTCCTCTTTAGAGTAGAGCTGAGTTTATGCACATGACCTAGTTTTTACTGGAGTACTTGAAGGCACAAAAAATTAATTAACCCAACATATATCAAGTCAGTCTTAAAACCCACCCTCACACAAATGTAACTTGCTCTTTACCCTATGTTACTTTCATTGATGGAGAAACTACACCATCATTCAAAAACAAATCATCCTCTTTCACACCCAAACTAGAGATCAAGTGAACTGTTTGAACTAATTATAGTTTAATGATTTACAAAAAAAAAAAAAAAAAAAAAGCCTATTCACCATGTAGAAAGGAGCGCCAAAATGGAAAATTGGCATATATTCTGCTACTTGGTGGTGATGTGTATCCCTAAAGTCCTAAGCATGAAAAGAAACCCAAAACTATAGTCTTAGCTCAGAGAAGCAGCTACAATTTTTACTTTCAAGATTCTTTTTTGGGGACAGAGTACCTAAAAAAATCAACTATGGCTGAAAGATGGGTTTATAATGAAAGTAAATGTATATGTCCATGGAGTACCTGAATAGCATTTTACTATCCAAGAAAATAAATATATAAATAGCCCCATAAAAGAGAGATAGAGTAGAGTGGACTTTAAAATATCTTTAAGAAAAGTCACCAACTTCCTTGAAGTTCAAATTCAGGAAGCAATCATAATAAAATAATGGAAGGTGAAATGTACCTTTATTTTCATAAAGCTTTTTATTAAAAATTTTGATTTGCATAGTAATAAGCAAACTGAGAGCATTACACTAAACTTAGAATACCAGAAACATGGAATTATAAAAACTTAAGACTCAATATGAATTTTATACTAGGTATTTAGAAACACTAAATTATTTACTTTTAAAGAGGATTTTTAAGTGTAAAGTTCTTTATATGTGTCCATGTAAGTGACGCAAATAGTAGTGACTATTGCTGTTATAGGTAATACATAATGTATACTTAGGATTATAAAAACACTAAAATTGTGTGTTCTGTCCATTCTTATAAACAGAGGTGGCAGTTTCAGACAGGAACCCATGTACCCACTGGTTAACATTCAGGGCCCTAGCCTTAGGAATAGGCAGATTTAACAGGGGAAGGAATTATTGAGATGAATTAGAGAGAAAGGGATTATTTTGTGAATGACAGTTTTCAATGGCATACAGTGATTCAGATGTTCACCATTATTCTTGTATAATAATAGTTTATACTGGGCAGCCTGGGTGGCTCAGCGGTTTAGCACCGCCTTCAGCCCAGGGTGTGATCCTGGGGACCTGGGATCGAGTCCCATGTCGGGCTTCCTGCATGGAGCCTGCCTCTCCCTCTGCCTGCATCTCTGTCTCTCATGAATAAATAAATAAAAATCTTTTAAAAAAATAATAGCTTATTTTATTAAGTATATTATAAGAGCTTTCCATGTATTGTCTTATTCCTATCAACAATCACATGAGAAAGATACTATTAACCCAGTTTTTTAACAGGAGATGAGACTGAGGCCTATGGTCACATGGTTCCTAACCGGCAGTCTAACCTCAAAGCTATCCTGAACCAGGCCTTTGCCATACACAGCAGAAAATGGAATAAGACATTTCAGTGTCCTCTGAGATCCCTTGCAACTGATAAAGACACACTTAATATTATACTTTACCTCTGGCCATCAAGCAGTTCTGGTACCTAAATAAAAGCTGCTTCTAAGCAGTTAAAGCTCCTTTCTTATCTCCATTATTTTTTAAGAGTTAACTATACAGATCTACAGCCTCTTCATAATTTCTGCAAAAATTTAAAAGGACTTGTAGGAACTAATTTATCTTGCAAAGAAAAAAAATTAAACTAAATTTAGTAATTTGCTTCAGCTTAATTTTCTTCTGTTAAATTTAAGTAACAATATATATGTGATACATATTATATGAGCCTTTTTAAAAATAAATGTATTCCTACTTGTAAATATGTGAAGGAAGATTTTGTGAAATGATGTTAATAATGGTTATTTCGATACCATATGAGCCAATAATTCCACTAATGGGTATTTACCTAAAGGAAACAAAACACTAATTTGAAAGATATATGTACCCCTATGTTTACTGCAGCATTATTTACAATAGCCAAAATATAGAAACAACCAAGTGTCCATTGATACATGAATAGATAAGAAAGATGTGGTATATGTATACAAACACACACACACAGATATACACATGCTGGAATATTATGTAGCCATAAAAAGGATGATATCGTGCCATTTGCAGCAACATGGATGGACCTAGAGAGTATTATACTAAGTAAAATAAGCCAGACTGAGATAGACAAATACCATATGATTTCACTCATATATGAACTCTAAAAAACAAAACAAATGAACAAACAAAAGGTAGAATCAGACCTATAAATACAGAGAACTAGTGGTTGCCAGAGGGGAGGGGTAGGGAGCTAGGCAGAATGGGTGAAGGAGAGTGGGAGACACAGGCTTCCAGTTATGAAATAAATCAGTCACAGGAATAAAAGGCACAGCATAAATAATATGATCAATGATATTGGAATAGTGTTGTGTAGTGACAGATGGTAGCTATACTTGTATAAGCATGGCATAACATATAAAGAAGTTGAATCAAAATGTTGTACACCTGAAATTAATGTAACATTGTGGTCAACTATACCCAAATGAAAAAAAAATTTAAGATTTTATTTATTTATTCATGAGAGACACAGAGAGAGAGGCAGAGACATAAGCAGAGGGAGAAGCAGGCTCCATGCAGGGAGCCCATTGTGGAACCAGATCCTGGGACTCCGGGATCATTCCCTGAGCCAAAGGCAGATGCTCAACCACTGAGCCACCCAAGCGTCCTGAAAAAAAAAAAAAAAAAAAAAATATTAAACTAAGCTTCAGGCCCAGCATGGAACCCATCACAGGCCTTGAACTCACAACCTTGAGATCAAGACCTGAGCTGAAATCAAGAGTAATTGACTGAGCCACCCAGGCATCCCTCAAATAAAAATTTTTTGAAAAATAATGATTATTTCTAGGTAATAGAATTTTTGGAATTTGCTTTGTACTTTTCTGTATTCCACGATTTTTTAATAAGAGGTATATCTCACCTTTACATAATCAATAAAGTCTCTCAAAGAGAAAATAGAGTTGTCATGAGTCCAAACACACCATGCAACAAGAAAGTTGGAGATTTGAAACATAATTTATTACCAGAGTTAACTAGCGACCTGTTTCACTAAACTTTATTTATTCCATTTAAAATGTGTATCATGTATTAGCAAAATAAAAAACAAATTAGACTATCAGAAATGAGAAGAAATAAGAAGCCTAATAGTGAATACTGTATCTATAAACATGTGAGCATCTCACAAATAGAAGAATGGAGTCTAGTTTTCTTTTCAGAAATTATCAGGTTGGGGGATCCCTGGGTGGCGCAGCAGTTTGGCACCTGCCTTTGGCCCAGGGTGCGATCCTGGAGACCCGGGATCGAATCCCATGTCGGGCTCCCGGTGCATGGAGCCTGCTTCTCCCTCTGCCTGTGTCTCTGCCTCTCTCTCTCTGTGTGACTATCATAAATAAAAAAATAAAAGATAAATAAAAAAAGAATTATCAGGTTGGTAGTTTATGTTCATCATGCTAAATACTACCAAGATCTTTTTTTATGAATTCCCTGTCTTTGTCATATTCATTTTTAAAAAAATATTTTATTTATTCATGAGAGACACACACAGAGTGAAGCAGAGACACCGGCAGAGGGAGAAGCAGGCTCCATGCAGAGAGCCCGACGTGGGACTTGTTCCCTGGTCTCCAGGATCATGCCCTGGGCTGAAGGCAGTGCTAAACCGCTGCCTCCCTTTGTCATAGTAAGATAAAATATTTTTATTTCATATGAAATAATTTTAAGGTAATTGGGGGATGGGCATTGATCTAATGAGCACTGGGTGTTATATGCAACTGAATTCTACCCCTGAAACTAATAATACACTATATGTTAACTAAATTGAATTTAAATAAAGATAAATAAATGATAAAGTACTGTTTAAAATAATTATGCAGAAAAAAAACAGAAGGAAATATGACTAAATGCTAGAAATGGATGCTTATGAGATCCAGAATCATGGATAGTTCTTTTTGCTGCTGCTTTACACTTTTCTGCATTTTCTAAGTCTTTTGCAATGAACATGTATTACATAAATAATCAGTTTTTGAAAAATCCTAAGAAGTACTTACATCTAAGTGTAAGGAATAATTTAATTAAATTAGTTCATTTTAATATTAAAGTTCATTTTACACATTACCCATGCAGGAGAATTCCTAATAATTTGTGTTATACTTCATCTCCACCAAGGCAGACCATAACTCTCACCTACCCCCATGCCTAAAGTGAGGGCTGCACATAGTGATTCCTTCTAAAGAGTACAATACAGAAAGGCGGGGGAGAGTAACTTTACAGTGGAGAAAGCTGACAAACACAATTTCAGCCAGGTAATCAAGGTCAACATCAACAGTGATAAGTCATGTTGATGGTAGGTACCCTTGATATATCATGATGAAAATGGTACTTTACCTCTGTGGCCTTCCTCCCCAAAACCTATTATCCCAGTTAAATAATGAAAAAAAACAAAAAACAAACAAAAAAACAGAGAAATCCCAATTGACAGACATTCTACAAACTACCTGACCAGTGTTCCTCAAAAATGTCAAGATCATCAAAAACAATGGAAGTCTGAGAAATTGTCACAGCAAAGAGGTGCCAAAGGAGATATGACAACTAAATGTAATGGGTTGTCCTGGAGCAAAAAAGAAAAGGGACATTAAGTAAAAACTGAGGGATTCTGATCAGTCCATTAATCGTTACAAATGCACAATACTATTGTCAGATGTTGGTAATGGAAGTCTATAGGAACTCTCTATACTGGCACCACAATTATTCTGTAATCTAAATCTGTTCTACAAATTAAAGGGTTTTTTTAAGTTCATTTGAGCCTTTTGTGACTTTTACAGAAAATCTTTGCAAAAATTGTAATGCATGTGAAAGCACTGTTTCCTGAATGATAGAGATTCCTGATATGAAACTATCCTGTCACCCCTAGTGCAATCAAAAAAGTAAAATTAATGTCCTATAGGTCATCTCCAACAAAACCTCTGCTTAAGAGCTCTAGTCACCCAAATTAACAGCTGTACCAGAAAAATTGATTTTCCAAAGGGACATATATCATTCCAAGATACTGTTCTAACTTTTCAACTGTGAGAAAACAGACATTTCCAAGCACCAATTTTTATAGAAATGATATATAAATACTCAAACATATGTAATGTAAATATACACATACATATGAAAAATTTAAGAACTCCGTGTCTACAATGGGTAGGAGAATAAGTAAGGGGGTTGGCAGGATACAAATATAAAATATAACTGTGGGAAAGAGGAAACAGATTTTCAGATTTGCCAGTTAAGTAATGTTAACTTTAGTCTGAGATAGCCTTCTTCATGTCAATAGGTGATTTTCAAATAGATTTTGATAGAGAGTACACCATCAGCATTAGGATAAGAAAAATTCCCCTGTTGCAATGTGGCATCAGAATTTGTTGTTTTCCTGACCTCTTTCAGCAGGACTCATTTGGCACAAGATGATGGAAGATATGAAACTCAAAGATGAAGGAAACCACAAAATCTTGTGAAATTTTCATGATCAACTGGGAATTTCTTTAAATAAATAAATATATACTTATAACAAATACACATACATACATAGATAAATAAAAATAAGGTCATCATTAAGACAATACATGTGGGGTGTCTAGCTGGTATAATCAGTTGAGAACTGACTCTTGGTTTTGGCTCAGGTCACGATCTCAGGATTGTAAAATTGAGCCCTGAGTGGGGCTCCGTACTCAGCCAGAATCTGCCTGGGATTCTCTCTCCCTCTGCCTGTCCCCTGCTACCCCTATCTCTCTAAAATAAAAAAAAAATAGAATACTTGCAAATATGATCTTATGAGTTCTCTTCTATGAAAAGAGGGATAATTAAACTCCAGAAAGAAACGAATCATCATCAGTACTTCTCAAAGAAAACGCCAGGTCAAATATGAAATTCTTATATATGATTCTATAATTATTACTATTTAAGAATGCCTAACTTCAGGAGTACCCAGGTGACTCAGCTGGTTAAGAGTCTGCTTTCAGGGGATCCCTGGGTGGCTCAGCGGTTTGCGCCTGCCTTTGGCCCAGGGCGCAATCCTGGAGTCCCGGCTCCCAGCATGGAGCCTGCTTCTCCCTCTGCCTGTGTCTCTGCCTCTCTCTCTCTCTCTGTCTATCATGAATGGATAAGTGAAATCTTAAAAAAAAAAAAAAAAAAAAAGAGTCTGCCTTCAGCTCAGGTCACGGTCCTGAGAGCGAGCCCCCCAGGTTGGGCTCTCCACTCAGCAGCAAGTCTGCTTCTCCCTCTCCCCCTGTGGTCTCTCTCGCTTTCACTCTCCCTCAAATAAATAAATCTTAAAAAAAAAAAAAAGGAATGCCTAACTTCAGGTACATTTTTTCATCTGAGACACTCATTACACTGAATAAAACCATAGGATATAATTTATTTATCTTCTCCTAGGTTTGGGGTCTGTTAAAAATGAGGAAAATACAGGGGCACCTGGTGGCTCAGTCGGTTAAGTGTCCAACTCTTGATTCAGCTTAGGTAATACTCTCAGGGTTATGATATCAAGCCCTGTGGCCTGCAAGGGGCCATGCTGAGAGTGGAGCCTGCTTGAGATTCTCTCTCCCTCTTCCCATCCCCCCCCCACTCTCCCTCTACAAGAGAGAGAAACACAAAAAAGCAACTTTTCTGGAGTTTCAATTAAATTATTTTGAACAGATGGTGGGTTGTGTTCAGTTGCTAAATATGAACAAAAGTTCGAATGTGAATGGAATAAGGATAGGTCTTATTTAAGTTTTTTGTTTTTACTTTAGTAAAAAAATCATATATATATGTGTATATATATATGAACATATATATATGTGCTCATATACTACACCAAGAGCAGTTATGGCCTTTGTAATAAAACTGCATTGTTATCCTTTGAAATCCTATGTCACTGCTCCTTAAAAATTATATATTCTATATAATGTGCCTATTCTCTTTTCTCTAGCAGCTGTTTCAAACACAAATGCAGAGATGAATGAAAAAAATCCCCTACGTTTAAAATCCACCATGGAGAGAAAAGCAGGAAGAGGTCCAAGCTCGCCCCTGGGGATTTTCCCAGGTTCAGTAGATTGACCTGGAAAACAAGTACAGCTTGAGCTCATCTTCCTTTAGCAGCACAAGCACTGGTCAGAGAAGTTTCCAAACACATGGAGCTTTAGGGAGACCACCTGCTCCTAACACAGGACAATGGCTACCAGACCACCAACTCTGTTGTTTCCAGTCAACACCAGCTCTCCTTTACAACAGATGACAGGCTTCCTGCCAGAAGAGTCTCCCAGTAAGAGTGAGCAAAGAAAAGCTTAGCTTTACATCTACAATAGAAGCCCCTAAATCAGGAGCAAAACAGATACATGAAAAAACTGAAACTGAACTTGGTCTGACAGTAGAAGCAAACCATAATCACATAGATATCAGCCCTGGTGAGGCATAGTCACAAGTTCAAATCCTCACTTGGCAAGGGCATGGGCCTCCAAGTGCTTTGAAGCCACCGATAAGTAGACAGAAATTTTTGCCCAGGTGCTCCTGCATGCTTTAAGCATGACCAATCTTGATGGATGTGTGGCACAACCCAGGGGTTAGCTTGAACCTCTTCCTGCTTCAGGGATCTAATCTATAGCTTCCCAAGATCTTCATCTCTTAGACTACTCAATAATAGGAGAGGAATCACACTGGTCAGGCCCTACAGCTTGCCTTGCTCTGTCAAAAGAGTTGAGGTCAACTAGAAGTTCTGATTTCTCTGATTTAAGTCTTAAGTTATACATGAGATAGCATGTTGAATTGGTTTGGTTTTTTTTTTAAGATTTTATTTATTTATTCATGATAGTCACACAGAGAGAGAGAGAGAGAGGCAGAGGGAGAAGCAGGCCCCATGCAGGGAGCCCGATGTGGGACTGGATCCCGGGTCTCCAGGATCACGCCCTGGGCCAAAGGCAGGCACTAAACCGCTGCACCACCCAGGGATCCCTTGAATTGGTTTTTAATTAAAGGTATATGAAGCAGAGACACCTGGGTGGCTCAGTGGTTGGGCATCTGCCTTTGGCTCAGGGCGTGATCCCGGAGACCCAGGACTGAGTCCCGCATCGGACTCCCTGCATGGAGCCTGCTTCTCCCTCTGCTTGTGTCTCTGCCTCTCTCTGTGTCTCAGTCTTTAAAAAAAAAAATAAAGGTATATGAAGCAATATTTAGTAATATTTTATAGGTTAAGAGAATTAAAGTTCGTATCAGCTATTGAAAGGAAATTCTCAATATAGAATCTTATGTTAATCCATATAGGAAAAATCAATGAAAAACTGAGTTTTAAATGTTTAAGCAGTTAGGTCAATACACAATCCAGGCGGGATCCATGATGAGACTGAGAGGAAATAATTCAAAAAATCATTCAAAGTCTTGGCATCACACAACTTCCATAATGCTTTTTTTTTCCATAAACTATAAACCCATATCTGTCTGGATAATTTTTTTTTAATTTATGATAGTCACACACACACACACAGAGAGAGAGAGAGACAGAGAGACAGAGGGAGAAGCAGGCTCCATGCACCGGGAGCCCGACGTGGGATTTGATCCCAGGTCTCCAGGATCGCGCCCTGGGCCAAAGGCAGGCGCTAAACCGCTGTGCCACCCAGGGATCCCTGTCTGGATAATTTTTTAAGCTTCTAAATGTTTAGAAAATAAATCTGAAAATTTGTTCAAAAGCCCTCCACGTTTCAACTCAATCACTTATTTACAGTACCAAGGATAGAGTTATAGATACCACCTGTGAAGAAACAAGCCACTGACATAGAAGCATTTAGAATGGATGTATTCCAAACTGTTTAAATAAATCATGGAGCATCTGTAGAATAGGATATTAAGCAACTGTGCAAAAGAATGAGGAAGATCAATTTAAAATAAAAAAATAAAAGAATGAGGAAGACCATTCACAATGTTATAGAACCATCTCTTATATACATTAAGTAAAAAAAAAAAAAGCAAGATACGAAGAGTGTGTAGAATATATTGCCATTTGGTGGGGGGGTAGGGGGAACTGCGTTTATGTGCTTTGGCTTTTGTACACCAAAAATTTCTGGAAAGTTACACAAAAACCTAGTACCAATGTTTGCTTCTAAGGAGGGGACCTAGGTGGCATATTTTATACCTTCTGAATGTTTATTTATATGTATCACCTATCAGATAACAAGCTATACCTCTAAAAGGGGGCACTCTTTAAAAAGTAAAAGGGCATATTCAAGGATGTTTTGGGTAAATGGAAGAGGCCATAATGAAAGAAATTGCCATTATTTTGCAATAGAGAGCTATAGTTGACAAGAGGGAGGGGGAATTTGCAATCTGTTAATGGGATGTCAGAAAGTAGATCAAAATGAATACCCAGACTGTGAAAATATGGTAATTACTGACAGAAGGAAAAAAAATAAAGTCCATCCCCTTGCATTTAACTCAGCAGTGGTATGTTAGGAAAAAGGACTGAGCAAAAAGAAAATACTGGAACTCAACTACAAATTATAAAAGGAGAAAGAAAATCATTTGTGAAATAAACCTTCAGAATGTTGTAGTATTACAGTAAAACGTATGTAAGTTTTCAAATGAACTCCAGCATATCCTGAAATCAGTAAAACAATTTCACTGTCTTCAAACACTTACACAAACACACCCCAAAAGCACATACACATTCAGACACACACTATAAGCAGCCAATAAGACCATCAAGACAATTCTGAACTTTATGGCTATTTCTTTTTTAGGGGTCATTCTTTGCATTTTTACTGCCCTAAATTTACCTCTTCAAGTCACAGCAATGCAGATTGAGCTTCCTTTCTTCTTTAGTTTTGTTTCCAACCAAATCTTTTGTACATTTCTGGAATTTAAGCCACCTGAGTTACCGCTACTTATCTATAACACCATTGCTTTGAGGGATTAAAGCAGGTTTCTTGTAATACACTTAGATCAAGAGTTATCTGGGTTGAGAAGAATATCCTGTTTGAGTTGGGGATGGGGAATCTTTTTTTATTTTTTATTTTTTATTTTTTATCTTTTTTTCTTGAGTTGTTTTGATTTGCCCTGAGAGCAGTAATCTTCAGCAAGTAATATTTTTTTTTAAAAAAAGCCCCCAACACACTACAAAACATTCCAAGTGATTTTAACTCCTGAATGAGGTTGGGCTACCTGAGTGATTCTCTCTCTTCTCTTCTTTGGCAGAAAGGATTAGAAACCTCCACAGAACTTGCTCTCTATTAAAGTGGAGTGCTGTGCATTCATTGGCAAGAGGTGAATTGTTTTCAGATTACATGTGAAAGAGTGTGTGTGTTTCTTTCCCACATCAAAGACTTGGATGGAAGCAGTTCTGAGTATTGCCAGGGATGCAAGAATTGGTGCTAAAGTGATTAACAAAATTGCTTTCCTGCAAAAGAAGCACAAAACATTACCTAGGGATTAGAGGAGGAGAGGGCAAGATTAAAGGTGATGTTGAATTTTGGGTGGAATATCTTATCCATCTTTTTCAAATCATGCTTCAAGGATTCTGCGGCTCCTCCTCAGAGAAACCTGAGCAAATCAAGGTCTTGCTTTCTCAAGTTTTGTACACAGGGGCTCCAACGGGGTAAAATTAAAATTACTAACATAAGCAGCACTCACTTGTGACCTCCATATCTTCATCTCACACTACAAACACATTTTGGGTTTGGGGTGGATTTTATTCAGCACACATCAACTCCCATTAATCAAAGATTCTTTCATTTGCAATTGGCATGTGTGTCTACCTGTTGGATTTAAACGACAGTTTTTTGTAGAATTTCTTGAGTTGTCTGGCTTTAGTTAATCTTGACTTGATTAGTATAGCATCCCTTTTTAAACATCTTTCCCAGTGAAACTTTCATCTAGCCAAAATGTAAAACAAAAACCATAGAACCTATATTCCAAATAGTGAAGGAAAGTTCATATAGCAAACCTCACAATTATTAGTTTAGGAAATTATTTTAAATGTTATCTCTAAAATGCGCTATGACATTCTTTGTCACTTAGTGGTTTTTTTTTTAATCTCTTTTAAAAACTGAATTTAAGTAGCCCTTCCTCCAAGACATCCTCCTGACATTAGGGTCCTAATTAGAGATAGGCAGAAACATATAGGTACATGTAACTGTTCCGGTGTGAATAAACATTTCCTCCTCCTTGCTTTCTTCCTTTAAAACATTAAGTCCCCAAAAAGAATGAAACATATACCTGGATAGGTAGGGAAAACATAAAGTTGAGTGTATTAGCAAAATAAATAATTTTGAAGCAATATGTACAATATAATGCCATTTATGAAAAAAAATTAACACAAAAAACAACTATCTTAACTCTTGAGGGAACACATATATGTATGTAAAGGTACAAAAAAGAGAACAGAATTATACATCTTAAACTCATGGTGATGGCTGCCTGTGGGACAGAAGGTGTGGAAAAGAGATTGAGGGTAGTGGTAAAAGGGAATTTTAGCTACATCTATAATGTCTGTTTCCTTTAAAAGAAAAAAACCCATTAACCTAAGATGATTCACTTAGGCATAGTTAGGGGATGTGAAGGATCATTGAAATTCTTATCTAAAAACACAGCAGAGGTTCGGGATCTCATCTTTGTCCTCAAATTATTCTTTCACATAGCGTATGGAGGGCTTTATTTGTCAGACAGAACTTATGTCTCACTTTCTTTATAACAGCAATAAAACCTGTTTCAAATTGATTAAATAATTCAGGAGAGTTGTTACCTCCTCTTTTCCCACAATAACATTATCTTCACAAATTTATGTGCCATAGTGATGGAACTTGATCTTTGCGGGTGTTCTGTAAGGAATTCGAGTCCTCAGTAAAAAGAACAAATAAATGAATAAATAAATAAGCACGACTCGCTTGCTGCCCGGCCAGCGAGAGTTTGTGGGCGTTTTCATTTTGAAAAGTTGTTTCTCGAGGGTGCCTGTGTGACTTCTTCGCTTTCAGGAACGTGTTGAGAACAATCATTTTCTATCTGTCTTTCCCTCGGGGTCCCGTAAGGTCACTGGACATAAGATAGCTGTGAAATTTGACATTGTTCCAATTTAAATGCTTTACTCCGGCAAGCGCAAGACTCTGGGCGCGGCGGTGCGGGGATTGCCACGGCCAGGCCGGTTCTGAGACTCGCCAGCCCTCCAGGCTTCAAAGCCTGCCATCCTTGATCTCACTAAAGAATGTTTTTGAATTCTATGTCCATCTAGTGGTTGCCTGCAAAGATCTACTTGGCTTTTTCTTTCTTCCCTTTCTTTCACACTTGATCAGTGAGATTCTGTTTGTGATGGGGGTTTTGCCCCCCTTGGTCTTTAATTCTTTCACAGGTGGTTTCAAAGTGTCTATCCTCAGTCACTGCTTTCTATAAACAAGCAGGAATTCATGAACCCCAGTTACTGATGGCTCTCCTCACGGACCAATTCTCCTCTCACTTTGAAAATAGACTGTTTTGTGGACAGTAAAGTACAGTTCTTTTTCACAGATGAGATTAGAGGCTTGAGGGGAGGCTAGAGGGAGGGGAGTTTCTATTCCTTTTTTCATTTTCTTTTTTTTAAACCGGAGAGCTTTTGTGTTGTAATTCATTTTAGCAAATGCACGAACTTTACTTATTTTACACTCAGTTGCACCTTCGGTTAAAGATGACATGGTACTAAGTAGAAGGTGTTGGGAATTTGCTGATTTCCTCATTAATTCCATCATCTCCAGCATCCCAAGTATAAAGGTAAGAGCTGAAGATCTAGTGGGGACAGGAGCTAATGTGGTTGTATATCCAAGGAATCAAAGAATCTCAGTTCTACTGGAGAATTCTGATGTGCCACAGGGTGGCCATATCTTACATCACTTCCTCCCCTCTGCAAGCTGAGAAGTCTCTTCCCAGGACTCAGTTTCTCTGATTTGAGGTTTTAGAGGGACTGGGATTCCATGCCTATCTGTAGCAGTCATTTGTCTTTATGGTTCTCATATGGATCCTGGAAGCTGGGGAGTTGATGGGTTTATAATATTCTGAATTCTGTAAGAAAAAAGAAACAAAAAACACAGGCCAAGTTTCCTAACACATCAACAGGGAAAGGGTGTATGTGCATCTTGGGCCACCTGGCCTCTAGGAATATGGGTGCACACACCGAAGTAAAGTCACTGCTCTCGGGATCCCTGGGTGGCTCAGCGGTTTAAAGCCTGCCTTCAGCCCAGGGTGTGATCCTGGAGTCCTGGGATCGAGTCCCACGTCAGGCTCCCTGCGTGGAGCCTGCTCCTCCCTCTGCCTGTGACTCTGCCTGTGACTCTGCCTCTCTCTCTGTGTCTCTCATAAATAAATAAAATCTTTAAAAAATAATAATAAAGTCACTGCTCTCATTCCAGCTCAAACTAAAACAATAGTTTTACTATTTTGAAATACTTTCTCTTTATAAAGATTTATTTATTTGGGAGAGAGAGAGAGCATGTGCACGCATGCATGCACACATGAGCAGGTGGGAGAGGTAGACAGATGGGGACAGAGAGAATCTCAGGCGGACTCCCTGCTCAGCGTGGAGCCTAACTCGGGACTCTATCTCACAACTCTGAGATCACAACCTGAGCCAAAATCAAGTCTAACACTTAACCAACAGTGCCACCCAGGAACCCCTAAAATATTTTCTCTTTATGAGTACAACATACTTTATCAGAATCAATTTTATTTTTTAAGATTTTTTTATTTATTCATGAGAGAAAGAGAGAGAGAGGCAGAGACATAGGCAGAGGGAAAAGCAGACTCCTTCCAGTGAGGCTGATGCAGGACTCAATCCCAGGAGCCCAGGATCACACCCTGAGCCATCCAGGTGTCCCTATCAGAATCAATTTTAAAAAAATAAATTGTGGGCAGCCCAGGTGGCTTAGTGGTTTAGCACTGCCTTTGGCCCAGGGCCTGATCCTGGAGACTCAGGATCGAGTCCCACGTTGGGCTCCCTGCATGGAGCCTGCTTCTCCCTCTGCCTGTGTCTCTGCTTTTGTCTCTCTCTCTCTCTGTCTCTCATGAATAAATAAAATCTTTTAAAAAACATAAATTGTGTTCACCCAACATTGTTTGTAATAACAAAAACTACAATTAAACAACCTAAATGTTCACCAATGGGCAACTAGCCAAATAAACCATAACATGTCCATCTGTAGAATAATATGCAATCATTTCAAAGAGTGAAACTGGGGACCCTGGGTGGCTCAGTGGTTTGGCGCCTGCCTTTGGCCCAGGGCACGATCCTGGAGTCCCGGGATCGAGTCCCACGTCGGGCTTCGGGCATGGAGCCTGCTTCTCCCTCCTCCTGTGTCTCTACCTCTTTCTCTCTCTCTGTGTGTCTATCATAAATTTAAAAATTTTTTAAAAATGAAAGAGTGAAACTGGAAAAGAGTGATATGAAAACATATCTAAGGAATGATGTTGAATGAAAAAAAGTTGACAAATTATACTATGAAAATGCTATGTATAAAACAACCCCATATATGTGTCAGGTAGATGTATGTATGGGATTGAGGGAGGTGATCTAAGGAGATTTTAATCTTATCTGTAATGTTTTACTTTTTTACAAAGAAGATATATATATGTAATCCTCATACAATTAAAAATAATTTTTAAAATTTTTAAAGTATTTTTAAAAGCCAAATTGAGAATATGTAAAAATAAATAAAATCACCTATAATCTGCTACCCAGCATTCCACATAGTCTTTTGTATATATACTTTTCTAAAAATTGTTTTATTGTGGAAATATATACATAAAATAAAATTTACCATTTTAACTATTTATAACTATGCTGAGTGTCATTAACTATATTCAAATTGTTGTGCAATCCAGGCATCTGGGTGGCTCAGTCAGTTAAGTGTCTACGCCTTTGATTCAGGTTATGATCCTGGGGTCCTGGGATCAAGCCTCACATCAGGCTCCCCACTGAGTGGGGAGTCTGCTTCTCCCTCTGACCCTTCCCCTGCTTGTGTACTCTAATAAAGAAATAAAATCTAAAAAAAATTGTGCAATCATTACCACCACCTATCTGAAGAACTTTCTCAATTTTCCCAAACTGGAACTCTGTACCCAATAAACAATTTCTCCCTCCCCCAGCCACTGGCAACCACTGACCTAGTTTCTGCCACTATGTATTTGACTACTCCGTACCTCACATAAGTGTAATAATACAGCTATTTGCCCTTTTGTATATGGTTTATTTCAGTTATCTATGTTGTAGCATAGGTCAGAATCTCATTTATTTTTTATTTTTTAAGATTTTTTATTTATTTACTCATGAGAGACACACAGAGAGAGAGAGAGAGGCAGAGACACAGGCAGAGGGAGAAGCAGGCTCCATGCAGGGAGCCTGACATGGGACTCGATCTCGGGTCTCCAGGATCACATCCTGGGTTGCAGGTGGCACTAAACCGCTGTGCCACCGGGGCTGCCCTTCTTTTATTTTTTTAAAGATTATTTCTTTATTTATTTTTTTGAGAGAGAGAGAAAAAAAAAAGATAGTGAGAGAGAGCACAAGCAACAAGGGAGGGACAGAGGGAAAAGGAGAAGCAGGCTCCCAACTGACCAAGGAGCCCAACGTGTGGCTTGATCCCAGGATCCCAAGATCAGGACCTAAGCGAAAGGCAGATGCTTAGCAGACCGCACCATCCAGGTGCCCCAGAATTTCATTTATTTTAAAGGCTGAATAATTTCTACTGTATGTATACAGTACATTTTGTTTATTCATTCATCCATCAATGGACACTCAGTTTAGATTTTTTTTAAAATTTATTTATTCATGAGAGACACAGAAAGAGAGAGAGAGAGGGAGAGGCAGAGACACAGGCAGAGGGAGAAGCAGGCTCCATGCAGGGAGCCCAACGTGGGACTTGATCCCAGGTCTCCAGGATCAGGCCCTGGGCTAAAGGCGGCGCTAAACCGCTGAGCCACCTGGGCTGCCCGGACACTTGGTTTATTTCCACCTTTTGGCTATTACAAATAATGCTGCTATGAACATTGGTGTACAAATAGCTGTTTGAATCCCTGCTTTCAGTTCTTCCTCTATATCCAGAAGTGGAATTGCTGGATCAAATGCTAATTCTTTTTTTTTTTTTTTTTTATGATAGTCACACAGAGAGAGAGAGAGAGAGGCAGAGACACAGGCAGAGGGAGAAGCAGGCTCCATGCACTGGGAGCCCAACGTGGGATTCGATCCCGGGTCTCCAGGATCGCGCCCTGGGCCAAAGGCAGGCGCCAAACCACTGCGCCACCCAGGGATCCCTCAAATGCTAATTCTATGTTTAATTTTTGGAGAAGCCTCCATACTGTTTTCCACAGTTGGCTACACTAGTTTGCATTTCCACCAGCAATGCACAAGGGTTCCAATTCCATCATATCCATACCAACACTCTTTTTCTGGGTGTTTATGGTTTTTTTTAAAGCCACCCTAATAGGTATGAAGGGATTCTATACTTTTAAAAAATCAAAAATTGGCCTCAATTGTAGCTTAATATAACCTTGACATTTTTCTATGCCGTTAAATATTCTTCAACAGTATCATTTTAATGCCTGCATAGCATTCCACTAAGTAAGATGTACCATAATTTACTCAACCAATTCCCCTGGAAACTTAAGTGTTTCCAATTTTTTGGCATTACAAAGAGTGAGTGCTCCATATTCACATTCTTGACTTTACTTTAAATTTGCTTATAAATTCTTAACAGTGATATTGCTGGGTCATAGAACATACACATTTTTTTAAGCTTTGAAGATCAACATCCAATTTAAAATTCAATTAAAAAGAGGGATTGGAGGACAGAAAGAATCGCCACTGCTGCTACACACTTAAAGACCCCAAGCAAACTACTACTTAATCAGTTGAGAAATTCGCTCACACAATGTAAAGAGTGGGTATTGTCTGTTAGCCCTCCAGCAAGTCGCCTTTCACCATTGACCTACATCGAAACCTTCAGCTTAGGAAAAGAATGTAGAAGCCTCTTATTTGGGAGGGTTGGTTCAGTGGTACTTGGGTGTTACAAGAGTCTGTGTGTGAGCACTCTCATCACTGGAGCTCACTACTGGATCCAGGACCAATCTGAATCTCTTTCACTCTGCTCCTTACTGAAATATGATGCTCTCTCTGGGGTAGAAATTGCAGAAGCATTTAAGAAAAACCCAGGAATAACACAATGGAGAAAGTTCAAGAGTAGGAATCATCCAGGAATAAAGGAAGGAGCTTTCTCCCTCCTTTTCTGTCCAATTAGTAGTTTAAATAGTCTATGAGCCTACAGAGCCTTGGACTTGGAAATCCTGGATAAATTTTAGTGATGTCACTCTGCTACTCAGAGACCTCTGCCACTTGTAGGCTCTGTAGTCAATATAAACCTCTTTGCCTCGCACTCAATAGTCTGATTTCCCAGGACCCCTCTCCATCCTCAATGCCCCAGCATGAAACTTTCCATTACATCCAAACTGACCTATTTATTATATTCCCCACCAAGCAGCACATACTGTGGAAAGACCTTTGGACTTAGATTTCAACAAAATGGATTTGAACCCTGCCTCTGCCATTTCTTTAGTAGGTGACCTTGGGCAAAGATTAAACCTTGCTGAACCTCAGTTTCCTCATCTGTAAAACAGGGAAAAAATTACAAAATTACAAAGCGTAATTTGCTGTATTATTATGTATATGTTACCCTGGACAACAGCATTTAAAAGAAGTTAATACAATGAGGAGGGACATAAATGTCTTGTTTTTCCTGGCTTCTGAGCCTTTGGTCCCACTTGTCCTCTTTCTGGAAAAGTCCTCTCTCATCTGAATCCCACCTATTCATCAAAACAAACTCATGTTTTGGCCTCTTTGAAAACCCTCCCATGAAAATCCCTAGGACTCTCCGATTAGACTATTCATTTAGTAGAATGAATAGTATCAGCTATACTTTTCACCATGTCTTTGTCTCCAAAGGACAGAACCCATGCCTACTACTACCTACCTCTTTATTACCCCACCTCACTTTTCTCTCTCTGTATCAAGAACATTTTACATACAGTACATGGTAAATAAATATTTGTTCACTGACCCTTTTCACTTCCCCTACCCTTTATGACCTGCCTATATTAATAGGTCCATATCAGTCCTTCTAAATGGACTCTAGTCTGGCATAATTTTCAGGGAGCATGGATTCCAATTTTGCCCAATAAAAATCATCATGTATAGCACTTCCTTGCTTACAGCAATAGCCTGTAAAGTCAACAGAATGGATATTGTTATTATTACCCCTATTTTTTAAAAGATTGTATTTATTTATTCATGAGACACACAGAGACAGAGACATAGGCAGAGGGAGAAATAGGTTCCCTGTTGGGAGCCCAATGCAGGACTTGATCCCAATGCGGGATCACACCCTAAGCCAAAGGCAGACACTCAACCACTGAGCCACCCAGGCGTCCCTATTACCTTTATTTTTTAGAGACTCTGAGAGATCGAGCAATTTGTCCAAGGCCGCAAAGCTAGTGTATGTGAAAACTGAAAACTGAACTCAGATCTACTTATTGCATAGCTCATGCTCTTGGCCTCACATAACCTCTCTCTATATTTAACTGTTAATGAATATTGGTCCTTCTGTGAAGTAATATCATTGAATTTTAGGTCCTTGCCTAAGAAAAAAATGGTGGTGTTCTTGGGTAACTTTTTTAGTGTTAGCAGAGGCATGAAAGAAATGTACATGATATGTCAGTGCTCGAAATGTTCCAGTGAGACCCTTGTGTAAATTATTTCGTTGGGACCCAGAATAAAAGCTGGGCTTCCAACAGGAAGATAAAGGTATCCTTTCCACTATATGTTAATTAATTGCAACTCAGAGCAGCCCTCTTAGGAATGGTTCTCCCACTGTACTTCTGACCTTTTTCAGTGACCTTCTGCCCACAGCCCTCAAAACTCAGGGGCTTCTGCTCCAAAGCCTTGGTCTGGCTCCCAGGGGCTCTTCCCCTGCAGTCACCCACCACAAATTGGGTCTCTCCAGCAAAGGGCACAGCTCTTTAACCACAGCTCCAGGGAATCATAAGTGATCCTGATTAGAAGAGATACTAAGAGATGCTAGCTCTACATGGTCCTCCAGCACACCAGCAGCCTCCCCAGCTATGCATCTCATCTGCTGACAGCTCAGCAGACAGTCTTCAGATTTAGAGAAGGTATGAAACCATAGATGGGTTTGCCTCCAACCAAAAGTAGAGCCATGTTTCTCAGCTACCTCGGTCACTGAGTAAGCAACAGCTTGTCTGCCTAGGGTGTTGGTCTACCTGTTGTCCCAGTAAAATACAAAACAAAAACCCTGGAAGCCATATAAACCTTGACTTAGCTGTTACCCTAGATTCTGCGGGTAAGAGTTGTTTAAACTATCATTTCCTCCTTGCCCTGCCTTGGACACTTGGGCACTAATGTCAACTTTGCTGAGCTGCCTCCAGATTTGTTCAATATACAATATACGTTACTGAAAACTACTTGCTAAGCAGTAGGGGAATGAAAAGGTGGGGAATAGAGGCTTCTCGCGCTTTTCTCAGCCTAGTTTCCACTGCAAGCCCCACTTTCTCACAACCAACAAGCCTCACATCCACAACCAGCCCCAGTTGTACAGGGACTGGTCATGTTCTCCATCTCGTTGATTTCCAAGACAAACATTAGCATAAACATGAGCACAGCAATGGCTTGATTATGCTCTAATTACTCTGGGCCAAAAGCAGGAGTTAAATCTCAATTCATATGCTATTTGGTGGACTATTACATGGAACCACAGGCACAATATGCCTTCATCTTTATTCACATCACTTGGTAAAGCCCTCCCTCATGCTGGTGCAATCGCTAGTTTTCTTTCCCACATCCACCATTCTGTCTCAAACACTAAGAGTTCGGGCAGCCCAGGTGGCTCAGCAGTTTAGCACCGCCTTCAGTCCAGGGCCTGATCCTGGCGACCCTGTATCGAGTCCCACGTCAGGCTCCCTGCATGGAGCGTGCTTCTCCCCCGTCTCTCTCTCTCTCTCTCTCTCTCTCTCTATCATAAATAAATAAAAAAAATTTAAAAAAAATACTAAGAGTTCAAACACTGCTCCTCCAAAGATCTTAACCTTGAGACTTAAGACATTGTCCCCTACTCCTCAACAGCACCTCCTCCTCTCTAGCTGCTCTTTAGCCAAACATCAACTCAGTCAAATGAAATAAACAAATATTTACAGAATGAGGAAGGAGAGAGAGGGGACAACTGTGATTACTGACCCATCCCGCCCCAGCTTTCCCTGGCTCAGAGTGTCTTTGGGAACAAGCTCAAAATGGTAGTTAAGAAGGTAAATTCTAGTTTCTTGTGCTCTCCTGCAGACGAGCAATGAGCAATTCAGACCTGAAATTTTAAAAACCATTTACGGTAGCATCCAAAAAAACCAAATACCAGGTATAAATCTAACCAAACATGAATAGGATCTACATCTAGAAAACTAGACAACACCAATGAAACAAGCAAAGATGCCTAGATAAATGGAAAGAGAGTCTTTGTTAGAAGGTCAGGATACGGGATCCCTGGGTGGCGCAGCGGTTTGGCGCCTGCCTTTGGCCCAGGGCGTGATCCTGGAGACCCGGGATCGAATCCCACGTCGGGCTCCCGGTGCATGGAGCCTGCTTCTCCCTCTGCTTCTCCCTCTGCCTGTGTCTCTGCCTCTCTCTCTCTCTCTGTGACTATCATAAATACATAAAAAAATTTAAAAAAAAAAGAAGGTCAGGATACAAAGGTCAATCACTTGCCTATATGCCAGCAATAAACAACTGGAATCTGGAATTTTGAAAAAGATACCATTTAAAAGTCTTGTTTCTTTTTTTTTTTTTTTAATTTTTATTTATTTATGATAGTCACAGAGAGAGAGAGAGAGAGAGGCAGAGACACAGGCAGAGGGAGAAGCAGGCTCCATGCACCGTGAGCCTGATGTGGGATTCGATCCCGGGTCTCCAGGATCACACCCTGGGCCAACGGCAGGCGCCAAACCGCTGCGCCACCCAGGGATCCCAAAAGTCTTGTTTCTTAGAGTCATGCGTTCAGGTGATTAGCAGTTTCAACTTGACTTTGTCCTTCAATAAGAAATCCTGGGGTTCTTGAGACCTTTCATGTAGTAGCTTAAATGGCATCTTCCACTAAAAGTCCAAACTGTCCTGTAATTCTAACCATTGCTGGAATCTTCTGAGGCACTATTTGTTGAGTTCCTTTTTTTTTTTTTCCTCCAAGCCTCTTTCAGTTAGGCAGCCATACTTTCCCTGGAGGTTTCCATTCCTCGTTTTCAACTCTTCCCATCCCTCCCTCTTCCAGCTGGTTACTGAGCTTTGGTCTGCCAAAGGCACCTCCAATCTCCAGCAAATCACACTGCCTTGTGTCTTGTTTCCCACCTATTGTCTGGCTTCTCCGTTCTTCCCTCCCCTTTACCTCCAACTCTTCCCATGCTCCTCCCAGGTCATTTTTTTTTTAAGATTTTCTTTATTTATTCATGAAAGACAGAGAGAGAGAGAGAGAGAGGCAGAGACACAGGCAGAGGGAGAAGCAGGCTCTCCACAAGGAGCCTGATGTGGGACTTGATCCTAGATCCCAGGATCATACCCTGAGCGGAAGGCAGATGCTTAACCGCTGAGCCGCTCAGGCATCCCCAGGTCAGTCTTTCAAGAGTGTACTTACCATGTTAAATCATTTTCTCTGAAACAAATATTTGCATATGCAAACCCCACATTTGCCATCTGTTTTTCCCTACTCCCCACCCAGAGGAACTCTCAATTTTCTATATATTTGGGGAAATACAGTTTTCCCCAGATGGTCTCTCCAAAGCAAGGTCAGGGTTTGTGCATTCTTTCAAAGGTTCTGGGCAGAGGTTAGAATGACTCATGTTTCCTTGGTCCCATCAGCAGCTGTGTCATCAGTGCACCTGAGAATGGGACAAACCTGACTCTTCCTTAACTAACAGCACACCAGAATTTGAGGGAGATGTTGAACTATAAACTATATCCCCGGGGAAGGGCAAAAAACCTGCCCAGTTGCTCAAACAATTCTAAACTAAATCCCCTAAGAATACTTCCACGGGGAGAGAAAAAGAGCATGAATATTAGAAAGATCCTGAACCAGGTGTGCCGAAAAGGGTTCTTAGTCATTCTCAGCTCTGAAGGGGATGGGGCAGCCCCACATCTCTACTGGGAACCATATTTCCCCTTTTAAATCAGGAAAGAAAAAAAAAAAACAACAACATAGCCCCAAATAGAGAATGTTTTCTTTTGTAACTGGAAGCAAACATCGCTGATGGCTTTAACAGCTGCCTGCCAACATGGCCTGAGAAGCAGGCAAGCTCAAACATTTTTTTGAGATCAACACATGTACAGACATACAGTATATTAAGGTCAAATTATAAATCCAGGAATAAAAGAACAAATAAACAAGTTTCAGCCTTCTCTAGGCTTCTGTGTCCAACACTAGCCAAACTAGACTCTGAAGCAGAGAAATCTAGATTCCAAGAAGGCAGGTCTCCCAGGAGTTCAAGTCAAACCTGCCTCTGGTAGGAAAAGGTGCCGTTGTAGATTAACTGGCTGATGGCTGACCAGGTCCAGGCTGACTGCCCTGCCTAGCCCAGGCTTCCTTCTGTCAGCCAGCAGACTCTGAGGATGTGTGGCAGGTTAACTGTAGGCCTGCCATTGACTCGATCTTTGACCCCAGTAAATCATTTAATATGCCATGTGCCTTTCTCCATATGTTAATGTTTGGTGTAATTCGGATGAGAATTCCACAAGTATAGGTGTGCCACCCATTATGACTAAATCTTTTCCTTTAGAGTTTCTGAGAAGAACCTTCTGAGCAGCTGCGCTGCAGAGAGCCAAGGTATTTGGACGAACCAAATTGAAATGCCTACAGATGGTGAGACTGGCATTGCCTTAATTATGGCTGAAAAGCAGAACAAATTTGTTCTTTGGTTATCAAAACTGATACAAGACTTTGTGATAGTCTTCCTTAGGGTAAGAAATCCACCAAAGTATACTAGGTATGAAAAAACTGAATTATTTTTCTGATCCCACCACTATGCTAGTCAGGTGACCTTGAACAAATCACTTAGGCCAAGGTTGTTCAGACAACAGTTGGTCATGAAATTAGTGAAATAAATTGGAACTACACATTTTTTAATGGAGTCAAGTTGAATATAATATAAAAATATCAGTGCTTAAAAAAAATATCAGTGCTTAGTCCATAATAAGTATAAGCACTATTGCATATGTGTGTGAATGTGTTTCCTGGGGTCACAATGGACAATAAATTTCTTACTATGAGTAACAAACAAAATAGTTTTCCAGCCTACAACCTCGAACATAGGTTTGTTTGTTTTTTAAGATTTTATTTATTTATTCATGAGAGACAGAGAGAGAGGCAGAGACACAGGCAGAGGGAGAAGCAGGCTCCCTGCAAGGAGCCTCATGTGGGACTTGATCCCAGATCCCAGGATCATGCTCTGAGCTGAAGGCAGATGCTCAACCGCTGAGCCACCCAGGCATCCCTAGAACATAGGGTTTTGATTTCCCCATCGGTTGATTGGAAATAATTCATTTTAGACACATAGGTGTCCAAGTACACATGCATATTCATATACATATATGTATATAATGAGCACCACAGTGTATCAGGCGCATAGGTATATACAGGCACAGCAAGACCCTGTCTTCATGGAGCCTTGGCTAGTAGGGGAGTCGATCATAAAATAATTATGTAATTATTTAACTACCATTGTGATAAGGCCTACAAGAGATTTATAAGGTATGATGAGAGCATGTAGCTCAGGTTCCTAACCCAGGCTGTAAGGCCAGGGCCAGCCTCCCTAAGGAAGTGACAAAGGAGGCATAGAGTGATGTAGGCAAAGAAGCGGAAGGAAAGCATTCCAGGCACAGAGAACAGCTAGTGTTAGGGGGCCTTCTAGAAGAAGCAACAGTGTCAGTCCAACCTCAAAGACTTCTGTGAGGACCAAAGGAGAGGACAGTAGAAACACTTTGTAAACTGCAGTATTATTCAAATAGGGTATATTATTATTTAAAACAATGAATATAAACATGACCTGAAGATGAGATTAGTTTCTTTATGCATCCATTCACTGACTAGTTGAGCACTGCTCAGTACAGACACTGTTCTTGGTTCTGAGCATACAGCACTAAGTAAGACAGGACCACTGCCCTGGTAAGTTTCCCTTTCAGAGAGAGAGACAGACAATAAACACATAAACAGGTAACGTCAAGAGTGGTACAGTGGGTAGATGAGTAGAGAATGAAGGTAGAGGAGGTATTTTAGACAGGGAAAGCAGAGCTCTCTGACAGGGTGACAGCCAGATCTGAATAAAATGAGATCTGTCACCTTCTGATGTGACCTGGGAATGTATCACCTAGTATTTCAAGACTGGGTTTTACTCAATCTGGTAAATAAGGCTACTTATGCCCATCTCATAGGACTTCCTTGAGGGCTGAATGAGATAAAGAATGTAAGACCTCTAGTACAGTGCTAGCATGAATAAGTACTTACCATTCACTCAATTAGAGTGTCTGCTGATCTGTTATTCCAAGTACTTGGAATGTGTTTAGAACGATATAGGGGCACCTGGGTTGTACAATCGAGTGTCTGGCTCTTGGTTTCAGCTCTGGTCATGATCTCAGGGTTATGGGATCAAGCCCTGCATCAGGCTTGTGCTCAGCGGGGGAGTCTGCTTGAGATTCTCTCCCTCTGCCCTTCCTCACACACACATTCACACTCAATCTCTCTCTAATAAATGAATACATCTTTTTTAAAAAGGACAAGAGGGCAGCCCCAGTGGCGCAGCAGTTTAGTGCTGCCTGCAGCCCAGGGTGTGATCCTGGAGACCCGGGATCGAATCCCACATCGGGCTCCCTGCATGGAGCCTGCTTCTCCCTCTGCCTGTCTCTACCTCTCTCTCACTCTGTGTCTCTCATGAATAAATAGGAAAATAAAATCTTTTAAATAAATAAATAAATAAATAAATAAATAAATAAATAAATAAATAGACAAGAAAGAACAAGCAGGCCTACTATTTTCAGACCAGGCTGCACAAATCCCTTAAAAGGAGTCATTATTATTTTCCACTCTGTGTCAAATGGGTTCTCCAGGAAGCAAGCGCTGAGATACAGGGCGATGTGCAAGCAGGTTGGGGTGGAGGGTGGTAATGCCTGGTAAAGATAAAAGAGGGGAGAAGCCAGATTGGGCAGAGAAAGGCTCTACAGGAAGGACTGCCGGTTAAGAGGAGTCCTACATAGGCAGAAATGGCCAGGCCCTGGCACCCCCACCATGCTCAGTCATTAGCATGGGTTGCCTATGAAGAGCATAGGTTTGACTCAAAAGGGCAGCCACATTGCAAGTTCTTCCTTGAAGGGAGATCGGAGTGGTGTGCAATGTGGAGTCAGATTGGTTTTCTCTCCTGCGTTCTCTCTCTCTCAAATAAATAAATAAAGTATTTTTTTAAACTGACCATCTTCACCATTTTCAAATGTAAAGCTTTATGTACATCCACTTTATTGTGTCACCAATACCACCATCCATCCACAGAACTCTTTCCATCTGATAAAACTGCAACTCTGTGCCTATTAATCAGTAACTCCCCATCTTCTTTCTCCCAGCCCCGGTAACCACCATTCTACTTTCTGTCTCTATGTATTTGACTACTCTAGATATCTCACATAAGTGGAATCATGCACTATTTGTCTTTCTGTATCTGGCTTGTTTCACTCAACATGATGTCCTCAAGGTTCATCCATATTGAAGTATGTGTCAGAATTTCCTTTTTAAGGCTAATCATATTCCATTGAATGTATATGCCAAATTTTATTTATCTATCATCCACCAATACACATGGGTTATTCCACCTTTTGGCTTTTACAAATAATGCTGCTATGAACATGAGTGTAGAAATATCTCTTTGAGACCCTGCTTTCTTTTTTTTTTTTTTTTTTAAGATTTTTGTTTATTCATTAGAGACGCACAGAGAGAGAGAAGACTCAGGCAGAGGGAGAAGCAGGCTCCATGCAGAGAGCCCGACGTGGGACTCGATCCCGGGTCTCCAGGATCACGCCCTGGGCTGAAGGCGACACTAAACCGCTGAGCCACCGGGGCTGCCCAAGACCCTGCTTTCAATTCTGAAGGGCATATACCCAGAAGGGGAATTTCTGTGTCAAATAGTAAGTCTATTTTTTATTTTTTGAGGAACTGCCATCCTGTTTTCCATAGCAGCTGCACCATTTTACATTCCCACAAGGGTTCCAATTTCTTTTTTTTTTTTTTTTTTTGGTGGGGGGGTTCCAATTTCTTCACATCCACACCAACACTGTTATTTCCTGGTTTGGGGTTTTTTTTTCAGTGTTTTTATATAGCAGCCATCCTAATCAGTGTGATGTAGTAGCCTACTGTGGTTTTGATTTATTTTCCCTAACAATTAGAGACGGCGAGCATCTTTCACTTGCTTATTGGCCATCTGTAGATTTTTGGACTAGCTGTGCTGCTTACTAGTCTGAGGGGAAGGGTGAACAATCACATAGCATCCAGGGTCTGCCAACAAGAAAGGGGCAATGGCAGTTAAGTATCAACCAGCAGAATCCATTGCACAGCAGTAGATGTCAAAGACAAGTAGGTGTGGATGGGGCTATTTCAGTTTTCAAATCAAGAAGAGTAAGTGCCAAGTTATAACAGAAGAGAGTATTTCACTATGTGCTGACTGTGCCAAGTCCACACACCAACTCCTTTACATGCATTATCTCATTTCATTTACTCATTCAACAAGTATTTGATGAAAGCCTAATATGAACTAGTCACTGCTGAGTTAAAAACAAAACCAAACCAGAAATCAGACACTGTACCTGTCCTCAAGGAATTTACAGGCTTCAAAGAATCAAACCGCTTACAATGATGCCTAGTGTTATAAAGGGTAGGTCCACAGTCCTATGGAAATGGACCTAGTCAGGCAGGTCAGGGAAGACTTCTTTGGAAATGGAGGAAATGGAGCTTGAGTTGAGGAAAGAAAAGATAGGAGTGAAGAGCTAGATGTTCCAGACCCTTCAGCACCATGAGGTAGGTATGATTATTATCCTAAAGCTCTGGAAGTGTCAGGTCTTGTCTATCTTGTTCACCAATATCTCTCTGTTGCTTAAAACAGTGTCTGACACAAAACAGCTCACAGTAAACGTCTGTTGAATGGATGTATCCTCATTTTATAGATGAAGAGCTTGAATCTCAGAGAGAATAATTTTTTAAAAGATTTTATTTATTTATTTGAGAGAGAGCATGCGACAGAGAGCAGGAACGAGGAGGAGAAGGAGAAGCCAGCTCCCCACTGTGTGGGGAGCCCAACACAGGGGCTCGGTCCCAGAACCTTGGGATCATAACCTGAGCTGAAGGCAGATGCTTAACCAACTGAACCACCTAGGTGCCCTGAGGGTAACTAATTTAACCAGGGTCACAGTGCTAATAAGTGGCAGAGCTAGGTTTCATGTCAGGCAGTAAGTTCTGTAGCTTGAGTTTTTAATCTTTTAAAAAGTCATGTTAAAAAAAAAAAAAAAAAGGAAGAAGAAGAAGTAAAAAGACTTCCTTAAACCCATCAACCCAGGCTTATAGAAGTAGTACACATTCTCTTCCTTGGCTTCCAAAGGCCTCCAACTCACTAGTTAGTCCAGCCTGTTGTGATTACATTGTAGCATAGTAGCTTTCACACATGACTGTCTATCTCCCTCCTTCCCTCCCAGTAACAGTAAACTGTGAGCTATTTAAAAGACTATATGGAAATGCAGGCATAGTATAGTACTTAAGAATGCAGGCTCAGAGTTCAGAGAGACCTGAGGATGAAGCCTGGTTCTGCTGCTTACCGGTTACCTTAGGTTCTTTACTCAACCTTTCTAGCTTCTGTTTCTTAATCTATAAAATGGAGTTAATAATAGAACCCACATCTTGCAAGGTGGTTGTAAGAATTAACTGAGATAAGGCCTGTAAAGCACTTCGGATAATGCTGCGCATAAAGTAGTAAAATAAAAATTTTCAAAATACTCTATACTGGAAAAAAATAAAACCAACATCAACACCCATCCCACACTCAACTGGAAGAAAACTTATATGGTGTTTTTTTTCTAGGACAGGGATGGGCAGGCTTCAGCTACTTGGCTTTTCTTCATTCCAAATGCACTACTGGCAGCATCACCCTGAGCCACAGTCTCTTGTGGAAGTAAGGGATTGGCCAGGAAGGGCCAATCCTTCTGAGGGTCCCAGAATCCCCAAGTTACTTTCCCCTCCCTGGCCCTGAAGTCTTCGTGCTGCTTCTGCTCAGGCCTTGCCAATCCTCTACCTCTTCCTTTCTGTTTTCCCATCCCTCCCTCCCCACTTCAAACCCTGGGAAAAAAAATGAAGAAAAGCACACCAACCAAGAAGCCTTTTCACTTCATTGTGTTTTCCAGCTAGACCTGAACAGACAGCAATCAATTCAGCGCTCTCTCACCCTCCCTCCTCTCTCCTTCTCTCTTCTCTTGTCCTCTTTGTGTTCTTTTTCTCTCAGACTGTGTCTTCAGGCTTAGGAAAAAGCAGTTACCTCCCAGCAGCATGAGGATACAAGAAGCTTCAGTTGCCAGTAGCAAACACAACATGATTATAACAGGTCCCCATGGTCTTCGGCGCTTAGAAAGGCAGAGAAGCAGGGGATCCCATACTGATTCTCTGAGAAACTCCTCAGTTTGAGCACTTGTTCCAACCCAGGCTCAGCTGCAACGAGTCGCACAGAAAACCTCAATCTCCCACTTCCTCTGGCCAAGAACCTTCTGAAGCCCATACCATCCCCAGACATGGAGTTTTCATTCCAAGTTTGAGTAAACCTGGCCAGCTGGACTTGGAATCAACGAGGATGAAAAAGAATACACCTTTTCCATTTTCAAAGCAGCCTAGTGGGATTTTGTTTTTTTCCAACAGGGTAACTCCAAATTGGCAGGACTTTCAAAGCTACCAATTTCCATGTCCCCAGCCCTCACTGAAGAAAAATTTCCTGGTTAGCCTGGCATGTGTGGAGGTTTGAGGTGTGCAAGTGAGAAATGTTTAGCAAATAGTTAAATCTGAGCTATGAATCAAATTATTCTAAACAAGATTCTCCCCATACCCATGCTGTACTAGTTACCCTCCTTGATTCTTATGTCAAACATATATTCAAAAATAACTACTAATTATCAAGCGCCCCGTAAGTACCAGGAACTGAATGTTTTATTTACTTATATTGACTTATTTAATCTTCACGACTATGCAAGATAGGAGTTATTTACTGTTTCCTCTCTGAAGAAGAGACAAGTAATTTCCCCAAAGTCATACAGTTAATGAGTGGCATAATCAGAGTTCAAATCTCATCCCCAACACAATAACATGGATGAATTTCAAAATCACTCTGCAGAAGTGAGAGAAGTCAGACCAAAAGAGTACTTATGGGGTGCCTAGGTGGCTCAGTTGATTGGTTAAGCATCCAACTCTCAGTCTCAGGCAGGTCTTGATCTCAGGGTTGTGAGTTCAAGCCTCAAATTGGGCTCCATGCTGGGCGTGGTGCCTACTTTAAAAAAAAAAAAAAGTACTTACTGTATAATCCATGTACCTAAAATTTTAGAAAATACAAACCAACCTATACAAACCAACAGAAAGCAGATCAGTGGTTGCCTGGGGATAGGGTGGAGAGAAAGATGAATTGCAAGGAGGAGTAAGGTTGTTGCATTTTTGCAAATCTGTCTTATTTCTGGCTTCATAGATGACATGATCCTCATATTTGCTTCCTCAATCAGTTGCAATAAATTCAACAATCTGAATGAAACGAATGAAGGTTTTCCAGAAGTTTCATATTCTGTAGCTTCTGGAAAATTCCACTATATACTTGTGAGAGATTGAGAGTGAAAAAGGCAAACAACATGTCAGTATTATTATGAAAAAAGTTTGAGGGCAGCCCCGGTGGCTCAGCGATTTAGTGCCACCTGCAGCCCAGGGTGTGATCCTGGAGACCCAGGATCGAGTCCCACATCGGGCTCCCTACACGGAGCCTTCTTCTCCCTCTGCCTGTGTTTCTGCCTCTCTCTCTCTGTGTCTCTCATGAATAAATAAAATCTTTAAAAAAAGAAAATAGTTTGACCTTGTAGAACCTGAAAGGATCTTAGGAACCCACAGAGGTCCCCAGACCATACTTTGAGAATGGCTGGTTTTTGTTTTTGTTTTTTAAGATTTAATTTATTTTTTCATGAGAGACACAAAGAGAGGCAGAGACATAGGCAGAGGGAGAAGGAGGCTCCCAGCGAGGAGCCCAATGCAGGACTCGATCCCAGGACTCTGGGATCACAACCTGAGCCAAAGGGAGACACTCAACCAATGAGCCACCCAGGTGCCCCAAGACTGGCTGATTTAAAATGCTCAGAAATGGGATGCCTGGGTGGCTCAGTCAGTTGAGCATCTGAATTGATTTTGGCTTGGGTAGTGATCTCGGGGTCATGAGATCAAGCTCCAAGTCAGGCTGTGCATTCACTGGGGAGTCTGCTTGAGATTCTCTCTCTCTCTCCCTCTGTCCCTCCCCTTGCTTGCACTGTCTCTCTCTTTCAAATAAACAAACAAATCTTTAAAAAATTATTTAAAAAGTAAAGTGCTCAGAACCAAAAACTATTTATTACAGTTCTAATGCTACCACCTCCGTTATTTTACCTCTCCTACCCAAGACCTTGTGAAAGCCTGAGAAACCGAGGAAGAAACTGGGACACAGGGAAGCATCAAATGGAAGGTTGTACTGATAACTCTTCTTCAAAGTTCTTTCCACCCCTGTGAATCTTCTTCTTTTAAACAAAATCAAGAGAGCCGAAGGCTCAGCAGTACCTAGATGCACAGGATGGGGAGAGTAGAGCACAATGGAAACATCACAGTTTCCTTTTGACCCCCTCATAGAAAGAGGAGCAGCTGTCTCCTCTCACAGCCTTGCTCTGGTTCACCCCATAGCAGATGTCACAGGAAGAACCTGGAGCTCTGAAGAAATTCCGACAGATCTGAGCTCTTACCTGTTCCCTAAACACGTTTCTGCCCAGGTTGAACCCAGCTCTGGTCTAAATCCTCAATCCAGATAAAAACTTTGCCCTGGCATAGGCAGCAAATGGAGGGCAAAAGCTTAGGAGTCAGTAAATCAAGAGTGTGAATATTGTTTCTCCTTCTAATAGGCTATATAATCTTGAGTACATTACAGAACTTTTCTGAACCTCAGCTTCCTCCTCTGTGGAAGGGAAATCATCTTATCTTTTTGACAGGATTACTGCGCAGACTCAGTGAGATAATAATACGCGGACAAATCCAAGCAGAGTACCAGGCACCTAAGAGAGGCTCACCCTTAGTGACTGTTACATTTTTACAGAAAAGCAAAGGGCAAGATGGAAATACCACACACTCTAGCATTAGATAGCCCTGGGTTTTGAATCCTAACAACACTGACTTTGGGTAAAGTCATTTCACCCACCTTGCAGAATTACTGTGGGGACTGACTGAAATAATGTCTATAAATTGCTTGGCATCTAGCCCATGCCTTCACTGTTATTATTATTATTGAGCATCTGCAGCTGTGGCCACAGGGTCACTAATTGCCAGGGAGAACCTCTCGCCCTCAAGGGCCGCCTCTTTGTGGTCCAGCCTTTGGTATCCCTGTTGACAGGTTAGGATGGCTGGCTCTCCATCAGGCTTGATGGGCCTTTTCTAAAGGAGTTAACTCAGTCCTCGCTTTGCGTTTCTCTTCCAAATATACCAATAGGGCATGTTGCACAGAGACCATAAAATTATAGGAGAGTTAACATCCAGGGGAATTATTCCCAAATTAGGGGGAGAATAGACACTGCATATAAAAGCCACCCACAATAACAAAAAATAAAAAAATAAAAATAAATAAAAAATAAATAAAAGCCACCCACGCAGGGGAGACGCTGTACAAGGGCTCTGGAATCAGACTCAGATTCAAATCCTGGCTCTACTACTTATTTAGTAACTGAAGACCTAGGGCAAATGATCTAGCCTCGGTAAGGCCAGTTTCTTACCTGTAATTGAGAATAACAGTAGCTAAGTGTAAAGAGCACATAGAAAACAGCAATAAATTTTATCTATTACTTCCATTACTCTTACAGCAGGATTCCAATGTTTTAACAACAATACAGAAGATCACATTCCCACCTAGACGCTAAGATCAGGAAGCAGCAACATGGCACTGGAAGAAATTGCCTGTTTTCACTTTTATGTACTTCCGAGTTTCTTTAGCAAGCACCAGTGAACAGAATAACATGGAAAACTCAACAAACAGGAGAAAGAGGAGAAGTTTTAAAACTTAACCCGAGCTCACCCACAGCGGAAAGTAATGGTCCTAGATCCCAGAGGCCCGGGCCACGCGACTGGGGCCACGTGACTGCGCCCACGTGACTGCGCAGAAGCAGGCGGTGGCCCGAGAGGCCCAACCAATCAGAAGGCGCGCAGGTGAGCCGGGTCTTCCAGTTGCGGACACGCCCCTGGGCGCTGGGGGTCACGTGACCTGAAGTGGCGGGAGCACGCACGGTACCTGTACAGTGAGGGTCTCACCTGAAGAGGGGCCGGAAAAGAGTTGGAAAAGTGGGAAGGGAACCCGAGAGGAGCAGAGCTGGAGAAAGGGTGGGAGGAGATCAAAGATGGGGAGACAGCATAAGGGCACCCCCCACCCCGAGGAGAGAGAAAGAATGTGTGTTGGGGCGCAGGAGGCACCAAGGTGACGACAAGGTGTGAAGGAAAGATCACGGAGGTAACTGGTGCCTCTAGGACCCGTGTGCATCTTCTACTCTCCTCCCCAGGGTGGCTTGAAACGGATAAGGCTCACTCTCTGCCACTTTAGAACTTCAATCCTGTGAGGGAGGCTGAGGAACCTAGCTTCTACTTCACTGTCCTCAAGTGATGTGGCTGAATTTCATCCTTGGATCTGACTCCTGGATCCTTGGCTGTCTTCTGTGAAATGAGCCCAAGGATGGCCCAGCTCCACGTACGTAATGTGGGACACCCTGAGAGAAAAGACGGGGAGAGAGGAAAAGTGATGGCAGTGCAGGGAGGCAAGGGAAGGAGGGAGCTGATGTGGAAAAGAAGGGAAGAGTTTGTGAATAGGAGGGAGATCAAAAAAGAAGAGACTAAGAAGGGACAGAGGTGAAGAGGAAAGGGGAGAGGTAAGGGGGAGCAATAGGAAAGGAGGAGTCAAGAGAGGAAGAGGAAAGATGGAGCCATGGCCGAGCATGCACTTAAGCCGGAGGAAGGTGGAGAGGAGATGACAGTGGGGTCTTAGAAGAGTCAGAATCACCTGAAGCATAATCCAGGTCCCCTGGGTAGGTAGCTCAGTGGGTTGAGTGTGGGACTCTCCCTTTGGATCAGGTCATGATCTCATGAGTCCTGGGGCTCCACGCTCAGTGGGTGGGGGGAGAGTCTGCTTGAAAATTCTCTCCCTCTGCCCCTCCCCTTGCTCTTTCTCCCCTCTCTCTCTAAAATAAATAAATCTTAAAAAAAAAAGACAATCACCTGAAGCATAATCCTAATATCTAATCCTGCCTGATGAAGGCAGGTTGGAACTGGGTCCGACTGCTTCTGATCTGTGCTGTGGAAGTCTCTAAGCTGAGGCTGGGTTGCCGTATTCAGTTTATCGTTGCACCAAATGGGCTCACACAGTACACTATTCTAGAGTCATCAGTAGTTTGATCCAAAGTTTTCCTTTTGGACCATGTTGAGGTTTATGGGTTTTTTGTTTTTTTGTTTGTTTGTTTGTTTTTGTTTTTTTGTTTTTTTGTTTTTTTAAGAGAGATATATTTTGTTACAAAGGTAATGATTTCAAAAAGTCTTTATTTCATTTCTTCCTCTAAAAGTCTGAACAGGTCCTGTGTTTTATCTTAAACATTGTGGACTAAGAAGGGCAGATTTTTCTTTCCCTTCTTGGGTTTTCGTTGGGGCCTTGGGGCTCAATATCTTGAAGGGAAGGTCTTAGAGGAAGAGAGCATAGCACAAAGGAAGGAGCAATGGAATATTACTCAGCAATAAAAAGGAATGAAGCACTGTTACACACTCCAACAAGGAAGAACCTTGAAACATTATGCTAAGTGCAAGAAACTAGTCGCAAAATACTATATATTGTATGATTCCATTTGTATAAAATGACCAGCAAAATTCAGAAAGACAGAAAACAGATCCGTGGTTGCCGGGGCTAGGGGAGGATTTGGGGGATGAGGGTGACTGCTAAAGGGAATGGAGTATCTTGTTAGGGAACTGAAATGTCCCAAAATTGATTGTGGTGATGGTGCACAACTCAGAATATACTGAAAACCATTGAATTGTACATTTTAGATGTATGAATTGCATAGAATGTGAATTACATCTGAATAAAGTTGTGAAAGAAAGAAGGAAAGGGGGGATAAGGGAGAAAGGAAGGGAGAAAGTAAAGGAAGGAAGCAGGGAAGGAAGGAAAAAGTGAGCAAAGAAGCAGAGGTTGAAGATTGTATCTAATTTAAGAGGCCCAGAATGGATCTGTGTGGCTGGCATTTAAGGAGGTAGTTAAGAGTGAAACTAAGGCCAAAGAACGCAGGACCTCTAATTTCATATCAGCATTTGAACTTGATTGATAGCCCTGACCTGTCAATATACTAGTCACTAGCCATATGTGGCTACTGAGCACTTAAAATGTGGCTAGTCCAATTTGAGGTGTGCTGTAGGCACAAAACACACATAAGATTTTGAAAATTTAGTATAAAAAGAAGAATGTAAAATTTCATTAATTTTTGTATTGATTGCATGTTGAAATATTTTTCTAAATCATGTTAAATAAAATATATCATCAGTCTTACTTTTTAAAATAATTTTTAAAAGTTATTTTTTAACATGGCTACTAAAAAATTTTATTTATTTTTGTTTTTTTAAAAGATTTTATTTATTTATCCTGGAGACCTGGTATCAAGTCCCACATCCGGCTCCCTGCATGGAGCCTGCTTCTCTGTGTCTCTGCCTCTCTCTCTCTCTCTCTCTCATGAATGAATAAATAAAATCTTAAAAAAAAAAAAAAGACACACACACAAAGGCAGAGACATAGGCAGAGGGAGAAGCAGGCCCCCCACAAGGAGCCCGATGCAGGACTCGATCCCAGGATGGGGATCACACCCTGAGCCAAAGGCAGACACTCAACCACTGAGCCACCCAGGCGTCCCAACATAGCTACTAGAAAATTTTAAATTACATATGTGACTCCCGTTATATTTCTGTTGGACAGAGCTGTTAGAGATTAGATGGAAGCCACTGAGAATTCTTGAGTCAGCATAGGGGTTGGCCAGTGTTTTCTGTAAAAGGCCAGATGGTAAATATTTTACCATGCTATCTCTGTTGCAATTACTCAACATGTGATCTCTGTTGTAGTTACTCACCTCTGCTGTTGTAGTATGGAAACAGCTATGGACAATGTGTAAACAAATAATCACAGATACATTCCAATACAACTTTATTTATGGGTACTGAAATTTGTGGGTTTTTTAAAGATTGTATTTATTTATTTGAGAGAGAGTGAAAGAGAGAGGGCATGAGCAGAAGGGAGGGGCAGAGACAGAGGGAGAAGCAGGGAGCCTGATGCCAGACTTGATCCCAGGACTTCAGGATCATGACCTGAGCTGAAGGCAGATGCTTAACCCACTGAGACACCCAGGCACCCCCAGATGCTGAAATTTAAATCCCACATAATTTTCGCATCATGAAATACTCTTTTTATTTTTTTCCCCAATCATTTAAAAATTTAAACACGTGTGTAGTTTGTGAACCATACAAAACCAGGCAGTGAAAGAGATTGGACCCATCAGCCATAGTTTGCCAACCTCTGAGCTAAAGAGTTAAGCTAGAGTCTCTGAAAATCTCTTGCAACCAGCAGCAATACTGGTGTTCTCCCTACACACAGACACACAGTGCTTGGAAAATTTCTTCTGCTCTGCAAGCAGCGTGGATTCATGGAACATTTGATCTGAAAGGGACAGTAGGGATCAAATGCTCCTACCTTCTTATGTTACATTTGAGGAAACTGAGTCTCAAAGAGGTACACCCACATAAACAAGGTCACATTGCAGTGAAGAGGTTCCACATAATAGGAGTAATTGCAAGACTATCAGGGAGCAGCTGGCAAAAAAAAAAGAAAGGTCTAAGGTCAGACTGTGTACCTAGGCCCCACTCGGGAACTCTAAATTCTAGCTCATCCTTCCACCCATTCATCAGTTCTTCCAATCATCACGTATTTCTCGAGACAACCTGGGTGCCAGGGTGCCATGTGAGGCTCCGAGGAACCAGACATTAACTGACCTGGAGGAGTTCAGGATAGAAAAAAGATATTTTAAAACATATATACTGGGGGTGTAGAAGGGGACAGATTTCTTAGAAAGAGACAAAAAAGGCCCTCTGAGGAGGTACCCGAGCAATGATCAGAAGGACAAGTAGGAATTAGGCAAGCAAAGGGGAGGGTGGGAAGAATATTTTATATGCGAAGACCTGGAACAGATTTGCCCAAAATGTTTAGGGAACTGTAAGGAGATGATGGGCGTGGAGCATTAAGTAGGAAATGGAAGTGGGAGAGGTGAGCTTGAATATCAGTGGGACCCAGAATATGAAGCTCCTCTGTTTAAAGTTAAGACATTGGTCTTGATCACATTAGGTGGTGAGGAGACACAGAGAGGTTTTAAACAGTGAGGTAAGACAGATTGAGTTTTAGAAAAATTGCATTGGCAGTTTGCCAGGCAGAGCAGAGAGAGGATTCCACGTGAAAGGAATGGCCTGAGCAAAGGCCTGTATGAATGCAAGGCCCAGTAACAGCGATCTGGTGTGACTCAAGCAGGCAGTGTGTGACAAGGAACCAGAAGAGAGAAACCTAGGAAAGAACTGTGTGCAGATGGGAGAGAGTCCTCGAATCCTGGCTGAGGAGTTTGGATTCGATTCTTCAGGTGCAGACATTGGGAAGAACCCCATGGGAGTCAGTGGGAGGGTAGAACACAGAAGTCAGGTCAAGCTTTCCTACCTCTGCCACGTATTAGTAAAACCTCCATTTCCTCAGAGGCACAACGGAGATGATAAAATGACGAGGATTAAGCAATATAACATGTTAAAAGTGCTTATCACTTTTTAAGAGCCTGACACACAATGAACACTCCCAGGGCACCCCTAAACCCCACATGGTATGCAGCACATCAAAGGACTCTCAGTTCCTACCTGAGAAGAGACTCTGCTAAGAGAACATTCTGGGGCGGGATGCCCTGACCTCTTAATTTCAAATTTGAGCTGACTTTCCATTGTTTATGTAGAAAACCCAATGTGAGACCACAACTACCCACATTTTGGGGTAGGTCTCTCTAAGAAGCTCAGAACTCATGCATCCCCCCTGGTGTTACATATACTGTTCTCCAAAGTGGGGCCCAGAAAGCCAGCAGCTCAGTTTGAGAGTGTTGGACCTTCTCCCCAGGACCCTGTGCCAATCTCTGCGTTCCCATACGCCTCCCAACCCCGATTATCTGTTAATTTCATTTTCATTTTAACATAGTCTCTATATGCAGAATAGTTTATATATATCATGTGTGAGAAAGGAAAAATATTTTATGTATATGTCTTTACATATACATGTATATAGAATAGAATATACATGTATATAGAATAGCTCTTAAGAACCTGGTCACCGGTCTTCTCCAGGATGGAACGGTGTACACTGACACAGAGGTTGTAGGGAGACTTACATTCTACTCCTTTGTACCTTCTGAGGGACCAGGTATATGTATTTATTATCTATTTAAACAGATCCAATAAAAACATCCAATTCCAATAAATTTTTAGAATTCAAAAAAGCATTTCTGCTTTTCTGTAACAGAGGTATACCAGGTCCACTGTTGGTTTAACCTGCCGTTTGGCTTTCTAATACCTTGCTCTGTAGTCCAAAGCCGGAACAGTTAACGAGAGGGTGACAGTCTTGGTTTCCATCCCCCCACTGCAGGGCTTCGAACTCTTCTGTGACCCAGGCCTCCCAGCTGGGGAACAGGGACGGTGGCCCTTGCCACATTCCCCACAGGGGTAGCATTGAGAACTAGCTATCTGTTGGTAAAGGATTTCAGGATCTGGGAATGAAAGAGAATATATTAACACAAAATACTCCTGCTTTTTAACCCCACATAGTTCTAGGGAAATCTAATATAAAGGCTTCAGATCCACTTACAGTTGCTGTACTAAAGACGAATGTTAATTAGTGACATTGACAATTGTCATTTTCTCTGTAAACCTACTTGATGAGTGGGAGCTGCAGGAATCTTGCTATACGAGCCTTCTTTCTTTGAACAACAAAGTCTCAGTCTGTCCTACCTGAAACAGACAGGAAACCTGCCCACCTCAATTACAGGTCTCAGCTGAGAGGCAGTGTTTGGTGTCCACACCATCTATCTAGGCAGCATTTACCTAACTGGGTCCAGTGACTGTGGCTTATCTTTTAATGAAGTTCTCCATTGCATCTCTCTCCAGTGCTCTCGTCTTGAGTGAGAGGCACTGAAGGCATTTAACAAATGGTGGCTGAACTAAAGGCTGGCAGACTTCAGGAGTGCCCTCATTTTGCAGACAGGGAAATAGAGGCACACAGAAATGCACTGCCTGGCCTGAGTTCCGTTATATAGGAAATCACTGGTGTGGGCAGGAGTCCCAATCCAACCCCTAAAGCATGTCTCTCCCATTCTCTGGACAGAGAATACCCGAGAAGCTCCTACATTTCCATCTTCAAAGTCAGGGAAATAAGAGAAGCAGCTGCACGACAAGTCCTGAGTGTAGACAACCCGACCACCATTCCTCCCGGGATCTGTTTCCCCATCTGTAAAACGACGGTGCGGGTAGGCTAATCTCTCAGGCCCCTCTACCTTCCCTCCGGCCTGTGCACACGGCCCTGCGTCCACCCGCCAGCCACCGTGGACTCTTCCTTCGAGTTGTCTCTTTAATTCTTTGACTTTTTCCCAAGAGTTTCAAGGGGGCGCTGTGAAACTGGCTACAGGCAACCAGCGGGCTCTTCCCTCCCTGGAGCTGCCTGAGTGCCCGGTCTCCCTGCTGGTAACCAAGCCCTTGTCTGCCTTTCCAGCAACCCAGCCCTTTCTTATTGTTGCTGTCTGTTTCCATTTGCTCCTTTTATTCTCCAGGTTTTCCTTGACTCTGATGTTTTCCCCCCTGCTGCACAACAAGCCCTTCTGATCTCTGTGAAAGGCAAACCCGTGTCATTCTTCCAAATCATCATTGTATGACATGTTTTTATATCAGCCGGACAAAGGAGCTATTTGATCAGGGGGTATGGTGTGTGATTGTAAGAAATTCAGCTAGTCGGTGGCAACCATTGTTCCCCAAGCGGCTCCCTGACCCCATTCTGTTCCAGGAAAAACTCCCTGAGAGTGGCCTCTATTCATGGAGTAACACCAGTCCCCAGCCGCGCTCCAGGAGCATGCTCAATTCCTAGTGGTGTCACCGATAGCTGCCCACAGCCATCCTTTAACTCTTTCATCAGCATTAGGTTTCCAACCCCACAGCTGTTATCACGGCCACTCGCTCAGGGGGTTAGAGATATAGGCATGCTCTCTGCTCTCCCTCTTATCTCGGAGAAATTCAACCTTCCTTTGAAATGGTCATTTGGAAATTACCCGTCTGCTGCTTTCAGCACAGCAGGCCAGGCTAGCATGCCCTGCCCTCCTCAGCTTTCCCCTAAGGACAGCCTCCCAGGTTCTGCCAACTAACAGCCCCTGCTGCTCCGTGGTCTGCCGCCTGCTGTGTAGACCAGTGGCCCCTTGCGATGGTTTCTGACCGGCACCCCAGGTAGAATGATGTGGCCCCTCACCTTGACCCCGGAGTCTTGGGCAGATGGCAGATCAGTCTCCCAAAGATGGGGAAATATTTCCACACACCAACACATATTACTTGGTTAGCTTTCCCTAGCCTTCCTTCCAGAACACATGGGGCCCCGACGTGTATAGGGCCCTGTGTTGGTTTTTGCAGAAGAGACAGAATTGTGCTAAAACTGGCTGTTGGCCCTTGGCTCTGGGAACTCAATGCATCAGAGGAAATGGGACAGGTAGACTTGTATCTGCAGAAACATCCATATAATTCCCTCATCATTAACCCTGTGCCATTAAAACATTGTGAGGGATACACAAACTGTTCTGGCCTAACTGCCTAGCACACAAACTACCCAAATGATTGGAATCCTCAAAACCACACACAGTTGTGAGCTATATATACTTTTCAAAAGGTCCAGCCTGCCCTGTGTGGTTCTTACTCAGCATTATACATCTACAGAACAGCCCTGAAAATACTAGAGGATTCTGGGAAATGCCTTTTTTTTTTTTTAAGATTTTATTTATTTATTTGAGAGAGAGTGAGAGAGCACAAGCAGGAGGGCCAGCAGAGGGAGAGGGAGAAGCAGGCTCCCCACCTAGCAGGGAGCCTGATGTGGGGCTAGATCCCAGGACCCCAAGATCACCACCCCAGGTGAAGGCAGATGCTCAACCGATTGAGCCACCCAGGCACCCCTGGGAAATGTCTTAAAACCTAATAATGTTGGGATTTTCCTTACTGTCACTGTACTCATTTTACAGAGACTAGAAATGGAGGGACCCAGTCAATATCACGCAAAGCTAGTGGCTGAGCAAGCACTCAAGTCTAGAGCCCGTAGGGGTGCCTGGGTGGCTCAGTTGGCTAAGTGTTTGCCTTCAGCTCAGGTCATGATCTCAGGGTCCTAGGATCAAGCCCCACATCAGGCTCCTGCTCAGCTGGAAGTCTGCTTCCTCTCCCACCTGCCTCCCCACCCTCGCTCATGCTCACACTCTTTCACAAATAAATAAATAAATAAAATCTTAAAAAGAAAATCGGGATCCCTGGGTGGCGCAGCGGTTTGGCGCCTGCCTTTGGCCCGGGGCGCGATCCTGGAGACCCGGGATCGAATCCCACGTCGGGCTCCTGGTGCATGGAGCCTGCTTCTCCCTCTGCCTGTGTCTCTGCCTCATTCTCTCTCTCTCTCTGTGACTATCACAAATAAATAAAAATTAAAAAAAAAAAAAAAGAAAATCTAGAGGCTCTCCTGTTCATTTCTCCCCTGGTTCATTTTTTAATCTATTAAGTTCTACTTTTGTCCAAAAAACTGCTTATAGATTAGACTGTTGCCATTTCTCTATAACTACTATCAGGGAATCAAGCCAATAAAAATGCCAACTCAAGAAAATAAAATCCTTTTTTTTTTTTAATTTTTATTTATTTATGATAGTCACAGAGAGAGAGAGAGGCAAAGACACAGGCAGAGGGAGAAGCAGGCTCCATGCACCGGGAGCCCGACGTGGGATTCGATCCCGGGTCTCCAGGATCACGCCCTGGGCCAAAGGCAGGCACCAAACCGCTGCACCACCCAGGGATCCCAAGAAAATAAAATCCTAAATGAGGTTGTGTCTCTGCCTTATCCTCCATCAGTGTTTCTTTGCCTTGAGTCAACAGAAAGGTTCCTCCAGCAAGAGAATCTTAGCCTGGTGGCTCCTCCACCACCTCCGTTCCTCTTTGGCCCCAGGGCAACATCCACAATCCAATAGCTACAATATTAACAGCTATATGCATAGTGACTAAATAATTTATTGCCCAAGTACTAATTCATGTCACAACATGGATGCACCTTGAAAACATTATGCTAAGTAAAAGAAGCTGACACAAAAGACCACGTATTATATGAATCCAAACATATGAAATGTCTAGAATAGATAAATCTGTGGGGACAGAAAGATTAGTAGTTTCCAGGGTCTGGGAGAAGGGTGGGAATGGAGAGTGACTGGTTTTTTATTTCGTTTTATTTTAAAAGATTTTATTTATTCATTTGAGACGGAGATACAGAGAGAGAGAGAGAGAGAGAGAGAGACCATGAGCAGGGGGAGAGGAAGAGGGAGAAGCAGCAGACTCCCCACTGAGTTGGGAGCCTGAGGTGGGGCTAGATTCCAGGACCTAGACATCATTACCTGAGCCGAAGAAAGATGTTTAACCAATTGAGCCACCTAAGCACCCCAGAGAGTGACTGTTAATGGGTATGACGAAAATGTTCTAGAACTAAATAGTGGCAATGATCACCCAACTTTGTCGGTATACTGAAAAACACTGAATTGTACGCTTTAAAGAGGAAAAGGTTGTGCTATGTGAATCTCAATGAAAAAAGAAAAAACAGAAAAGATGGGGAGAATGCCACCTAAAAAAGAAAGTTTGTCATGCAAGTCAGGATCAGGACACTTTTGAGGTATTAAATAATTACTCTGGGAAATATGTATAAACAAGGACGAATGGCCTATGGGTCTACCCAGGCAAGGATTCTGCAGCCATCTGTGGTCCCTGGGACACATGGATTGGTGTTTTCAGCTCCTAAATCCCCCAGGCTATTTGAAATTTTACTTCTTCCAGAATGTATCTCCTCTTTTGTAATAAGCTTTAAAAGTTTACTCTGTGACATTGAACTTCTTTCTCCTCACCTGGGATTTATCCATTCATCCGTTTGTTCACTAATCCAACAGGTACGGAGGTACCTACTGTGCCAGGCAGTCGGTATAGGGGCTAAGGAACGCAGATGAAGAAGTCAAGTTTCCTTCACTCCAGGAGTTCACTTTCTACCAAGAAGGTTGACATTTAAGTAAAAGGAAATGCATTTGAGATAGAAGAATGTAATAGGTACCAGGAGGCCTGAAGAAGGGGAAAGTTAGCCCTTCCTGAAGCTGGGATTTTCTAGAGGCCCACCCACTGCTTGACTTTCCAGAGGGACTGTAATGGGCCTACTTTTGGCCCCATTCAAGGAAAGAGAAATGCCTTCTTTGTCTTTGGTTTTCTCTCCCATTCCCCATGGCACCTCCTCATAAGCGGCCTCTCATGTCCAGCACGCATGGGGACACTGCCACTAGCGGCTCTGGAGCTTCTTTCCCAGGGTGACCTGTACTCCAGCTCAGACTCCCATTCTCTGGATGTCATCTGGATCTTTCCTTCCTCAGTGCATTGTGTTCCTGCCCATTTTTCTGCCCACTCATGAAGGCTTATAAGGTTAAACCCCTTGACCAAGGTCACACAGCTGGTTAGTAACAAAAGTCAGGCTAGAACCCAGATTCAGTCCTCGAAGTGAAGTCCTTTTGAGCTTCCATTGAGGGGTTTTATTTTTCTAACAAAGTGCCTATAACTTGAAGAGGGAAACCCTAGTCAATCCTAAAGCAGTTTTTTGTTTTGCTATTTTTTTTTCTTTAGCTGGCGGCCTAGGCTATCCCAGGGGGGGTGGGGGCAGTCATAAGTAAATGATTGCCCTGCCCCAAGGGTGCATATCAAGGTCTCAACACAGACATCAGGCTGGAGCTTCTGATCACTTACAGTTGCCTGTGTAACCCCAGTCCCTATGCCATGCAGCTCAGAACCCACATGCCAATGGTGTTTCTAACTAAGTAGGAGGAGCAATGGGATCCGGTTCCACTTTCAAATAGAAGTTCACACTTGGAGGAATCAGAGGCAGAAATGCTTGCAAGAACTTGGGTTCTAGGGACATCTGGGTAGCTCAGTGGTTGAGCGTCTGCCTTTGGCTCAGGGCATCATCCTGGGATTGAGTCCCACATCAGGCTCCCCATAGGGAGCCTACTTCTGCCTTGGCCTATATCTCTGTCTCTCTGTGTCTCTCATGAATAAATAAAATCTTAAAAAAAAAAAAAAAGAAGAAGAACTTGGGTTTTAAAGGCTGGCAGATCTGGATTTAAAATTTAAATCCTGGCTGCATAACTGGAGGGAAAATGTTCACTCTTCCAAACCTCAGTTTCTCCAATCACAAAATGAGAATAATCACATATTTAGGGGCTAAAACCCTCCTAGGGATACCAACTACTACAGAGCATTGTCATGAGGGTGAAATGAGATGAGGCATATGAAGGACTTAGCACAGACCACAGTAGATAGTAAACAATAAATGCTAGCTATTGTTGTTACTTTCCTTGATAAAACTGTCTCTGGTGTCTGAAGGGTCCCAAACTCTAGAGATGGTTGGTCAAGTCTCCTCAGATCGTGTCTGCAGCCCTCTTATTTGCCCCATAATGGCAAGACCAAGCACTAAGCTAGCAAATGGGACTTCATTCATTCACCAAAATTAATGAAGCACCTACTCTATTCCAAGAACACATAAAGAATGATATTTCTCAAAAAAGTAGTTATAACTGGGACGCCTGGGTGGCTCAGTGGTTGAGCATCTGCCTTTGGCTCAGGTTGTAATCCCGGGGTCCTGGGATCCAGTCCCTCATCAGGCTTCCCACAGGGAACCTGCTCCTCTCTCTGCCTGTGTCTCTGCCTCTGTGTGTCTCTCATGAATAAATAAATAAATAAATTTTTAAAGTAGTTATAACTCAGTGTTATAAACAGAATAATGTATGAGACCACACCACAGGGACAGCCTAGGAGACACAGTGGGGAGGAGACAATTTTAGTTTTGAAGGGTATGTAGGAGTTAGCCTAGGTAGAGGAAACAGTACATGAAAAGACAAATTCATGGAAAAGCATGGAGTATTTGGGAAACAGTAAAAAAATCACTACAATCTCTCACAAAAGTGGAAGGAGAGCAGCTTGGAAAGTTGTGGCCAGATTATGAAAGGCCTCATATTGAGGAATTTGAATTTTATCTAGGGGGCATGGGGAAAGAGTGGAGATTTCTTAGTGTGCAGGTGACTTGAAACAGTCTTTGACTTTGTTTAGAAATATTTGTTCTGGCTACTTTGTAGTGGGAAGAGTGCAAATGAGTCCCAATCTTTGGGGCAGGGAATGAGATCTCAACCCACCAGAAAGATGGGAAAATGTTGTCCCATTCTGGTCCCAGGGGACAGAGGGGCCAGTTTGCTCTCCACTCTACTATGAGCTTTCGGTTCAGCCAAAATTCACACAGGTTCTGAGGGACTTGCAAAGACTTCGAAATTAAACAAACAAAAAAAGACTTTGAAATTTTTCTTTAACAAAACAGGGCTGAGGTGAGTTTCTCTCAAAGCTCTTGTCAGTAGTACTCAAAACCGGTATTGCTCTTGGAGTCTAGACATCAGAATTTTACCTCAAACACCTGATGGATTGGCTGTGTGACCTGGAGCCAGTAGGTCTCAGTGTTTCCTTCTTTCAACCAGGTGGGAACTCTTCCCTCCTGGAAATTCCCTAGAACCATGCTGGTACCAGTTTTACATCACTTTTTCCATTACATCCTGCTCTGCATTATTAGTCAAGATATTTCTACTTTGCAGAGTGGGGAGACTAGAGTCTACAGATCTGGCTTCCAGTCCTGACTCAGCCTCTTGCCAGCTGTGTGGCTTAGAGACATTATTTTACCCTGCTGAGCCCTGATGTCCTCCTCTGGAAATCTGGAATATTGATGCCTAACACACAGAGTCATTAGGTCAAGAGAAGGAATAATTGAAATAAAGTATGTAAACATAGTGCCTGAAACATAAAGCACTCACTAAAGACTATTTACATGAACATACTACAGACACACACACAAGCACTCACACACACAGACATACACACTGTAGGCTTGATATCTAAGCACTTAGCTTAAAACATTTATGAGAATGGGGGATCCCTGGGTGGCTCAGCAGTTTCGCGCCTGCCTTTGGCCCAGAGCGCGATCCTGGAGTCCCAGGATCAAGTCCCACGTTGGGCTCCCGACATGGAGCCTGCTTCTCTCTCTGCCTGTGTCTCTGCCTCTCTCTCTCTCTCTCTCTTTCTATGTCTATCATGAATAAATAAAAATAAATTTTAAAAAATTTATGAGAATGGACTCAGTATCAATATTGATATTGCATTTATGCCTTGATTTTCTTATCTTTAAAAGGTAATGATACTTGTGACTCATCTGCACTGAATAGTTGGAATAAATTGAAAAGCACACCCAGGGTTCCCTGGGTGGCGCAGCGGTTTGGCGCCTGCTTTTGGCCCAGGGCGCGATCCCCGCAGACCCGGGGTCGAATCCCACGTCGGGCTCCCGGTGCATGGAGCCTGCTTCTCCCTCTGCCTGTGTCTCTGCCTCTCTCTCTCTCTCTGTGACTATCATAAATAAATAAAAAAAAAAAAAAAAAAAAAAAAAAAGAAAAGCACACCCATTTGTAATTGCCTATTTGACATCCACACATCATTTGTATGTACAGTCTCTCTTACTAGAGTGTAAACTCCCTGGGGATAGGAACAAAACTGGGGTTCTCTCTGTGGATGAGAAGTGGAGTGGGCCCTGGGCTTGATGCTTAGCAGGGGAAAGAATCATTTGTAAGCCCCACATTTCACATGGAGCCAGCCCCCAAGCCAGGACCCTCCTGCCGAGCCCCACTACCCATTCTCAATTGCCACCTTCTGCTGAGTGCCCAGGCTCAAGCACAGGCATCAAGAAGGTTGACTTTTTAGTCTAAGCCCAGTCAGTAATGGCAGCCACAAGCCAGGCCTTGAGAGGCCCAGATGCTAAGGAATTGAGCAAGGACCAGGTTCCACCTGCGGGGGGGCAGCTTGAGTGACTGCAGGCCAGCCCTGAGAACCAGCCCTCGGTGCCAACCCCAGGGTTAGTCGTTAGGGAAGCTCAAGCCAGGGAGGTGGCAGGGGAAAGGCTGGTCAGCAAGACCATGGCTTCTGGCGAAGCTACTGGCCTTCAGTATGGCAAATGTACTCCTCGGAGCCCAAAGCTGCCTGCCGCCTAGCAGTACCACAGGAAGTCCCACACCTGGACAACAGCCGGGTTTCCTGGGACCCAGCCCAACCACATTCCCTTTGTCCTGGTCGGCTTCATTCCCCAGATCCTCAGAAACAGAGCATTCTGCTGGGTTGGAACTTGCAGAAGCACACCAGGACAGACTAGTGCCTTATTTATGTGGAAGACCTCAGCCCCTGGAGTGGTCCTTTCTCCAGCTTGGATCTGCGTGGCTCAGAGATCTGGTGGTAGGAGCACAAGTTTCCTGTTGGCTCCCAGAATGCCTGAAAGGCCTTAGCCCCCTGAGGTGCCTCCTAACCCACATCTGAATCCTTAGAGGTGGCAGGGAGAGGGGTGAGTTTAAGATAATCCACCCAGCCTGCTGCCAGGCTTCTTCCTCAGGGCTGCCTAGGCAAAAGGTGAAAGGAATTCCTCAATACCAATGATAGCATTAGTGAGCGTTTCCTCTGTGCCCAGCACTTTCTAAGTACTTTATATGTGTTATCTTTGGCTTTCCACTTCTAAGTAGGTACTATTATGAATCTCATTTTACAAATGAGGAGACTTCACCCCCAGAGAAGTGAATCACTGTCACATGGTCACAGGACCCAAGCTAGAGAAAGGACCACTCACAGCACTTCCTTTGTCTCATACCATGACATGAAGAGGAAGAGTTTATTTGGAGAGGGAGGGACAGAGAGAGAGACTCTTAAGCAGGCTCCACACCCAGCACAGAGCCCCATGTGGGGTTCCATCCCAGGACCCTGAGATTGTGACCTCAGCCGAAACCAAGAGCCAGACACACAACCTGAGAGAATTTATTTTTTTTTTTTTAAACTAGGGTTCTGGGTGCCTGGGTGGTTCAGTCGGTTAAGTGTCTGCCTTTGGCTCAAATCATGATCCCGGAGTCCTGGGACCGAGCCCCTGTCAGGCTCCCTGCTCAGCAAGGAGTCCGCTTCTCCCTCTCTTCTGCCCCTTCCCTGCTTGTTCTCTCTCTCTCTCACTCTCTCTCAAATAAATAAATAAAATCTTTTTAAAAATAATATAAAAAATAAAAAACTAGGGTTCTTGGGTTCTAATGAGGGAGTTTAAGACTAAAGAGTATGGTGTGATGGAAGTTGCCTTAGTACTCCAGAGTCCAAAAGCCCTGGGGTTCAGATCCTAGGTCAACCACTAAATAGCTCTATCTCTTGGGAGCAAACTAACAGTTTTTAGCCTCAGTTTCCCCATCTGTAAAGTGGGGCTAGTAGTGCCCAACTTGCAGGGCTGTCATGAGGGTTAGAAATAACATAAGCAACACACCTGGCATCTGATGGGTGCTTGACAAATGGTAACCGTGGCGGTGACCCTCTCTTTCTTCCCTTGGGTGTGCCGACCGATCCAGAAGCCCACTAGAGTAAGTGGAAGCAGCTGGGAGCGGGCGGGGGAAGAGGGGAAGGGGGGGCGGCTTGAGTGACTGCAGGCCAGCCCTGAGGGCCTCACAGGGGATATTGGCCCTAGCCACAGGTGCACCAATTACTCTCCCCTTGAAAAGCCTGGGGGTGCACTTCCCCCTCGTTTCCCACTCCACTCAGCCCTGACCTTTGGTTGTGCAGAAGGCAGTGGCAGCTCCACAGCACCAGTCCACTGGCTGGTCGTTTGTCTTCAGGTTTCACGGCCTCCCTGAGGCTCCCAATGCTTTGCAAGTTTTCCCTCCCTTTCCAGCCACTTCCCAGTTAGCCTGGGAGCCTCTCAGTGGCAGCTCGGATTTCATTCCTGGGAGCTTTGTTCCGAATGGAAGTTTCTGGTTGGGATAATCCCTGGGTGTGAGTGGTCAGTGCAGGAAGAGATGGGGAGCCTCTCAGAGGCTGTGGGAACAGCCCCGCTGGTCCAGGTGCTCCTAGGAGGGAGCGGGCTCAGCTGCTCCTCCTGGAGGCACCTTCCTGGCAGCCTTGGAGGCAGGCTGGGAGCCCACCCGGCCTTTCTTCTCTGGTCCTTGCCAGCATCTTTCTGGGAAGGCCCAAGAGAACCCTGAAAGGCTCGAACCCTCCACCTCCTTCACCACCTACCCCAGATGAAATGTCAGGCACGGAGGAAGGAACTCAGGGGATATCAATCCCTCAGCTGACCAGAGCAAATATTGTGTACGTCTATTTTATGAAATAAACTTCTATACGAGTTTTCCTCAGGAAATTAGGTTCTGCTGCTGAATTTTTTTTTTTTTTTTTTGAAAACAAATACTCTGGTTCAAACCTTTTTACCTTCTAGATGAGGAAATTAAGGTTCCGGAAAGACTAATTTCCCTGAGGATTGCACAGCTGCTCCTCTTGACTCATCTTCTCACAGCAGTGGAGAACGTGGTGCTAACCCATGTATCGCCCATGCCATGTGGTATGGCAATGGTGGGTTTACTGGTCTAGGAACCCCAATGCAAGGGATCCCCAGGAACTTCACTCCCAGTATGCACTGAACAGACTTGGGGCTGAGCTGAGCTGAGCTGAACCCCCCACCCCAGGAGCAGCCCAGGGCCTCTGCTCACACCTGGCTGTGAGCCAGCATGGCCTCAACTCTGACAACGTGCCCTCCTCCCCAGGACCCCTCTTTCCTGGCACACCCTCTGCTCCTCAGCTGCCCCAGCCTTTCAGATACCTCATCAGAACTGACTGGCCGGGGGTGCCTGGGTGCCTCAGTAGTTGAGCGTCTGCCTTTGGCTCAGGGAGTGATCCTGGGGTTCTGAGATCGAGTCCTGCACTGGGCTCCTCTCTGGAAGCCTACTTCTCCCTCTGCCTATGTCTCTGCCTCCCTGTGTGTCTCTCACGAATAAGCAAATAAAAACCTTAAAAAAAAATAAAAAGAACTGACTGGCCAACTGTGGCTATCTGCGCTGGAAGGGAAGCTTTGGGAGTCGTGGGTCTACCTGACTTGCTCACCGTGACTTCTTAATATGAGCTTTAATGCCTGGTGCAGAGGTGTCCAGGAAGCTTGGCATGCATTGGTTCAAGGCCCTGGGGAAAGGAAAAGCTTGGCATTGGCTAGGAAGAAAGATACAAAGCCTTGAATAATGATTCTCCGTGTTCTCTCTGCTCCTCTCTCCTTCCATTCTTCCAACTCTGGACAACACAGACGACTGTCTCCCTGGCCCCTGCTTCAGGCGTTGGGTGAGGGGAGGCAAGGCCAGGTCTCAGGAACAGGGTGGGAAGACCCACACATGGGCCTCTGGGATAGAGCCAGGAGACCTCCCCCCCTTGCAGAACACCACCACATGTGTCCTCTCAGTTCTCCCCGGCCTTCAAGGGCCTGGGCCTTTGGCTGGCACACCTACCTGGACAGCTGGGAGGGAGGGGGCAAGGTCAGGCATCCTGTGCATGAAGGAACTTGCCCTTCATCTCTCCCAGCTTCCTGGCTGCCTTGGGCCATTGGGCCACTGGAGCTGTGTTCCCAGGAAATAGCCTCCCTAGAGACTCTTCCTTGCTCCTGGTTCCTCAGGGTGCCTCTTGGATGACATCCCTGGGCCAACCCAGGCTCCCAGGGATTCACTCTGCCGGCCCAATCCCTTCTCCCTCCTCCTTAGTCCCTCCACATCCTTGCTGAGAACAGTTGTTAAGATGTTCTACTGGACGCCTGGCCAACTTCGTAACTCTCACTCTCATGACAACTCTGTAGGGTTGAGTATGTGGCCCATTTGGCAGGTGAGGAAGCTGAGGCCTAGAGCAGTCATGTGACTGGCAGTCTACACAGTCAGGCAACACCAGAGCCAGGATTCAAGGTTAGTTCTGTCTTATTCCTGACGTCACAACAAGCACATCTGATTTCTGGTGGCTTCTGTAGCCATTTTTCTGAATCCTTTCTCCAATTTGCTTAGGCCTGGTTGGGACGGGGGGATGGATGGGCCAGTATAGCATCAGTACAAATTCCAGGGGTGCTGGGAGAGTAAGAGAAGATTCCTTTACCTTCCCTTCCCTTTCTCTGCCTGGTCCACTCATGTGATGGAAGTGCCCCCACACAGAGGCCTGCCACCAGTGCCACTCCCTCTCTCCTTCACACCGAGCACAGTCCCGCCTTACCAGGCTCCCTGGGAGCAAATATAACCATCCTAGACACCCCTCAGTGCCTAGGCTTTGACCCTACTTCCCTCTTCCCCTCTCAGCACAGACATCTGGCTTCAGCCTTTTGGTCGCAGCTCCCAGCCATGCCTCACTTAGGAGCACCCCTAGGAGCCACCTCTCCCTCCCTGGGCGGCTAGACCTCTCCCCAGGACCCTCCATGCACCCCCCACCCCAGGGAGGATCAGGCCTGGCTTAATGGAAGTGGCTGGAACTTGAGCCCAGGTGGAGAAGCCAGCCCAAACCCTCAGAAGCCAAAGACCCAGCATCCTACTGACCCGGCCTCTCCTATCAGAACTGAGATCAGACAGGTCCTACATGGTGTATTACCCATGATGAATGTTTTATGAGTTTGCTCTTCATTGCTGAGGGTTGCAGTGGGCAGGGAGGGGAGGGTGTACAGAAAGCCCAGGGAGAGACGAGGCAGGACGACAAGGTGGGAGGGTGTGCAGTGGCCCAGCATAGGTTGTGATGGGACAGAGGGATTTCTCTATGAAGAAAGATTTAGCAAGAGTTGGTGATATTTGTCAAGTTGAAATGTTAAATGTCGGAGACTGGAAACAAGGAGAAGGCCAAAAAGGCAGAGGTTTTGAGCCTGGGCATTTGGAAACTGTGTGCCTGCAGGCAGACAGGGACAGCTGGAATTTGGTGTTGGCCCTGGCCCCTCCCACCCTTGAAAGTCACTGGCTGGTTCTCCTGGCAGTTGGCTTGGGTCTCAGGGCCCTGTGCCCTGGCTCCTCGAGGGCTTGCCATTGTGCCTCTCCCAGGCCTCAGGCCCAGGCGTTTTCTGGTTCTCTGGGCTCACGGTAGTGGGAGCTGCAAACCATGACGAGCTGTGTCCGGGCTTCTCCCTACCTCCTCAAAGCAGTGCCCGGCTCTGGCCCCTTGTTCTGAGTACCTCCAGCCAGGCCCCAAGCTAGGACCCATCTGATTCCTCATGACTGGGGACCTTAATCCCCCAGTGCCAACACTACAGCCCCTGCTTGGCACAGGATAATGCCCTGACTCTCCTCTTTATCATGGCCTCCCTCTACCATCCGCAGCCAAGGAAGAAAGGGAGAAGAGATGCAGCTCCAAGACTGATCCAGCACCTTGAGTTTGTTTCCCAGAGAGAGGGGCTAAGGGTGAGAGACTGCAGGACTGAGCCGGAGCCCTTCTCAGCATCTGCCCACGAGTAGGAGGCCATGCACGAGGGTCAGCTCTGGGGCTTGGGCCTTGCCCAGATAGCTCTTGAGAGTCAGCAAGAGATCTCGATGAGGCAGCAGGATAATTGAAAGCACCTGACTACACAACCCTTCACAGCTCCGTGGGACTCGGGGATCCCCCAGGGTTCCTGCCAGCTCCCCAGCTATCTCACTACTTACTCCTCGTCTTGCCTCCACCCTCTGGCTCTCAGTTTCCCCTGACTCTCCCCTTTGACGTCCCCTGGCTGCTGTGGAAGTCCAGTGGGGGGAGGGCAGAATTTGGGGAATTTTGACATGTACATCCCACCAGGCCCTGCTTAGATGCTCATGTTGGAAACAGGCATTGTAGCTTGAGGAAACTGGGGCTGAGCCTGTGTCAGCCTGCCCGGGACCCCGTTTTAGTATAGGCTGTGAATGTCTGGATAGGCTCCAGAGACCACCCACCCCAGGACCATCCTCAAGTCTCCCTGACCGTCAGGCATTTCAAGTCTGACCCAGCCCTGGACACTGAGGACCCCTGACCTGCTGGGCCCACTCAACGGCCTCCCAGTCTGCTCTCACTCTTGCAGTTCATTTCTTCCACCCACACTTACCAAAAACCCACATGCCAAACACCGGTTCAGGCACTGGATACGCATCAATGAGCAAGTCAAGTCTCTGCTCCCTTAGGGAGGACAGACAGACCAAAAGCAAGCAAATAAGAAACAAGATAATATTAGATACGGTTAAGAGTAATAAAGAAATAAAGCAGAGAATGACAGCAGAGATCTACAGAGTGAGCCGTTAGCCCTGCAAGTTCAAGAGGAAAAGCATCACAAGCAGAGGGAACAATATGTGCAAAGGCTCTGAAGCAGATACCAGCCTGGCCTGTTAGAGAAGCTGGAAGGAGGTGTAGCCCCAGTGCTTAAGCAGTTAGGTCCTACGGTTAGATGGACAGCCAGGCCAGAGCAGGCCGGGGACCGTGAGGGTCACGGAAAGGAGTCTGAGTTCAATTCTAGATAAGGTGGGAGTAGAACGATCAGATTTGTGTTTTGGAAATTCTGGCTACTGAGCACAGAAAGGATTGCCAGGGGATGCGAGAGGAATCAGGGAGAGCAGTTAGGAGCTGTTGCCATAAAGCCAGACAAGAGTTGGGACACCTGGATGGCTCAGAGGTTGAGCATCTGCCTTCAGCTCAGGATGTGATCCCGGGGTCCTGGGATCAAGTCCTGCATTGGGCACCCTGCAGGGAGCCTGCTTCTCCCTCTGAGTCTCTGCCTCTTTCTCTGTATCTCTCATGAATAAATAAATAAAATCTTAATTTAAAAAATGCCAGACAAGAGCTGATGATGGCCTGGAGCAGGGTGGGGGTAGAGAAGTCAAAGAGTAGGTGGACAGGATTGAGTTAGGCTCTGGAGGTAAAGGCAGCACGATGAGAGCTTCCTCTCTACATGTTTGGAGTGTGCCAGGGCTCAGGTTTGGGCTCCTCTCTTCTCTAGCTATGCTCACACCTGAGGGAACCCATTCTGTCCCTTGCTTTAAAAATCAGCTGTACACCGAATATTCCCAAAGTGTGTCTTCACACTAGACCTCTCCCCAGAATTCCAGACTCATGCAAACTGCTCACTCACTAGCTCCACTTGCACATTTCTTTAGCTAGCTGAGATGTAACATATCCAAAACCAAACTCCTACTCTTCCCCTCAAAATCTGCCCCTTCTGGAATCTTCTGTGTCAGTAAATGGCCCCTCTATTCTTTTAGTGGCTCAGGCCAGAAACCCTAGAAACCCTTCAACCCCTCTCTCGCACAGCCCACATTCAAATCATCAGCAAATCTTATCATCCCCACTTGCAGAAACTGCCCCAAATCCCAATCTCTTCTCACTGCCTCCAATCTACTGTTATCCCTAGCCTAGATTACTGCAATAACTTCATAACTGGTCTCCCTTGCCCCCCCGCTGTCTGTTCTCCACACAGCAGCCACAGTAATCTTGTTAAAACTTCGTTCAGAGTATGTCACTCTACTGCTCAAAAACCCCCAATAGTCTGCTATCTCATTCAGAATCAAAACTAAAGTCTTTTCAATGGCCCTACGTGATCCTCCATTACCCCTTCTTTTTCTCTGGCCTCACCTCAACTTCTAGCCTTCTCCATGCCTCCCCCTCCCCCACACCCAAGTCCTCCCTTCTTTGCTCCAACCTCACTGGCCTCCTTCCTCTTCCCCTAAATGCAGGAAACTTTGCACTTGCTCTTCCCTCCACCTGGATGGCCCCTCCACAGATACCTGAAAGCCTTACTTGGGCCAGGTGTCTGCTCAAACATTAGGATTTGAGTGAGGCCTTCTCTGAGCACCCTAGTTTAAAATTGCTACTACCCTACCCTACCTTTCACTCTCATTCCCTTCTTTGCATTTTTCCCAAGGTGGTTCTCAGTGTCTGCCATCCTATATACCATTTGCTCTGCACCCCCACCCCCACCCACTAGAATATGAGCTCCATAACAGGGCTTTTGTCTTGTTTCCTGCTTGTCGTTCTACCCAGAATAGAGGCTGGCCCACAATAGGTACTCAATAAATATCAAATGAATGCATGGAATTAGGGAAAGATCTACAACCCTCAAGAGGCAGCCCGGGTCTAGAAAACAACACCTGAATTCTAGTACTAGCTTTGACCCTAGCTAAGTGTCTTTGGGGCCCCAAGCTATCTATAGATGGTGGAGAACTCTTGAGGTCCTTTGCTGCTGCAGCATTCTAGAATGATGCTTGGTCACATTCTGACGTTTGGTTAGGGTAGAAGGAAGGGTTGCACAGAACCTGGTGGAGTGAGAGGAGAGAGCCCTCACTTGTCTTTCTCATCAAGGCTTGGGAGGAGTCTTCGCTGGCCTTGAAATGAAAGACAAGGTTCTAGTTTGGAGTTGGCAGGGTTCTGAGAGGCCTGGGTGAGGGAGGAATGGGTGAAGGGTCCAGCCCACCCTCTGGATGGGGACAAGCTTAGGCCCAGCCACTTGGCCTCCTTCCTCCTCGTGGGGAGCCCATCCCAGTGAGGGTCTCAGGGGCAGTACTGCTAGAAAAAAAAGGAGATGGGGGATCAAGATGAGGTAAGCACGGAGAGAAGGAAGGACTGGAAGAGGGCTTCCGTGTGAGTCACCTGGGCCAGCAGGCAGGTCCTCAGTGAGTCTTGGGAGATCAAGCCTGGCACAGGCCTCAGGTAGTCCCCAGGGCCCTCGCAGCCAGCACCCACTCTAGGGCAGAGCAACAAACCTTTTGGCTGAGAAGAGCCTGGTCCTCCTCCCTTTCCTGGGCCTTGCCACGGCTCCCTGCTTGTTTTCCCCGAAATAAATGGACTGAGCATATTGGGCCGGCAATAACCCCTTGAAATCAGTTGTTATCACAGTTAACAACCAGTTTGGCTTCAGTTCAGGCTGTTAACTATCAAACCACTAAGTGCCGGTAATGATTGATTCTTGGCCAGTTGCAGCCTGAGTGGGCTGTAAAACCCCATTAGCGAGGGCTCTACGGAGGCAGCAAGGCGAAGATAAACAAGGTGGTGGGTGCTCTAGCCCAGCCTGGCCCCACCGCCCTGGGCTCTGCTCCCATGGGTCCCCATGGGGCCAGTGGGTTCTGCTAGGAAGTCAGCCCCTTCCAAGGCCCCAGGCAGCCTCAAGGATTCCCACCTCCTGGTCACCTCTCCGCTGTCCCCAGCCACCACCACCACCACCACCGCCACCACCACCACCACTGCCACCTGTCATCTCCCTCTTCTCTGTAAGGCAGGTCTGGCTCTCTGAACAGCCCACCTCTTCTCCCTCACGGCAACCAGGGCATAAGTCCACTCCGCCACCCTGGAGTACTCAGGAGTCCCCAGCCTGGGTGCTTCAGGAGTGGCTTTGGCCTAGCCTGTGCCCAGCCTTGGCCCGGTCTGGCTCTACTCTGTGACCAGGATCACAGGCAGGGAGAGCCTGACATTCCACCCCCACCCCAGACTCCCTCCTACCCTATGGCTTCCCCCAGGAATTGCTCTCAAACAAGTGAAATGTGGGCAATTACTGGGCTGGGGGCTGGACAGGCGGCCGTGCAGATGAAAGCGTTTCCTGGACGGTCTCTTCATTTGCATGGCATCAGAAGCTGCTCAGAAGGTGTGACTTTTCCCACAGTGAGACCCAAGCTCCTTGCACAATAAAGCCGGGCTGCTCACCCAGAATTAATTAAAGGGGGAGGGGAGGGAATGAAGAAGGGAGGAGGCATTAAGGGCTGGGGGAGCTGGAACAGAGATGTCTGGAGCCCCCGCGCAACGTCCCCGGCATCCATGCACCAAGAGACACCTACTCTATCCAGAGCCCCACACCCCCACAGCAAGCCAGATGAGGTGGCATGGACAGATCCCAGGGTATCCCCAACCTCTCTACTCCAAGGCTTCCCATGGAGCTTTGGAACTCCGTCCACCTGGATGGGCTGACCTGGAACTTGCGGCTTCAGCTCTGAGAGGCCCACATGGTTAGGAAGCCTCGGGGTGCCCCGCCACTCAAAGGAAATGCCAAAGAACAGAGGCCCAGAGGGAAAAGGTTTCTGGATGGGCCCAGGATCTGGGCTGTGGGACCAGCCCAGGGGCCTGTCAAAGAAGGCAGCAGAAACAGCCAGCATGGGAGGCCTCAGTTAATGAAGACTCCATTGGTTCTGCCCACAGGAGACCTGCTGCCTCTGGGCCTGGGCTCTCCCTCAATGTGGTGTGATACCAATCTCTTCAGTCCACATCCAAACACACACCTCTCCCCCGACACTGGCCAGCCCTGTGCCCATACCACGACCTGCCCTACCATTGCCATAGCACGGCCCTGGTCTTTCTTCCTCAATAGCAGGTCCTTCTCAGGCCAGTCCTTCTGACCTATGAGCTGTGAACATAGGCTCTCCACCTGGTCCTTCTCGCCCTCCTCCCCCAACCCCCCGGCACCCAGTTCCTCTCCCTCTGGGCCTCATCTCACCTCTCCCATGGCCCATAGTCCCTGGGCCTTTTTGCAGTCCCTGAGCTCAGCACCTTAGGCTCATAGCTCTCCAACCAGCTCCTCAGAAGTCTATACTTGCTCCATGTCACAATTGTCAGCACCAGTCTTAGCAGTCTCCCCTCCAATACAGCCCCGCCTTGGACCCCGGCAGCTGCCCTTCTCTTTCATTCACTGGAGCCTGATACTCGGAAAGAACCAGCTCTGGCATCTCCAACCTGTCTCCCACACAGATCCAGGCACACACAGAGAGGCACTTTTTAAAGATTCACTGAATCCATGAACACAGCTCCGTCCTAGCAGAGCCATCATTTCTGCCCCAGAGGGGACCAGGGGAGGTGATGGCAATAACTCCCATTAGGAGCTAGGAGGTCCTTATCTGAGGGCTCCCAGGACCAGCTGAGAGCCTCTTCTTGCCCCTTTCCTTGCTTCTGTCCTCTCGGAAGAGCCCCTCCATGTAACAACGACAGGCACAGGTCCCAAGTCAGACTGGAAGGAGGCTACAGCCAGAATTGGTGCCTGATGTGCTGCCTATGGCAGCCCCAGGGCAGCTGGGGAAGGGGAGGGGGCCGACCCCCGCAGGACTTGCTCTCCAACACACATTTTTAATAGGCAAGTTAAGTAAACATTTTGGCCATTTAATAACGACGACTACACATCCACCCCCCACTGACACCACCCTTGAAAAGCCTGGTGTAGCGGACTCTCCGGCTACTTGTCCTGCAGGTGCAGGGGCTCAGGAGCACCTCTGCTAACTGGGAAAGCTCTCCCCGCGCCCACCCCCACCCAGAGGGAACCCCGTCAGAATCCCAGGCCAGGCTACAACCGGCCCTCCTGAAAGTGAAGAAGACAGACACCACAGCCAAGTGGAATACAAAAATAGAGCCTCTCTTTTGTTAAAAAAAAAAAAAAAAAAAAACAACAAAACAAAACAACAACAAAAAAACCAACAGCAAACACATCATGGACAGCTCGAACCCGGGGCTGCCCCAGCTCCTCCCAGCCTCGGCAGCGCAGACCTGGCCCTCGCAGGCTTGCTCGGCGCCCCGCGGCCCGGCGGCCAGCAGCGCGGGGCGGGGGCCGGCGGCGCCTACCGGGGCTCGGGGGCCCAAGTCCTCTGGCTGCCGCGCAGGCTGCGCGTGAACGGCGGGTAGTTGAGGAACTCGAAGCGCAGGCTCTGCTCCGTGGTGTGGTGGCCGCGGGGCAGCCGCTTCATGAAGTGCACCTCGCGCTGGTGCTGCCGCGTCTTGGAGCCCTTGCGGGGCCGGCCCTTGCGGGTGAAGGCCATGTACCAGCCCTCGTACTTGGCGTTCTGCAGCGCCGTGTAGTTGTTCTCCAGCACGATCTCCGTGAACACGCAGTCCTTGCCCTTGCCGTTGCTCTGCAGGTCGGGGGGCCAGACGCCGCGTTACTGGGCTCGGCCGCAGCCGTCCCGCCCCCTCCCGCGCCCGCCCCCCGGCACAGGCAGAGGGCAGGCGGCCCCGACGGCAGGTGGGCACCCCAGCAGATGGCAGGGTGGGCACGAGCCGCAGCCCCACCCCACCCCCACCGCCCGGGCACCCGCTCTCTAATCCCTCACAAGCCGCAGCCCACCCGGCAACTTCCTGTCCTCCCGGGCAGCAGTGACACATGGCTGTCTCCGGAGGGCTGGGCCCCAACACACAGGGCCAGAGTGGGGGCCCAGACCCTGCCTGCCCTGGCCTCCTGCCCACCAGTCTGGCCGGGCTGCTCCCACCCGTTCCCCAGCCTCCCCAGCCCTCTAGGACCCCAGGGGCCCCAAGGCAGCCACCCCATGGGGGAGGGGAGGGGAGGCCTGTGGGGGGACGCTGAGCCCCCCGCCCCAGAAGCCCGGGAAGCGGGGCGCTGGAGGCTGGAGAAGAGCCGTGACTAATGGGGCCATTTCAGAGCTCGGCCGAGGGGCTGGGCCTGCGGCTTACTGAACATTCCAAATGCTGGTACCATGTAATTGGACATAATAGCAAAGCAATTTGGCGATTTGTTAAAAAGATATATGGAATTTACCACCACCACCCCCACCAGCCCCTTGCCTAACCTTCCTTCTTCCTCCTGTGCCTTTATAGCTTTTCATCTCTCCAGCAGTTTCCTTCTCTCTCACCTCCCCCACTACCCCCCCCCACCAATCATGAGGTAACCCCAAGGTGGCCCCGGGACCCTGGAGGACTCCTGCCAGCCCAGTCCACTCCCCGCGCCCCAGGAACCCTCCCTTCCTTCTGGGGCCCCACCTTGGCAATCAGCTTCCCCTTCTTATTCATGCAGATGTAGAGGCCAGTCTCAGCTCCCCGGACTCGAACCCGGCTCCCAAAGGTATCCGTTTCCACAATGAGCTTTGCTGTCAGGGAAGGTGGTGGGATGGTTATTGGAAGCTCCCAGACCCCCTACTGTACCACATCTTCACCCCAGCTGACCCTCAGACCTGTCACATTCCAGTAGCAACTGCTCCAAGAGCAGGTACCCAAGATGTGGGCTCCAGCCCCAGCCCAGCTGCCCATATGCTCTGCAACACTGGGAAAGATCAAGTCCCCTTTCTTGTCTCAGGCCCCTCACCTGGACTCATAGAGGGAGGATGGCAAGACCCTGAAGCACAAGCTGAATTCTGCAGAGGAATCTCGGAGCCATCCAACTGAACAGACCCTCTTTTACAACCAGATAGTACTGACTTTTATGTCAAGGCTTCATGACTAGAGTTCTACTCTCATCGAAAGATCTCTGGGAATCCTTCAAACTCCAAATATTCTGTGTACAGGCCTCATAGATCACTATAAACTTCTGGGGTGCAGCAATGACATCAGCTCTGAAGCCAAACATAAAAGCACTCCCTCTTCTGTTTCTGGCACCTCAGGTTCTAACTCACAGCCTTGGCCACCCTCCACCCCCACCCCTATCCTTGCTCTGCAGAGAAGATGACAAGGATGGAGACCACTCTCCCTACACACACAGCCCATACACAGCCAGCTGCTTTCCCAGAACCTCAGACCCCAGCTGAGAGGCTTTTGCTCTTCTCCATGCTTCCCAGTCACCACTGTCCCCAGCCCCAGTGTCCAGAAATCAATGACTCAAATAGTCTTTTCTCTTTCAACCCCCATCACAGCTGGGCTTCTCACCCCAGTAACCACTTTCTGCGGGTGAGGAGGGGAGAAAATCAGGCATGCTGGCTTCTCAGTCTGGAAAGCTGTTGAGACAGGGAGCTCAATTCTGTGGCTTCTTCCCCCTCACCTTCCCCTTGAACAGCCAACTTGCCACAGAAGTCCTGTTCCTTGTCTAGTCTCTGTGATTCCTCCCTTTGAGGCTGTCCCCAAGAAGGGGATGAGGGCTGATTCAGCTGTCAGGACTAGGACAGAAGGGGCTGCATCTCCTGTCCTCTCTATTCCTCTCTATTCCTCTCCCTTCCTTGAGAAAGTAGCTCTGGGACCCCCAGAGCTGTCTCCCAGCCTGCACCAACAAGGCAGCACTTTCCCTGCCCCCAAAACTAATGGGGGGGGGGATGAGCACCAAGGTCAGCAAGGCAGCCCTCACTGCTCAGCCAGTGACCACCCCCACCACTTCGCATAAGCGCAGAGCTGGGACCCAATGGCCAACTTCTCAGTCTGGCTCCAAGTCAGCCATGGAAATGCAGCTGTCACCTCCCCTCCCACCCACCTCCTCTTGGACCCAGCCAGTCTGCTCATCCCTCTCCTGATTCGCCTTCCAGAGCAAGGAGTGGCTGCTGTTAAGGGCTGGAGGGACGCTGACCGGAGAAGGGGCGAGGGGATCACACTCTGAGGATTCTGGCCAAATGGGGCAGACAGGGATGAAACTATCCCTCTGTTCCTTCCTGGGACCAGTTCAGAAGCAATTCAGCCCTCTACTGTCCTGGCTGCATAGCCTAAGCGCCTCTGCTCCTGCCTGGGCAGACAGGGATCAGGGCACCTGGAAAGCTTCCTCCACTTATAAAGACAGAAGTGGGCATTGGACTCCAGATGTCTGAAGACGAGCTCCCCCATGGCCAGCTTAGCCTCTCCTTCCCTCTCTAAACCCAAGGATGCTGGACCATTTGCTCCAGTGAAGCAACCCCAGGAGAAGCTAAGCATCCGTTCCCTTTCCTTGGAAGCTGGGAAGGGCAGCAAGCAGCCGGTCTGGAGGGACAAAGGGACGGCAGGCTGGCCCTGCCAGCCCAGCGGGGGACCTCGGCCACCGGGCAGGCCGCCCCCCACCCCCACCCCAGAGAGCCCCCAATCCCCTTCCTGGTGGATCTGGGGAGCTGGGGCCGCAGTTTACAGCGGCTTTCCCGACAGGGCTTTTGGAAAGCTTAACATTTTCAAACCTATTCTTCCACCCCAGTGACAGATTTATCCCGGGAAAATTATGTCTCCTTCTCCAGCTTTGAAGGGAAGTCAGCTACGTCGATGCAGAAAAAATGCAGTGAGACATACTCGATCCCCCAAACTGGCTCGAGAAGAGGAGAAAGTATTCAGGAAATGTTAAAAAAGGTGAAAGTAAGAAGAGTTTTAATCGCTCTGCCAGACGCGGGGGTCTCTCCAGAGATTCATAGAGAACAATCTTGAACCTCTTTTTTAACATTTACAGACTTGCAACTCCTTTCAAACTCCACATCTGAAAAAAGGCTCGTTCTTTTTCTGTTTTATATCATTCTTCATTTTTCTTCTTAGCTCTTAAAATGCCTCACCTTTTTATTACATTTTAATAGAGTCTTCCCCTCTCCTTTCATGGTTGTTTAACTTGGTCATTATTTAAAGGTTTTTAAACTCACAATAATCGCTCTCTAAAAACAACACCAGCCGCCCAGAGGGCTTGCTTTTTCTCTTGGTACATCCAGGACTCTGGAAATTGGCCTTGTTTCAAGGCAGGAATATTGAATGTTTTAGAAATCAATCAGTCCTCCGCCTCTCTGCCCGCGGTAGCTCCCTGGACTCAGCACCCCGCAGGAGCCTGGCGCCCCGCTCCGACCACCACCTAGGTTCCTGGGTCAGTGGAGTGGAGACACCTTTCCCAGCCAAGTCCCTATGTGCGGCTGGCCCTTCTGATCAAAATACTTAAAGGTTCATGGCACCCCCTGTCCAAGCTGGAAAGGTTGGGGCAATTTTTCTCTCTTCTCCTTCCTAGCTCTCTCCTTTTGTGGACCCTGGCGACATATCCTCTTTCAAGAGCTTCCCTTAAACCTGGGGCCCCTCCCGCAGACCCCCTGTCTCCACCTGCAGCTGGGGAGGGGTGTGTGAATGGGGGAGGTGGAAAGGGAGACTCCTGGATTCATTCATCTGCTGGGCAGGGAAGGGGCACCTGTGGGCCAAGTACTCCCCAAGGTCCCTTCCCCAGCCCTCTTCTCTCCAGCTGACCCCCACCAGGCTTCTTTGCCTTAACTCCTTCCCTTCTGAGCTGGGGAGCCTGGAGAGGCCTCTGGCCAGCACAGATGGGGCCTGCAGGTCCCATCAAAGCAGGCCAGCCAGGGGAAGGGGGCATGTTCCACAAGCTACCTCTACCCTGCCGGGCGCAGCTCGCCTTACCGAAGGGGTCCCCGTCTTCTGCCATGGCGTTGATGCGCTTGTTGGCCAGGACCTGCACGTGCTTCCCGCTGGTGCGGCTGTAGAGCTGGTAGGTCCGGATGAGGCGGCGACTGAGCTGATCCGTCACCAGGCTCTGCTCCCTCACATGCTGTGTAAAATTAGGTGAGGACTGAACAGTTACCTTTAGGAAATTGAAAAATACACAACACGCCATTATAATGCTACTCTGCCCAGGGGCCCCCAGCGGCCCCCATCGCCCTGCACGCACCTCCACTGCCCCAGACAGCCAGCAGGGGCTGCGGTGTCCCCCCAACCTGCCAGCTCAGGCCACAACACCCAAGCCAGGAAAGTCAGGCAGACCCAGCCTAGCAAGGATGAGCCCAGAACGATCTGGACCTACCTGTTGCGAAGCCCCCTGGGACCCCCAGCCGGCCGGGATCAGGGAACCAAGCTCCCTGCCCGGCGGCGGCCCGCACCCCCACCCCACCCCCGGCGCCCACACGCCTTCCTAGAAAAGCAGGGCGCTCGTTAGTAGGGAGGCAGCGCTGCCCAATCCCTGACATTTATAAAGACAAATTTGCGGAGCAAATGTTCCGAGCGCAGAGAGCCTAGGCACCTGATCTTTCGGCCAGACCCGCCACAAGTCTCCCCCGAGAGCCGAGCCGCGGAGAGAGTCCCTGCAGCAGTCACCGGGACTTGTGACAACGAACGCTCCGGGACCCCGCTCGCACCCCTTCCCCGGCAGCCACATGTGGGTGCTCCTAGAGCTCCCCATCCACTCCCAACCCGGCCAGGCTGCGTGGGAGACAGCGCTGGAGCCCGAAAGCCCGCGTTCGAGCCTCGCCGCACACCAGCTGTGTGACCTTAGGCAGGGCGCTCCCTCTCTGTTCCCTAACTCCCTCCTAGGGGAATCGGGGCTGGATCCCGAGGGATCCTCCCAGCCCCGCCGCGCCGGCCGCAGGGTCGGTCCTCGGGCCCCCGCCCGACCTCGCCAACCCGCGGCCCCCGCCGGCCCGCCCGGGCCCCGCCGCCGCGCAGTGCGCCTTACCTGGGCTTGGAGGCAGAGGACCAGCAAGTGCAACAGCCTGTGGGAGACAAAAGCGGGCGGGAGAGAGAGGGCGCGGGTGAGCGGAGAGGGCGCGGCGGCGGGGCCGGGCGGGGACGCGGGGGCGGCGGCCGTACTCACAGGCAGCTCAGCGCCGAGCGGGGGCTGCCCATGGCGCGCGGCCCGGGGAGCACCGAGAGCCCGGCGGGATCACGCCGGCCCGCGGGCGGCCGCTAGGGATGAGCCGAGGGCGGCGGCGGCCGAGGACGGCTGGAGCACGGGGGGGCGGGCGGCGGGCCGGACGCGGCTCCGCGGGTCCCGTGGAATGTCGAGCTCGCCGCGCCGAGTGGCTCTGCGCCGCTGCCGGAGCCGGTGGCCGCTGGCTGCTCAGGAGCCGGAGCGGGCGGGAGGGTAACGGGCCGGCAGGGTGGGTGGGTAGGTGGGAAGGGAGGGGGAGGGGTGGGGGCGGGGGGCGCCGCACCGGGCGCGAGGGGGGAGCGCGGGGCGGGCGGCCGGAGCCCGCAGCCCCCGGCTGGGAGCTGGGGCCGGGACGCAGCCCGGGGCGGGGGCGGGGCGGGCCGGGGCGGGGCGGCCCGCGGGTCTGGGATTGGGGGGTCTGGGCTAGGGGAGGGGTCTGGGGACCGCGGGGGGGGCGGGGGGCGGCCAGTGGGGGCGCCTCCCCCCATCCCCGGGCTGACCCCTCGCGCGCTCTAGGGGTCTGGACCCGCGGGGATGGGGGGCGGCTCGGGCTGGGGCTTCCTGGCCCGCGGGGTGCGCGGGGTGCGCAGGCTGGGCGGCGGGTGCGTGAGCCACCTACTGTGTGCTTCAGCCGTGCATGCCCCCGGAGGCGGCCGCCAACGCGAGAGTGAGTGGCTGTGCGGCTCCCCGGCGGCCCGGCAGTGAGTGCGTCTGCGACCCGGACCGACCCCGACCTTTCTGCCGAATAACCCTTCTCGCGGGTCTCTCCTGTCTCACTCCGTCTCCAAGAAGACCCTAAGAGCGAGAAATGTCCCCTCCATTATCAGCATCACCCCTGCCTCCGTCCCACACGCTAGCCTGAAGCCTGAGAGGAACCAGGAGCACCTATGTGGGGGAGCCTAGAGGTCCCTGGCAGGCCCCGTGGTCGCTGCGGCCCTCCCAAAGCTGCAGCAGAGGGGGCCGAAAGATCTGTCAGCTGCTTTTCCTGGAGAAGAGACTTAGATCCAGGCCGCCTAGTCTTTCCCTCTCAGAGTCTCATTGCTTGTGCACTTTGGCATTTACACACCTACCAGACTAGATGTGGACTAGTGCTTTGCGTCAAAAGTGCGTGCAGGTGGGAGGATGGCCAAAGGAGGTAGTGTTTAAGCCCCTCCCAGGCCCTCACCTCATTGCCTTCCCCCAGGGGCTTCTGGAACCCCTGAGCCATAGTGGGGTGGGGTTGGGCAGAGATGCCCTGGGACACATACTTCTGAGGAGCAGGTGGATCCCCTGATGCCCTATCCAGATGCTGCAGTCGCCCATGACCTTCGCTGCCCCAGTGGCACCCCAGGTCCTTGGCAGTTGGACTGGAAGGCTTGGGATGGTCCTGGGAAGCCATTAGGCCAGAGGCAGTAGGCAGGTCCTTGTCCAGCAGTACAATCAGGTGCTGCCTACCTCTCCTTTCTCTGTGCCCCACCTGTCCCAATGCCCCACCTGTCCCAGCCATAATGCTAACACTGAGCGATGCATAAATAGGAAAACAGTCAGAGGACTTGTCTGAAGACCTCATCCTTCTTCAGAGAAGGAGACTCCATGGGCCTGGCCCCCCCTCCAGGAGTCTGTTCACTCTGCTGGCTCCTGTACACACAGACTTCCAGGCAAGAACAACATCTTTTGGATCAGTACTTGCAGCTTACAGCACCAAGCTGGGCAGGGTGGTTCTGCAGTTGGTGCTTGATGAATGAATAATGAAGAAACTGGCTGAGCATTTAGACCTCAGCCCATGAGTGGCTGCCCCGGGAAGACTTGCCTTCAGACAATAATCACAAGCACCACTATTTATTAGCACTTGTGTTTGCTAAAGGCTGGACGTGCACGGTCTCCTCTTAACCCCACTAAGGGGTGAGCGCATAAGGAGGGAGACAGGTGAAGTGGGCTCCAGTGCCCACAGCCCCAACCAGGCCTTTTCCTTACTGTCCATCTCTGTCTTAGAGGCCTGCAGGCCACTTGCTGAGTGTCTGCCTCCCCAGCTATAACTGCTTCAACAGGCAGGATGCTCACCATCTTAAATGCATGCCCTGCACATAGTAGGCTCCTGAAAATATTTATTTGTGTGCATAAATGAATGAATGGAGAGACGGAGAGCAGAGGGTGGAAAGGGCCTTCTCCCCACCAGGAACCCAGCCCTCTGAAAACAGTCTGGATGAGAACAGCATGGAGCAGGACCCAGGCAGGAGTCAGGGCAGTCTAGCCCATCCTTAGTGTGTATAGTGTTGGAGCCACAACTAGAGTCATTCTGAGCACTGGCCCATCCCTGGAGTGGGGATGGAGGCCAGAGATCATCTGACTCAGCATCCAACCTTGGTTCTGGAGCTCCCAGAAGGTTCTGAAATCCCTGAGCTGAACCTCAATGATCTTAACCCACTCTCTTCCCTTCCCCAAAGGAGATGGACATCCTGGGAGGGACCTACAAGTGTGGAGGTCAAGGTTTTAGTATTACTTTAACCTCTACGGAGGAGAGGGGCCTTTCTATAGGACAGAATTCCTTTACATTGGAGAACTTCCCCTAAAATGAACCCTCATCATTTTGGGAGATTCTTCTCACCTCCCCAAAAGTCTATGTTTTGGTGTTGGGGGGTTGGGGCAGGAGGGAGAAGATGGGGACACCTCCACATAGGGCACTGGGTACTGCCTGGGCACGCCCCATGAGTGACAGATGCAAATATTCCGCAGGGGCCCCAGCAGGCCGCTCTCTCCCTCCCTCCTCGCTTGCTCGCTTCCCGGACAGCTCGCTCCTTCCTTTATCTTATCAAAGCCCCGTAATTACAATTGCTATTTTGTTTCCTCGAATCTGCAATCAGAGCTCTCCGGCCCTGATGAGGGAGCGCCTGTCAACCTGATCGCTGAGTGACAGCCTGGCCACCTTTCCCGGCCGCCCCCACACTCCGCAAACACAAACACACACACACACACACACACACACACACACACACACACACACACCCTTCGCCTCCTGCAAACACAAACACACACTCCTTGCCAACATAAACAGCCCCTCTCCGCAAACACGCCCTCGCGGGGACCCAAACACACACCTTCAGCCTCTTTCCAAATGCATCCCGTCCCCCGACCAACCCTGGCCCCTCAAATCCGCACACCGCGAGGACTGCCGCTCGCTGCACCGCGCGCCTCCGGCGCCTGGCGTTCAAAGCGCCGCGGTCTCCACCGACTGTTCAGATGCAAATCGCCGAGACTACGTTAAGTACTTTAAGCCCCTAGGAGTCGTCTCCCCTCGCCCCCGAAATACAGCCCTGCCCATCCTCCCGCGGTCTGCCAACCCCTGCGTACACCTTCGTCCCTCGGTGCTCCGAGGTCAAAGTAATTGGCAGGGGCCCTACTGTGCGCTGTGCTGGCCGAAGGGGCAGCCAGGAGAGGCGGGGAGGGAGAATAAATGCCCAGCTCTGTCCGCCAGGCGCCTCTTCAGGCCGGGAAAGTCCTGGGAGAAGGCGGAAGATGTAGATTGGGCCCCCACTGCGGGCAGGAGCGCGCTCGGTGCCTGCCTGGGCCTCTGGGAGACCCACCCAGGAGACAGTCAAGGCTTACAATGAGCGCTCAGGGGCTTCGCACGGGTAAATATCCGAGCAGGGCCACGCACAGGGGGTTGATGGGTGGGTTGGGGAGGCACCCCCCAGACATGACTTTTCGTTGCACTCAGCCAGCCTCCCGCGCCCCCAGCCACGCACGTGCGGGAGACTCTGGAGGTTATAGGTGAGACGAAGAAGGGAAAGGCTCTAACAGGAGCTTTTTTAGCGAATGAATGATATCAAGCAAGCAAGCAAACAATCAACCAAAGAACGAATGCAGTCAGCCTCAGGGACTTACTCCTCGCTTTCTGCCTAAACTTCGGCATTCCAGGCCACTCGCGGGCGAGACCACTCACGTAGCTCCTGGGAGGCCGCAGGGGAGCCACACGGTCACAGGCGGTTTCAACCTCGCCCACTAGAGGGCGCCAGCTGTAATTCCCCCTCCCTCGCGACCCGCCATAAGAAGGTGAATGGTCTCCAGCCAGGCTGCCCCGCTACGCTGGTTCCCAAAGGAAGCACTTCAGGAAAGAGGAGAAAGGGTTTGCGACCCTGATCGCTGCAGCACAGCCGTCACCTTCCTTTATCCTCAATTTGAGAGAAAATGAAAATGAGAGCTCCTCATCAAGGAGAGGGTGGAACCGACTCCAGGGATGTATGTGTTGAAGCAAGAATGCTTTCCCGTGTGTGGGACACTCTCCAGTTTCCCTTACATGCCCCAATACTAGCCCCTTCGGGTCACCTAGGGACCCCTCCCGCTCGTTCCCTCATTTGCCCAGCAACCAGCGTGAGAGGGAGTGGGCTTGGCCCCACCACCCCACCAGGCACTATACTCTGTCCACCCTCAGCATGTCTGGCCCCAGGCTGTCTCAAGAGTTAAACTTTTGTTTGTTTGTTTGTTTGTATGTGGGACATTGAAATCCTGCCCCCGCAACACAGCTGCTGAACTGCTGACCCCAGAGATGGTCACATATACTCTAATGCTCACACCAGGTACTTCCCTTTCTCCTCCTGGCATAGCAGCAGTCAAATCCCAGAACACCTTATTACAGGCACCAGAGACCCCCAGAACCAGGTGATGTGCTGGGGGCCAGGAACCACTTAGCCCAGGAGGCTGAATCCCAGGGGCCTCTCTCTGCCCCCATATGCCAGGCCACCCGGATTCTGGTTTCCCTGTCACCCAATCTGGCCAGCCCCCTCCATCTGGCCCCCGGAATCAGGTTTCTAAGGGCCCAGACCCGCTCAGAGACAGCCTGCAAGACGAAGGAGGGGCAATGACTGGCCTCTGCCTTACCCCTCACAGGCCCTCTCAGGGCCTGAGCCCCTTCATGGGGTTAGGGATGCACATTCCTCGGACTACTTAAGCCCCCTTATCTGCCCCCCTGCCCATCAGCCTGAGTGCTGACAGAGGCCCAGGTCCCTTGTTTGGATGCTGATAACCTCCTGGGATGGCCCTCCCCCACCTATGGGACTGGGAATGGGCTTGGTGTTGGGAGGTCCTCTTTTAGCAAGATAGTTGGGGCCCGAGCCTGGCCTCCCCCCCTCCCCCCCCCCCCCCCCCTGCTATCCTAGGGATAGCAGGATCCCGTATTTCCTCACCCTCCCCAGGCCTAGGGCCACCCTCGGTGCTGCCACAGTGCCACCTGGTGGTCCCTAGGGGAATACCACACTAGCAGGTAAAGAAGTCACACAAGTGAGTTGCAAAACTCCACATCACTTTATTTAAGCCTTTATCCAAAAATGTAAAAAGTTATTAAAAATGTGTAGTCCTGAGCTTCAAATGCTGATCTCCAATCTCATAGGCAAGTGGGGAGAGAGGGTGAGGATAGAAGTTCAGAGTTTCTCCCATTCATGGAGAAAAGGGAAGCCCCAGGTATGGCATAAGATTAGAAAAACACCAGGGTCCTGTGAAGGATACAACCAGACTCTCTCCTAGCACCAGCTCAAGATCCCCCCATCCCCACCCCTCCTCTTCAATGGAGAAGACATATTTAAATTTCTTGAAACTTGTATAGGAACATGGTGCATGGCACATGTGGCAGGCAAACAGCAGACCTAAGGAGAGCAAACAAGGGGTCAGCATCTAGGCCTTCATCTGCTGGTCCTACCCCGTCCCAGACCTGGCTGGACACCCCTCCCACAACTCACCAAAGAGGCTAGAGCCTACCCCCCTGCTTCTTGGCAGGCAGGATGGGGCACAACTCAGCTTCCTCCTCACTACCTTCTTCTTCACTCTCTTCTTCCTCAGAAACGTCATTACTTATAGTAACTGGTGGACACATAAGCATAAGGAAGAGGTGCAACGAAAAGTCATGTCTGGGGGGTGCCTCCCCAACCCACCCATCAACCCCCAATGCCATTTATTCATGCCCTGTGGTGCTAAGCTTGCAGGGACCCTGACCTCCCAGAGCTGATGACCTGGGTGGGAAGAACCTCCAATACTAAGATGACAGAGAGCCAAAGGAGACCACATTAGTGGAGGTGGAGACACTGGGGCAGGTTTCATGCAGGAGGTAGGCTTGAAGACAGTGGACGGTACGGCCCATATGGGAGCTGCACTAGGAGATATGGCTGGGATGGGGTAGGAGTGTGGACTGGGGTGGGAGACCTGATGAAGAATCCACTAGATCCAAAGGAGAAGACTCTCACCAATCTGGTGCCTCCCAGTGATCCGCACAGGACCAGAACCTGACTTCAGGCGGAAGGTGACAGGTGGCTGGAGCTGGAAGTCATCCAAACTGAGCTGGAAGGAAGACAAGGATGAAGGCCTGGCCTGCCCCATCTTGTGATGAATCAGTCTGTCAGTCCTTCAGTCCTGGATTCCACACCACCACCTCCATCACCTGGTTGGGCAGAACTCACCATGGGTTGGCAGGACAACTTGAGGTTGGCCACAGGGACCGCAATCTCCTGGTGGTCGTGATTCCTGGCCACGACTTCTACTACGTTACACTCATCTTTGGCCCCCTCGGTGAGGCAGAGCTGGAAAGAGTACACAAGGCCTTAGGGTCTCCCCAAACAAGGGCTGACACAAGGGGAGGCATCTACCCTAGAACTTGCCCCGCCCAAGCGGTCCGTTACTGGTGATGAGAATGGGAAGGTGCAGCCCCTAACTTGGAACAGCTGTGGAGAATACTTGCTTGTAGATGAGGCATGAAAGACATGAAAGTCACCTCGCAAGAGAAGCTGCCTCTGTCAGGCAGAGGAGGTGACTCTCAGTAAAGGGGACTGGGGGGACAGGTAGAGGCCCCCGAGGTGCCTGCTCAGGACCAGCTATTCACCACCCTTCCCAGCAAACCTCACCATGGTCAAGGCCAGCACATGCTCCGCATCATCCTCTTCCTCTACCTTGAAGGTGAAAGAGCGGGTGTGGCCGGAGAGCTCACAGCCTGGAAGAGGGAACGGTGTGTGTCTGAGTGTGCGTGAGGGGCGTTCCACCAAACCTCTGAACGTGCAGTCGTGGTCCGAGCGGCCGCCTACGCGCCCGCTTCTCCTCGAGAACACCTAGGGCGCTCGGCCCTGGACTCCACCCCGCACATGTGCTGCAGGGGTCGCGCCACCCCGTCTGCTTGGGCTGCGCGTGCGGGCCCCCTCCGCCCCCACCCACGTCGTGTTCCCATCTGCATTCCTGTTCAGCCCTGCCCCTGGCCGCCCCAGCACCACCCTCATGCCCTCTTTTCCTCAATACCGAAGAAAAAACTGTCCATAGTGACCGGAGCCGGGACCCGCAGACCCCCGACTCCCCCGGCCCGGACTCGGCTCTCCTGACTCAGGAACGCCAAAGCGGCCGCGGCGCCGGCGGCCATGCTGCAAGGGCCGTCTGGGAGCTCCGCCCCCGACACGTACAGAGCGGGGAGCTCGCGGCGGGTTCCGGCCCCGCCCATTAAAGGAGCCGCTGGGCTTGAGGGGAGGGACCGAGGCGCAACCAGTGCTAGGCTGCCTCGCCTGGGAGCTCGCGCGGCCCCCGGTCAGACTTCTGTTAGGACTGCAGGAAAGTAACAGCAGTGGATCTTTTTCATGTTAATATCCTTATTTCCATGACTACGGCTCTCGAGTGGTCATGGAGTGGCTCCAGCCTCCATTTTCTCTAGCTCTTCGCAGCCTCTGCTGTCTCCACTCCAGGGTAAGCGTTCGTTATTATTTCCAAAGTAGAAAAGTGGAATCCCTTCCAACACCCGCCTCGTAAAGGCGAATTTCAGGGCAGCGGTTCTTTAAGTATTTATTTTATTCATGAGAGACACACAGAGAGACAGAGATTCAGGCAGAGGGAGAGGCAGGCTCCATGCAGGGAGCCCGATGTGGGTGGGACTCGATCCCAGGACTCCAGGATCACGCCCTGGGCCAAAGGCAGAGGCTCAACCGCTGAGTCACCCAGGCATCCCCCAGGACTGCGTTTTTCTTGTAAAAGCATAAAAAATATGCTATTTGCCTTTGCTCCTAGAGCTGAGGATCCTGAAAGACTTTTCAGCTATGGTATTTTCTCTTGGAACTATGGAACCACTCGGTCCTCTTCCTAATCTAACATCTTAAGGTTACTACCCAGAAGGCCTATCTTTGAGCTTCAGGTGCTGGCTGGATGCTGACGGACATCATCTCAGATTTGGGGCTGCTCTTCCTAGCAGACGTTTTGGAGTTTGTAATTCTGAATCAATCCAGAACATCCTCCCACCTTAGACTCCTCGGTCACATAGTTTGGGCAACTCCCCGCAACCCCCATCATTCACCTTTTGACCAAAGAACCCGATAAACTGTGAAACTGTTCCTTATTCCACTAGATACAGGGAACTCATTTAAACTAGCTGCCCTAACTCACACCCAAGCTATTAACTGTGGGAAGAGGGTGGCTTGGCCAAGAATTACTTTTATATTTTACCTTGCCTTGGGGAAAATTTGGAAGTCTTTTACTGGTGATGAGAATGGGAAGGTGCAGCCCCTAACTTGGAACAGCTGTGGAGAATATTTGCTTGTAGATGAGGCATGAAAGCCAGGAGAAAAGGTACCACCAGGAAGAAACAAGTAGGTTTACACAGTACACCACCACACCACATTCACTTCAAGTTTTATTTTGCCTCTTGCATGGTCTTCAGATAGTTTTACAGTTCGTTTTCTACAGGAACTGAGCTGTGATCTAAACAATCAATGAAATGTCATTCCAACCTTAATAAATATTCATAACCATAGAAGAGAGCATAGCACTTTACCATCCTAAAATGGTGAAGGTATAGGTCTGGACATCTGTTTCATAGTTAGCATCTATGAACAGAAGACCAGTCAAATGATTAAATCAAGATAAGACCACAAGCAAACTTGCTAAAAATCCTGATTCCATAGATTTACCCTGAAATCCTCCAGATAAATGCTAGAATTTCCAATAGTGTACAAAATGTACTTAAAAGAGACAACCAAGTGGCAATAAGTTGCTTTAACAGTATCTTGTAGAAATCTCTTCCCCTTAACCCCTGAAAATGCAAACTTGGTTCCAGCTTTCCAACACCATACCCTTCTAGCAGTTAAAGGTTTCTATCCCGAAAATGAAGAGGTCTCCCCTTCCTCCCCTCCCTTCATCTTACCAATTCAGTGCACACTCACAGGCCCTGGTTGAAAGTCCCTAGATACTACTAGGTACACTGCTTTTTCAAAGCCCACACTGATGGAACTTCATGAAGGAAGAAAATGTTTCCGGTTTCCTTCTCCTTGCCCCTCCCACCTCAGCTCAAAGTCAAAGTCAAAGAGCTGATAACAAAACTTAGGAGAAGAAAGATATCAAAATACTGTTCTGAATCCATGGAAAAGTCAGCCAGCCATGATGAAAAAATGAATCCTGCAGAGATTACCTGCTAGCCTCATGCTCAGAACCCCTAAAAACACCAAATCTAAATCAAAATACATGGAGCTTTCAGAATCTGTGGTTAAAGGAAAAAGAAAAGCGTAACCGTAAGTCATTGGTTAAAGTGTGCTCATTGTTTCTTTTAAAAATTAGATAAAAACATGCAAGAATTAAAGACTCTGATTTAATAATAAAACCAGTTGTAACAGGTCTTGAAATTAAAAGACAACTGATCTCAGGGCAAACGGGACCAATCAGTCCCTGAACCCTACTTGACAGATGTCTACACTAACATTTCACATGCTGACCTGCATCGAGGTTAATATCCGGAAGTGACTGCACTTTGCAACAGATTGAGTCCCATAAAGTTAGGCTCTCGTACCCAAAGTGGTCATGGCCTAGCCCTAGGTGGGAGGCACTTCAAAAATAATAAAACTTCTAAAAAATAATAATAATAAAACAGGCAAAAGTAAAGAAAATCTACTTTCCATTGATTTACATTATTCAAAGTGCCATCCTGAACCACACCCTTTCATCTTCAAAAGGAAAAAAATTACAAAAAACAGTGAACACAAAGGATAGTCAGGTTACAGCTAGTTTATATACAAAAATTTACAAGTTTGCCATTTTTAGGCTTTTGCCACAAACAACTGCACATTTGTCCCTACAAAGCACAACATGCCTGAACCAATGGTCACTACAAGAGACAATTGGCCATGGCTTTACAAAGAGCAGAAGAACTGCCCCAAATTAAAATCATTTATTCAGCTTAAAACTATACCACAACCATCCCACTTGGAATCTCTACCCTGAAGCCTCTGAAACCTACTAAATCTTTCTCATCTCTGCCATTTCCCCAAAGAATGAAAGACATTTCATTCAATAAGCCAAAGAGGATGACAAATGATTCTGATTACTCTTAGGTGAGAAATGCAACCACACTGGATGCAGAACACAGTGCTGACTACATTTATTGAAGACTCCCTCCCTATAAGCCCACGTAAGAGGTCTTGGCACCTAACACAAGACCCAAAAAGGAGGCCCACATCTGTTTCAAACAGGATTTGCATCAAGACTATCTTCCAACCAGTGAGTAATCTCAAAGTATGACGGGTGAGTTTTATAGTCTTCGTTTCCAATCCCAATTGGCTGATCTGTTGCCATTCCAGAGGCTGAACTGTATGAAGACCCCAACCACCACCCACCAGGTGAAGTTAAGAGACTTTCGAACAGTTCAAAGTGCCAACAAATGTCACAGGCTCCGACCAAGTATAACCACATCCTTTGGAAATCCTTCCATTTTTGCAATTTCAAAACAGCCTAGCTTGCTGTAAAATTCCAGAATTCTTTTATCATCTGGTCTCACTTCACAGAAAGCCCCCCGGGAGCCTGGAAATAAAATAAATATTCAAAATGTAAATGTCAATTAGAATCATGGGTAGGAATTGTGATGAATCCTTAATATATTTCAAATACATGATAGTAAGAGTTTGTCTATACCAGCCCCTAAATTTCATACCACAATTTTAAAACCCATATTAATATTTAATGAATATTAACAATACCAAATACTGCAGCAGAAACTATCTTAATAGATAGGTTAACTAGCTTGAATGCGATTTGTCTCAATGTATTTCAAATCATCAAATTGTATACAATTTTTAATTGTCAAAAATACCTCAATTAAAAAAAAAATACCTCAGTTTAAAAAATTGTCAGTGAAACTTTTCTCCAGAAAGAAAATCTTTTGAGAAAAAGACTAGAAGAAACCTCAAGACAAAAAAAATACCTGTTTTAATATTTTTATTATAAAGAACCTTTGACAGGCCCACAGAGCAAAGGTCATTCCAGCCTGTCACAAACCAATATAACCAGAATACATTATGTTGTATATTCTAAGGCATACCTCATCCACATACGTGACTCAGTTCCAAGCACAACACTGAGAATTATGCTATCTTAAGACAGAGTTGTTTAAATTATTCTACAAAAGAGATACCAATGACTCAAATGATAGATGCAACAGTAAGTGCATTCCCATATACCAACCCTCTAAGGATTGGTCTCAAACAAGCTGCTCATTTTTGTACTGGACAAGAACAATTGCTTTTTACATTTCTTAAAGGTTGTGTAAAAAAAGAATATTAGTAGGGACACCTGACCAACTCACTAGGTAGATCATGTGACTCAATCTTGGGGTCAAGAGTTCAAGCCTCAGGCTGGACATAGGGCATACTTTAAAATAAACAAAGTCTAGAATATTTATTATCTAGCCCTTTATAGAAAAAAATTTCAAACCACTAATATAAAGCAAAATATTTCTAAAGGTTGAATGTGGAAAACAAACTCAAAATTTTGGCAACTCCGCATTCCTAAATGAAGTTTCTCCCCAAGGTTCATTTAATTTTCAATTATCATAGTGAGCCTCATGGCAAAATAAATTTAACCTAGTATGTTCTCATTTCAGTAAGGGCTCAAAATAAGCATTTATAGTGTAAAAGAGCAGCATTTCCCAATTATCACTACATATGCAATTGTTATACCACTAATAATTCAGAAGCCAAACCACAAATGGTGGGGAAGGGAATGTAAACTCACCGTAATTTACTTTTTATCCTGTCCCCACTTAAGTCTAAACATCAGCAACTATACATATACGTACTCACCATTAGCCTTCAGTGAAGACAGGAGGCAAGCCATCATGCTTTTGGCTACACTTGGGTCAGTTACTTTTTTGTGAATATCCATCTTTATCAGAGAAGGGAAGTTGGCAAGGAAAGTTTCTGGCAACACTTCTTGCTCTTCATGGAAACTCAACATTATTTTCTGTAAAAATTTGAAAGAATCTGAGTTTCAGAAGTTACTCACTATACACATATCTATATCCCAACTACAGAACCTAGCAAGAGGAAAAGGAAAGCAACATTTAATAACTCTTCAAGTCATTATGTAATTATCACATGAAGAATTAATTAGCTTTAATCGTAGCATTTTCGCTTTGAGAAGTTTGTCTAAATAGAAAGTGATATCCTGGATTGGATCCTGGCCCAAAACAGGACATTAATGTAAAAACAAGTTAGTAAAATGTGATGCACCAAAGTTGGTTTCTTAAGACTTGGACAAATGTAGAAAATGGGTGAGGGATATAAAGGAACTCTCTCTATAATCTTTGTTAGATCTAAATATATTTAAAACAAAAAATAAATTTGTTTGTATTGCCTGCACAAAAGTGTGGATGTAAAAAACATAGACACGCTGGTCATTCTTTATATGTTCCTATACTGAAAACTGTAATTGTCAGATATGAATTAACAAATCAACAGCTCAATCATCAGCACGCTGTAGTTATAGTATCTGTGTATTCCCAAGTACATGAAGGCTACTCTACACCACCTTCTTATTACACAGCCATCTGGCTAGGGATAGAAGGTAAAAAATAGTAATAAACTGTAAGAGAATATACGTACGTTGGTATGGAGAAGAGAAGTAAACAACTTCAGAAAAGAAAAAAAAAGTTTAAAAATGAATCAGTGTTCTGAATCACCCTAAGAGCTACTCTAGGAGATATTGTCTGGAAGGTTGAAGGGGATTTCTGGGGTTCTAGTATATGTTCCTTGATTTGGGTCCTGGTTACACAAGAGTGCTCATTTTATGTACAATAAATAAATAAAATAAAGTTGAATTGTACAGTTAAGATTTGAATATTTTATGGTCTTCCAAATACACACAGTAAAAAAAAAAAAAAAAAGGAAAGAGGAACATGGAAGAAAAAAGTCACAAATAAAAGGGTCCAAATATGTATCAAAAAGTATTTATTGAACATAAATATCAAAAAAGAACTATTTTTTAAAATACACATGATGTATAAACCAAAATAATCATAAATTGTAGAGGAGAAATTCACTGAAGTTGGTACAGAGCTGACATATGACTTCAGAAGTGCTCCTATCTGGGGGCACCTGGGTGGCTATTGGTTAAGCATCAGACTCTTGATCTCAGCTCAAGTCTTGATCTCAGGGTCATGAGAGCAAGCCCAGAGTTAGCTCCATGCTAGGTGTGGAGCTTACTTAAAAAAAAAAAAAAAAAAAAAAGTGCTCCTTTCTGAAAACAGACTTCCAGAGCAGCCTGCCTCTATTATTTTTTTATTACAATGAGAAATACATTACTGAGAAGGCAAGTGGGTCTCCTGACAACCAAGCAAATGAGAGATTTTAATGACATGAACTTGACCTGATCCCCAAGAAGAGACCACTTAAATTTGGTGCTTCAAAACAAGGAGAAAAAACATTAGGTCTATATTGTTTTTACTTGAGGAAATATTATAACACTTCTAAATTTAAAAAAAAGAACTCCAAAAAAAAATAAAAATAAATAAATAAATAAAAAAATAAAAAAAAGAACTCCATAGGGATCCCTGGGTGGCGCAGCAGTTTGGCGCCTGCCTTTGGCCCAGGGCGTGAGATCCTGGAGACCCGGGATCAAATCCCACGTCGGGCTCCCGGTGCATGGAGCCTGCTTCTCCCTCTGCCTGTGTCTCTGCCTCTCTCTCTCTGTGTGACTATCATAAATAATAAAATAAATAAAAATTAAAAAAAAAAAAAAGAACTCCATAATGCTGAGGGAACAAAGGAGAATCTCATGTTTGTTTGTTTGTTTGTTTTTTTAATTTTATTTATTTATTCATGAGAGATACACAGAGAGAGAGAGAGAGAGGCAGAGACACAGGCAGAGGGAGAAACAGGCTCCATGCAGGGAGCCTGACGTGGGACTCGATCCCGGGTCTCTGGAATCAGGCCCTGGGCTGAAGGCAGCATGAAACCGCTGAGCCACCCGGGTTGCCCAAGAATCTCATGCTTAAAGGGGTGCCTGGGTAGCTCAGTCAGTTAAGTGTCTCATTCTTGATTTCAGCTCAGGTCATGGGATTGAGCTTCACACTCAGCAGAGTCTACTTCTCTCCCTCTACCCTCCCAAAAAAATACATTTTTTTAAGGGGGTATAAAGCACCTGGGTGGCTCAGTTGGTTAAGCAGCTTTTTTTTTTTTTAAGATTTTATTTATTTATCCATGAGACACAGAGAGAGAGGGAGGTAGAGACATAGGCAGAGAGAAAAGCAGGACCCTGGGATCACGACTTGAGCCAAAGGCAAACACTCAACCACTGAGCCACCCAGGCTCTCTAAGCATCTGACTCTTGATTTTGGCTCAGGCTGTGATCTCAGGGGTCATGTGATCAAGCCCTGCATCAGGCTCCAACCTCGGAACAGGTTCTGCTTGTCCCTCTCCCTCTGCTCCTCCCCCCTACACGTGCTCTCTCTGTCTGGCATTGGGCTCCCTGCAAGGAACCCACTTCTCCCTCTGCCTATGTCTCTGCTTCTCTTTCATGAATAAATAAAATCTTAAAAAAAAAGGAATAAGAATTCTTATCTGTAGGACACTTAGAAAGCAGGGAGATTTTAAGATAGATCTGCTTACTTTATTTACAAAAAATTACTGTAGTATAACTCTAAACCTGTTATTACCTCAGCCTCAGAGAGTTCTTTGTCACCATTTGGCTTGGTATACTTCTCCTGCATGAAGGGAATCCAGGAAATTTTACATTTTTTAATGAAGGGGGTCACATCTACAGTGCCCAGGGCATAACCACATATGCCATCTTCATCTTCTAGGACAAAACAGTAATCCAGGCTAAGGGAAAGCAGCCCTCCTACTAACCTGTTCAGAAGAAAAGAGGGCAGAGTGAGTTTTTAACACAAAACTTTAGACTCCAGTGATGTAAGGCCTAATGTACTTGAAAGGCAACCTATGGAAACTACATTTGGTGTAAGAAGAAACTGAAAATACACACATATTAATATTTAGATTCTATTAAAACTAAAGTGGGATTTCTAGAAAACTTTATTTCTAGTCATCACCTCCCCTCAACCTGATAAACCTGGCTATGAAATGCTACTCCCAAATCCAACAAATCCAAATACTTCATCACATACTTGTCTCCAATAAGGTCAGGCTGACTTTGAAAAGGTAAACCCACTCCATCGTCATACATTTCTCTGCAAATCTTGTACACGGAAGCCTGAAAATATAATCTAGTTAAGCAACACATCAAGAAAAATAGCAGAAGAATTTTACAATGAGTCTCGTAAGTTAGACTGGACTTCTAGGATAGGGAATAACAAAATGCCTAGCCTGTCATAAATGTCACCTCCTCTGCTTTAATACAAATTTATTCACTGAATCATATTTATAAAATCTGTAGAAAATAGTATGGTTTTAGTAAACCAGAAAACTGTTTTGCAGGGGATAGTTTTAGGTAGTTAAGCAGTAGATTCAAAATGCAGCAAACAATGCTGTTGAGTCTCTCAGTTTTGTTTATGTCCAAAATGTTTTAAACGTGTTACTGTTAAACAGGCCTGCTGTTTCCTGTAGCTGACTGTCAACAGCTTGTTAGATACTTGACAACAGAAAATTACAGACTACTAATATACTAGAGAATCAGCCAAGGACAACGTATCATTTGGACACACTGATTATTTTGTCATTCCAACTCTAAATGTGACTTTCATAAAGGAAGACTTACAGGACTTAGCTCAAGAGATTTTTCCTTAAATATCACCCCTCACATGTTCAATGTCTTAGCTAAGTTTTTCCACCTAAAGTTCTTATTTGAACACAAAGAACTACTTTTTTATTTTTTCTTTAAAAATATGGAACACTTCACAATTTGCATGTCATTCTTGCATTGGAGTCCTGCTAATCTTCTCTGTATCATTCACAATTTAGCATATGTGCTACAAAGCAAGCATCAGAACCGATTCTTTTAACCAGGGAGTTCAAAGGTGGTAAGTGAGCACCATAACCATATACCAAGTGGGAAGGTAGACAATTACCTCATCTTTAGGAAAATATGGTCTGATAGTATAAACTTTGGAGGTAGGAGTCAGTGGGGGTGGTTGAAAAAAGAGATCATTTGCCCCATCAATTGGCAGCAAACGCTGTGGGAAGAAACAAAAAGGAGATGGATTAGTGTTGGGAAGATATCCATTTCTTTAAATGGGTGTGCACTGCAGATTACCAACTTAACATTAACTGGCTACTGCAGGCAGACCTAAAGAAGAGGGGTGTTCTATGCTCTACTAAAATAAACACCTCTTTGCTGGGGGAAGGGGTGCTTCTGAATAGAAATTACCCAAACGGAGTTACATAGCTTTAGTAGCATATTAATGGGGATTTAAGTTTATAATTTAAAAAAAAATCTATTCCAGTATCACAAATCTATTTTTTTAAACCAATTTTATATAGACCATCTCTGTACTAAAAGATGGCAGAACAGAATGTCAGGAGGAGAGGTTTGGTCTGAAGAGGGTTATCTGTCCAGGAGACGCTTTATCCCCAAAGCAATGCGCTTCAGTTTGCTGTGCGCAGCAGAGCACCTGTTGGGGGGAGAAAAGTAGAGCACCTGAAAAGTCCATGAACAAATTCCAAAACCAAAAACGCTTATTTTGTTCAAATTTTCATTAACATAGTGTTATTTTGAGTACAATTTTTATTTATAAAATAATTGGGAAGGTATCCAAAAGTTCTTTCACCATTCACTTGCATAATTATTCATCCTTTTTGCTCATGGAGTTTCCACTGGCAAACAAGCATGCGCGCATTGTGCATTGCGGGCGCAGATTAAAATGGTGTGCGACCTGCAAAGAAACAATGTGAAGTGTATACCTAGAGCCGCTGCGCTTCGCAGGCGCGGGGGGAATTGGCAGCATCTCCTTCAGAAATTACTGTGAAAGAGGAGGAAAATTTGATTTAAAATCCAGCTATGTAACTAAATTGAATTTGGGACTAGAAAGCCTTCGGCAGACCAATCCTTCCAGCCATCTGATGCGCAACATAAGGTTTCTCATAAAACAAAGAAAATGTCAATTCAGTTGTGAATTCATATTGATACCTGGAACTCTCCTGCTAGACCACCTCTAAAGGCCCAGGGTTCTTGGTCTCCAATTAAGAACTGTGCTGAAGAATGACTACGACACCCTGTTGAGATCAGATCCAAGCGGAGAACGTTACGAGAAAGGGGATTTCCTGGGGTCTCAAACGTCCAACAAACTAACAAACACTTCGTGGAAATAGCTCTCTAACAATAATAATCCAGGGTTTTAGGACAAGGCTGTGATAATAATTTTTTTTTAATTTGTAATAGAATTTCAATACTGATGTTTCTTCTTCTGATTAATGAATAATTACCATTAAAGAGTTCTACCCTTTAATTATAAGAAAGTCAGTCTCAAGTTTGTCCGGGTCAAGTTTACATATTCCCTAGATACAGCTGTAGAAAGAAGAAAAAAAAAAAATCAAGCCAGCTGCATGCTCTGTAGTGAAATTACAGTAATTATACAATGAAATGAATGAGATAGATAAAACATTTTATTATCACAGCCCATGAAGGAATTAAACCTGTCTGAAGTCACATTTTACATTATGAGGAAGGGTACAGGAAGGGAAAAAGGGGGAAGAGGGGATTAATCTTGTCAGAAAACTAAGGTCAGCAGAATAAACAAAAGAAATTTTTCAGTAAGTTGACAACAAAATACAATGAAAACTTTATTTTTTCTAAAAGGACAATCCAATTCAGACTTGGTTAATACCAACAGCAGTCAGACAAATTCTAAGAAATAAGGAGAGCCAACTGACACTCCAAATTTATTCAGAGCTAAGATATACTTTTCTTAAAAGTATGACAATATTTGGCTCCTGATGGACCATTACAATCTTTGCAGTGCACTGAAAACATGCACAGAGCTGCAAGGTTTGAGGTCTAGAAGTCAGGATTAAGGTCACCACTTACCCAACTTCAAAGGCAATAAAGAATAACTAACAAGAAATAATTGAAAGCAAATATTTGGAGGCCAAATCAAAATCACCTGCCTAGTCTTCTGACAAGATAAAGCAGCGCAATATAGTTCTTTTCCATTTGAAGACAGCATTCTACCTCCTGTTCAAGTTAACAGTCTCATCAGTACAAGATATAGTGTGCTAGTCAGACAGTCCCAAAGCAAACCAATTTTTTTGTTCATAATTCAGGCCCATTAAGAGATTATATCCAGGTTTGTCATTTTTTTTAGGGGTAGGGGTGCTTTAAGAACACATATAATATGTAAATTTATAAGATAAATACGAAATAGGGTCAAAATTTAGGGTAAGAGAATGTGCCCCATTCCATAGCTCAGTGTAAATTTACACTGCAGGAAAAAACTATACTCTCAAACTTTAAGATCAGCCAATTTCCCCTACCCCCCACTTTGAGACTACAACGTAACTAGCACTTCCAACTATTACAATAAAAAGCTGCATGTACGAAGAGCTGTGTAAATGAAAACATGGTTAATGCCTCAGTCGCTGCGCAAACGTGACTTCAGTTCATGCCTATTGCCCTTAAATCTGAGCTACCTCACAGATAGAACCTTTCAATTTAAACTAATTAATCATGACGCGCTGTGAACATCTGCCGCTGTCCATCCAATAGTAGTAGACACTTGTGCTGAGGATTCTCCCATCTGTACACAATGGGGAAGAAGATAATAGAAGTCGTTAGTAATCAAAAGTACTGCATAGCCACATTCTTTAAAGGACTGAATGCCAGCTGGACTGGAGAGAGGAGGAAAACAAAGGGTTCTAATCAGTAACTCCCTGAAATTACTATAAATCCATGAAAATACTCTCCTTGTCGTGAGCTTTTTGTGAAGCTATGTGGATGCTAAAACAATTATTTAAAACTTCTAAGATACTCTGACCTTGAGATTATACAATGGCTATCTAACAATTTAAGAAACTGCCCCAATATTTGCACAGTACAGAAGTAAAACCTGAGAGGAAACAAAACAATACTCTATGTAATCAAGAATTTAATTTTTAATAATTCTTGAATTAAAAAGCTCAATATCAAATGTTTTAAAAGATACTTTCCCAAGCTCAAGAATCCAGATTTCAGACTGGAAACTTAATATTTAAATCCCTGCAAGAGATTTAATTATAACCCTCTGGCCAGAAGCCTGGAAGGCAAATACTGTCATCCAATAACCAATATAAAGGTTTTTCCAGAGCCAAAACACAGACATCACATAAAAGAGGTGTCTTGGTGTCTTTTAACAAAAGGTTAAATTCTCTCTTCTATCCGTTGTGCTAAATATACAGAAACCCAAAGTTCTTTATTTTAAAACTAACAGAGACCCCACCCTTTAGCTGCTAATTAGTTGTCAAAAGAAAGCTATTACTTTTAAAAATCCAAAAGTATACAGGCAGAAAGTGAGAAATCTCACTGCTACTACTCCTTAATCTAAGCTCACAGTGTTTCACACATCTATTTCACAACCAAGACCTAGTCACCCATCATAGTATTTGTGACTACTATGAAAACTATGACATGTCAGTTAGCCTTGCTGCCTGCTGTGTGCTGTATGTAAGTCCATTACATATTCCTTATAGCTGGATTGAAAACCTGGAAATGAAATGAGGTCCCTGGAGAAACCTGGCCATGCTGGTGCTTTTTACCAAGTTTGAGAATTTCCAAAAAAAATTCAGTTTTCAAAAGAGACATACAGAGAAGTCCATTTAATGAAGGAGAGAATTTTCAGGGGATTGCAATTTTCATCCCCTACTAAAAACCAATTACTTGGTAGCAGAATAAAGAAAAAGCCATGTGAAATAATACCAAGTAGCACCAGAATAGCCTACCACTAAAGCTCGCATGCGCACAGGGCTGGGAGGATGGCTTCCTCTTGCCAGGCCCCTTAGGTCATTTCAGCAATTGTTCTGTTAAACATAGCAATTAATGTTATCAAGACACAGCAAGCAGCAGAGAGCTTACAGTCACAATTCATAGTGTCTCATCTCCAAATCAGATAAAAGTGGTATACAGGGTTCCATCCAGGAAGCATTCAGTCAGAGCAAGTTAAAGTCAGTACTTCTCTAATATATTTTTAAGATATTTATGTTGAATTAGCCCAAGGGAGAAAAATCAGTGTGCTTGATATATTTACGGAGACTTGCACCTCAAGTCTGCCAACAATGGCTATACCTTTGAAAGAATTCTAAGCAAAGAATTTAAACAGCTGGAAATTTGCCAATTCCTTAAATATTTTTCTCCCTGTGGGATAATTTTTTTTCATTTTTAGGGGACAATATATCTGAGGAAAAGAGATTATTCCTGGTGCACCTACCTAACCACTGTACAAAAGACTTCACCATAGACATTATACTCTTGATATCCCAAACATAGGAGTACATGTCATAAAGGATTGTCCTGTTGGCACAATTGGAGAGCCGAGTGAACATTCCCATCACTAGTCCGCACATTTCCTCAAACTTGGCTGCTCGTGACCGCCATTCTTCAATCTGTTGAAGATCAATAAAAATATGACTCAAAAAACTGCAAAATAAACCAAAATAACCTAAAACATAATTATAAACTTTTTATTATTAGGTACCTGCAATTTATCCTGAACATTAAGGATCACTGAGCTTAAACTCTTTAGACAAGCAATAAAAATCTATGTCTCCCCAAACTGACAGATGTTACTAAAATAATCAACTGTGACTTTCTTCCATTCTTCACTCTAAGGTCAAACTATGGAACTCTATGTACCAGAATCAGCAGAGTCCACATTCCCTTTAGAGCATATTCTAAGATGTGGTCAAATTTCAGCTAGTTACCAGTATATATATTCATTTAAGACCTCCTCCATACCATCACATGGGGACCCACCCACGCTAGAGAAGTGGATAAATTAAGCATACTTACTTTTTCAGAGTCTTTTCCTTTGCAATTGACACTAACAACACTGCTATTTGCTCGAAGCCACTGGAACTCCCGTAACATCTGTGCTCCTTTGGGTCCATGCTCATAAGGAAGGTAGAACAAGTCAGCAAGCAACTGCAAATCCTCCAAAGTCACTGGTTCCACAGTGTACAAGGGCTTTTCATTTGGACCTGGCACAAACTGCTCCTTGTTTGTCTGTTCATCAGTCTGCATAGGGGCAATATCACTAATGCAATCTTCCTGCATAGACATCTCTGGGGATTTTGATTCAGCTATGCTCTCTTTATCTGTGTCCATTGGTTTTAATTCCTCAGCCATTTTAGCTTCAACAATTTCAGTTAGTATTTGGTTGTCATTCTTATGGTCTGTTTCTTCTTGTTTTTCCACTACCATGTCCATCGGTTCCTCATCTGGCTGTTTCTTTTCTTCTTCCTTGGTCAGAGCTGTAGGCTCACCACTCAAGGCTGCTCCCTGGCTCATAATGGGCTCCTGATAAACCGTTGTGACTACAGTTGTGGCATTTAAAGAGGGTGCTGCAACTAAGGGAGTCCCATCAACTACACTTGCTTTAGCTCCACTGTGTGCAACTTGCCTACCTACAAAAACAAATAGCCACAAAGATAATCAGAATTAGAACAAATCAAATCTAGAGAAATGCTTTCTTTATGATATCTGTAACCTCAGTTTGAGATTCCAAATACTATTAAGCCCTGAGAAAAGTGCAATTTGTCTAAACCACCATGGAGGTAGGGAGGGAAGAAAGGAAAAAAGAAACATGATAAATAATACACGTGTATTATTATCTTCTCTTTTGAAGATCTAGATCTAAAAACAATTATTCCAAGAAAGACATTTTTAAAACAAATTAGCATCCCATCAAGATAACAACTACTTAAGACCAAAACCTTTAAAAAAGGTGTGTGTGTGGGGGGAGGGGGGTTGTTAAAAATCTTATTATCTAGATCCCTTTGTAAAAATTTTACTTTGTTTGGTGGGCCTATGACAGGTACATCACAAATTCTCTTTATGACTCAACCTTGTGATCTAACCCCCTTACAAAGAAGGGCCAGGCCAAACTTACTACTATACTGATGAGGTACACCAAATTCCTGCAACCATTCTGTTAAAGCTAACTTTAGAGCCATCTGTGGACTATAGAGCACATCAGTTTCAATATCTTCATCACTGCCTTCATTTTCTAACTTTATCTGGATCGATACAGTACTGTCTTCACTGTCAGCTGCAAGAAAAAAAAAAAAAACACAGAACGTAAGTTTTGATTACAAAAGCCTCCTGATGAGAGGGACAAATGCAAAGCACCAGTTATTAGAGTACAACTAGAGAAACAGAACAGAAACAAGAACAAACCTTAAACATAAAAACGGAAACACAACCTTAACTGATCCACTTCACCTAAGTCATTCTAAATGCATTGTTAAATATAACATCCCAATTGAAATATGGAACAGTAAAAAAGAAAAAAGAAAAAAGAAAAGAAACATGGAACAGTAAGTTTAGAATCACTGGAAAATTCATTCATAATTGTTCACTGAGTACTAATCATTGGAAATATGAGGTTAAAGACACTATGATTTCCATAAAGAAAACACTCCCAACCCTTCAGGGGCTTATAACTTAGCAGGCAAATCATTATGAAATGAAAAAATAAGCAAATTAACAACTGTATTGGGGGGGGAATCAATAGAGAACCCACATATGAACACAGACAATAAAATAAGCATATAATGAAGCCCTGAACCAGAATAGCATTAGAAAAACTAAGGTCTGAACTCTGGCTTAGTATCCCAAATCTTAGTCTTAGCTTTCCTCCGTATTTCCCAGCATACACCCCAGTCTGGCTAATACCTACTACTCCTTAATGTGCTTCATGCTCTGCCTTAAAAGAGGAAAAAAAGTAGGTGTCAGATATACAGAGATTGAAGTTTTTTTAATTATTAAAAACTGTTGAAAAAATTTTATCTATTTATTTGAATGGGGGGAGGGAGGGATAAAACAAGCAAGGGGAGTAGCAGAGAGAGGAAAAGCAGGCACCACTGATGGGGCTGCATCCCAAGACCCAGGGATCATGACCTGAGCCAAAGGCAGACGCTTAATCGACAGGCTACCCAGGTGCCCCTTATTTTATTTTTTGATGGAGGAATGTGTATCCACAATGAATGAGCCTTAATGGGAGGCATTAACCCAAGAGAATTGGAAATAGGAGTACAAAATTGAGAAACAGGGGTGCCTGAGTGGCTCAATTGGTTGAGCATCTACCTTTCACTCAGGTCATGATCCCAGGGTCCTGAGATCAAGCCCCACATCAGGTTCCTTGATCAGCGGGGGTCTGCTTCTCCCTGTTCCTCTGTGATTGGGCTCGCTCGTTCTCCAAGTAAATAAAATCTTTAAAAAAAAAAAACACTGAGAAACAGAGCACAACTATACGACTACATACATCTAAGCATCATAATGTGACATTCATTTCCATACCTCCCAAATGGGCCAAAATTCAGGTAACTTCAAATTTTCAGTGTCTAGTGTTTTTTTTTTTTTTTCTTTTAAAGATTTTATTTATTTATTCATGAAAGACACAGAAAAAGTGGCAGAGACACAGGCAGAGGGAGGAGAAGCAGGCTCCATGCAAGGAGCCTGATGCGGGACTCGATCCCAGGAATTCGGGATCAGGCCCTGAGCCATAGGCAGACGCTCGACCGCCAAGCCTCCCATGCGTCCAGTGTTTAGTGTTTTCATCTCTTGCCCACCAACCCTTTAAGGCCCAGCAACTTTTACTCATACTCTGATGCAATTTAAGTATTTCCTCTCTATGATATTGTTTCTTACCAACACTTATGCTTAACAGAAGTAATCATTCTCTCCTCTGTATTCCCACAGCACTTTGTAGACCATTACCTCAGCATTTATCAAATAACAGCAGTCATCTAGTCATCTATATGCTCTATTCAAAACCAGACTATGTTCTCCAAAAGTGAGAGATACTTTATTCTTTGTATCCTGGTGCCATGAAGGTGGACTTGCCACATCTTAATACGTGCTTAAATGTTAATGAATTAACTAGCCAGCATTCTCTTACTTTGAATGCAATCAGTAATTTTTCATGAATAAAAAAATCAGTAAGCCAATGTCCAAAATGAGAATACAGAATATGGGGACACCTGGGTGGCTCAGTGGTTGAGCATCTGCCTTCGGCTCAGGGCGTGATCCTGGAGTCCCGGGATCAAGTCCCACATCGAGCTCCCTGCACGAAGCCTGTTTTTCCCTCTGCCTGTGTCTCTGCCTCTATGTGTCTCTCATGAATAAATAAATAAAATCTTAAAAAAAAAAAGAGAGAATACAGAATATGTTCCATAAATATAAGTTGAACTCTGAAAGATATACAAAGTAATTCTGGGTAATAGTCATCTAAAATATCCCATTTAATAAAAATCACCAGAAAACACAAATGGAATCAGAATTCTAGCGACAAGAGGAACAAGTACTAGACTTCTTTGTCTAGTATTCAGACTTCAAAGACTAAGTCGATATTTTTTTTAAGATTTCATTTATTTATTCATGAGAGATACAAAGAGGGAGGTAGAGACATAGGCAGAAGGAGAAGTAGGCTCCCCGTGGGGTCGATACCAGGACTCCAGGATCACCACCTGAGCCAAAGAAAGGCAGACACTCAACCACTGAGCCACGGAGGTGCCCCTCCTAAATCAACATTTTATTTTAATTTATTTTTCTAAATCAACATTTTAAAAGCAAAGAAGTGGAGGGGGGGAAAAAAGCAAAGAACTGAGGCCAAGAAGTTATTAAATAATTTATCCAAAGCCACTCAGCCCTTCAGCCCTTCTTCTATCACATATATATCTCACTCATAGGACTATATAACATACTTTAAAAATCTCTTAAATTATGACAACAAAGGAACACGCACTTGCTAATAGCTCTATTTAACTCCAGCTCTCCCCCCAAAGCCAGGGATTAAGCCCTCTACTTACTCATCACTACATCTTTTCTTACTCCATTCATATTTGATTTGTACCAGGTGGCAAGGGTATGGATAGCAACATAGTTGGCTTCAAATTCACAATTTGGATTAGTAAGAACTCCTTTTAACCGTGGGATGAGTTCTGTGGATCTTCCTTTGTATGGGCCCAGAAACAGTCTCTTCTGATCATAATCATTAGCATGAATGTTATCCCAGATTACTGGAGCTCTTTTAATAATCTTAGAAACCTCTTCAATGGACTCCACCGGAATTTCTTTAGAAACAACTTTGGGACCTAGAAATAATGACAACCATTTAGTAAAAGACCCTCAAATGTGATTCTTCAAAATACACTGCATTCAATTTTTTTTTTTAAGATTTTATTTATTCCTGAGAGATACAGAGAGGCAGAGGGAGAAGAAGGCTCCATGCAGGGAGCCCAATGTGGAACTCGATCCCAGGACCCAGGGATCACGACCTGAGCCAAAGACAGATGCTCAACCACTGAGCCACCCAGGTGCCCCCTGCATTCAATTCTTTATTGTATTTTGCATTATATATACCTTCTAACAATTTTTCTTTTCATAGTAAAACGTCTTTTTCACTCAGTTTTACCCAACCACTCCCCAATATTTCCTCAGATCACATTTCTAGAAATGGAATTAGTAGTAAAAAGATTAATAGGCTTGTGCAGGCTTCCCCAAACTGATACGTTATGAAACAAATTTTCATGTAAACGATTTATTTTTCCATTATAATACAGGTTATTGATTATTAGCTGTCAATTCCACATGATAGCTTTCATTTTATAAAATAAAACACTCTCCTAGGGCTGAGATCAATACCCTTTAGCCCAGTTCCCTGTTATTTATCAACAATATGCAGATTCACTGCAAAATCCTCAAAGATGTTTTTTATATTAAATGAAAAATGTATACTTCATACAAGAAAGAGAATTTTAACAACGTTTTCTGGTTCAGGCTCAGTTTTCACAAAGTATCCAATTAACCAGAACAACCAATTATTTAAGTTCTAGTTAACTAAATTTACACTGTATAAATCTTAAGACTTACCTGTCCAAAGCACCTCAATTCCAGGTAGAAGCTTTTCACCCACAGTCCTTAAATAAGGAGACTGAGACACGTTCGGATAACAGAAAGTGCCACAATATTCTGAATGTAGGAGGGAGAATTAAGTAAAACAGTCAGAAATAAAATGGTCACGGGTTTTTAAATGTGGGGGAAAAAGTCTACCAATTCTAAATTCCTTTTATCCAAATGATAAAGAGCCTTCATGTCACGTCCCAAAGGAAGTAAACTCAAGTGGGTAGTTCAATGAAGAAGCAACTCAAAAATAATAAAAGATTCAATTCACAAAATCTGATATTATTCTTCCAATAAAACAGATCAAGCCTTACAATCCTACAGTCACTAAAAATACAAGCTTACTAAAGAATAATTAGAATTTTTAGCATTTTCTACATACTTCTGAACTGCCTACATTTCTCAATTACAATTAGAGGCCAAATAAAACAAGTTGATAATATCATAACAGAAAGAATGCACCATTATGCCCATGGCTATTAGTACCCAACTGCAACTAAATTGTAATTTGCAGTGAATTAAGTAATTCCCAGTATAATCTCATTAAACATTATTTTAGTATTTATGTAGTATCAGATCACTGGGATAAGGTTCATGCCTCACAGTACTCGAAAACAGACATACACACAAAGTTAAATAAATTCAGACCAAATTTTCTTAAAACTAATTTATTTATCTTTATCTCTTCCTGAAAAATAAATCAAGTCAGGGAACTGTTCTCATAAGCCAAATCCTGAGAGGGAACTAAGAGAGGCTAATACATTTTCAGGGGAAGGAACTGGGGGATGGGGGGTGAGGATTAGCAAATTTTCTATGCTGACTACTGGAAATAAGAGCCCAGATGGAAGTGGGAAGAGTAAAAAAGGATAGATATGCACAAGCAGAAAAAAGGAACAAGTAGGAGGAAATGAGAAGTGACCAAGTTAAAAGCAATGCAAATTTGCTTTTTTTCTAGTTTTTCATTTTGATAATATATCCTTTAATTCTGAAAATATAATGTTCAAATACTTCAGTACTAAAAATACATGAAAATATTTTGCTTGTTCAGTTGCCATTTATTAGTCCCTAAAATTTCTCTAGTGTAAGGCCTTGAGAAAGGTCTTCTAGAAAAAGAATTCCTATCTTTATAGACCAAAAGGAAAAGGCATAAGACAATAAAATCCATACATGATTTTTTAAAAGTGACATATTTCAAGAAGACTAGTTAAATATAAAGCCATTATATACAATACCTGTGGGACAGAAGAGGAAAGTTTCTGGCTCTCCTAAGTATTGGTAAATTTCATTTGTGATGGAGACCTGGGCATGAGCAAAAGAACTGAACACCTCTTTGTCTGCTGCACACATATTATGGTCAATATCATCAAAAAGCAAGGCAAATGACCTGCACCCAAACTGAGAAACCTAGAAAAAGGTAAAAACAAACAAACAAACAAAAACAAATAAGATGTCTTAGCAGCTATTTTTTTTTTTTTTTTTTAATATTCCTTTGAGAGAGAGCCCTCCCCTCCAACACATATGCAGGCACATGCAAGCAGGGGTAAGGGCAAAGGTGGGGGGGCGGGGGAGACGGACAAGCAGGTTCCCTGCTGAGCAGGAGCCCAACATGGACATGTGGCTCAATCTCAAGACCGCAGGATCATGACCTGAGCTGAAATGAAGAGTCAGATGCTCAACAAATTGAGCCACCCAGGTGTCCCTTTAGCAGCTCATTTTACAGTAAAAATACAAGGGGTGCCTGGCTGGCTCAATCAATAGAGTTTGCAACTCTTGATCTCCGGGTTGTGAGTTCCAAGCAGCACACTGGGCGTAGAGAGGACATTAAAAAAACAGGATTCCAAGTATTAGAGTAGACACTTAATATTTCATCTAGAAGTCATTTTCCTTAGTAGAATGTTCAAAGCCAAAACCATTTTCACATTTTCTACGTTAAGCAGCCAGACAAGTTTGAGGAAGCATGTTTCATTTGGTTTGAATGCAGTATGTCCCATCAAAGCTTCAACAATATGACCTATCGTATCTCCCTGGCTGAGGATTATAGAAGACCAAAAAAGCCAAAAACAAACAACAAACCCCAAAACACAAATGATAAGTGAACTCAAAAGATGAAGAACCTAGGCCTGTTCTAGTCCCAAAGACACACTGATCTTAATTAATCTCTGTACATAAACCCAACTAGTCCATGAATCCTAAGGAACATGGTAGTATTTGATCAAATAGGAAAACAGGCTCTTAAAAAGCATATTCATGGAGGCATCTGGGTTGCTCAGTGGGTTGAGTGGCCAACTTTTGATTTCTGCTCAGGTCATGATCCCAGGGTTGTGAGATGGAGCCCCACATTAGGCTCCATGCTGGGTGTGGAACCTAAAAAAAAAAAAAACCTGTTTCCCATCACCTGCTCAGTCTCCAGATAAATAAATAAACAAATAAAAAGCCTATTCATGGAAATTTAACCTTCTTATTAAATTTTAATCATCTTAGGAATGCATAGCTCAGCAGTTGAGCATCTGCCTTTGGCTCAGGGCATGATCCTGGGAGTCCTAGGATCGAGTCCCACATTGGGCTCCCTGCATGGAGCCTGTTTGTCCCTCTGCCTATGTCTCTACCGCTCTCGAATAAATAAAATCTTTAAAAAAAAATTTTTTTTAAATCATCTTCATGCCATCGATAATACAAACTTTTGCCAGGGTGCCTAAGTGATGCGGTCAGTTAAGCTTCTGACTCTTGGTTTCGACTCAGGTCATGATCTTAGGGTCATGAGATCAAGCCCCATGTTAGGCTCCATGATCAGTGTGGAGAATCTACTTAGGACTCTCTCTTCTCCTTCTGCCCCTCCCACTACCACTCTCTCAAGTAAATAAAAAATAAATCTTAAAAAAAATATAAACCTTTGCCTAAAGAAACATGCATACATACATGTATTACATATCTGCAAACTTACCAGAAAAGATGTGCAGTTTTTATGTTAAGCAGAATTTATATTCCAATCAGATTTTCCAAAGTTTACATGTTTACCTAGTCTATTTTCCATCTAATCTTGGGAAATCAGCCAACTACTTCCAGAATGAATTATTTCTCTTGTCCATATCAATGGAAGGAATGGAGATCTAACAGGTAAAACCCTGCTTCTGTAATTTTGGCCACAATTTCAGTCAAGTACCCAATAACATAGTTTCTCAAAACATGATTCTCGACAACCTGTTGTGGTTTTTTTTTTTTTTTTGACAACCTGTATTCTTTTTTATAAGGTTTTTTTTTTTTTTTTTTAAATTTTTATTTATTTATGATAGTCACACAGAGAGAGAGAGGCAGAGACACAGGCAGAGGGAGAAGCAGGCTCCATGCACCGGGAGCCCGACATGGGATTCGATCCCGGGTCTCCAGGATCGCGCCCTGGGCCAAAGGCAAGCGCCAAACCGCTGCGCCACCCAGGGATCCCGACAACCTGTATTCTGACATAAGTCCCCACTCCAAGTCTGTTTAAGAATCTCTGGAAATGGACCCTACTAGCATTCTTTTAAGTACTTCTAAGCATTTCTCTTAAGGTAGTTCTCATGCAAACTAAAGTTTGAGAAGCACTAGTGCCTCCACTAAAGCTCTCCTGACTCACAAAACATCCTTTTATGAAGAGCATTAAAGTAAAAAAATATATATATATAAGGAAGTATAAATTTGGTTCCTTTTTTTTTTTTTTAAAGTCCAACATGGAGCCCAACGTGGGGCCTGAATTCATGACCCTGACAACCTGAGCTGAGATCAAGAGTCATACACTTAACCAAATAAGCCACCCAGGCATCTCAAAATTTGGTTTCCTTTTAACTTCATAAAAGCAACTCAGAAAACTTTTAGTTTCAAATACTGATTCAGGGAAAAATAATGAAAAAGTAACAAAGTTACCTGGTCCAGTTTGCGTTTCAGTGTAGATACTTCCTTGGGGTTAGAAAAGGTAATATCCAATCCAGGTGAGATAGCATAGATGAACTCTATCTCATATTCCCGTGCAGCAGAGATGAGAGTCATAAGTTGCTCTAAAGAAGAGAATCCATGTTTTTAGGAAGCAGCACAGAAAACTAAAAGAATTTCCACCTAAAGAGGTCATTTTCTTCAAATTACAATAGGTCAAGAAAAAGAAAAGTCCCTTAAGTTTCACAAAATTGTCATGTGCAATGTGACGAGACCACACAAAATGGCATAAACCTCATGTGACTTAATGTCACCCTAAAATCAAAGCATTCTCTTCCATTACCATTTCCCAAAAATATTAAAGCATCACTTCTCTTACTACACATAAACCATTTTTATTTCCTACAGTTTTTGAAATGTGTGGTTTCTGATTTTGTGGTCTCTAACAACTGAAATTCTTAAATAAAAAAATCTAAATACAACTACTTTATAATTTAGAAAAAAAGAAAGAATATTCTTAATAACCAGGGTTAAGTGATGACCTTAACAATCCTTATCTTTGTAACTACAGGAAAATGCTCGTTACAAATTTTAAGTTTTTAAAATGTGATAGCCATTTAAAATGTGATAGCCAATTTTCCTAAGTAAAATGAAATCCTATTCTTTACACCACAGGATGTATCTTTATATAACCTTCAGTGATTATCTCAAGATAGTCATTTGACACATTTTGATTATTGATCACATAAAATTTCATTACCAGCACCACCAAAAAATAATTAAGTTCAACACATACTTAAATTATATAGAGTAGTAAGCGACAACACTAGCTGGAGATGGGATACATTTTAATTGCTTCTTCATAATTTAAGAAAACTTTCTGCCTTCAGCGCCTTGGCTACACTCTGTAACCAAGTTATCTTGTTAGCTACCTGTGTACACCATTTAATTTCATGTATAAAAATGGTTCCCATTTACAAGTCCCAAAAGAAAAGCAACATTTAATTTATAAGAAGGTTCTGTTATGTACCACCTTATTTACAAATTTTATGTATTTAACTCAACATAAGATGACATATAGCAAAGATAGTTTGTGATAACTTTTCACCTCAGTACAAGCCTAGACTAGGGTGAGGTCTTTATTTTAAATAAAGACAGGACCAAGTAATCAAGTGGTCAAGACCAAGCCATATTTGAGTCTGAAGCAAAAGGATACTGATCCTGTTTTACTTAAAATTTTGGTATCCTGTTCATGGATTTGCATTACTTTTGATATAAAAATTGCATGTTATTTACCTTGACCACTGATTTTTTTGGAGTCCCTTAAACTTTACACCCAAAGCAGGTGCCTCATTTGTGTTGCCTTAGGCCTACCCCCACGTCAACACCTCTTTGTCCAGTGGCCCACTGTTCAGGCCACTAATAAAAGTTAAAAAGCACAATTTATGATTACAAAACAGGTAGGAGTCAGACTAGCGTAACCATGAATCATGCCATGGTTGTGCATCATTCGTGCTACTCTTTCAATCTACACAAAATTACACAAAATTACCAGATAGAAAAGGAAACCACCTACAAATAAAAAAATGAAATAGTTAATAAATTTTTTGTACAGCTACATTTAAAATACAGCTGTTTTCTTCATATATTCTGAATTTATGGATTAAAAAGAAAAAGATTACCAGCTTCCTCCACAGAATACATCTCTCGCCAAAACATCCTATGTTTGTAGTCATCTTTTGGGGCATACAAGTATGTATTTAATTCCCATTTCTGGAGCCTTAAGGGAAAGAAAATTACATATGTGTAAATAGGCAACATATACAGGCTGTAAATCACAATCTTTCCCTTTTCTTGGAGCCTTTTCATCTCTTAAACAGCTACTAATATTCTGGAACAATAGCTTTTAGCCTTTTTGTAATCCAGTGGAATTGTAAAAAATTAAGTATTACAAGGATGTCAACATATTAAAGTCTTAAATAAAAACAACAGCTCTGAGTGATACAGGTGAAGCCCAAAACCTATTCAGCTTCCCCAGGAAACTTTGAGAACCCCTAATACAAGTGAAGAAGAGGTAAAAGACCAAGGTAAAATAACTTCTGCAACTGAGAAATCATCAAAACGCACCTGGCTTATTCAGTGTTAGTTTTTCTTCAAACAAAAGGGATACTTTTTTTCTACTTCATAAAGTAAAATATTTACCTCCTAAAGAGTTCTTTTCTCTGTTCCATAACCCAAGGTCTTCCATAAAATCCTAGATTCAAAGTAAGAATGAAGTTATTTTAAGTGTCAAAATAAGGTAAACTGTTGATAAAAGCAGATTACAAAACATACAACACAATCCCATTTTGTAAAAAAAAAGTGTGTACAATATACCAGTATCTGAATGATATTAGTAAAACATTAAGGTATCTTGGACAGTGATACTATAAAATAACTGTTATTCTCTTTTTGCTTAGGTAAATTTTCTGATTTTCCTACCATTAGCACTTACTGCTTTACACAATAGTTATTTTAAAACACCAAAACATCATCCCTTTTCACTGCCAAAAAAGACCAAATATGTTTAAATCTAACTTTTTAAAAAGGTGTTTGTTGTTATCTCTACATCTATTGTGGGGCTTGAACTCACAACCCCAAGATCATGCAACTCTTGATCTAAGCCAGACAGGCACTCCTGTGCCTGTCTAAGCCAGATAGGCACTCCTAAAACTAATTTATTTTAAGTGATTTTAAGTTATTTAGGCACTCCTAAAACTAATTTATTTTAAGTGATCTCCACACCAACGTGGGGCTCAAACTCATGACCCAGAGATCAAGAGTTAGATGTTCTACTGACTGACCCAGCAGCAGCTCCTAAGCCTACCTTTTTAAAAGATCTCAATCTTAAAACAGGAAGGGAAAGCAAAGTAATCCCAAACAACTAATAGTAATAATTACTACCTGAGAGAGGAGTTAAACTGCCTTTAGAGTAGGGGCAGGAAAGTATAAAGGTAGGAAAAAAAATCAGGAACAGAATTAGGAAAAAATCTGATTGAAATAATTCTATGATTTTTAAGTACCTAATATAATAAAAAGGACCAAAAATGCCTTAAGCTACATTTACAACAAATTCAACATTGTAGCTGGCCCAAATAGGAAAACCTCAAAATAGTCTCAATCCTTGACCAAAGGTTTGAACAACTGAAAATTCAAGAATGTGATTTGCTGCACTGTCCCAGAAGGGGGCAAAAGCACTACTAAAGCATATTGCAGGAAACAAATCTGCAAAGGAATGACTTAAGTAGTGGTATTAGTGGTATCATGAACACAAAATGCTCTTCATACACACACGCACACAAAACGCGCGCACACACAGTCGCTTAAGAGACTACCCAAAACTGAAATTTCTGTGATGTATTATACTCCAATCTAGAAAGGATGGTTACTCTGCATCACAAACAGGAAAAATGACAACCCAAGAAAAATTCATCGCATACCTATGTATGAAACTACAGCATTTTCGATCTTGACAATTCAGTTCTCATAAGTAACTTAAAACATTAAATTTTTATATAAGTCTTTCTAGCTTTCCTACAACCCTTAGCATTATCATTTTTCTCTTAAAAGAAGAGGCACTGAACGCTCCTTTAGAGTTGTTTCAATATATAAAAGAAACATTTTTACCTTCAGAAACCCTAACTTTGCCAAGAGTCAGGTTCATGGTTTCAGTTAAGTCACCACAAAAAGGAAACCAGGCTATCACACGAGTTATGACCAACAAAGGTCTGGGGGGGGGGGGGGCGGCGGGATAAAAACTATTAATTTATTTTTTATTTTTGGCAGGAAAGCAAGGTTTGAGAGCAAAGTGATCCTACAAAGCTCCTGGGAAGGGAGGGGACGGGAGAGGGCTGCCTGGAAAGAAAATTTTTAAAAAGGAATCCTACCAATACCTACAATACTTACAATATTTCTTTTCTTCATTCATTTTAAGAATGGTATCAATTTAGATATGCTGCCCCTCCCCCCGCCCATGTGCTCAGTCATCAAGAAAAAATACATATAGGGGGAAAAGGAACAACAGATAACTATTCTCGGAGTAGTTCTCTTTCAATACTATTCTAAAAAAACAAACCAACTTATTTAAACCACAGGAGCTTTTTCCATAATTACTGAAGATGTAACAGGAAAGTTTCTTCAGCTTCACTCTAGCTCTAAAATTTCTAGATCCCCTAGGATAACTCCTCAACCCTCCACCTCAAGATCTCTGATGACAAAATACAGACTCCTTCTAAAATCTCCCTATACAGAAACAAGCCCAATAAATACACTAACAGATTAAGACACCCAAAGCAATCATGTTTTCAAAACCACCGACTCCCAAATACGTAAGTAGTTTTCCATCGTCTTTCTCCAAAATTCTGCAAGACCTTTAACTTGTGAATTGTTTCACTCCTTACTGCAGCTATCTATTAGTCTGTTCTCCCCTATAATTAAACTTTATCTAAAATGCCACAATCACCACTCATCCTTCAAATGAATATATATATGCTAACACTGGAAAAGCTAAAGGTCTCAACCATAGGACAACCCTTCTATTTCTCCATACCTTTCCGGCTTTTTATTTTATTTTATTTTTTTTATTTTTATTTTTTTTTCTTTCCGGCTTTTTATAAAGGCTGATTTTTATACAGTGTTGCTCCCATGCACAGCATTATATATTAGAAACAACTAATAAACACCTAGGGAAGTCTAGGTAGGCCAAAAAACTTCAGAAAATTAAAATACATTCTGTATTCAAAGAAAAAGCAATAACGCAAGTAACTCATGCTTCCTTGGAATGTTCAGTTCAATATATTTGTTCCCTATATCCATAAACCGTGGTAGTCTTCAGACCATTTCCCCTTAATGTTCCCCCCCCACCCCACCCCCCCAAAAAGAGTCAGGTCTGGCGTTCTTTTTAAATGAAAATAGTAAGAGAGGGGCAGCCCAGGTGGCTCAGCGGTTTAGCGCCGCCTCCAGCCCAGGCATGATCCTGGAGACCCTGGATGAGTCCCACGTCAGGCTCCCTGCATGGAGCCTGCTTCTCTCTCTGCCAGTGTCTCTGCCTCTGTGTATTTCTCATGAATAAATAAATAAAATCTTAAAAAAAAAAAAAAAAAAGAAAAGAAAAAGGTAAGAGAGGAAGTCAGAAGGGCATTTTTAATCCTCTTCTGCAGTCCCTAAATTAAAATTCCGTGTCTTTGATAGTATTAAACTCAACGCTCTAGAACCAAAGCACAGTAGTTGGCAAAGGACAATTTTCTAGGCTGCAAAAGAATCTCTAAAGGTTGGGTGCTTGGGGACTGGCCAGCGAAAAACAAAACGAAAGACCCAACAAAAACACCAAGCAAAGGGGAATTTGTAAAATCCTAGGCGGACCGTGCCGTCTCTGGACTCTAGGCGTACAACAAGCACGTCCGTGTGGGTTGGTTTTTTTCCCAAAGGGTGAGGACAGCAGCGCTTTACACGGTGTTCCATTAGAAGAGCCCACCCTAGGGAACAGGATCCCGAGGTACAAAGACGTGTAACTCTGAGCCTAACAGCCGGCTCCTTACCGCCGCCTCCGCAAGAGCAGGCCTGGCGCCAGCCCAAGGCGGGTGGGGTCAGGCCTGTTAATAGCCAGAGAATTCATCGCTGCCTAACAACGTGTGGGAAGGCTGGCCCACCGTCTCGCGTCTCGCCTCGTCCAAGCAGGGTCAAGTTTCAGATCCGGGGGGGGGGGGGGGGGTGGACACCCTTTCAGAACCTCCTAAAGCACCCCCCTCAAGAGGAAAGAATGTGTTAGTACCGGGGCGGAACGGGAGGGAGGACGCTCTCGCCCAGCCCGCGCCAAAGCGCTCACCTTCCACTACGCCACATAGGAACCTCCGAGCCCCTCCTGCCGCCCCGGCCACCGCTGCTCCCCCGGCCCCGGCTGGGCTGTCTTCTCCGGGGGCCGGAGCTGCTGGCGGCTCCAACGATGCCCCCACAGAGGCGGCAGGGTTGGAGTTGAGCTCGCTCTCCCGCTCCTCCAGCGCCGCCTGGCTCTCCTTCTGCACCATCCTCCTGCCCCCGGCCGCCGCCACCTCTGCGGGTCCTCCTCGGCCTCCGTCCGTTGGGCCGCCGGCCCGGAGCCCTGGAGAGGGCCTCGGCTCCAAGCGCGCGCCCTTCCTGCTCTTTTCCCCTCCCCCTCTACCCTTCCCCCTCCCTCTCCGCAGGGACCCGAATGCCCGGATGAGAAGGGCGGCGGCACCGGCGCGAGCCCTTTGTCAGCCGCTGCCTCAGCCTAAGCTGGGGAGCTGGAAGCCTAAGTGGAGAGCGAGGCCACGACCTCTCGTCCCCTGGAGGCAGATAGCCAAACCTCCTTTCTGTTCGCAGTTAGACTCTGCTGCCTCCGGATAATCTTAGTTCTTCCGCTGTTTGCCCCTCGAAACCCCTAGGTCTCCTCCACCGCTGCCTCCACCGCCCGCTTCCTGTTTATCCGCACTGCGCCTGCGCCAGAGACCGGCTCAGACCGGTCGCCTCAGCCCGACTCCCCCTCCTTCTTTTGGGCCAGCCTATTGAGCTTCATTTGGTAGGGGGAACTAGAACAGAGGGGACGAGAAAAGCGGGAGGTAATGAAGGCGACGGGATGTACTATTTATGCTTGCCACCCTCTAAAACGAGCCGGGAGCTCTGGAACGAACCATCACCCCTCCGGAAGAAGGGGAGTATGGGAGGAGGCTGCAGCAGGTTGGGGCACTGGGGATGGGGGGGTGAAAAAGAGAGGTGTTTACTCTCTCAATGCGCAGGCGCGGAAACGAAGCCTCTAGTTCTTAAAGCGAGAGGAAGAAACTGACCTATTTTCTATTGAGATTCTTCTAATAGGTAGGTTCATTACATCAGCCTGACCCAGGATCGGTTCTGTGAAGACAACATTCCAAGGAGCTCAGCTCACCCCTCTGCCTTGACATGTTCCCGTAACTTCAGCTTGGCGCTAACGCCTTTTAAATACTAAATCATTCGTTCATTCCTTCGTTCGGCAGAGACCAAGTGAGCTGGCCTCGTGCTGGGCTCTTGGGCCACTATGAGCTCACAGTATGGTGGTGGAGACAAGCAAGTACATGCACAATCCCCACACAGTGTACCCAAGTGTTGCAGGAGCTCAGAGGAGGGACTGGCTTAATCCTCCTTTGGAGAGAGGTGGCAGCCATGGCTTTGCTTTTGAGCTGGAGCATAAAGGATGAGTACGAGTTAGACTGAGGAGGGGGAAGCGGAGAGAATCCTCCAGGCTCGTGGAGCAGTACAGTTGTGGTGAGAGGTGAAAAAGTCTGACATTTTGGGGGATGGGGAGCGTGAACTGTGTCTAAGGGAGAAAGAACCTTGTGCCGTAGCATAAACATCATTTCCTTAAGAAGTCATTCCCAGGGGGGGAATCCCTGGGTGGCTCAGCGGTTTTGGCGCCTTGGAGTCCTGGGGTCGAGTCCTGCATCGAGCTCCCTGCATGGAGCCTGCTTCTCCCTCTGTCTCTCATGAATAAATAAATCTTTTTTTTTTTTTATGATAGTCACATAGAGAGAGAGAGAGAGAGGCAGAGACACAGGCAGAGGGAGAAGCAGGCTCCATGCACCGGGAGCCCGACGTGGGATTCCATCCGGGGTCTCCAGGATCGCGCCCTGGGCCAAAGGCAGGCGCCAAACCGCTGCGCCACCCAGGGATCCCTTTTAAAAAATGAATAAAGAATCCCTCCCAGAGCCCTAGATGGGCTTGGGTCCCCTTTGCGACTGTTTGTGCTCAGAGCTTCTTGTAGTCCTATTATAATGCACTTTGTTTACATTTATGCCAGTTAAGAAATCTGTTTCAGCTTGTGAGGTATAAATGTGAAATGATCATCTCAGTCTCATTCTCATTCTGATCGTTAAGACTTAATATTGGTAATATCATATTCAAATCCTCTAGCAGTAGCCCAACTTGTAGCTCCAGGTACTCTTATAGTCCCTCTTCTTTTTTAGTCCTGTAGTGTTGAGATGGGAGTGAGAAGCAAACATTTTCTTAAGGGACCTCTTGTGAAAACAGTTGGAAGCCATAAGCAGCTTCACTGTATATTGTGGTTCCTTGGGGGATTATTGGGTTATCATTCCAGCTGACCCCAGCCCTTAGTCTCATGACACTTTCAGTGGCAACTGCTAGCAAGTCAGCAGCCACTATTTCATCTAGTGTTCAGACTCTGGGGTCCATGGCCTAGGCAAGATCTACTTTCCATGTCTGTGCTGCTCAAACTTGAAGGGAAGTTCTTGTCACACACTCTCCTCTCCAAACCACACCTCTCCCCCCTAGTACCTCCAACAGGTACCAGAGATTAGTAAGCCTATGATAAATACCTGTGGAATGAATGAAATAGGGCACTGCACCCACAGAGGTTTTTTTTTTTTTCTTTTTTAAGATTTTATTTATTTATTCATGAGAGAGAGAGAGAGAGAGGCAGAGACATAGGCGGAGGGAGAAGCAGGCTCCACACAGGGAGCCCGATGTGGGACTTAATCCTGGGACTCCAGGATCATGCCCTGGGCTGAAGGCAGCGTTAAACCGCTGAGCCACCTGGGCTGCCCACCCACAGAGTTTAAATACTGGTTAGAGAAACATAATAAATTCAGTATGTACACAGGGTCTCAGTTTGTAATAAGTGCCACGAAGAGAGGAAATCAAATAACGTGATAAAGAGTAACCACAGCAAGGAAGGACTACTTCAGATGGAAAAATAAGTTATCTGTGAGTGAGCCATGATAGTGGCTTGGCTAGGAAAGAGCAGTGGTCATCTTCGGTGGTAGAATTGGTGATTGATTAAAGGAGTAAAGGGAGGGGGTACCTGCCTGGCTCAGTTGGTAAAATCTGGGAATCATGAGTTTGAGCCCCATGTTGGGCATAGAGATTACTTAAAAATAAAAATAATTTAAAAATTAAAAACTAGAAATAAAAATAAAAATAAAAAAATTAGGGAGTCAGAGGAAGAGGAAGAAATGAAGACTACTAAATTTTGACCTGAGCAACTATGTAGATGGTGTCATTGTAGAGATGGGAGGACTGAAAAAGCATCAATCAAAGCTCCATTTTGAACATGTTAAGTTTGACTATTACAGGTCCACATGAATATGTCAAATAGGCAATTGGATGTATGGTTTTTGAAATTCAGAGAAGTCTGGGGATATAAACTTAGGAATCCTCTGCATATAGATGGTGTTTAAAGCTGTAGGACTGGATGTGATTCGGAGGAGACTCAGGTCTGAGCTATGGTGTTCAACGTTTAGAATTCCAGTTGAAAAAAAAAAAATAGAATTCCAGTTGAAAAGGATGAGTCTACAAACAGGTGCTGAGAAGCAGTGGCCAGAAAGGCAAGAGGAAAAACCCAGGAGAGTATGAAATGCCAGAAGGCATAAAAGGAGTGTTTTGACATGGAGTAGTTGACAACATTCAGAATTCAACCAGTGGCCAGAAAAAAGTTATCAGAATGCCAAACTGCTGCTTTTTTCTGGATCCCATTTGTGTGTTCTGGGGGCACTTCTCTCCTTACTCAGCCTCAGACTTCAACTTCCCTTAAACTTGAATCTACCCTAAAACATAGAGATGATCTCCACACTTAACTGAGATAAATACACACACTCACCACACCCATTCATCCAATCATATACAACCATATAATTATTCATACAACTATTAAATACCTATTATATGCTAGGCCTCAAGGATAGGATGGCGGGGTGCAGGAAACCTAGTCTAGGCACTCAAGGAGGCCTCAGGAGCTTATAGTGTATCAAAGAAGACAATCACTCAAAATAAATATATGGTAACAAACTGAGAAGTGCGGGATCCCTGGGTGGCGCAGCGGTTTAGCGCCTGCCTTTGGCCCAGGGCGCGATCCTGGAGACCCGGGATCGAATCCCACATCGGGCTTCCGGTGCGTGGAGCCTGCTTCTCCCTCTGCCTGTGTCTCTGCCTCTCTCTCTCTGTGTGACTATCATAAATAAATAAAATTAAAAAAAAAAAAAAAAAACTGAGAAGTGCCACAAAGGAAAAGTATAGGGTATGTACCATGAGAGCCTGCCACAGTGTCAACTGATTTAGAGTATGCATGATATGCATGGCATCCATCTTTCACTCACAAATCTTAACTATATCCCAAAGCAACCCTGGACAGAGATTTGGAAGACTGGGTTTAGTCTCAATCCTCCTATAAACTCAGTAGGTAACCTTGAGCAGGTCCTCCCCACTCTTTGGGCCTGTTTCCTTTGCTGTACAATGGAAAGCTGAGAAAAATAGTAGACCACAGTTTTTGTTTTTGTTTTTGTTTCTTTTGTTGTTGTTGTTGTTTACCACAGGTTCTAAACTTAGGTCCATGGCCAGGCTTCAGAGATACAAAAATATATGAAAAACTGTGCATGTTTTTTCTTCTGGACAGTAGACCCACAAATTTCATCAAATCCCTCAGAGGGGCTGTGACCCAAAGAAATCCAAGGACTTGTGGAGCAGACAGTTGTGTGATAATGTGAGCAGGGCACCCAGATGACAAAATGATGGATTCTGGAAGTAAAATTTTGCTTTCTTGGACACCATACTCTCCCTTGACCTTGTCAATGTGTACAGTGATGGAAGAGAAGGCCTAATCCTTCTTTTATGGATGGTGAAGCTTAGTCACCGCATAATGGTGCCCTAGAGAAAGGATGGGAGGCCAGGCCTATCACTGATGGCCCCTCTCCAGAAACAGAACAAAGAAAGGCAGCCATTCCACATAAGAAGTCTTTATTGCCCTTTGTGTTATTTGCTCCATAGTGCCTGGGTCCACCCCATCTGATCTCTCATTCTTGGCTGGAGTATAGACAGAATCTATGTCCATACTGGAGGCAAGGTTGGATGTTTCCACAAAGGAACTTTCATTAGCAACTAAAGGAAATCCTTCCTCAAAAGAAAGCACTTTGAGGTTAACTAAGATGTCTGTAAATTAGAAATTCTTGATCCAACTTGTCAGAATGTCTAGCCAAAAGACAGCTGGCTTGGCATAACCTTTGCCACATTAATACCCTGTCTCTCGTCTCCTCTGCAGATGTGGGAGAGAGATTCACATGAGGACCTCTCTGAGGTCAGGTAGGTCTCCAACTCTTACAGAACCTGCATCTCAATCTCCTACCAAGGGTTGGCTATGCTACTTTCTTTGGCATCTAAAGGGCAACAGGTGCAGGGGTTAGTGTTGTGAGGTATGTATGGATGGAGCAGGAGGGACAAAAAGGCAGAGACAGCAGCCTGTGCATAGCCATTGTGTTTTATTGGATCTAGTGTATTTTTTATTTTACAAAATATACAGAGGAGCCCAAAATGCAAAGCAGTCAACAGTGTTCAGATGGGAAAAGGGGCTCCCTCAGGGCCCTTCCCCTCAGATCCTGACTGACTGGGAGGGTGAGCTAAACAGAACGAGCAGGTATATTAAAGGGTGGCAGCATGGCAAGAGTAGTCCCTGCCTTCTAAGTGTGTACAGGGGCATCTCTGGGTAGATTGAATAGAGTAAGAAGAGACCCTATATAGGAATTGAAGAGGCTATGTGGGGGGTTGGGATAGAGCCTGGGCAGATCAAAGATTCTAGTGAATGCCCCCACACTGGGTTCAGATGCTATGCCCACTTCCCTCCTTCCCCTTTCTTCTAAGGCAGCCACTGGATGGTCCCTGACTCACTCCATGCCTCCAAGTCTAGAAGAAATGGTAAATGAAAACTTAAGTTGTAGCCATCAGAGAGGGTAGGCTGAAGCTTTGGCAGGTATCAGCTGGGAGATCTCCCACTCATATTCCCCTGCTGCTGCCACCACCCATACAAACAGGAAGGAAGGAGAGGAAGGAGTTTGAGGCATGAGCCAGACATCAGGATCTCAGGCTCTCTTGGAATACTGAGGAAAGTACGGACATTTCTGGGGCATTTCCAAGGAGACAGAGTCTTCCAAAGAGCCTGGAATTCATATTCTGATAGCCTGGGTTGGCAGACCTATGGGGCTCAGAGCTATAGTCTGGCATGCCTGAGCTGTCACTGACAAGCACTAGGCCTTTCTGCATTTTACCCCAGCCTCCTATGACCTAACCACCAGGCTCAGGCCTAAGATTTCTCTCCCTACATTCTTTTCCTCCTCCTACAAGGCTCTCAAAGGTCCTGGTCTAAAAGGTCAGTCAGTGTGGAGGACAGAGCAGACTCTCTGAGAAGGAAATCTTAGAGGAAATGCATATGAGATCAGGGATAAGGAAAGCACCATAGCAGGAGACACTTTGTCTAGTGTTGTAGTTTCTAGAGTGGGAATGGAAGGTGGAGAACCATTTATTTCCTATAGCAGGGGCATCCTCAGCACTGAGTGTCAGGCAGGAAGGGGGTGGGAGCTGTTGGGAGTTGGGAACACCCCACAGATACACTCTGCCCATGCCCTGGCCCCTTTAGCTCCAGCAATCTGGACCACTGAATCCCCAGGCTCTTAGATTCCTACAGCCCCCAGGGCAGGGCTAGGATGAGGACAGACCTGGGAAGAGAAGGGTGAGTTCCACCTGGACTAGAGCTAGAGTATGGTCCCCCCAGGACAACTGACCCCCTTTCCTGGGGAGCTAGATGACATTGTCAAAGAGCTGCATGGACCTCATGATGTTCTCGTCCTGTAGCCATGGGGTGGGAGAGGCAGATTGGAGAGAGAGAGAGAAATAAAAAGAGCTTATCAGGGACACAGAGAGGGACATTCATCTGAAATGGGGACATTCAGAGATGGAGAGAGGCAGCAAGGGAGGAGACACCCAGAGAGACCTGAAAGAGGGAAGGGACAGGCATCCCCAAGTTGCAAAGGAACAGAACTTGGGGGTGTGGGCAAGTTAGGGAGATGATACTCTGCCCAAAGGAGCTTTTTTCCTACATCACTGAATTGGACCCTGAGTCCAGATCATGGAAATGTGGAGGGCAGGGGCCTGTACCTTTTGGCAAGACTCAATGAATTCCTCAATGGTCACCACGCCATCCTTGTTCCTGTCCATCTTCTGCAAAAAGGTAGTCAGGTAGAGAGAACAGGAGGGATGACAGGAGAGAGGCAGGTAGAACTCAGGTAAGTTCTCTGCTGGGACCTTGCCTCCTTCCCTACACTCCAGAACCCTCCAGCCTACCCAGTCCCAGGCACCTGGAAGAAGCTCTCCACGTGCTCCCTTGGGGCCTCCTCTCGGAGTGCAGGATACGTATACTTGCCCATCATGTCATAGATGGATTTCATGATATCAAGCATTTCCTGTTAGGCCAAGGGAGAAAAGGATCCCTCTTCAGAGCCTCCAGTCTCCAAATCAAGAGGATTAGAGCCCACGGCAGACCCCACCCATTGCTGGGGAAGCATATGTTGGTCAGGTTTTCCTCCTCAGGGCCCTTTGCACCTCCCCACACACATGAAATCTCTCCAGCTCTTCAGTTGTCCCACACCTCCTTGGTGATGCAGCCATCCTTGTTGAGGTCATACAAGTTGAAGGCCCAGTTTAGTCTGTCATCTATGGTTCCCCGAAGAATCACCGACAAACCAGCCACAAAGTCCTGGGAAGGAGACAGAGAGGAACTGTATTTTCAAATACCCTTTACCCAATCCCCAGTCTGGGTTTGGCCTGTGGATCCTGGCCCTGAAGCCTCAGGAAACAGGCTTCCTTGGCCCACCTCCTCCAGCTCACCTCAAAACTGACAGAGCCATCATGATTGGTGTCAAAGGCATTGAAGAGAAAAGTGGCATATGTGCTGGAGTCTGTAAAGATAAGTATGGAAAAGTTTGGCTTTCAGACAGGAAAGGGCTTGCTATGGCTATGGGGTTCCCCAAACCCCTCTTATCACTTGGCATTCCCAGGCCCCTCCAGAACCCTCTCCCCAACTCAGCCTAGATGGACAGCTGCTTCCTCTCAGGTCTTGTCCCCTCACCTCCTTGAGGAAAGAACTGAGAGTAAATCTGCTTGAAGTTCTCCTCATTGACAATTCCGCTGGGACATTCCTGGGAGGTGGGGGGAGAGTTAGAAACCAGACTGAGGGCAGAAACAAAGCCCCCTTCCACTCACCACCACCTACTCTATGCCAGACTCCCAGAGAAAGCAAATCTTCCTGTCTCCAGGGGGCTAACCACGCAGTTCTTTTAGGGAAGGCAAGACTTCTCAGTGCACAAGTTTAAACACAGAACTCACCAGCAGGGCGGATTTACAGGCTCTGCCTGGCCTCAAATCCGCCAGAGCCTCCCGCTAGAAATCTGGTCTATGGGGAAGAGGGGGGCCCCTCCTCCTCCCTCTCACTCCTTCTCATACCCCTAAAGCATCCAGGCCAACCAACCTTAGAAGTCCAGGATAGGCCCCACCCTTCCTGCCCCACCCCTCAGTTAGGTCTTCCTTTGCACTCACATTCTTGAAGCCCCGGTACAGGACTTGCAGTTCCTTGCGCGTGAACTTGGTTTGCTCCTGCAGCTGCTCCAGACCCTCTGGCCGGTGACACACCGTGGACAGTTCGAACTCATCCTCCACGCTGTCTGCGGCGGGGGAGTGGGGGTGGGGGGGGGTGGGGGGTGGGGGCGGCGGGGAGGGAGGCAGTGGAGGGGGGGACAACCGCGCCTCAGGCCCGGCCTCCACCACCCCTCTTCAAAACCACCCACCCACCCATCCTCCCCATAGCCAACACCAGACACCAGCCTGCCAGTTCCCTGGACCCCGGTCTGAGGACATGAAGGCAAGATGCTGGTCAGCTTCCAGATCTATCAGTTGGCTGCACCTATGGGCAGGCCTAGCCCCAGAACCAGGGGTCCGACTCATCGCTGGTCCCCGGGCCCTTGATCCCTGCTTCAAGGGGAAGGCCCCTAGCTCCATCTTCCTCCCAGAAAGGGAGGAGTAGAAAAACGGGTTAAAGAGGAAGCGTCTGGGGATCTAGGCTCCGCCTACCCTGATCCACTCTGATCTGGCCAGCGGCACACTTGCCCCGCCTAGACCCTTCCCTCCAGCCAAGCTCCTCCTATCCCAGCCATGCTCGAGCCATGCCCCGCCCAGCTCCAGCCAAGCCCATCCAGACCCCACCCCTACCTGACACCAATAAACCTTAGTTAAGGCTTCATCCCTGGCAGCATCTCAGTCCTGCCCCAGTTCCCAACATCCAGTCCCCAGGCAAGTGCCCCCACCCCACGCGCCCGAAGGCCCGACCCCCGCCCCCACCAGGACAGTAAGTCACCTGGGTCCAGCGGGCGGGGTCTGTGGGGGCGGAGGGAGGCTGGGACTGCTAATGCTGAAGGGAGCGAATTGTCACCGAGAAAGTGGAAGACCCGGCCAACTGCAGACACACACCTCGGCCCTCACACTCAACAGCAAATCTCAAAGACCTGCGTGTTACGATGCACACACACACACCCAGCCCCGCGCACAGAGGCACACACAATGAACAAGCATAGACACACACGGAACAGACCCCACGCACACATGCTTGTGGGACTCACGCCTGTCATTTCCCCAATTCTACCCCCATGTGGTACCCAGTGGAATCAAACACAATGACACCCTCAAATAATAACTACAAAATGGGCCTCCATACATTCAGTATAATCCTATGGGCTGGGCAAGGCCCAACCGAGGAAATAGGCCTCAGGAGACAAAGTGAGGCCACTCAAGTGGGGACTGGCTGGGACTAGAAAACCCAAGGATCCTGGCATCTGGATGAAGGCGGGCTCCATCCTCTGCACCTGCATCCATCCAGGCAGGGCAGGGGCCACATGCCCCGGGCAGGGCGGCCACAGTCGCAGCCACCAACCCAGATAAGCCACGCACAGACCTCGTAGCAGTCTGTGTCTCGATCGGCCACATCGGCCATACCCACAGTCTCAGGCCTCGTGCCCTGCCACACCGGCCACACCCAGGCACCCGAGGCTCCCTCAGACACTTGGGCCCCGCCCCCCAAAGCCGGCCCCGCCGGCACCCTCGGCTTCCTCCCAGCACCTACTAACGCCCTCTCCACAGCGCCCACCCCCTCACTGGTCACGCCCACACACACGCAGGCCCACTCCTGTCACACGGGTCACACCCCGACACAAACGGGCCCCGCCCCCGGAAGCACAGGAGAGGCACTTGCTTTCACTGACTGAGGGCAGGGCCTGGGGCCCGCAGCAAGGCAGCAGCTTGAGGAACCGCTGCTTCAGCGCTTTTTTAGTGGGCCCTGGAGGGTGGCCTGGGAAGAGAGAAGACCCCAGGAAGGCACATTAACCCCTACTGTCCCTCCGTTCCCCTCCCCACCATCGCAAATCGACCCTGAGGGGAAGGGGTGTTGGGAGGGGACTGGATGAGAATGGTAAGAGTAGCTGGGGCTGGGTTAGGGAAGCACAGTGGGTTTCACAGGCATAGAAAGTCCACTCGGGCATCTTGTATCATGGGACGCAGCTGGGGACAATGAGGCCACCAAGGGGAGGTAGCAATGGCCTCAGTGCCTGTTGACCCAGTGCCCTTGGCTCCAGTGCTATAGGTGGACCTCTGAGGGGAGGTCTGGGTAGGAACTGCCTAGGTAGGAACACCTCTGTCTCTGTCTCTGTCTCTCTCTCACACACACACACATAGACAAGTGTGTATAGTGACACATAGAATGATAAATCATAGTGATGGATGCCATACAAGGACAGCTTGATACCCAGCAACTCACTCAAACCCAATGATCTAATTAAGCAGGCCCCAATACATGCGCGCGCGTGCACACACACACACACACACACACAAGTACACATTTTCGTGTAGTATCCCTTAATACAAACATATACAAATGTGGCCTAGGAAAAGCATAAGCCATACACATGAGGACCCACATAGGCCATCTTACATTGCAGTGTGATCAAATCATACAAAAACACGTGGGATATTACGACATGGTGTGCTAAGGACACTGCAATACACTGTGACCCTATAATATTATGACACATATCAAGATCACGACACATACCCATATCATATTGTGACTTATGTGTCCACGGCACCCAGATACCTAAGACTGCACATCACCAACAGAATCCATGTTTGTTCTTCCCACCTTTCCTTCCTATAATCCCTCATTCCAAGGCACCTAGAATCTCCCTGCCAGTGGAACAAAGTTCCTCATCAGTTAACTCACTCATTCACGCTAAAAGTGTGTCTCCTCCCATGTCTTTGAAGGTGACATGACAGCAAGCAATAACAGACCTTGGAGATGAGTATTTTGGTGTAATGTAGGGCTACTGACCACGGTTCCCCTCACTTCCCCTTATTTACACCGGTGTCCTACAGCTCTAATTGTATCCCAGGGAGAGGCTATGTGTTGGTGTGCCTGTCTCCTGGCAGCGCCCACCTCCAGACTCTAGGGCCAGAGCCCACAGGGTTCTAGCACACTGACTGAAGTTGGCCTGGGTCCGTTCCTGGAGGGGCCCAACTTCCTTAGGTTGTAGGTTACTAGGGCACCCCAACTCTTACGTAGGCCCCGCCCCCCCATACGAGGCTCCACCCTTGGATCAGGCCCTGCTCCCAGGAGGTAACTGCTTTGAGTCAAGGCTTCCCCCTCCAAAACGTCCTTTCTTCCCCTCCCCCCACAGAGCTATGGAGAGGTAGGAGGGAGACCGTGGGCTGAGTGGGGGATCGATGGCGGCCTGGCCCCCAGCCCAGGGCTCCATTAGCCCCGACTTTGGTTTCCCGAAGCCGGATTGCGCCTGGGGCCTCCGGTGGTGTGTCGAAGCTGGACTGGGAAGGGCGGGGAGTGGGGTGGGGAGTGGGGGTGGGGTGGGAGGGAGGAGGGCTGCACCCCCGCCTCTCCCAACCTCCTGGTCTTCTTCACATGTCCGAGGCCCCCCAGACCCCCCTCCCACCATCCCCTCCCTGCTCCCAAGACTATCTCCTCTAGGCTCTCCTGAAAGGTGGTAAGGGAAAGGGCTGCCTTTAGCCTACAGGACACCTAGGTTTCTTAGATGACCCCTCTTACCACTGAACAGTCTAAAGGGCATGGCAAGTCAGAGCCAAACTGACTTCATCTTTTCAGAACTGGATGAACCCCAGTTGATCTAAGACCAACCCTTGCTCCCCACCCCACTCTGATAATGCAGCAGAGGACAGAAAGTAGGTTGGGGGTTTCCTGCTTTTACTGAACCCTAGAGCAGACAATTCATTGGCTACTTCTCTTGTCTCCAGCTCCCTTCACATCTTTCAGTTCTCCCTGGGGTCTGCCCTAATAGCCCTCCTATCATGGTTCTTGTCTATGTTCCTTTCCTGTTCCTGGGGGAAATCCAGAATAGCTGTGCTATGGAGCTGCACAGTTCTTGGTGTGAAGAGGAGGGAGAGGCCAAATCTCTCTGGGGGAGGCAGAACATGGTCCCCTCTCTACCTCCAATATCACTCTCCCCACTAGATTTTGGGGTGATGTGGAGAATGTCCAGGCCCTGGAAATCCTGAGAGAAACTTGGAGTGGCAAGGGGGCTTGGGAAGCAAGGTCCCTGATCTGTTCTATGCCTTACCCTCCTGCCAGAGCTGGTCTATAAATGTCTCATTCAGTGTTCCTCCTCCTGTTCCTCCTGATCCCACCCCCATTCCAAGCCTTGAGTATGAAGCTGGTATTTCCTCAGGGAACTCTGGGAACAGCCACACACACAATCCAGTACCCAAAGCGGCCCAGCCACACAACCTGTCCCCCTCAAGCACAGTCATATTCACCATCTCACAAAGCCACACACCCTATCCCTCTGACACATTAAATCACATCCCTGGCACATACAAAGTCTCACACAGTCACACACTTTGTTCTTTTTCACACAGATGAACACATGGTCACACCCCCTGCACCTCTCGCACAGAATCCATGCACACTCTACAACTACACATGCAAGGATGGAGGTATGGAGAGTCACTCACACATGTCTTCAGAGCCACTGTGGGGCCCTGGCCCCAAAGGGACTCCCCAGAAGTCTGGTGTTTTCTCAGGAACTCTGGAACCTCTTTCTTCTACTCCAGATAGTCCTGCCTGTCTCCAAACCTCTCCTCAGTCTCAGATGGATCTCCCTCATCTCCATACCCCAGTCCTCCCATGCTGTGCCCCTCAGCACCCCCCCAAAACACCCTGGCCCCTGGCCTCCTCTCTTCACCTTCCCCAGAAGCCCCTCCCCCAGACCCACTCCTTGAATTTCCTTCTTTGCCTCTCAGATGTCCTGTTCCCCAAGCACCCGTCCTTACCTCCCCCAGATGCCCTATCCCATCACTAACATGCTTACCCCCTGCCCCCAGTCATAAAAACAGAGTAACCTCCTCCCCAGCATTGCTGGGCGGCTGCTCCTCCAGTCAGCAGCCCAGACATAGCCAGACACCTGGGTTACCTTCCAAGGAGACAGGCTCAAAGAGGCCAAACTGCTCCAGGACCTTGACAAACAGAGCGAGGACCACAAGCACAGCAACCATCTCTAGCCCCTCCAGGTTCATGGTGGGCCTGGGGCATGGCCCCCACCAGCTGAGGCTCAGACACACTGGCAGCCCTCCTCACACCTCCTCCCCCTCAGGCTCCCCAGCCTGAGTAGGACCGCCTGCAGCCTCCCTCCCCCTCTCCCTCCCAGGATCTCCTCCCTCCCCCGCCCCCTCACCCCGCCTCTGCCCCACAGCCTCCCAGCCACAGCCTCTTCCTCTTCACAGGGCTACTTCAGCCTACAGACTGGCATCTTCTCAGGAGCCTTTGGCCAGGATATGGGCCAGAAAAGGCCAGGCCAGAGGAGGAAAGCAGTGACCTGCCTCTATCCCCGAGGACAGCTTCCCCCAGACACTTTATGGCTACTCAGTGCCAAAGGGAGGGGGGCAGAGGGAGGAGCTATGCCTAGGGAGAGGGCAGGGAAGGGCAGTGTAAGTGTCTGTATGTGTGTCTGTATGTGTACGAGAGAAACTATGAGTTACACATGTATAAATTAGAGATATATGTGTCAGAGTATATTATAAGTGTCTGGGTGTTTTCTTGTGTGTATTCCTGTGTCTGTGTGGAGAGTAGAGTATGAGTTTCTCCTCTTATGTGTATCCCTGTGTGTGGTTTACATGTGTATGTGTCTATCATATATGGGTGTGTGTCTTGTATATCTGGGTAAGTGACCTGGCTGTCCATGGTATGTGTGTGTGAGTGCACTGCAGTATTTATGAGTGTGTATGGGATAGGAAGTTTATCTGTTTAGCAGGGCTGTGGGATGTCGGTCTGAAGACTGGTAGTATGGATGTGTCCTATAATAAGGAGTATGGGTCTAGAGTGATTGTGTAATTGTATCCGCGTGGAGCCGGATGAGGATATAAGTAGGGAGAAGGCAGTGACCTCTCCAGTCAGGAGGACACCACCAACATCGATCCATGGTTGCCATGGAGACTGTGAGGCTGGAAGCACTCTTTCCACAGGCAGGGAAACTGAGGCCCATGGGAAAGAAAATTAGGTCCAACAGCCTGGGCAGGAAAAAGGCTGGTTAGCCTTCTTGTGACCTTCCGGGGAGGGGACTTACGGTGGTTACCTTTGAAACCCACAGATTCAGGTTCCTTGGGAGAGGAGAGACCAAGCTTCTTCCTTCCTCCCACCCAGGATCTGCCAAAGCTTTGCCTGCTCCTTGAAAAACGTTACTGAGCTGATGGAGAAGTCCAGAATTGGAGGGAAGTCTGTACCCTCCAAGGAAGTGGCCCACCCTCACCTCCCCCCAGCATTCCTGGAGCCCCTCCCCCATCTTCCCTGCTCCTTGTTGGTGTGTGTGGGGGGTGTTCATGTTTGTAGGGGTGAGGAGAGGCCTGCAGAGCCAGTGAGCCAGAGACAAGAGCCTCTGAACTCCTGCCACAGCTGGTAAACACTGAGCACTCACTATGGGCTAGATAATACATTACGTTCTTACAGAGTTGATCATGTTTTTTTCTTTTTTAAAAAAATCAATTTAAATTCAATTTAGTTGAAATACAACGTATTATTGGTTTCAGCGGTAGAATTTAGTGATTCATCAGTTGCATATAACACCCAGCACTTATTTATTATTATTATTTTTTTTATGATAGTCACACAGAGAGAGAGAGAGAGGCAGAGACAGAGGCAGAGGGAGAAGCAGGCTCCCTGCACCGGGAGCCCGACGTGGGATTTGATCCCAGGTCTCCAGGATCGCGCCCTGGGCCAAAGGCAGGCGCCAAACTGCTGCGCCACCCAGGGATCCCAACGCCCAGCACTTATTACATCAAGTGCCCTCCTATCATATTTTTTTAAGTAATCTCTACACTCAACATGGGGCTAGAACTTACAACTCTAAGATCAAGAGTCACGTGCTTTTCTAACTGAGCTAGGCAGGCACCCCGAGACATGATCACATTTAATTTTCACAGTAGGGCACCTGGGTGGCTCAGTGGTTGAGCATCTGCCTTTGGCTCAGGTCATGATCCCAGGGTCCTGAGATGGAGCCCCACATCAGGCTCTCTGCAGGGATTCTGCTTTTCCCTTTGCTTATGTCTCTGCCTCTTTCGTGAATAAATAAATAAAAATCTTTAAAAATATAATAGTTTTCGCAGTAAGTGTATGAAGGCAGTACCATTATCCCTACATCACAGGTAGTGAAACTAAAGCTAAAAGAGGTTAAGAAAATCACCAAGAGGGATCCCTCTTGGGATCCCTCTCTCTCTCTCTCTCTCTCACTGTGTGCCTATCATAAATAAATAAATAAATAAATAAATAAAAATCACCAAGATCACTAAGTGTCAGAGCCTCAGTTTTAACCCATTTCACCTTGAGCCTGTGCTCTACACCTTCACACTACACTGGCTCCCTTCTTAGACAGCCTGCCCACTCAGGAGGCCCAGTTTTGGGGGACTGACCCCAGAGGGAGCCCTCCTGCCTTGTCCAGCCCTGGGATGAATGTGTCTCAGCTCCAGCCACTGGGTGGAAGTCCAGGTGGGGCTATCCCTACCACTTCATTTGAAATTCACTGATCTGCAGTTCTACATGGCCACCACTGGGGGTCAGGCATCCATCTCACATCCTATTTTACCCCTTCCTAATCCTCCACCCCCAAACAACGGGAAGTGTGGAAAGGATGGGAAGAAGGGTGCACCACAGGCAGGCTTGGTCCTCTGCTTGCCCCTCTACCCCCTCCTCCAGGAAGAAGTCAACCTAGGGGAGTGCTTTTGGTTTCTCACACCTTAGACATTATAGGTTTACAGATGTAACCAGCAAATACTTCCCCATCAACTATCTACATTCCACAGCTGGCATTTAATTCCCCCTCCCCTTCCAGACTGGTTGGCCTCCTCACTGTCCCCCAAACACATCAAACTCGGTGCTATCTCTGTGCCTTTACTCCTGCTATGAATGCCCTCCTTTCTGTTCTCCTGTTCTACAGTTCTTACCTAACAGGACATCCAGCCCTCAGTACCTGAATTTCTAGTGAACTCAGTGTTGGGCCCTCAAAACGTAGCACCTAATTCTATAATGTTATTAAGTAGGAATAGTAAAAGGAGGCAGCATAGCATGGTAGGTAATAGTGTGGGCCAGACCAGAGTACCAGATTCCTTGGGTTCAAATCCTGGCTTTGTCAGAGCAAGTTTCTTAGTTCCTTCCTTCCTTCTTTCTCTCTCTCTCTCTCTCTTTCCTTCCTTCCTTCCTTCCTTCCTTCCTTCCTTCCTTCCTTCCTTCCTTCCTTCCTTCTTTCTTTCTTTCCTTTCCTTTCCTTTCCTTTCCTTTCCTTTCCTTTCCTTTCCTTTCCTTTCCTTTCCTTTCCTTTCCTTTCCTTTCCTCCTCCCCTCCCCTCCCCTCCTCTCCTCTCCTCTCCTCTCCACTCCTTTTTTTTGTATATTTTTTTTATTGGAGTTCGATTTGCCAACATATAGCATAACACCCAGCGCTCATCCCATCAAGTGCCCCCCTTGGTGCCCATCACCCAGTCACCCCATCCCCCCCCCCACCTCCCCTTCCACTTGTTTGTTTCTCAGAGTTAGGAGTTTCTCATGTTCTGTCACCCTTGTCAGAGCAAGTTCTTAATCTCTGTGTGCCTCTGTTTCCCATCTCATATGGTCTGGGAGGGATCAATGAATATATGGAAAGCTGTTAGAATATCTCTTGGCACAGAGTAACTGTGAAGTGTTTGCTACTGTTATTAACAACATCTCCCTCTACTTACATTTCTAAAACTCTTCATTAACAAAGTATTTCCACAAACATTGTTATCTTGATGGCTTCTCATGACAACCCTATGAGGTAGAGTGAATAGTATTGTGCCCATTTCACTGATGAGGTAAACAAGGTCTATAGCAATAAAGAGACTTGCTTGAGGTCACCTCGCTAAGATCTTTCTGGATCAGTTCTGTTTCCTCAATTAGATTCCAAGCTCCTAAAGGGCAAAGTTGTTTAAAAATTAGACTTACATAAATTGAATGCCAGGTTCTGATCTGGTGCTTGTGGAACAAAGGTAAACTAAGCAAGGTTCTCGCTTCCGCTGGGTAGGGAGAGACAGCCCATTGAGAGAACTATAAGGCTTCTATTCATTCAAAACATATTTAGTATGTGTCTACTATGTTGTAGGAACTGTTCTAGGCAGGGCATGGAATGAGCTATAAAAGCTTGTTTAACTATAAAAGCTCTCTAACTGGGAGGCCAGGAAAAACTGGGAGAGGGTATTTTTTGGGCTGGTTCTTGAAAGATGGCTAAATGTCAACAGTCTACCTTAACAAAGGGGTCAACAGTTATTGAGCACATTTTGTGTTCTGGATACTTTCACATATTGTCTCAGTCCTCATAATTAACCTGAGAGGTAAGGTCTATTACTCCTGTGTTTACAGCCAACATGGTCAGAATGAGTAGTAGTATACCCATTTTGCAGATGAAAGAATTGAGGCTCAAGGAAGTGATTTTCCCAAGATAGCAAAGATGATGAAGGATGGATCAAGATTTAAACCAGGAAAAAAAAAAAAAAGATTTAAACCAGGATCAAGGATCTGTCAACCTGTCCTTCCTTTTTTTTTTTTTTTTTTTTTTGTAAAGATTTACAGCCTGTCCTTCCAATGTGTGTGGAAATGTCAAGGAACCTTGGATGACTGTAGCTTACTTTGTGTTGGGGGAGCCATAAATGATAAAACCAAAATGGGTCAGATTCCACGGAGTCTTGAATGCCAAGCCAAACTATCTAGATTGAAGGCGGCAGCATAGCCACGTCTTCTGGTTCTCTGCTGCGATTCACAGATGGAGAAACTGACAACCTTTCAGGCTGTTGCCCTGTCCCTGGACCCTCCTTTTCTGTCTCACACCCCCCACTCTCAACCTTCAGAGACCTTGACCCAGCCTCACAGTGACTCAAGGTTCTAAATCAACCAGGCTTCTGGTGTGTGTGTGGGGGGTGTCTGTAAGTGAAAGAGTGAGTTGTTTTTCAGACTCTCCCTTCTCCCCACTCTGAGACCTCTCAAGTCCCAGGGCCCTATGAGAAGATTGCCCAGATCTGTCCTCCCTAAGCATCCCTGTGTCACTTAGTTTTTCCCCAAGGGAGTAAACCCTTAATGGAAGCACTTCAGGCAGAGTGAGGGCTCAAGGGAACACTATCTTGAAGCATTAGGTGGGCCCTCCTGAGGTCCCTCAAATTTCACTGCAGAGATACTCTTACCAATTGTTCATCTCTCACAGTTCAAACCCAGAATAATACTGCCTTATGAAGGGACCCACCCTATGTAGCTGTACTCCTTTCATCTTGTCCTTGATACCCCAGTGAGGACCCCAGCCAGTGAAGACCTCAGAACTCTTCTCTCAGTCCCCAGTCAGGCCAAAGACACAGCAGCCCCCAGCTGCATTAGGTGATTAATGACCTTCCTAGGCTTTGGGGCTATTTTGGGGCCTGGAAGTCATTCCTGCTGTGATTGAGAGCTGGCCTTGCCGGGCTCCAGCCATCTGTCACTGGAGACAGGTCCAAGCAGGGGGCTTGAGGGACACATGCTCCCCAAGACTGCCAAGCATGGCTCTGGCTCAGCCCCATCTCCCCTCCTTCTGGGGAACACATGGCTAGGAGAGGCCTACCTATATTCCAGGAGCTCAAGAGGATACCATGGAGAGAGCCAGAAAACTACAGGTCCCAGAATGCCACAGGGCTAGGTTGTTTTGTTTTTGGGGGTCAAGTGGGGAGGGCCTTTCCCAGGCAGCCCTAAGGATACCCAAGCAGAGGTGTGTGTAAATCTCAGCAGTACCGTGAGATGATATCCACAATCCTCATGTCATAAATTCCACACATCCCACACCAAGGTACAATCTTGTGTTAGGTACAGAAGTAACTTAGTGTGACTCAGGAACCCTCAAACCAACTTTAAAGTACAATTGCCCAGGTACATGCAGTTTCAGTGTCACAGAATCCCAGAGATATGCAACCCCCAGGATGCACAGCCCCAGTGATCACAACCCGAGTGATGCATAACCCTGTTCATACAGACTCCCAGAGATAGACAAAACGGTGACATACAATCCTTATGCTACACAAGTCTATTCATCCCACAGTTCATGAACTCCCTAACTGACTTTAAGTTGGTCCAGTCCTACCTCAGTATTCCTTCTGGACAGTGATCCCAATCATCTTAAGATCCCATTAAACCAAGTAATTTAGTAAAGGGTTCTTGTGTCTTTTCCCTGTTCTGCTGCAAGTTTCCTCCATTTATCCCTGCAAGGGGCCTTGCCCCTTATATCCACCTGCTTAAGTCCCCCTCCTTTATCCTCTGTGAGAAGTCCTGCCTCACACCCTCCACCATTTGAAGGACCATGATGTCCCCAATCCCTATCCTTTCCTCTTTGGAGACTCCTATCCTCTACCTTCTCGGTAAGGTACGTGACCTTATCCCGAGCTCTACTCTGTCAGGGATCTTGCCCTTTAAACCCTCTCCTTTGAGGGATCCTGCTCCCTCCATCTCTGTGAGGGGCCCTTCCCCTCCCCACCTCTGTAAGGCTCTTATCCCACTTCACTCACTTTTCGAAGGGTCCAGCCCCTTCCTCCCTTCCTCATACCTGGCGACAGCGACCCAGTCACCAGCTGGTAGAGGGATCTCGCTGCCTGCCCCAACGGGCTCCGGCACCTGCGGGGGCATCGGTTCATGATTCTGCTGAGAGCTCACTGGCCAAGCTCCGCCCCCAAGGCCCCAGGGCGGTCGTGTCTCCGCCCCCACTCGAGTGGGCGGCGCAGGCGGGCCGGACCTGCGGGACCAGAATCTCTGACCGCAGGGTTTTCTTCCACTCGCCGGGCCGCACAGGGGAACGCACCGCGGCCCCCATCGTCTAAAGCACCTATCCTCACCCAGTTCCTAGACTGGGCTAGGCGGGGCACGGGGGTGGGGGAGGGAAGGGACGGACTCTCCTCACAGCCTTCTCTGGGAATGTTTTCTGGATTTCTAGTGGGGAGGGTAGGCACCCACGGGTTTTGAAAAAGGAGCTGGGGGAGGGGATAATGAACCTTATTCTTTATTGCCCCTCTTCAGCCCTGCCTTCTCTGCCTGTCGCACACCTCCTCCTCCCAATTTGGCACGGAGAAGTGAAGGGGATAAGCAGGACACAGTTGTCATGGCAACTTCCCACACTTCCATACTTCTAGACCAATGGGAGAGCAAGAGGAAGGAGGAGGAACTGGGCATCGTAGTGGGGTGGCAAAGAAGAGGCTGCTCTGAATTCCTTTCTCTCATAACTTTCTGCTTTGTGTCCCTCTATCTTGCTCCAGTGGGTTCACAGATTCTCCCATTGTATGCTGGCTGCCTGCCAAATGCATGAAGAAGCTCTCCTCGCCTCAGTCTCAGTCCCAACCCTTTGCAGGACTCCTTTCTATAGGGCTGTACCCAAAATAAACCCTTCCAGGACCCACTGACGCCTTCAAACTGCTGGGACAGCCTACATGAGAGACATAGTTCCACTCCTCCTACTGGAGGATCCTGTATTTTTGGCAGAAAATTCTACATTCACGAGGCAAGCATTACCTCCAATCTCCATGCAAATTTTGCCACTTGATTTGGCGGCGACATCCCCATTTGGAATCAGCTCTGTAAGCATGGCTGCCCTATGACCACACGGGGGCGCCCTAGACTGGGGAAATGATATATCTGACCGGAGGGACCCGAGTTCAGGCCTTGGCCTGCCAGATCCCAACTCTCTACTCGTCATCCCTAGTCCTTGCTTTGCTTCCAGGTTGGACAGGACTGCCACTGATTGCTGCTTTTACTCACCACGCCACACTTCCAAGCAGCCCTGCCAGGCTTGGAAGACCAGAGGGAGTAGATCTGGGGCGGAGTGGAGTTTCAGATTCTCCCCACTCCCCACCAAAAAAAAAAAAAAAAAAAATCTCCAGCTTTGGGTCTGGGGGAGTGGGGGAGGTAAGTAATTGGGGTACTCCGGATGCCCTGATAAGTTAAGGACTCCCTATCAGCCTGATGGACCAAAATGACGGAAACCAAAGACTACCCCCATGTCCATCCCAGGAATCGGGCCTGCACAGGGAAGACACTTTGGGAACTAGGACCTCCTGGCAGTACCTCTGTCCTGGAGCGCTCTTCAGCACCTCGGACAACGACTCCCCTTCAGGCTTTAGCTCAAGCGTCTCAGGGCACCCAGCACTTTATCAGGGGGAGTCCCAACCTCATCTGTCTCCTGTTGTAAGATAAGCCCTCAATCGAAAGGAGAGCTCCTGGTAACACTATTTCTACTTTCCAAGTCGTGAGTGGAGCTATCTACAGGAGGATGTTGATGATGAGCATCATTCTTGACACTTGTCAACATTTGACCTATTTCCTTTGGGAGGCAGACAGCAAGAAGTAGTGTTCTCCATTTTAGAGGTGAGAAAAGTGAGACCCAGATAGCAAAAGTAATAGCCCATTCCTGCTCCCCAGGAATACAAGTGCTTCCCCACCTTCACCTAGTCTCTGATTCAAATAGCCAACTGGGGAGGGGAGGATTCCACTAAAGGGGAGAATCAATTAAAACAGGAAACAAACACTGACTAATGTGGTGTTAATGAACGCCCTGGGGCCTTACTACTCTCAAGCATCCTGAGTTGGTGAGAACACAGTTCAAAGCAGAGCTGGACGTTGGAGTCCATCCGAGTCTGAGCCACATCTAGGGCACACCTAGGGCCTGCTTGAGCCAAAAGGCTCTCCCTTCTAGGAGTCTCAGCATAGGAACTAGGGCTTCCCTAGGGTCAATGAGTATGGGAGACACTCTAAAGGCATTAGATCCTAGTTGTCATCCTCATCCTGGAGACTTAACCTCACTCCCCTAAGGACAGACAAGGATCATGGGCTCCCTCCACCTTCCCAACTTGTTTCAGACACAGGAGACAGTCTCCCTCCTCCCATCCATTGTTGGAAGTTCCCGGGCAGGCTGTACAATGAGACAGAAAACACATACGCACATGGAAATGTATACAAGGTAACACAGTCACCTACACAAACACATGGGTCTGCCTACTAAACCCAGAAATATATGCAGGCCCAGGTTACTCCACACTGTGGGAGACAGAGCCTGCCTGGGCAGCAAAGTGGTTTGGGGAGGCCACAAGGCACCTTCCAGGCCAAGTGCTTCTATTTCTGGGTCTGGAGGGGAAGAGGGGATATTTTCCTTCATGATTGGATAAAGTTCTGGGAGGGTTGTTGAGGGCTAAAGGAGCTTCAGTTGAAAGAATGATCTCTGAGTACTTTCTTGGGGGTGGGAGATGATGACCCAACACTAACCAAAAACTCCCCACAAGGGCCAGGCGTTGTTCCTGGGAGCCAGGCTGGGCAGACACTGGTGTCCCTCCTTGGGTCCACCTGGGCTGTTTGTGGAAAATGTGGGGAAGCAGTAAATGTGTGGTAAAGGCCCCCTTCTACACCAGGAAACCAGAGAGGCAGCAAGGGTAAGACATGTCAAGACACTCACAAAAGCCCACAGAAGACATTGCCTCCTACACAATCAGCATGGAATGCTGATATAATCTGCATATTCTCACAATCACAAAACACAATGCTTGCCCCAGGAGGGTCACAGTCATAAAGTCTTACAAAGAGACATACCACCATAAGGTGAAGCCCTGACACATTCTGATAGTCACATGTCACTTCATACAGAAAAGCACAAAGCACAGAGTTGCACATTGAACAGAGACATGGTCAAAACAACTTCATTAGTACAACAGAGTCCTACACAACCTTATTCAAACATCTGACAAGATCATACAATTGCACAGCCAACAAAATCACACTTACCCTATCAATATACCAAGCCTAGGGCACATGGCAACCAGCTGAGGGAGGCGCACACACATATACACACAGACACACACACAAAGAATGACAGGCGCTCACGCACGTAACACCTCCCACTCCAGACACTCTCCTAGCTTTGTGTCACACGCCCACACCTGCTGCCTCTCCCCACCTGCCTGCCTGTCCCCCCACCCCCCACGGTTCCAAAGGCTTTGGACCCCAGTGTCTTGCTGCCGGAACAGCCTGGAGGGTGCTTAGGAATGGGACAGAGTGTGAGTAAGGGCCTGGCCAGGGTCAGAAAGGCTTAAGGGTCTGGGGGATGGAATCTACATTCCCTCCCACGACCCTTGAGCCCCTGACTCACCTGTGAGCTGGTCATAAGATCCGTCCAGGTCTCGGGAATCGGACAAACTCTCCTTGCGGCCCTGGCCCCGCATGGCCCCCGGCGCCCCCGTCCCGTCCCGCCTGGGCCGTGGGAGGGGGCGCCGGGTGGCCAAGATAGGGCGCTCACACGGCGCCCCCTGGTGGCGTTGCTCGCTGTCTGGGCTGGGGCTGAGTCTGGGATGGACAGGGGTCCCGCTGGGGGTCCTGGGGCAGGAGCAGGAAGCTTGGGCAGTAGGTGAACGCAGAGCCGGAGGCAGAGCGGAGCTAAGCACGGAGCCAGAGCCAAGCCGCCTCTCTCCTCCCGCCCCCTCCCCGCGGCTGTCACCGCCGCCTCCCCCCTTTGACGCTGCCGGGATTGGCTCCCCCTACCCCCGCCCCCTCCTCTTTGCAGCTCGGGGGAGGAACCCGGTGAAAGGGTGAGCTGGGAAGTGCGGGGAGGGAGACTGGTTTTCCAGCAACACTACCCCCAAACCTGAAGCCACGGGTTCTGGCGGTGGAGGAGGGAGCAGGACCAGAAAGGACCCACTGTGAGGACCTTCCCCGTCCCAACTCTTAGGCACTCCTTCCCCCACCATCAGCACTGGCCAGGGTAAGTCTCTGAGCTACCTGTCCAGTCTCACATCAGCCCCCATCTTCTCTGTTGTTCTCTTCCCCCATACGGGTCTCCGGGTCTCCGTGCACTCTCACCAGTGCCCACCCTGCTAGGAGGGAGTTAGGGATGCAGAGCATCTGAGAGTCTGTTTTCAGAGCAAAGGTCAGCCCAGCCTCTAAGAGGCTCATCTTAGGCCAGTGGACCACAGTTCTCTCTTCTCTCAGAAAGACCTCAACCCTCAGCCTGCAAGAGCTGTCCCTGAGCCATATTCACAATGAGGGTATCTTCTTCCCTGATCTCAGGAGCCCCATTGGCCCACTGGAAGAAAAGGAAGAGTGAGCCAGGTCAGTTTCTCAGGACTTTGTTCTTTTGTTCCCTTTCTTTTTCCCTTTCAAGTTTCCTGCCCTTCTCTCTTATCACTTGCCCTGTCCTACATTCCTTCTGTTTTCTAGAAGATTTGAGGAGTGACTGGTGTGGGGAATCCAGGTGAGGATACAGAGTAAGAAATGCCCTTGTTTGAGGCCCACCTCCCTTCCCTTAGTTTAGCTCCTTTTCTGAAACCAGGGACTATCACAGAGCTGGGCTGCCACCTGCTCTCCTAAGAATGGCTTCTGAGTGACTGAGCCACTTGTATAACCTTCCCCAGACTCTTTACTGGACTGCTAGCAAAAGAGCCCCCAACCCAAGGAAGGAGAGAGTGTTTGGAGGGCCTGAGTAGTATGGTGGCAGTATCCTATGTGGTCTTCCTGCCTGCCCAATGGCTCCTCTGGAGGAGTAACCTGCTAAGACTGAAACCTTCAGCTAAAGTGACCCCAGCACATTTAATGTCTTCAATTGGATTTAATTCCCAAACACTTGATTCAATTAACTCAGCAGGAATTGTGATAGGAATTCAGGCATAGGAGGGGGACAAGCAAGTACAAGGATTATCTTTGGGAGCAATGCCCTAGCTCTCCCCCCGGCTCTGGAAGTTTCTCCACAAACTGGCACGACCTTGGGGGCATGGACAGAGCATGGGCACCTCCTTTGGGGGTTGAATTCTAGATGATGATGGGACTCCCATCTGGAGTTCTTAAAACATATAGGTAAATGGGCCAAAAGATGTGCTTTTACAATGGAGGGCAAGGAGTCTTGCTACTGCTTCATGCCCTTGTTCATTTCATAGGAAAGGAATCTATAAGTAGCAAAGGCAAGGGAAGCTACACCTCTTTGAAGCTAACTGGCTTCCACTAGGGCCAGGAGACTTAGGAGGAGAGGGAGACAGGCAAGGGTGCCCTAGGCAGATGGGACCAGTACCTGGAGATTACTTTAACTCTGTCTTTGAGAAATGAGTTCTGAATAACAGAGATGAAGAAAAAATGAACAAAAAACACTAAAAAGACTGTCCCATACAAATCAATTTTTAATAACTTCAACTTGCCACCATCTTCCAGCTCCAACTCCTCTAGGGCTTATCACTGTGGAGAACACTATAGGCCCCAGGCTGAGCTACCCTATCTAGTGATCAGATGACCCAGCCCCTGATCTCTTAGGAATCTGCATCTATACACGGCAGCATGCTGGTGGATTCTCTGGAAACAGTGTGTATTTGTTCAATGTTGGAGCCACAACTCTGGTTCCCAGGAAGGCAAGAATACTAAAGAGATTTGAAGCTAAGTGGAATAGCAGCCAGGGAGGTCCCAGAACTGCTCTCATTGCCAGTTTCCTGCACTTACTCCGAGTCTTCCTATGCTGCTTGTTCCCTGCTAACCTGAGGGCTTTACAAAGTGCTTTAGAAGGGGGGAAATCTCAGAGCTGCAGCTACTCTAAAGGCAGCTGTGGGGTAGGGAAAGCCTATAGTAGTCCCATAGAGGCTGTCCAGAGGAGGAACCACGGGCCAATTTCCAAAAGGCAAGGAGACTTGCCTGTGGCTCCAGCCAGAATGTGGGTAGACAGAATGGCCTCTGTGTGATGCTCACCTGGCCCCTTTTAGATGGAGGGCACCCTGCTCCCAGCAGGTTCTCTCCCTTCCCAGGCACCAGACCACAGCAGGAACAGATTCCTCCCCAGAGGAAATTCTTAGGCAGGCTGGATGTAAACAACAGCCGGGTGAGGGGGCGGAGCAGTGGAGGGGAGCTCAGCAGAGGCAGGAGAGGCTTCCAGAGGAGAAGGTGACTAGGAAGGTGGGGAGGCTGCGGGGAAAGGGAACCAGCAAAGTAGGCACCTGAGGGCTCCGGAAAACCTGTCAATGTTTATTTCACACACACACACACACACACACACACACACACCCTAAAGACAGTTTAAACCAGACTGAAAATGAAAAGCTAAGGTTGTGACCCTATAGTGCTGAGCAATCAGTGGAGTTGGAAGGCCGGGGAATCTAACAGGTACTCCTGGTGCCAAGAATGAAATCCAGAAATTGGTGGCCAGATAGCAGGGCATTGGGCTGATTCTAATCTCCAGTCTCCCAGATTTAGAAAGTAGAAAAAAGGTCCTCTGTTCCTACCTTACCTTGAGCTGAGCTAAGGTAAAGGTCCTAATGACTGGACAGAGCACCTGCAGGGGCAGGGGACAAAGATTTCAAGCCTAGCTCAGCCCCAGGCCAAAGAAAGCAGAACTGGCTCCATCTACATCAGAGAGTCTGTTTTCAGAAGCCTCGGAGAACCACTGACCCTCAGGATATTGGCATCATCCTAAGACTTGCCTAACAGCCCCTGAAAATTAGTCAGCAGCCACAACTTGTATCAATCAGAAATGTGAGGGGATATTGAGGGAGCCCACACCGGCAGTCCCCACATTCTTGAAGGCTTCTTCCTGTGCCCACCCAAACCCTCCCCAAGTAAGATTATCCCCGGTCTGCCCCTTCTAGCCCCCACAGTCCAAGCTCCGCTGAAATGCAGCCTCCACTGAGAGAACTCGGTATCTGTGTTATTCTCCAGCCTTGGGGACAGCCCTTCTTCCCTCAGTCCCCCTCCAGCCTGGGAGCCTCATGAGTAAGGGCAGTTGGCAGCTGCTCAGATATGCGTGGCCTCAGGAGATAGTAGAGAACTCCTTGAGCAGGACCTCCTGGCTGAGTGTGTGGAAGGCCAGGTTTCTCCGGACGTTGGTGCTAATGGATCGAACCTGGGAAAAGGTTGGGTAAGGAAAGAGGGCATAGGCAAAGAAAAAAATAGGGAGAGAGCTGGTTACACACAACAGAGGGCAGTGCCTGAGGGACAAGGCCAAGACGCAGTGTTAACATGTTTCTCTCTTAGGAGATGAACACTTAACAGCTATCATTCGGGCAGGCAAATGAACAAACAGTTCTATGATAAGTGGAAGAAAAAAGAGGGGCTGAGAGACAGGAACTTTAGTGGAGGTTGAAGAGCATCTGGGTACCCGAAGAGGTAGAAGTAAGCGCAGACACAGAAGGAGGGTGAACTCATGCCTTTGTTTCTGCCTTGGCCATGCAGAGGGGGGGTGGTCTGGTCAGTGGTCTGAGAGGAGAAGAAAACGAGGCCAGAGAATGCATTTCTCATCTTCTCACTCTTTCTTTGTATTTATCTACTTTTCTGTGTTGGAAAGGACACCTAGAGATGCAGCCTCTGTCTGGCATAGATGGCAGGAGTATGATCCAAGGAGGCCAATGACCAGAAGCAGGTCATATAGCTTGTGAATCCCAAGCTTGGGAGTAGGATCCAGGTTTAACTTCCAGTCCAGCACTCTTCCCATACCACAAAGAAGCCCCGCTTCTTTAGAGGAAAGATTTGAGCATATCCCTGCTGTGTCCCCACTGCTCCCCTCACAAGCTTTCTTCCCACAGACTGAGACCCTTGCAGGAAGTGTTGCCTCTGTCAGGGGGGAAAGGACCTGTGAATTAGGAGTCAAACCCCCTACTCTGAGTGGATTCTAGGAGGAATCCATCACACTCTGGAAGGAACACTGTTCATAGGAAATAGAAGTGAATGCTTTGTGAGAGACAAAGTGGAGGAAAAAGGAGAAAAGTATGTGTATCTACTCTGGACCCCAAAGACCAGGGAGCTTTCCTCCAATATGTTTAGCTTTGGGAAATGTAATGAAGTCATCAGGCATGAGGCAGAAGAAAGGGCAGCATGGCAACCAGCAGGCAACTCAAGATCATTAGCTTCAAGCCAGACCAGACCCTCTTTACTCCCTTGTGTCAGAGGTACATATATAAGGAGAACTGAGTCAGGTGAGGCTAGTGTCAATAGGCCAGAGACAGAGCTCCCCTAACCCTCTCCTCCACAACCTTTTTATCTCCAATGACCTTCTCTCTTTGTGAAGTCTGTACCCCCAGTAAAACCCCCACATCAACTTAAAGACTTGCCACGCACCCCATAAAGATGCTCGACTCTGCTCTTTATATTAATGGCTTCCCCATGTTGCCAAATCACTCACTTCCAGAGCAGATCTTCCTCACCCTGAGGAAGTCCAAAATCTCAGAAATCTCACATCAGCGTCAGAGTTGGGCTGTGTTTAGTACAAGACAAATATCCTACAATCCAGCACCTTCATCACAAACTTGGCATGGGGAAGTAAAAGCTGGGCTGAGGTGTGTTCTGTCCCAGCAGTGGGATGGCTGAGCTATGGGAAGGAGGTACGGTGTGTCCTGGTCTCAGCCTCCAGCCACAATGTTCATGTATAACCAGGCAGGCCTAGCTTTTCCTGAGAGCAGCTCAGAGTACAGGGCAGGAGACAGACCATCTAAGGGGAGAGCCCAGTTCTGTGGTGGTGCTGACTAGAAGATGGAGTAGGAGGCAGAGCAAATGCTCACTGGCTCCAGGTGGCCATGGGTGGGGGCTGCAAGGAAGCTGAGTGATTGGAAAGGGGGGGGGGGGTGCAGGGAGTGAAGACTGGAGAACTAGATTGGGAGGGCAGTCAGACCAGGAGTCAGCTAGGAATTTAGGAAGAAGTGATTGCATAAGGGGGAGAAGAATCAATGACTCTCATTAGTTGCTTGGAGGACAGGATAAGGAATAATGAGGCAGAGCTGCCACTGGGAACACATGTCAAACCCCAGGCCCAGCTGGAGCTGTTCAAGGGCTGTCTCCATGGCTGCAGAAGAGAGATGGGCAATGCTGCCTCAGGCTTCTCACCCTTCTTCGCCTAGCACCAGTACCCTGGGGAATATCTTCCCTCACTGCCTGGTCCTGGTCTTAGAAGAGAAGTTGCATGCCCAATCCCAGCAGACCCCTCAAGTCTTATTTCATCAGCCTTTGGCAAACTGTGGTTGTTCCCTAGATGCCCACCTGCACAAATATCACCCTCTGGCTGGGAAAGGGCCCTCAAGAGACATAGGCAGAGAAGGAGGCAGGGCAGACTCACCAGCTCTTTGAAGAAGGCAGCTTCCTTGTGCTGCTCAGAATAGCGCTCATACTGGTCCAGGCCATCCTGCAGCTTCAGTGTGAGTGTGTCATAGTTGGCTCGTACTACCTCCAGCACCTGGGGAAGGTCAAGAGCCAGGCAGGGCTTAGGCCAAACTCTAGGTCACTTGGTCCCCACACCCCTCCTGCTGCCTTAGTGGGTTGGATTCAATCTGGGGCAACACCTCCAGAGGTCATTCTCACTCACAACTTATTATCCAGAAAAAGGTCTGGCCCCAGAGAGTAATTCCTCAGGTTTTGGGACCATTTTCTAATCTCTTCTATTCCTGGCTTTTCCTGACCCATCCTGCCTGGCCACCAAGACTGTTTACTCTGGGTATGGTAAAAGAGCACAAGAAGAGCTGACAGAACAGTGAGTGTCTGAGCTTAGCAGCATCCTGATACCATAAATGTGTTCTCAGCCATATCCTGCAGCTTTCTTTGGCCAGGTTGTCGCAGTTGCTGAGTAAGACTTTGCCAATGTCTCCTTTTTCCCTTTCTGGGAACCACATTTCTTCAGTCCCGGGATGTTCCTCAGCACCATCTGCCACTTGTTTTCATCTCTCCATGCCAACTCAGTCTTCGTACCCATTGCCTGGCTCGAACTTTTGGGCCTCCCAGCCTTCTGATATAGGGGACACTTTCTTGACAAAGCTAGAGCTAACTGCCATCTTTTGTTCTGTTGAGGGGTCTCTCCCCTTTCTCTAACTTTCCATGGGGGTGGGGGGATTCAGACCTCCACTGACTCCAGGAACCTTGGATCTCTGTGGTTCCAAAAGGAAGTTCTGCTGTGACTTCTGTTCAGACCATGAATTAAAGGCAAGGTCAATTAGAGGGAAAGGCACTACATCAAGATAGAACTGAGGTAGGCAGAAAGGAGAGACCAGGAGATGGAGTGACTGGTCACTGTGGTAATCTGGGTACTAACTATTTTGTAACTTGAAGTGACTAGGGAGGGAAGTCTATGATGTCATGGAGAGCTTCCAGCTCAGTAAGGAACTTGGGAGGAAGGAATGAGGCTAACTCTAACAGAAGGTAAGGCTGAAGAGAATAAACTAGAGTCAGGACTGGTCAAAGGGACTGAAGATGGCCTCCTGAGGGGCAAAGAAGTATCTCTGGGCTGTGCTCACCAATTCAGTCTTCTGCCAGGACACACTTCATTTGGTAGCAAACACTTCTGCCTGCCAAGAATTTCTGAGGGGAGAGTACTGATAGAGAACACAGGGAAGGATGTGTCCTCAAGTTTGGGGGGAAGGGACAGTGAGGGCATAGGTCTGGCCTAGGTTCCAGGCTCAGTTTCCTTTCCTCTAGACATTCAGCTCCTCAAGGACACTCTGCCTAGCTATGTCCCACAGACCCTATTATTGACTGGCTCCTTTGCTGCTAATTCCATTTGTCAGCTCTGTCAGCAGGAGGCCCAGTACTCAGCAATGGTAGTCACCCACAAAATAATCCAGCCCTCTCATGCATGTGGGCTGTGCTTGCCACTGAAATATCTATAAGCCAAGGTATTAGCTCAGAAGTGAATGGCTCAAACCCTGAAAAAAGGAAAATTTCTCCAAGATGGAACTGGCCCCTAGGAACCAGACAGAACAGAGTAACATGTTTTCTCTAACCCTGAACTCTGGGCAGCTTCAGCAATACCTACAATTCAGCATCCTGGGCTCAGCCTTCCCAAAGGGGTATCAGGTAAGACAAATACCAAGCTAAAGCCAATTCTGAGAAGAAGGTGCAGATGTTACATCCTGAGAGTCAGGCCTCAGGTCATGCTGCCCAGATCACTTGGGCTTTCTCCTCCTGCCATGGTTAAGTGGAACATCTAAGATCTTACTCAGAACAGGGATTTTTTTACCCAACAAATTTGGCTTTTGCCAGAATTTATGTCAGTTTTGTTAAGGGAGGTGAAACCTTGAACTATCAGCTCCGTGAAAGGAAACCAGACGCCTGGCTGGACTTAGTGCATGATCTCAGCTCTCCTCTTATCCAGATCTTACTTCTTTTCTTCCTTTTTTACACAGGGGTATGCTGCCCTTCAGTTCACTCAACCTCTTCCATCTCTCACCCTATTTCACCTCTCTTAAATTCCCAGGAGAATAAGATATTCTAAATTCAGATCTGGGCCCCAGCCCACTTGGGACTCTGAAGCAATAGGGCTACTCTCCTATTCTAGGACTTGGTTTCTGTAGCTTCAGACTTTAGGAACATATTCCATTTGGGCTTCACATTCCACACTGGCCTGGGACATGGCAAAGGGCAGTACTCAAGCAGAAGGCAATCTCCCAGAGTGCTTGTACCACAACTTGCAACCTCAATCTCTGGCTTTCTGATCTATCCAAAGTTTCCTCCCCAGTCCATTAGGTAACACTCTATCTCCCAAATGCAAGCCCACCTCTGTCATCAGGTTGTTGGGCTTGTTGACTTCCTAGAACCATCCCATCACCTCAGCTCAAGGCAGCTCCAAAAGCAGAAAAATATCTACGATGGGGATCCTTGGGTGGCTCAGCAGATAGGTGCCTGCCTTCGGCCCAGGGCGTGATCCTAAAGTCCCGGGATTGAGTCCCACATTGGGCTCCCTGCATGGAACTTGCTTCTCCCTCTGCCTGTGTCTCTGCCTCTCTTTCTCTCTCTCAATCTCTGTCTCTCATGAATAAATAACTAAATAAAATATTAAAAAAATAAATAAATAAAAGTCCTTAACCCCTACACATTGCCCTCAGTAGACAGAAAGAAGCCTGCGTCCTGGCAAAAGACCTAATAGAGAACTTAACTGGGAATTCCACTCTTATTATGGATCTCAGACAATTTATCTAATCTCTTTGAGCTTCAGCCTGTCTCTCTCTGTAAAATGGAATTTGAATTCACCCTCCTAAAAGGACATGGGAATAAACATTTTGATTCCTGAAAGTAACATACAACTGATAAAGACATTATCATCCCAATGGCTACACAGCTACCTGGACAGCTCCTAGGACTCAAGAGGAACTGTCTTCATAGCTCAGGAAGTACTTAATTATTTCAAAGTAACCCAAAGAGCCTATGTGCATAAACAATTCTTCACCACAAAGGTATATCTTCTGGATTTAAATGCAAGACCACTTAAATCAGTGGCCTCAGTTTCAAAGATCATATACCATCTTCTTTGCCTTGAAACACTTTGCCTCAGGTAAGGGAAGGACAAACTGGGGAGTGGGGTAGGGACCTAAAACCCCTCCCTTGAGGTCTCTGGAGGAGAAGGCCTGATATAGGCTTTAAGGTCAGAGAGACATGAATTTTGGTCCCAGATCAACCACTAGTGAGCTATAAAAACTTCTTCACATTAATCTCTTTGAGCCTCAGTTTTCTTATCTGTAAAATGGGGATAACAGTACCTGTACTATAACCTCATAAAGCTGATATAAAGATGGTATGAACTGACTGTCCAATATCTGGCACATAAGGAATAGTCAATAAATGGTTACTAATTTTACAATGAAAAATTCTTCAGGTTCTCCGCAGGGAGCCTGCTTCTCCCTCTGCTTGTGTCTCTGCCTCTCTTTATCTCTCATGAATAAATAAAGGAAATCTTAAAAAAAATTCTTTCTGGGGACAATAGACATTTGGTAGCTCTTATCCCCAGACAGTTCTAATAATAAGCTAGGAGATAAGGCCTTACACATCTTCGTTCAGATTCTGGTAAAGTGGAAACATAATTTCTCTATTCAATATGAAAGCAGGCTTCCATAATGACCCCCTATTCCAAGTGTAACTGGCAATGCACTAGCCAGAAGTCATAGAATGTCCAGTACCCACTGCTTAACAATCTTGGTGTAGTGCAAGAGGACACAGGTTAAAAAAAAAATTGAGCAGAGATGCCAGAAAGGCCAGTTTTGCAAAATACAGGTTGTGAAACTTCAGGATCAGGAGGGAGAGAGATCCCAGTGCACAAAATTAATTAAAAAAAAAAAGTTAGTTCAAAATTGCTGATAAGGTTTCAGATACACTTACACATCTTTCCCCAAGCACACAGGATAAGCATTCCCCAAAGACTGTTCAGTAGCCTATGTTTGTTTGTTTATTAGCAGAACCTTTGGAATTATTTAGGAAGTAACTTCTAGTATTTGTTTGTTTGTTTATTTATTTGTTTGTTTATTTGCAGAGCCTTTGAAATAGGAAGTAACTTCTAGCCTAAAGATAGCAGCAAAGGAAAATCCCACCAATGGAAAAGTTCTTGGCATGGGCTACCCTATCTTGATGTCAGAGGTCTATGCCTTGTGCCTGAAAAATTGCTTAGTCTCAAATCTCTGATGGACTAAATTCCCAGAATGAGAATTAGCGGACAACTAAGTAATAGGATGTGACCTGAGAGCAAACCTGTATTCATTACCTTCTCAATATGAACTGACATCTACAGTATAGCTTATTTGGAGAGAATATGTAAGGCTGATACCATCCCACTTCCAGCCGGGGCAATATGTATGGCTTTCCCTAGAAGGTAGGCTGCCAAATGAGGATGAAATCACAAGATGACAACAGAGAAACTTACTGAGACTTCTTATAGGATAGGCAATAAACACAGAACCTGGGATCCCTGGGTGGCGCAGCGGTTTGGCGCCTGCCTTTGGCCCAGAGCACGATCCTGGAGACCCGGGATCGAATCCCACGTCGGGCTCCCGGTGCATGGAGCCTGCTTCTCCCTCTGCCTATGTCTCTGCCTCTCTTTCTCTCTGTGTGACTATCATGAATAAAAAAAACAAAACAAAACAAAACAAAAACAAAACACAGAACCTATCAAGATTACAGTGGGATGGGGCACCTGGGTGGCTCAGTTGGTTGTGTCTGACTTTGGCTCAGCAGCTCATGATCACAGGGTACTGGGATCAAGCCCCACATCGGGCTCCTCAGTGGGGAGCCCACTTCTCCCTCTCCCTCTGCCCCCTCCCTGCCTCCCTGCTTGTGTGTGTGTGCACGTACTCTGTCAAACAAATAAAATGTTGAAAAAAAAAAAAAAAGATTGCAGTGGAATGTAACAGAAAGAGGCTAGAGTTAGAGAAACCTGGGTTCATATCTTGACATCATCATTTAATACTTATATGACCTTGACCTAAGCTTTATTGGTAAAATAGTCATCATCACACCATTTTTAAAAATAATATTATGAAGATTAGATAGAAAATAAATATAAAAGTATAAATCATAATATCTAGCCAACAGAAGGTGCCAATGAATGAAGGCTATTGAGATTGAAACAAAAAAAGAGGGGATCCCTGGGTGGCACAGCGGTTTAGTGCCTGCCTTTGACCCAGAGTGTGATCCTGGAGTCCTGAGATTGAGTCCCACATCAGGCTCCCTGCATGGAGCCTGCTTCTCCCTCTGCCTGTGTCTCTGCCTCTCTCTCTCTCTCTGTGTCTCTCATGAATAAATAAATAAAATATTAAAAAAAAAAGAAACAAAAAAAGAAATGGAGATAGGAAATAATTGATGCATTCGAATAAGATGAATGAGGTGGTTAAATGGTGTCCAGGAAAGTCTGGAGCTCTCACTGATATATAAGGAGAGTGACAGGGAAGGCAACCATACCTCTTTTTGCCAAAGTGTTACCATGGGGACAGAACCATAGAAATTAAAAAAAAAACAAACCCAACACACAGAAATAATAGTTCTGGAAGGAACCTTTTAAATCACCTACCTAATCCATGGACCTCATTTCACAGATGAAGAAACAGATGTCCAGAAAGATTGAAAATTGCCCAAAAACCCAAAGCTGGGATTAGACAACAGAGTCTTCTGACTCCTAATCCAGTGCTCTTCCTATATTAGAAAGCTAGTTTAACCTGGGGCACATTCCTTAATTTACAGGCTAAACTTAATTTTTCAGAGAACAAACATTCAAGGAACTCAAACTCACTCCTAATAAGTGGGAAACATGATCTCTGTAGAGCTGGGAAAGTAATCTGGTGAAAGCCTGGTTTGATGTTTAAGTTTTCATTACTACCAGGTCCTTCAGGACTCCAGGGCTTGTCCATATCCACCAATAGCAGCCAAAGACCCTGCTCAGCCCTCTTGGAGTTTGGTGTCAACCACCACCAAAACTGTACAGACCACTCCGAACTTATTATAAGAAAAATCTAATTTGGGTTGATATTTTATTTTGTTTGAATTTTTATTAGAGAGAGAGAACAACAAGTATGAGGGGCAGAGGGAGAAGGAAAGACTCTCAAGCAGATTCCACACTAAGCGTGGAGCCCATGCTGGGCTCACTCTTATGACCTAAAATATGACCTGAGTTGAAACCAAGAGTCAGATGCTCAACTGACTGCACCACCCAGGCACGTCTGGGTTGTATTTTAATTTAGTGCTCATTTATTTAATTTTATTTTTAAAACGATTTTATTTATTTATTCATGAGAAACAGAGAGAGAGAGAGAGAGAGAGAGAGAGAGAGGCAGGGACACAGGCAGAGGGAGAAGCAGGCTCCATGCAGAGAGCCTGACATGGGACTCAATCCCGGGTCTCCAGGATCACACCCTGGGCTGAAGGCGGCGCTAAACCGCTGAGCCACCTGGGCTGCCCTAGTACTCATTTAGAAGCTTAAATACAAAGGTCTTTAATCTTCCATCGGCTTTGGCTGTAGCCATCAGGTGGTCTCCCGGCTTGGGGTGAGGTGTTAAAAAGGATTCAATGAGTACATTCTACAAGTAAGTAATGGTAAGCTCTATGTCCAACATGGGACTCAAACTCATGACCTCAAGATCAAGACTCGCAGGCTCCACTGACTAAGCCAGCCAGGGGCCCCAAAATACCTTCTTTAATGAATGCTCATACCTCAAGGCCAATTTTCCATTCTCTGAAAGAGACTGTAACCACTTCATTCGCACTTCCATGCCCTTCTGCTCTAACCTGGCCAAAACCCTAACCATAGAAAAATTAATCTCTGGATGATTTGAAACAGATTAAGTAATTATAAGGAGAAAAGATGATAAAGGCTTTTTAGAGGATTTTCATGATAATCTCCATCTATCTCTCCCACTAGACTCTGGCCATTTGTTCTATTTCAGATGTTTATTCAGTAGTTAGAGAATATGATTTTTTTTTGGCTCCATTTTTTTCCCCATAAGGCAGGAAAAGACAGCTTGAGAGATTCAAGCTCTGAAACCACAAACAAGCGCATCACCAGGCATAACTCCATATTGCTTTCACTTCTCTCTCTCATCGGTTAGAGAGAGCTGACCAGGTACAGCTTATTCTATGAGCTGATGATGAAGAAATAATGAAAGAATTTGGTATGAAATAATGAAAGAATTTGGGAAATGAAATACATCCCTCGCAATGGTTCCATGTTTGAGGCAACCAATCCTGGTGCCCAGAGAACCATGCCACCTATCTAAACTGTTCATTGTCTGGCATAATGTCCCATCTCTAAAGAAACAGCGCTAAAAGCAGAGTAGGCCTTCAACACCAGTCAGTGGGAAATGGACTGCTAAAGGAGATGATCAGCCGAGTAGCTACAAGCTTTTACGCAGTTTTTATGGTAAATGCAGACTGAGATCTCCTCATTGTCCTGGAAGACCAACCATAATTCAACTTATTCCTTCTACTACCCAGTAAACTTCTTCAAACTCAAAGGAAGATACCCTTTCCTCTAAAAATGAAAATGACCTGGGTTGCCTGGATGGCTCAGTGGTTGAGCACCTGCCTTTGGCTCAGGGTGTGATCCCGGAGTCTGGGGATCAAGTCCCACATTGGGCTCCCCAAAGGGAGCCTGCTTCTCCCTTGGCCTATGTCTCTGCCTCTGTGTGTTTCTCACGAATAAATAAAACCTTTTAAAAATTAATATAATAAAATAAAATAAAAATGAGAGTGACCTACTGAAGGCATTGCCTGCCTCCCTTCTCTGAATCTGTTATAGGGCTGAAATGCTCTGTAAATTTTGGCAAGAGACTGAAGAGAAACTGGAGGTCTGATCCTTTATTTTTCTCTGAAAGGACCTAAGCTATGTAGTAGTCATCCATCTTTCCTCTACATTCTCCAAACCAGACCTTCCCCAGAACTGGTGATGTGTCTCCCAATGAGGGACAACCCCCCTTCCCCCAGAAGCAATAAAGGTCTGTCCCCAACTTTCCAATTTCAAGTGTAAGGACAGCCTCTCGGTGGCACTCTCATAGTTGAGGTGGTGCTCTGGTCAGGTGTCAGGCTGCATGGAGGCAGAATTCTGATGGTAAAGAAGCAAAAAGACAATTCTTCTTCCTCTATAATCCACATTTATCCTTCTAAATTCAGGACTAGCTAAACAAGAAGCATTGCAAAGATGTTTTCCAAGTAAAGACCTTGATGGGTCACTACTGGGTCTAGTTGTGTTTGGGCCATGAAAACAAGTTTCAGCCAACAGCTACTAATTTTCAAAATAATAGAGGAGCATGGCTGAATTTCACTTTTATGTGTAATTTAAGAAATACAACCAAAAAATGAATAAAGGAAAAAAGAGAACCAACCAAAAAGACTCCTAACTAGAGAGAACAAACTGGTGGTTGCCAGAGAGGAGGTCGGTGGGGGAAGGGGTGAAACAAGTGAAGGGGATTAAGAGGACACTTATCTTAATGAGTACTGAGTAATATATGGAATTGTTAAATCACTATAGTGTACACCTGAAACTAAAATAATTCCAATATGTTAAATATATTAGAATTAAAATTAAAACAAACAATATAGCCCTAGAGTCGGCCTGCCTGGGCTCATCCTAGCTCCACGACTTACTAACAGGTTAGCCTGGATGAACCTCAGGTTCTTCATCTAGAGAATGGGGATTATAATAATGTTCTTCACAGAGAAGTAGTTGTGAAGATTAGATAAGGCAATAGATAGAAAGTGCCAATCATACTACTTAACACACAGAGAACACTTTACATTATTATTCTTTTATTTTTTTTAAGATTGTATTTATTTATTCATGAGAGAGGCAGAGACATAGGCAGAGGGAGAAGCAGGCTCCATGCAGGAAGCTAGAAGTCCCATTCCGGGTCTCTGGGCAGACGCTCAACCGCTGAGCCACACAGGCATCCTGTATCCTCTTTCATTTTAATGTAACTCCATGAATAACCGCTTTTTTGTTTTGTTTTTTAATTTAAATTTAATTAATTAACATAGAGTGTATTATTGAGAAATAACTGCTTTTTAGAACCTGAAATTCCAAGCCTTGCCATAAAGTATCAAACTCTCCCCTCCCCCACTTTCTGGAAGAGCTGTGTCTTCCACAGACTTCCCAGAGGGATAAACACCACTTTAGAGTTTATGCATTAGTAGGTGTAGACAGGCAGGGTGGCAGGCCGTCTCCTGGAGAAACAAACATGCTACTACTACTGATTTCCTTACTGAAACTGTCACAGCTAGATTCTCAGCCCCCTGAAAGAAGAGACCCAGTGTTACATTATAGATTTTCCACAATGCCTAACAGAGTCTTAAGAAACAATAAACATCAAGTGCTTGTGGACTAATTTAGTAACACTCAGGCCCAACCAAAAAGGAAAGGAATTTCTCATCAAGGTCACGCAATAAGAATAGACTTAGGCCATCACAGTACACCCATCAATCTCAGCATTCTGATAGGTTTCTAAAGACCTCAGAGCCAAGTCTTGCCTTTAAGGAGCTAACAAGCAAAATGGGGACTCAAGATCAACCACCGTGGAAGGACATACTCACAGATAGCACATACAGGGTAGAGTGCTAAGTGTGGTTTGGAATTAGCTACAAAACTGACCAGTGAGGGATGCCTGGGTGGCTCAGTGGTTGAGCATCTGCCTTTGGCTAAGGTCGTGATCTCAGGGTCCTGGGATCAAGTCCTGATTGGGTTCCCTGCAGGGAGCCTGCTTCTTCCTCTGCCTATGTCTCTGCCTCTTTGTGTCTCTCATGAATGAATGAATGAATGAATGAATGAACGAACGAACGAACAAACAAATAAATTCTTAAAAAAAAAAAATCAAACAAAACTGACCAGTGAATGAGTGACCTGGTTCAAAGAGTGCCACACCTTTTAAAATAAGGAAAATTAATGAATCCAAGATCTTTCCTATTTTGTCCACTACTCCTCTATTTTACACTACTGTATCAGTTACTACTGAATGCAAAATTTTCCACCAGGTAGTAGGGCTCCTGAGAAGGCAGCCATCAGGGGGCCCATTAGCTCTGACAGATCTGTGACTGTAGCATAGCCAGCTTAGGCTCGGTAAGGTCCTATCACCTGAGGGGCAGACTGCTCAGGCTCAGCCCTGATGCTGAAAAAACAAGTCCTGCACAAAAGATGAGCAAAAGTTTGAAAAGGTGGGAAAGAATATTACTTTACTTTGCAAACATACCATCTATATAGCTTCATTTTCTCAGAAATCAGGTTTGATCCATTCTAAAATGTCCTTTTGAGGTATGTTCAATTTAGCAATGATTTTCAACTGCACAAATGCAGCTCAACTGTGCAGGGTACTCATTAGATAACTGTCCAAAACAATCTAAGCAGATACACACTGTGTTCTTTGAATAGCCAGGTTCAAAGGCTTGCTATTTTTAGTACTTCTTTGCATACTGTAACTAACAGATTTGCATCTCAGAAAGTGAGGAGAAGAAACAATTAGGTTCAGGAGTTCCAAGGCTAACTAGTACCCAGAGAAGACTGTTTACTTCTTTCAGATACCCTTTGCTTAATCTTCTCTTATATAAGGCAAAGCCTGTCCATCTAGAAAGGCCTAAAAGGGACATAGTGATCAAGCACACAGTTAAAAGGACAAAATGTCAGCTACACAAGAGCTTCATTGCTGTTTTGAGAGATGTGAGGGTAAGCCTGTGTAAATAAATGATCAAAGCAAGGCTGGGACCTGGGCCCAAGAACAGAAGGGGAAAATATGTTAAGGGAAGAGACACCTTTTAGTGGATTATCTTAAAAAGAATATTAAAATGCTCACTATACATATTGTGTCCAATATCCATTCAAGACTCTCCCCTTTAGTGACTGAAAGGAAGAAAGAGAACAAGTACAATGGAATGATATATATAAATAGTTAATGCAAGGGAAGATTCTCTGAAAAGTGAGTGAAATTTTAAAAATTCAGCTGAGAGACACCTGGGTGGCTCAGCGGTTGAGCATCTGCCTTTGGCTCAGGGCGTGATCCCAGGTCCTGGGATGGAGTCCCACATCAGGCTCCCTGCATGGAGCCTGCTTCTCACAGGCTCCCTGTGTCTCTCTCTCTGTGTGTCTCTCATGAATAAATAAATAAAATATTTTTAAAAAATTAAAAAATAAAAATTCAGCTGAGTAACTCCAGGTATACTGTAATATTTTAAAGTAGTTCAGGATTTCCACTTTTAGTCAAGATGGAGTAATTGAGAACATGAAAGACATAACCCTCTTCAGACACTAGATAATAGGGAGTGCAGGACAGGTACCCCCCAAAAAAGGAAAATGTTCAGGTGAGTGTGAAGGTCCTACTGGGCTGAGGAGACACACTGGAGTTTGGGAAGGTGGCTAGAACTTGTGAGGCAGAGTACCAGAGGAGGCAGTGAGGCAAAGGAAAGAGCTTCAGAAATTTGCAGTATTCCCATTGAATCTGTCGCTTGATAAGGACTGCATGTGTAAGGTAAAACTCAACCAGAATAGACTGAAAAAGAGAATCTGTCAACTCACATCGGACTGAGAGGTGTTTGAATTTTGACCAACAAAAACAAAAAGGACCTGTGGAACTAACTAGGACACTCCTAAGAGACCCCAGACCAGTCACACCTTACTAGTGGAATCAAACTAGCCCTAGAGTAAAGGCTACTCTAAACTTACCCAAATAGAGATTAAAAAGAAGTGTCATGGATGAATTTGGTCAAAAGGTACAAACTTGGGCAGCCCCAGTGGCGCAGTGGTTTAGCGCCGCCTGCAGCCCGGGGTGTGATCCTGGAGACCCGGGATCGAGTCCCACATCGGGCTTCCTGCATGGAGCCTGCTTCTCCCTCTGCCTGTGTGTCTGCCTCTCTCTCGCTCTCTCTGAATGAATAAATAAATAAATCTTAAAAAAAAAAAAGGTACAAACTTGCAGTTATAAAATAAATAAGTACCGATGACATAATGTGCAATATGTTGACTAGTTGACACTGCTGTATGGCATGTTTGAAAGTTGTTAAGAATGAATCCTAAGAGTTCTCAGTGCAAGGAAAAAAACATTTTTGCCCCCCCCCCCTTTTTTTTTAAGATTTTATTTATTTATTCATGAGAGAAACACAGAGAGAGGCAGAGACACAGGCAGAGGGAGAAGCAGGCTCCATGCAGGCAGCCCGATGCGGGACTCGATCCCGGGACTCCAGGATCATGCCCTGAGCTGAAGGCAGATGCTCAACCACTGAGCCACCCAGGTGTCCCATTTTTGTCCTTTCTTTGGTATCTATAATGAGATGGATGTTGACTGAACTTATTGTGGTAATCATTTCATAATATATGTAAGTCATGTCATTGTGCTGTATATCTTAAACTTTTAAATGGTATATATCAATCATATCTCAATAAAACTGGGGGGAAAAAGATCACAACAACCAAAAAAGGAAGTTTCAAATGGACCATGCTATTCCAAAAAGAATTTACCTGCTTTCCTGAACAGTCCAACACTATTTAATAAAGATCACAAAATCTAACTCTCAGCTATGTAATATTCACAATGCCTAGTATCCAATAAAAAATTATCGGACAAAAAAAATTATCAGACATGTAAAAAACAGGAAAATATGACTCATAAAAGAAACATTAGTCAAAAGTAACAGATCCAGAAATGAGATACTAGCATTAAAAGCATGGATATTTAAAGAGCTATTATACAGGAGCCTGGGTGGCTCAGTGGGTTAAGAGTCTTTTTTTTTTTTTTAAAGACTGTATTTATAAAAAAAAAAAAAAAAAAAGACTATTTATTCATTTGACATAAGAGAGCTTGAGAGAGAAGGAGGGCAGGAGGAGAGGAAGAGGGAGGCTCCCCACTGAGTAGGAAGCCTGATGCAGGGCTTGACCAGGATCTGGGGACCATGACCTGAGCCCAAGGCAGTTGCCCAACTGGCTGAGCCACCCAGGTATCCCAAAAGTCTGACTCTTGATTTTGGTTCAGGTCATGATCTCATGGTCATGAGACTGAGACCCGTGCTGGGATCCATGCTTAGCATGGAGCCTGCTTAAGATTCTCTCTATCTGGGGCACATGAGTGGCTCAGTGGGTTGGGCATCTGACTCTTGATTTTAGCTCAGGTCATGATCTCAGTCTCCTGAAATCAAGTCCCACATCAGGCCCAATGCTCAGTACACAGTCTGCTTGTTCACTCTTTCTCCTTCTGACCCTCTCTCTGCTCCTTCATGTGCTTGTGCATACACACTCTCTCTTTAAAACAAATAAAATCTTACAAAAAAAAAAAAAAAGATTTTCTCCCTCTCTCTCTGCTCCTTCCTAAGATAAAAAGAGCTATTCTAAATTTGTTCAAGTATTTTTTTAAAAGATTTTATTTATTTATTCATGAGAGACACAGACAGAGAGAGAGGCAGAGACACAGGCAGAGGGAGAAGCAGGCTCCAAGCAGGGAGCTCAATGTGGGACTTGATCCCAGGTTTCCAGGATCACACCCTGGGCTGAAGGCGGCGCTAAACCGCTGAGCCATCTGGGCTACCCTTGTTCAAGTATTTAAAAACATCCATGGCTGAGTGAAGTCAGTCAGTCGGTGAAGGACAAACATTATATGTTCTCATTCATTTGGGGAATATAAATAATAGTGAAAGGGAATATAAGGGAAGGGAGAAGAAATGTGTGGGAAATATCAGAAAGGGAGACAGAACGTAAAGACTGCTAACTCTGGGAAACGAACTAGGGGTGGTGGAAGGGGAGAAGGGCGGGGGGTGGGAGTGAATGGGTGACGGGCAGTGGGGGTTATTCTGTATGTTAGTAAATTGAACACCAATAAAAAATAAATTAAAAAAAAACATCCATGAATGTAATAAGGAGCAAAATGGAAGATATAATGCACAACATAATAAAATTGTGAGACTGTCAGACTGGACATAAAATTAAGACCCAACTATGGGTTGTTTAAAACAAATTCACCTAAAATATAAAGACACAGATAGGTTGAAAGTGAAAAGATAGAGAAAGATATGCTTCTGAAGAAACTAAAGAAAGCACAATTGCTATAGTAATATCTGACAAAAGAAACTTCAAAACAAGGAATATTACCAGGAGTAAACAGTGAAATTTCCATAATGATAAAAGAGTTAGTTCTTTACAAAGACAATTTTATATATATGTGTACCTAATAAGAGATCTTCAAAATTCTGGATGAAGCAAAATTGACAGAACTAAAGGAAGATATTTAAAAGGTCTACTATTATAGGGGATCCCTGGGTGGCTGAGCGGTTTGGCGCCTGCCTTCGGCCCAGGGCGTGGTCCTGGAGTCCCGGGATCGAGTCCCGGGATCGAGTCCCACATCAGGCTCTCTGCATGGGGCCTGCTTCTCCCTCTGCCTGTGTCTCTGCCTCTCTCTCTCTCTCTATCTTTCATGAATAAATAAATAAAATCTTAAAAAAAAAGTCTACTATTATAGTTCTAAGTTTCAATACTCTTTATAACTGATAAAACAATTAGACAGAAAATCAGTGAAGACAGAAGACTTAAGCAACATTATTAACCAAATTGACCTAAAGGCATTTATAGAAAATTTATGTTATTTAAAGATTATGTATTTATTCATGTGAGACACAGAAAGAGAGGCAGAGACATAGGCAGAGGAGGAAGCAGGCTCCCTATGGGGACCCTGATGTGGGACTTGATCCCAGGACCCCAGAATACGAGCTGAGCCAAAGGCAGATGCTCAACCACTGAGCCACCCAGGCATCCCATACATTTTTTTTTTTCAAGATTTTATTTATTTATTCATGAGAGGTACAAAGAGAGGCAGAGACACAGGCAGAGGGAGAAGCAGGCTCCCTGTAGGGAGCCCGATGCGGGACTCGATCACAGGATTCCAGGATCATGCCCTGAGCCAAAGGCAGATGCTCAACCACTGAGCCACCCAGGCGTCACTACATATTCTTTTAAAATGCACACAGAACAGTCAACAATATAGATCATATGCTAGACCATAAAACAAATCTCAATAAATTTAAAAGGAATGAAATCAATCACATGGAGTATGTATTTCATATCTACTAGGGAATAAAATAAGAAATTAGTAACAGAAATTTATCTGAAAAATCTCCAAATAATGGGAATAAAACAATACATTTCTAAATATCACTAAAGACGTGAGAAAATACTGTGAAGTGAATGAAAATGAAAACACAGCATAACAAAATCTGTGGTATTTGCTAGCACAGGGGAAATTTATAGCACTACATTTTTATATTAGAAAATAAGAATTGAAATCAATGATCTAAGTTTCTACCTTAAGAAATTAGAAAAAGGGGGGATCCCTGGGTGGCGCAGTGGTTTGGCGCCTGCCTTTGGCCCAGGGCGCGATCCTGGAGACCCGGGATCGAATCCCACGTCGGGCTCCCGGTGCGTGGAGCCTGCTTCTCCCTCTGCCTATGTCTCTGCCTCTCTCTCTCTCTCTCTCCATGACTATCATAAATAAATAAAAATTAAAAAAAAAAGAAATTAGAAAAAGGGGCACATGGGAGGCTCTGTTGGTTAAGTGGCTGCCTTTGGCTTGGGTCATGATCCTGGAGTCCTGGGATCAAACCTGGTGTTGGGCTCCCTGCTCAGCAGGGAATATGCTTCTCCCTTTCTCTCTTTGCTCACTGTCTCTCAAGTAAATAAATAAAGTATGTATATATGTGTGTGTGTGTATGTGTGTGTATGTATATATATATATATATATATATATATATTTTTTTTTTTTTTTTTAAAGAAGGGACTCCTGGGTGGCTCAGTTGGTTGAGCATCTGCCTTCGGCTCAGGTCATGATCTCAGGGTCCTGGGATAAAGTCCCACATCAGGCTCTCTGCTCATCAGGAAATCTGCTTTTCCCTCTTCTTCCCCAGCTTGTGTGTGTTTGCACTCTCTCTTGCTTACTCTCTCTCAAATAAATAAATAAAATCTTTAAAATGAGTAAAATATTTAAAAATTAAAAATTTTAAAATTAAGGAAATTAGATAAAGAAGAGCGAACAGAAGAAAATAACAAAGATGGTCATGTAAATCAATGAAATAGGAAACACCAAAATAATAGAAAATGAATGAATCTAAAAGCTAATTCTTTTTTTTTTTTTAAGATTTTATTTATTTATTCATGAAGGACACAGAGGAGAGAGACAGAGGCAGAGACACAGGCAGAGGAAGAAGCAGGCTCCATGCAGGGAGCCTGATGTGGGACTTGATCCCGGGTCTCCAGGATCATGCCCTGGGCTGAAGGCAGGTGTTAAAGAACTGAGCCACCCAGGGATTCCCTAAAAGCTAATTCTTTGGACAGATTAAGAAAACGGATAAAACCTGTAGCCAGACTGAACAGGAACAAGAGAAGAAACACACATATTACCCATATGAATGATGAATCTATAGGCATTTAAAGATTTTATTTATTTGTTTATTTATTTATTTATTGGGGGGGCAGAGGGAGAGAGAACATCAAGCAGATTCTCTGCTGAGTGCAGAGCATATCCCTGAGCTCAATCTCATGACCCTGAGATCATGACCTGAGCCTAAATCAAGAGTCAGACACTTAACCAACTGAGCCAACCAGGTGCCCCCAAATACTATAGACATTTAAAGAAAAAAATGATATATACAAACAAGTTATACCAATAAATTTAACAACCCATATTAATGAATAACTTCCTTGAAGACACAAATGACTAAAATTGACTCAAGAACAAGTAGAAAACCTATCTCTAAATCTATTTTAAAAATTGAATTAATAATTAAAATGCTTCCCACAGGGGCGCCTGGGTGGTTCAGTCAGTTAAGCATCTGCCTTCAGGCTCAGGTCATGATTCTGGGGTCCTGGGATTAAGCCCCCCATAGAGCTCCCCACTCAGTGTGGACCTGATTCTCCCTCTCCCTCTCTAGCTCCCCTTGCTTGTGCTCTCTCTGAAATGAATAAATTGAATCTTTTAAAAAAATTAAAATATAAAATGTTTCCCACAGAAGCATACTAATATACGTAATTTATTTTGAAACACATAAAAAAGTAAGAGGGATTGATGGATCCATCCTATGGATCAGATATGTGATAAAATATAATAAAATGTAAATGACAGAAATTAGGTGGTGGCTATGCTGGTAGTCAATGTATAATTTACTCATCTTTACTGTATGTTTGAAATTTTCTTTATTTTTTCTTAGAGAGAGAGAGAGAGAGAGTGAGTTGGGTGGGGGGCAGAGGGAGAGAGAGAATCCCAAGCAGGTTCCATGTTCAGTGTGGAGCCCTACATGGGGCTTGATCCCACAACCCTGAGATCATGACCCCAGCTGAAATGAAGATTAGATGCCCAACCAACTGAGGCACCCCTGAAATTTTTTGTATTAAAATGCTGGGTAAAAAAAATCTTCCCACAAAGAAAAGAAAACTCTAGACTAAGATGCCCTCACTGGTTAATTCTATTAATTATTAAGCAAGAAATAATATCAATCCTACACAAACTCCCCCCCCCCCACACACACACACAAACTCCTTCTAAAAATGAAGAAAGCAGGGCAGTCCAGGTGGCTCAGCAGTTTAGTGCTGCCTTCAGCCCAGCCCTGATCCTGGAGACCTGGGATCGAGTCCCATGTTGGGCTCCTTGCATGGAGCCTGTTTCTCCCTCTGCCTGTGTCTCTGTCTCTCTGCCCCCCCCCCCCCCATGAATAAATAAAATCTTTTTAAAAAATGGAGAGAGGAATTTTTTTAAGATTATTTATTTATTTATTCCTGTGACAAGAGAGACACAGAGAGGCAGGTACTAAACCGCTGAGCCACCCAGGCTGCTCGGAGAAAGGAATTCTGCCCAACTTATTTTATAGGGCAACATTACTCCAATATCAAAATCAAAGACATCACAAGGATACTATGGAACTGACATCCCTCATAAGCACTGATGCAAAAATAATCAGCAAAATATTAGCAACTCAAATTCTGTAATGTATAAAGTAGATACTGTAACATGATCAAGAGGGGCTTATCCCAGGAATATAAGGCTCAGTTACTATTAAAAATTAATCACAATAGCTCTGTATCAGAATAAGGAGAAAATCCACCTGACTAGCTCAGGGAATAGAACATGCAACTCTCGATCTTGGGGTTAAGTTTGAACTCCATATTGGGTGTAGAGATTACTTAAAAAAATACTTAAGAGATAGAAAATCCATATAATCATCTCAATATATGTAGAAAAAGCACTAAAAATTCAATATCTATTCATGATTTTAAAATTCTCAACAGGCTTTAGCGCCTGCCTTTGGCCCAGGGCGTGATCCTGGAGACCCGGGATCAAATCCCACGTCGGGCTCCCGGTGCATGGAGCCTGCTTCTGTCTCTGCCTGTGTCTCTGCCTCCCTCTCTCTCTCTCTCTCTCTGTGACTATCATAAATAAATAAATAAAAATTAAAAAATAAAATAAAATAAAATAAAATAAAATTCTCAACAGGGGATCCCTGGGTGGCGCAGCGGTTTAGCGCCTGCCTTTGGCCCAGGGCGCGATCCTGGAGACCCGGAATCGAATCCCACGTCGGGCTCCCTGCATGGAGCCTGCTTCTCCCTCTGCCTGTGTCTCTGCCTCTCTCTCTCACTGTGTGCCTATCATAAATAAATAAAAATTTTAAAAAAATTCTCAACAAATTCAGAATGGGAAGGAAACTTCAATGTAATAAAGGGAATATATGAAAATTGACAGCTAACACATTACTTAATGATGAAAGACCAAATGCCTTCTCTTGAAAATCTGAAAAAAAAGTCTACTCTTACCACTTCAATATTTACTAAAGGTCTGAGCCAGTGCAATAAAGAAAGAAAAAGAAATCAAAGACATACATATTTGAAAGAACTAAAACTGAAATTATCTGTATGCAACATGATTATGAGCACAAAAAATTCTAAGGACCTTAAAAAAACAATTAATAGGGATCCCTGGGTGGCGCAGCGGTTTGGCGCCTGCCTTTGGCCCAGGGCGCGATCCTGGAGACCCGGGATCGAATCCCACGTCGGGCTCCCGGTGCATGGAGCCTGCTTCTCCCTCTGCCTATGTGTCTGCCTCTCTCTCTCTCTCTCTCTCTGTGACTATCATAAATAAATAAAAATTTAAAAAAAAAAAAACCAATAAATGAGTTTATCAAAGCTTCAGGAAAAAAAGGTCAATATAAAACTATTCTATTTCTTTTTTTTTTTTTTAAGATTTATTTATTCATTCATTCAGGGAGAGCGAAGAGAGAGGCAGAGACAGGCGGAGGGAGAAGCAGGCTCCATGCAGAGAGCCCGATGTGGGACTTGATCCCAGGTCTCCAGGATCACACCCCAGGCTGCAGGTGGCGCTAAACCGCTGCGCCACCGGGGCTGCCCAATTATTCTATTTCTATACACTAACCAAAAAAGTTGGAAATCAAATCATTTATATATAACATAAAAAATGAAATATCTGGGGACAGAGTGAACAAAACACATGCAAATACTATGCTAAAAAACTACAAAATATTGATGAGAAAATTTAAAAGATCTAAATAAATGGAGAGCTATTAAGTTTCTGGATTTGGAAACAATATTATTAAAGTGTTGCTTCTTTCCCAAGTTCATCTAGAGTTAATGCAATTCCAATCAAAATCTTAGCAGGGATTTCTGGGTGGCTCAGCGGTTTGGCGCCTGCCTTTAGCCCAGGGTGCGATCCTGGAGTCCCGGGATCGAGTCCCGCATCGGGCTCCTGGCATGGAGCCTGCTTCTCCCTCTGCCTGTGCCTCTGCTTCTCTCTTTCTCTCTCTCTCTCTATCATAAATAAATAAATAAATCTTAAAAAAAAAAAAACTTAGCAGACTTTTTTTTTTAGCAGACTTTTTTTTGTAGAAATGGACAAGCTAGTTTCAGTTTCACTTTTTAAAAATTTTAATATTATTTACTTATTTGTTTGACAGAGAGACAACGAGAGCCAGAGAGCACAAGCAAGGAGAACAGCAGAGAGAGAGGGAGAAGCAGGCTCCCTGCTGAACAGGAAGCCCAATATAGGGCTGGAACTCTCAGAACCCTGGCATCATGACCTGAGCCAAAAGCAGACACTTACAGACTAAGCCACCCAGGCACCCCAAATTCCACTCTTTACATGGAAATGCAAAGGACTATAGAATATTCAAAACACTTCTTTTTTCTAGTAAAAATATGGGACACTTCACACATTTGTGTGTCATCCTTGCACAGGGGTCATGCTAATCTTCTGTCATTCCAATTTTAGCATATGTGCTGCCAAAGTGAGCACAATTTTTAAAAAGAACAAAATCATTACAAAAAGATTAATAAATTCATCTTTATGAATACTAAATTAAAATTGGTCTTCATTAAAATGTCTGTCCTGGGGATCCCTGGGTGGCACAGCGGTTTGGCGCCTGCCTTTGGCCCAGGGCGCGATCCTGGAGACCCGGGATCGAATCCCACATCGGGCTCCCGGTGCATGGAGCCTGCTTCTCCCTCTGCCTGTGTCTCTGCGCCTCTCTCTCTCTCTGTGACTATCATAAATAAATAAAAATTAAAAAAATAAAAAATAAAAAAATAAAATGTCTGTCCTTTGAAAAACACCATTAAGAAGATGCAAAGGTAGGTGCCTGGGTGGCTCAGTGGTAGAGCTTCTGCCTTCAGCTCAGGTTGTGATCCTGGCATCCTAGGATCGAGTTCTGCATCAGGCTGCCTGCAGGGAGCCTGCTTCTCCTGTCTCTGCTTCTCTTTCTGTGTCTCTCATGAATAAATAAATAAAATCTCAAAAAAAAAAAAGAGGATGCGAAGGTAAGCCACAGGCTATGAGAAAATATTTGCCATATATATGTCATATATACATAAATATATGACAAAGAATTTGCATCCAGAATACACAAAAACTCTTAAATAACACACACACACAAAAGACAAATGAGCAAATTTTTTAAATAAGCAAATGATTTGGACACCTCACAAAAGAAGATACATAATGGCCAATAACCAAATGATAACTGCTCAAGCATCACTTGTCATCATGCAAAATAAATTGATAGTAATTTTTTTCAATTTTTAAAAAACACTCATATTTGAAATATTTTTATTTATGTACAATGATATAGCATTAAGATAGGTCTCTTGGATATACACAGTAAGTTAGGTATCTTGAATGATGCATTCAAGGAAGCTCACTTAATCTCACTTAATGAAGCCTATATCCTTACCATACTGGCAGAAACGCTGGTTGCACATACTGAGGCCGTAGACCCTATTTCCAGATCAGACCATGCCAGTATAAGCAGATACAGCAAGGAAGAAAACCCTGGCCAAATTTCCTCAGATGGCCCCAGGAGAGCTGATGGTGACCCATCTTGCTCTCTCGGATGCAGATGCAACAAGACTAAAGGTGATAAGGGACTCCTGGGTGGCTCAGCAGTTGAGTGTGGGCCTTTGGCTCAGGGTGTGATCCTGCTGTCCCAGGACTGAGTCCCACATTGGGCTCCCCAGAGGGAGCCTGCATTTCTCTCTGCCTATGTCTCTGCCTCTCTCTCTTTGTGTCTCTCATGAATAAATAAAATCTTAAAAAAGAAAAAAGACTAAAGGTGATAAGTAAGTATGTAGTGTAATGACAGCACTGAATACCCAAAGATTGGGTAAAATTAAGAACATGTTCCGAGTGTGATAAGAAACCCAATCAACAGTGTTTAGATTAATTTTCAGCTGGGCACTAGCCACCTGAGATTTTTATAAGTGGCTGTACTTACCTGGACCTTCTGACAAACTCAGTCATTCACCAAGCTTGGGGAATTATAGGGTCTTGCTTTTACCAATCTAGTGACTGTCCTGATTTTACCTTTTAATGAAACTGAGGCAAGGATAAAGATATGAGATGACCATGACTCTCCTTGTGGAAACCCACTCCAAATGAAGGTCATTGGCCTATTATTTATGGATTTCTGAGGCAATATTTCTCTAGGTTATGAGGAGGACAGGGAGGTTTTATCTTAGGTTTATAAACGGTCAGGTGGGGCTGCTGCAAGCATGCCACATACATTGGCTGAGGTGTAAAGGTAAACACATAGGCAAAGGTCTAAGCAAGAAAGCAGTGACACTAATTCTTATAGTGTGAAGTCTTCAAGGGCAGGCATGAATTTTGCATTTTTATAGCCTGTGGCTTGGCACACAGCAGATACTTCTGTACTTTTGCACTGAAAAAAATTATTCTGGGGCACTTGAGACTACATTATATATTCCTTGTCTTACAGCACTAACCAAAGCCTCCTAGAAGTAGAGAACTCTTAGACCAAGGGAGGTTCTGAGAGCGTCCTTAAAAGGTTTAGAATTGGTTCTTTTTCAAAACACTTTAGCCCAAAGTAGTGGAAACAAAGAAAAAAGCCAGTAGCCCTGGAACTAGAACAAATAACAACCTGGTAACAAACTCAGACTCTACTAAGTAAGCACCCCTCTCCCTCCACTGGTATGCTTACGGTGTCTTTCTATCTAAGATAACCTGAATCTCTCTCCAGGGTACAGTCATCCAATGTAATTGTTTAGAAACAAGGATCCAAAAGGTGGGCACAAATCTCTTAGGCTAAAAAAGATGATGCCTTTTTTTCGTTTTAATATTTTATTTAGGGCAGCCCCGGTGGCGCAGCGGCTTAGCGCCGCCTGCAGCCCGGGGTGTGATCCTGGGGACCCCGGATCGGGTCCCACGTCGGGCTCCCTGCGTACAGCCTGCTTCTCTCTCTGCCTGTGTCTCCGCCTCTCTTTCGCTCTCTCTGAATAAATAAATAAATAAATCTTTAAAAAAAATTTTATTTATTTGTTCATAGACACAGAGAGAGAGAGGCAGAGACACAGGGAGAGGGAGAAGTAGGCTCCATGCAGGGAGCCCGACATGGGACTCGATCCCAGGTCTCCAGGATCACACCTCAGGCTGCAGGCGGCGCCAAACCGCTACGCCACCAGGGCTGCCCCAGATGATGCCTTTTAAAAGGTAACTAGTTCCTTTATACAGCTATCCTGCATATAATATGCAGATGTTTCCCCCCTTTTTTCCCTCTTTCTATTTTCATCTCCTATACTTCAGGACTAAACTCAATTTAAGAGCCAATATAGGTTGGCTAGTCCTCCCAGTCCATCCATGTCTTTTAAGCCTGTAACTACAGGGCTTTCCACTGCCCTGAGATTTATTGATCTGACAGACTGGCTCTGCCCTTCAGTAAGGTGGATCAGATAATGAACCTCACAGTGGGTGATTAGTAAGAGGCCAGCAGCTGGTTAAAGGAGTGGTGACAGTGACTTTCTTTGATTTCCCTGGGCAGTTGCCCCACCTCCCTGACTTTATTTGGCTGAAGCCCTAGGCAGCCCTTGTGAAGGTTTTCTTTGCACTAATTATAGATCCAAGGTGTCCAGGCCCTTACCCTCCGCAAGCAAGGCATGCAATCCCATTAAAAGGCAGCCAAGGTAATGGCGGCCGGGGAATCAGGACACAAATATTGCATCAGGCCTTCTTCTCTGTGGCTTACTGCAGGCAGGACACTTCTCCCCACTCAAACTAAGAGGCATGTGTCTCTCTTCTCCCCATCTGAGGTTTCTTTCTTTGGAAATATATCACATCTCAGGGAGGGAGAGAGAAAACAGTCTCTGCTCCCAACTCAGCAGCGATGTGACATGGGGTCTCTGCCTCCCCAGGCCTCCCCTATCCATCCCTCCCTAAAAGACAGAATTCTTTAGCAATAATCCCACTTGTGGGCTATCCACAGTTTCCCTCTAGCTGAGTGGGTTATTCTTAAGATCACAACTTCCTTTGCACAGTATTAGTGTGAAAGGTCAAAGTGCTGTTATGGTACCTAGCAAAAGCATTTCCAATTAGCATAGTCTATAACAGATAAAAGTTAGAATAGCAACATTTTTGGCCACTGATGTTAGCACAGTGGCAAACCATACTCTTTCTAGCATACCTTATAGAGTTTTGAGCTATCTCTTGAGGAAGAAGTTGCAGTGGAAATAAAACAAAAGTTCCCAAAGATCTATTTAGAAGGAAGGAGGTGGCTAAAAAACAAACCAAAGAGGGAAATCCTATTTGTACACTCTCATCTAATAACTGGAATAAAGGATCCTTCTTAGATTAAACCAAGAAAGCAAGGGCTGCTGTCTCCCATAACCTCTGGAAAAGCTGACAACTACTGGAATTCCTATAAGCTGCAACATTATTCCTCTATGCACTGCCAGTGAAGTTTCGCTGGCAATGAAGCCTGACTGAGGAAGACCAGAGTTCATGTAATGCCATTTCAAAATTCATATTTAATTGGAGGAAATGCAGACGGTGGCAGAGATGAATAATAAGCTGAGCTCTTCACCGGTGACCTCTGCATTCATTTAGCTTGGTTGTGGGACATTAATGTTGAGAGCCTGTTGTTGTTTTAGCAAAATGGAACTACTACTTTAAAAACAATTAAAATTCAGTGTACTATTTTTTAGAGTTTGACCTACATAACTATATTATCTATTAAAATCTCTTTTTTTTAAGTCGTCATGTTCCTTGGTGTGTAGAAAAGCTTTATTTCTCATAGTGACTTTGTGGACATGCCTGGTTGAATAAAGAGACTCTTTCCTCATTTATGAAGTTATCATACTGTGCAAGTAGCCTCTACTTAGGCATTTCTACCTAACTGGCTGGCAAACTCCCCAGGCCTCTGGTCAGTACTTATCTTCCTCTTCCCAAACCAGGACCTTTCCCCATCAACCAGGAGTGAGTCCTGTTACCTGTACCGTCCCTGCTTCTCCCCTCACCTTCCTACCCTAACCCTCCCTCCCTCTTCCTTCAGAACACCTGGCAAGCTCAGGTTGTCACACATGTTCCCGTCTGATAAAGTGGAAGCAAGCAGCTCAGGCATCAGTGTCAGACAGATCAATGCTCCAATTATAGCTTTACACTAACAGCTGTGGGACCACAGGCAAATTACTTAGCCTCTTTAGCATCCTCATCTATAAGATGATAACTGTACCTACCTCAAATAGTTGATAGAACAACTAAGTAAATAACCTAGGTAAAAGCACCTAACTCAGTAACTGATAGCTGTTTCTTTCCTTTTATCTATCTGTGTCCCCTTAAAATCCAAGATACCATCTCTCCTTTCTCTGGCAGTGCAGCGTGCCTCCTGGTCCAAGTAAGACTGTGGCCCTCCTAGCAGCACATCATCAGCTCATCCTCTTACGTGGACTTTCTCAAGATGCTCATATAACATTAAGTTGGCTTTCAAGTTAAACAGCTTGTTAGAAAAATCTCTCTGCCTCTGACTCTGTCTTTCCTGCTTTAGTGAATCTAGTTAACAAACAACTCATACCAAACCTTTTCCTGTCAAACAGGCCAACTGAAAGCTGGAAACTAAACGAAGGCAACAAGGAAGGGGGTGTCATGGAGCCAATGCCATGTCCCATGCTGGTGCTCATTAAGAGTCTACATGGCAGGGATCCCTGGGTGGCACAGCGGTTTGGCGCCTGCCTTTGGCCCAGGGCGCGATCCTGGAGACCCGGGATCGAATCCCACGTCGGGCTCCCGGTGCATGGAGCCTGCTTCTCCCTCTGCCTGTGTCTCTGCCTCTCTCTCTCTGTGACTATCATAAATAAATAAAAATTAAAAAAAAAAAAAAAGAGTCTACATGGCAGACCTCACTCGGAGCTATAGGGAGGCAATGCAAAACTACAGGCCAAGTGTAAGAAACTGAGTCACGGCTATCAGAGAAATCTTAAATCTCAGATCTCCAGCATGTGTCCCTGTCCAGGCTGCTTTTGCATGGTGGTTAAGGCTCTGCTGCTCTAAGATGTAAAAACATCACAGGAGCTCTCAGAGTGGGCTACTCAAAGGTCTCAATTGCCAAGGGGAGAACTTTCTATCAGTAGCTCCCAAGGGGAAAGTGAGCTACAATCACAGCTGCTCAGAAAGCCCTGCCTCATAGCTTTACAGCCCCCTTCTCTCAGTCATCCTCAACAACCTGTGATGTGCTGGCTCATGCACACTTGGCCTGTGAGAGCTAACAGTTAAATTTTCAAGCACTGTGAGAGCCACTTGGCTTCATAGTGGGAGAATTCACATCCAACACTGCAAATCAGCCCCCTTCCGAATACTCACCTCCTTCAGTAATTGTTACACATATACTAGCACATCAAGGGCCAACAACTCTAAAGCTGAAACATCAGGCTCCATTTCCTCATAAGCCTTGAAGCTCTTAGGATTATCTCCCCTGAGATCTTTCCCTACTTCTTCCTAGATGTTCTCAAGTAATGGGCACCACCCAGGGCCCCTAACAATGTTTGCCCCATGGACCAGGGCTTTCCTTTTATTATTATCTCACTCCTCTCTGGGAAAATAAAGCTAGATTTTTTTTTCTTTTTTTTTTTTTTTTTTTTTTTTTTAAATTTTTTTCTTTTTTTAAATTTATTTATTCATGATAGTCACACGGAGAGAGAGAGAGAGAGGCAGAGACACAGGCAGAGGGAGAAGCAGGCTCCAAGCACCGGGAGCCCGATGTGGGATTCGATCCCGGGTCTCCAGGATCGCGCCCTGGGCCAAAGGCAGGCGCCAAACCGCTGCGCCACCCAGGGATCCCTAGATTTTTTTTTCAAGATTTTATTTACTTATTCATGAGAGAGAGAGAGAGAGAGAGAGAGAGAGAGAGACATAGAGAGGTAGAGGGAGAAGCAGGCTCTCTATAAGAAGCCCAATGCAGGACTCAATCCCAAATCCCGGGATCAGGGCCTGAGCCAAAGGCAGACGCTCAACCGCTGAGCCATCCAGGCATCCCTAAAGCTAGATTCATTATGATTTCTAAATGCCTAGCACTTATTTGTAGTGGCCCTTAGGATCAGGAGAAAAATCAGAAGGTTTATTAAAAAGATTACTAACAGACAGACATATTAGTTTCCAATGTAACCTTCACTCATTCAGATATGAAGCATTTTTTGTTTCCCTAATTTACTGTATTCCTACAAATAAGTCATATTATTTACTTTGTCATAATACTTTTGAAGATAGCTCTTCCAATATACATTATATATGCCTCCTCTGAATCCAAAATCCAAAGCCCTAATGAGAGTTGAAACTTAAAGAGATAAGGAGAGTAAAGCTCCATAAAATTCCTAAAGTAGAAAACTTATGAATGTGGTTATACTGTCCTGTGGTCCTGTGACATATGGGGATGCCAGCAGATCACCTTGCTGATCCTCCTGGAAAATTCCTAAGTTTATATGTAGGGAGAATTTTAGCCGACTCCTGGGCCACTTGGCTGAAAAGAAAATCAGCTTCAAGAGAGGTCTGTCCACTCCTAGAAATAGGATATAGAATGGTGGTTGCTGGGGTAAGGAGGAAGAAAGGGAAGTTATTCACCTGATAGGGCTTTAGTTTTATAAGATGAAAAGATTCTAGGGATCAATTGTGCAACAATGTGTACACATTAACACTACTGTACTGTACACTTAAAAATGAATGGTTTAAGGTGGTAAATTTTGTTGTGTGTTTTTTACCAACATTTTTTTTAAAGCTCGGTTTGCCTATTAAGTCTCATCACATGCCTAGCACTGAGGGTGGTTCATAATGGGCTTTTGACGAACACTTATGAATTGAATCCAAAACAGTACAATTAGGACAGGGATGAGAGTGAGTACATTAGGGATTATGGAAGTTGTGATGACAATTTAAATGACTGAACAGTATTTCTAAGTCATTCGGCCTTTGGGTACTCTGTGACCCAAGTACAAGGTTTACAGAAACTCTGGGACTCTTCTCCCTTCTTTCTGTCCTTTTTAGATCCTGGCTTTGAGTACATTTTACAATCTATTCCTCTCCATTTATCCAATCCCTATCTCTACTCTTTGAAGGTCCACCCAATTCTTCTCATTTCCATATGGTCTTTCCTGACCACCACAACCTACAAGGATCTTCCTCTGATAGAAGCTCACATGTCCTACTGCTAGTACTGGTCAGCTATCGATAAGCTGTCTTAAGCCACCTCTTGACTTTATTTCATCATTTGAGAACAAAAGTCCTTTATCACATTTCTGTAATCCTCAAATGCCTAGCACAATCTGAAGTACAGAGCAGGCACTAAATGCCAAAACACTGACAGCTGAATGAAGGCTAAAGAAAGCAAAGGCAGGGTGGGGGGTGGGATCTGAGTGGCTCAGTCCATTAAACATCTATTTTCAGTTGAGGTCATGATCTCAGGTTCCGGGGATCGAGCCCCGCAACAGGCTCCTTGTTCAGTGGAGAGTCTGCTTCTCTCTCTCCCTGTACCACCTCTGCCCCCACTCGTACTCTCTAATAAATAAAATCTTTAAAAAAAAAAAGTAAGAAAGAAAAAAAAAAAGCAAGGGTGGGCCAAACATTATTTGTGACCAAAGTCACAAAGTTGGTCATGAATGAGACTAAAAGCTTAAGGAATCAGATGCTCAGAGAAGGTTTTAACTTGAATCCTAAACTGCAATTGTGTACTCTAGATATTCAGAGCTCTAGAGAATCTTCTGTAAAGTTCTACCATGAAGCCCTCTCTTACCTATTATAAATTTAGAGCTGGCATAAAGCAATATGTAACAAGCATTTGTAAACCAAAACAAATAGTGAATAACCTAAAAGAAGCCCAAGATCCTCAATGGGCATTTTCAAAGTTCTGATGGCTTTGAGGAAAAGAAGTATGAGGTACTTACTATTCAAGGAGCTATGCTAATGATTCTTAAAATTTAGTGGGGGAGGTGTCAAATATTGGTTAGGAATTTTAAGAAAGACGGATATTTTTTAAGATTTAATTAAAATATATATATATATATTTAAAGATTTTATTTATTTATTTGAGAGAGAGTGTGTGTGCATGCATACACACACACACACACAAGGGAGGGGAGGAAGAGAGGGACAAGCAGACTCCCAGCTGAGCACAGAGTATGGTGCCAGTGTGGTACAGAGCTTGATCCCAGGATCCCAAGATCATGATCGGAGCCTAAGTCAGATGCTTCACTGACTGAGCCACCCAGGTGCCCCTTTTTAAAAATATTTTTTTTAAATTTATTTATTTATTTATGATAGTCACACACACACACAGAGAGAGAGGCAGAGACACAGGCAGAGGGAGAAGCAGGCTCCATGCATCGGGAGCCCGACATGGGATTCGATCCCGGGTCTCCAGGATCGCGCCCTGGGCCAAAGGCAGGCGCCAAACCGTTGCACCACCCAGGGATCCCCTAAAAATATTTTTTAAAAGTAATCTCTACACTCAATGTGGGACTTGAACCTACAACCCCAAGATCAAGAGTCGTACATTCTACCAAATGAGCCAGCCATTTGAGAGACAAAGTACAACAATGGTTATAAGGGGGGGAGGGGAATAGGCAGTTATTGTTCAATGTGACAGGCTTTCAGTATGGAATAATGAAAACATTTTGGTAATGTGTAATAGTGATGGCTGCAAAATGATGTGAATATATTTAATGCCACTGAACTATATACTTGAAAATAGTTAAAATGGTAAATTTTATGTATATTTTACCACACACACACAAAAAGGAGTTAAAATGAACAAACTTCACAATCAATATCGGACAAATGTGATATATGTGTATAAAATATAAAAATGCATGCAGTTTATTATAGTAGATAATGCACAACCATTCAGTGACACTGAGGGTACTGATTGATTAAAAAGCTCTGCCCTCCATGAAGCCAATGAGAAGTAACAGAAAAATGTCATCTATCTTCTAGAAATATGAGAAGCAGCTCCAGTGTGAGAGAATGGGCTTTGTTTAGTAAGCAATAATGAATTTACAAACATCACCTTGAAATGCCTCAAACAAAGGCTGTGTGTCTGAGTGTTGTCAGAACTCAAAAATTCACAAATCTCTTGCAAGAACAAAATGGCAGGCAGATCTAGCAAAGAGCCCTCTCTTGTCTGCTATGCTATAAATTCCAGTTAACACCTATCCATGGTCTTCAGCTTTTATTTTAGGAGTACTTTAGTATCTATTTGGGGATTAAGTTCCTGGGTTTTTTCCTTCTAGTTTGCTACTAACAACTGCAGGGTCCTACTGGATCCCAAAGCCAGCTCTTTGGGAAGCTATAAATACACTTAACATTAAGTGATATTAGCATTGGTGTTCATAAGTGAAGGGAGAAAAGTGCTCCAACACATGTTGGAGATTAACAAGGCAAGCAAATACTTCTAATCTGATAGTGCTGAGAATAAAACCAAGTGCACTGTAATGCTGTCATTTAGCGTCCTTCCAAGTCAGTTAGGGCAGAGAAGCAACAACTATTTTGAGGGCAATTTTGAAAAGGGTCCCAGAATAGTATCACCCTTCCCCCACTCCCTAGGTGAAAAGGACTGCTAAGAGAGGTAGTAAGTGTACAAGAACTCTGGGAGAGCAAGGACTACACTTAGATTATTCACCACTGATCCCCATGACCCAGCACCACACCTTGTAAACAGCAGGCATGTAATTATTTATTCCCTAAGTAAATCTTTGAGAGCTGCTATCCCTTCCCCCATTCTTGAACAGGGCTGTGTACTCTCCCTCCCCACAGAAATCACCTCATCGCTGGCTTGTGGATGTTTTTTGAGAGGCTCTTTCATCACTTCATTTAACTTTGAGAGAAGTTGGAGGAGGGTGAGGACACGTGCTTGCTAATCATCCTTTTCCAGATTGCCTCATGCGCCAGAATGGATTTTTATTATTGGTCTGTGGCTGCTACTGCTGTGGAAAGATTTCAGCCTGACCTTCCCAAGCTGCTGGGGAATGAATGTTGCACGTGGCTGACAGAGAAAATGTGTCCTTTTTTTTTTAAAAGCTTTTAGACTAACCAGAGTTCACCGTGGAAGGAAAGTCACCCTTTCTTGAACCATACAAAACTCAAGTTGTTAAATTCTTTTACATAAAAATGACATAGTAAAACTGATCTGAACTGGTCCAACAGGAAAAAGGTAGCATCCTGAAGCACCTCACAGAGAGCAGTGGCATCAAAGAACAGTACTCATGGAAAGAAGAAAATGAAAGCCATTTACGAAAGCAGTTTAAATAACAGGATGGGTTCTCACAGCTGGCCTCACAAAAGAGAACAAATATGTCAAAGGGAACAACTGATAGACAAATAGAGTCCTATCCATCTGGCTGAGGAAAGAGCCACTGGTGGGAATACTGAGAAGCTTGTCTGCCTGATGCCTCACTGAGTGAGCTGAGTAGCTTTTAGAAATGCTGGAACACATGCTCACACCATAGCTGGTTGGCTCTACCAGCAAAAGACTCAGAGAAGGGTTATACTGATACACTGGCAAAAAGGGAGAGGCAGAGTGTGTTTTATTGGTTTGGAACTTACACCTGGACTCTCAACTCATGACTACTCTGGCCCTCCATCTCGGGAGTCGGGTAGGAAAGAAGGGAGATTATGTGAATAAGATGTCTCATTTTGTGCTTTTAAAAACAGGACTCAAGAATCTCATCCCAAAACATCAAGTTCAATCCCGTGTCACGTTAATGCCCCATCTGTACTTTTACATAATGCAGAGCTGAGTGCAAGCACTTTGGGAGAAGGGGAAATCAGGCCAGACTCAAGGAAAGCAAACACATAAAGCTATCTGCATCTCCAACTCAGTCCATACCATAGAAAAACCTGCTCAGAAATAATTGCTCAAGGCAAATAGGACTCAATTACTAAGGAAAATCTGCCCTAATGAGGGCTCATAATTTAACAAGCCAAACAGCTTCAAATTAAGCTGAACTCAGGGTTTTTCTAATTGGCAGTTTTATCCATCTCTAAGTTCTCATTTCTTATTTCTAAAAATCAAAATGACTCTCTGCTTAAAATTTAAAAAGAAATGCCTATCACCCACTCTAAAATAGTAATTCGCTAAATTTTCACCTACATATCTTCTATAAAATTAAACGAACCCCTCAGATGGCACAAAAGCAGAAGCCATCACTCTATTTAAAGTACTATCGACCAATCCCTTACTAATTGCACTTAGAAGCCTGGTTCCTGCTACCAGAAGCTCAGTCACAGAATACCTCTGCTATCAAAGAGAGAACAACTGCTTGATCCCAGCCACCAACTATTAGAATCACTCTGGGGAGGGTAGTGGCTTACCTGCTCCTCTGACAGTTGGGATATATGATTCACAGCAGCATAGGATTCAATTTTGGGGTTAAAGTGATTGATGATGGCTCTGAAAAAAATAATTAACATTAATATAGCATCAGATGGAAGAAGCAGATAAATGAGTTAAAAACAAGTATCAAGTACCCTCTAGTTTGGAGTATGAGTGCATAGGAGTGATTGTCAGGGGGTAACTATAGTTTTATTGAACATGAGGTTACATGGGGCTGAACTGATAACTCTGAAATAAGAAGGGTTTATAATTTATTATACAAAGAATATAATCAAATGTCTCTGCTCTGCAAATTAACTAGGTGGAAAAAAATTCACAACCGAATAAAAAAAAACTACTCATCCTTCAGGCAAGAAACAGGACCCAGGGGGCTGTCCACTAGGGGGCCCTGGTGTTTCAGTCAGAAAGAAAAGTCGTTTGCTCTGCCTCTGACTTGGGAGAACAGGGCACTCAGTAAAGCTGGACCAACATATAGGCTAAATACAATCTCTGAAGAAGATGAGCTTTATCAAAGCCTAGAACCAATCTTGTTATTGTTAGTTAATAATTTCAAACCAAAATTTTATTTCCAGCCATTCAAACCAAAATCTGAGTGTCGTTTTCAAACACTTCCTCTCCATCACCCTCATATTCAAGGTCACCAAGTTTTATCAAATCTAGTTCTTAAAAACCTCTGAAATCTGAAATGAAGTTCCTTGAAACCAATGCTTTGATGTATATGTAGGTCCTTATCATTTCTTGCCTAGCATAGCAGTAGAAAAAGCACACATTTCAGCACTCTAATTCAGATTAGAGTTTAGCGTAAGTCCATACTGACAACAAAAATGATTACATAAATGAGAAGAGAAAAATCTTTCTAACAGAATAATTCTAAGTATGTGTGTAGATACTCTTTCCTTTAGGAGGTGGAGCTTGGTTCCCATTCCCATTGAGGGTAGGGTAGACTTAGTAACTGATTTCCAAGAAATTGAGTAGTAAAAGGGAAAAACAATAACTTTACAGTAAAGAATCTTGGCAGATACTATCTTATTAGCCAAATGATAAATATAAACATTGCCAGTGATTCATATGGCTGTCATATAATCCCTGATATGATATTATGACAAGGGCACTTTACCTCTGTTATACACTTCCCAAAACCTACAACCTCAGTCTCGTCATGAGGAAGACATGAGACAAAACCAGACTGGGAGCATTCTATAGGAAACCTGGCCAGTACTTCTTAAGACTGTCAAGGTCATGAAAAACTGTACTTGAGAAATTATCACAGACCAGAGGATACTGGGGGGACATGACAGCAAAATGCAATGTGCTACCTTGAATTGGACCCTGGAACAGAAAGAGAAAATTAATAAACTGTTGAAATCCAATTAACATGTGGAGCTTAGTTAATAGTAATGTATCACTGCCAGTTTCTTAGTGACGAATAAATGTACCTTGGTAATGTAAGATGGGGGAAACATGGTTGAGGGGCATAAAAGAACTCTGTGTATTATCTTTGCACTTTTTCTATAATTCTAAAATTATTCCAAAATAAAAAGTTTATTAAAACGTGTGTGTGGTAGTGCAAGAGAAATCAATAGTTTCTTTTAACATAATGTTGATAGTATAAAATTCTTGAACCATTTAATCTAATATGGGCAATAAAAGTATAAGCCAAACTTAAAAAAAAAAAAACATGGTTTGACCATTTGTTATTTTGGATTTTTAGGAAGCTACATGTCTCAGAGGGACAAAGTGGGAATAACACCTACCCTAGCACTAGTACAGTACCCAGGAATAGTACATTGTAGGCATAAAATAAATGTTTGTCGAAAGAGTGACTAAATCCTGGAGAATTCTTGCAACATTTATATAATAAAGCAATGTCAAACATCTCGCACAGTACCTGGCACACAGCTGGTATTCAATAAATATTCAATGAATGAATACATCAAACGGCATAGTAATGGGTCAGGAACAGAGGAAAATTCTGGTAACTTATTTTTTAGGACTTTCAAGAGGGATAGAGATATTATCTGCAAGTTAGGTTGTAACTTGCCCTAAATTCGAAGTGGGAAAGGATGTGGACCAAGTGGGGGTCAAATATTTTTCTCGTTCAGAAGGTGAGGTTTGAGGGCACTGGCAGGGATGACAACAGTCCAAGAGCAGAAAAGAAAATCAGGAGCCAAAACCCAATAAGAAGATAGGGGAATAGGTTTAGAAAGGAATTGAGAATCCCTCAAACTTAGCAGCAGTACCAAGTTAAAGTTAACCCAGGGAAGAATGTGAGTCATAGGGTCTAACATCTAAGAGTGACAGGATCAAGAAAAGGAAATAAAGTAACCAAATCAATCTATGACTAGACCTCAGTTATTTTAGGAAAAAGAATCTGAACTCTGTAAATACATTCGTTTCATTATTTTATGGTATTTTTTTCTTTTTGGTTTTCCTTAAATTTCTTAGTAAAATTTTTCTGAAAAAATGTTTTTTAAAACTCCTGACTCACCTAAACTAGGATTGTTTGTCTTCATTTGCCCAGCTTTGGAGAACAGAGAACTCCAAAGTATCTTCATGTCTGTCTGGGTGGGAAAGTAGCGACCATGGTGGCCGAGGTGGCAACCCAATGAAGCTGGTGAAGTCTGGACAATGAAATAATCCCTGGGAATGAAAGTGATGGGGATGCTATAATTCTGTTCCCTTTCTACCTGAGGAATTCTTGCACTAGCGAAGAAAGCAAGGAAGCAAAAAAGAAGGAAAAGAGAAAGAAATGGAAAGAAGGAAGAAAGAAGACAGGGGAGGGAAAGGGAAGAGGAAGGAAGGGAGGAAAAAAGGAATTGGGGAGAGAAAGGAAAAACCTGGGAAGTATTCTCCTCAAAAAGTATACTGATTTTCTTCCCTTCTCAAAGTTGTACCTATCAAGTGTCAGTTGGATCTACAGATGGACTAGGTAAGCAGGACATACATGTTGATACTGTTTGAGCATATTCATCCTGAGGGTATGACAGATATGCCACTCTGGGAATTTGGACTAAGAATAAAATCATTCTCCAACCTCCCCTGTGACACTCCCATCCCAGAGCCTCAGATCTCAGCAGGCAACTAAAGCCTCTCACTAGGCTTGCTGAGGGACTATTTAGAAACCTGAAAGAGGGGAACAGTCTAAATCCAGTTAGCACTCTCTAACCCAGTACCCACAAAGGGCATAGAGTATAGGCCTCTGCTTTATTTTTCTTGCTGTTTCTTTAGGATAATTAAAAATCTGAATACTAATCTGATCTAATGGAGATGCCAGGCACAGGGCTCTAAGCCCAAGAGGTAAGAAAAGTTGTCTGACATTGTTCTTCTAGGCTCCTTTTTTTTTATTGTTATTATTAAAGATTTTATTTATTTATTCATGAGAGACACAGAGAGCCAGAGACATAGGCAGAGGGAGAAGCAGGCTCCCTCTGGGGAGCCCAATATGGGACTCGATCCTGGGACTCTGGGATCACACTCTGAGCTGAAGGAAGAGGCTCAACTACTGAGACACCCAGGTGTCCCATCCTTCTAGGCTCTTTAGCAAGGAATTTCAGAGAGGGCTTGGAAGCTTCCTATTAAAGTTCTCAGGACTTTATACTGTTGAAATGGAAATTTGTTCTGAGATAGCAAAGAGATGACAAAACACTGAAACCAGGCTAAGTCCACCTACACTGAGTGACACATGCCTTTGCAGTGACTGAAATACTTAGCTTCTTCTTTCCCAGGAAGCTTTCAGCCTACTAGGGTTAACCTAGGTTGTGATTCCACACTGCCCCACATGGCCAGGTCTTACAAGAGGATTTATGCCTGATGCTCTCAGTGGGAGAAAGACGATGTACTAGATTTATAGATGAGCCTCTCTCCTTTCTTTAGGCTTCCCTTCCCACCAATATCATCTGCAAAAGGATTTACTACAATACATTCTGAACATTTGGGGGTGGGGGGGAAGGGTTCTCCTCACAGATTCTAACAGTAGCTCTTTCATTTTACTGATCAAAATGTTAACAGGTAGCAATTGTCTAATGTTTAAATCTAAAATTTGAGTGTTTCAGCAAGGAAGAAATGGCAATTTCTCTCTCTCTCCTTCTCTCCCTGCCTCTCTCTGTCTCCCTCCTTCTCCATCTCTTCCTTCCCTCTCTCCCATGTGAGGACACAAGGCAGAAGGCAGCTGTCAGCAAGCCAGGAAGAAGGTCCTCACCAGTAACTGACCTGGCTGAACCTCGATCTGGGACTTTTGCCCTCCAGAACTGTGAGAAAACAAACTTCTGGTTTTTAAGCCATTTAGTCTATGATATTTTGTTATGGCAGTGGAAGAGATTAATACATAGATATTCTCCTCTCCACAGGACCCTGGCACTTGGGCAAAGCAGACTTCAAACTAGAGTCCATCTTTAGCAAACAGTAGAGTGGATATAGTCTGCTTCTCATTCTGCAGGTGACTTCCTCTCTTTTAACCCTTTATATTGTGGATTATTATTTCCCTCCCTTCTAGAAGAGGATCCTGAGTTTCCTATGCCACAAAGTTCTAATCACAAGTGCCACAAATGTAGCTACATGGGTTACCAGTTTCCCAGGCAGAGTGAGCCCTTTAGCCTTTATTGAGTGAGAAACAGAGACTTTTTTTTTTAATATTTTATTTATTTATTCATGAGAGACAGAGAGAGAGAGAGAGAAAAGAAAGAAAGGCAGAGGGAGAAGCAGGCTCCATGCAGGGAGCCTGATGTGGGACTCGATCCCAGGTCTCCAGGATCATGCCCTGGGCTGAAGGCGGTGCTAAACTGCTGAGCCACCCAGGCTGCCCAAAACAGAGACTTTAATAAAGAAAAACCTTGCAGGGGTTTCTGAATGGCCTGTGCCATAGAGAAGACACACATACACAGAAGAAAGATTATGTCTGAAAAAATAGGATGGGCAGCAACATACTAGCTAAGAAAGAGATGTTCATTTTTCCTTTCATTTGCATCTTGAGATTTTCATCTAATCAGAGCCTTTCAGGTATTTAAACAAAACCTATCTTATGCCTGCCAAAAGCTTTCACACTAAAAAATATTTTAGAAAAAGGAACTTAAAAGGAAGAAGAGGAGTAGAAGAAGAGGAAGGTTTGAGGGGGCAAACAATGAGAAAACACAGTCATTATGAAAAAATTAAGGTATGACAAATATGCCTCCCAAAAATGTCTCTTTGACATAGGTGACAAGAGAAATGGGGAAAGAATAGTCTATTCAAGAAACAGTGCTGGGAAAACTGGATATCTATATCCAAAAGATTGAAGTTGATCCCCTACCCCACACCATACACAAAAATTAACAAAGAATGGATTACAGATCTAAATGTACCATCTAAAATCTATAAAAATCTTAGAAGAACACATAAATCTTTGCAACCTTGGATTAAGCAATGATTTCTTAGGATACCAAAAGTGAAAGTGACAAAAAGTAGGAAGATTTAAAGAAATAAGGCCGAAGGAAAGGGAAAGGAGTCTGGAAGTAGAACTTTGTGGGGAAAGGGAATATAATTTCTAACCAAACCTCCACCGTTTTTTTCCCCCTTCAGCTTTATTCAAACTGAACTAAATGCTCTATGAGAGCAGGGACCAAATTTATTTTGCACACAATATATTCCTAAGACTTTAGCAAAATGCTGGGCATACTGAGAGATTTTCGTTTTTCAAAATGAATGAATAAATCAAAGTCTAAGATGGTTTTTGTTCAGTCTCACCACAAGTAAGGAGGTCCATGATCACCACCTAATTCTCCAAAAGTATGAAAATAGAAAAATGTTTTATTCCCCATCCCAAAAGAAAAGATGGCTTGGACATGAACAGCTATCCTTCAAAGAAGGAACTAAAGTCACTGAAGACAATAAAGCTTTCTCTTCCTCTTAAGTCTTACTAGGAGCCTAGAGAAAAGCTTTCTGGCATTTCTTACTAAAATAATCTAGTATCTTCTAAGGTAAGCCTAATTTTTTGTTTGTTCGGGATGAGGGGAGACAGGAAAGAAGTGTGGGAATATGTTATATACTCTGTTACTGGGTCCCCTAATGCCACTAAATTAGGAAGTCCCAAAGGGGAAAGGCAAAAGAAACAGAAAATGTCATAGTAGGGAAACTGCTGAAGCCAGCCCCAGAGACATAGCTCTGTACCCAAAGCACCTTTAAGGGCAAGAATCTGGGCCACCCTCTAATGCAACTGCCTGCTACTGATTGCCCAAGACAGGGGTCACTTATACAAACTGAAGCAAAATGAAGTGGACAGATGGAACAGCAAGGCTGAGCCACAGACTGGCTAGGGATTTCTTGGTCCATTTTTAACTTATTCTCTCCGACTCATGACTCTGCAAAGCAGCTTTCTTTTCCCTAGTGCTGGGTGGATGATGGCCCAACTTACCCAAGAAATACAGGGGAATGTTACCTTAACAATGTAGGCAATGTAGCTTAAGAGAAAATGTAGATTCTTCCTCATATTCAGAGGGAATCTAAAGCAAATCTTCCAAAGATGCAAATTTTCACAGTCCCAGCTATCTCCCACAGACAAAAGCACCCAAAGGTCTTTTATGAAACAATAAATAAATAATAGTTTCAACCAGAAGTCCAGAACATGGTGATTGTTTCCTTACCTGAGATATTTGAAGGAAGTAGCCTATCTCTAAAAGCTGCTATGTAAATCCTACAGGCAGAAAGAATAACAGGGAAAGGCTGTTTACAGAAAAGTTTCTGCAGCTCTTATTATAAGGAGGGAAGAAACGTAACTGGTATAATTCAAGATGGTACACACTGAGAATATTCTTAAAAGTTTCACTCCAAAATTATCCCTATAAGGCTACCAGATTTACATTAAAGAGTCGATTATGGGTACATACCTGAAGTCTGAAAAAAATAAATTTGGATGTCAAGCTCCAACCTCATAAGAACTATAGTTCTGTATTTTCAAATACTTGCTAAACATGTACACATGAACATTATGCTTTTGCTTACATGGTTTTCTTCACAAGGAATGCTATTTTTCTTTACTCCTAAGAAGCATAAATCTTATTTTTCCCTTAAAGGCCGGTTAAAATACCACTGCTTCCCAGAACAACATGGTACATATAATACAAAAAATAAGGCTCTAGCGGCAGTAGATCCAAGGTAAAATCCTGGTTCTTTCACTTCTAAGTTGTATGACCTTGGGCAAGAGACTGCTCTATTACCAGTTTCTTCACCTTATTAGATTTCCTTTGCAAAGCTTTCCTCTATGTTTTTCTATATATACCATCTTGCTTGACCAAACAGGAACTTTTTACTTTTTTTACAAGCAGTCCAGATATAATACACTACAGATAAATTCTCAGATATTTGGGATTAAAGACAAGAAAATCATATTTATAATTGCTTCTACCTGGGAAATCTTCAATTGTTTCTGAGAAGAGGTAAAGGTAGGACTGAGTGGTATGTGGCAGCAGATAAAATGGTTCATCTGAGATTATTTAATTTTTTAAAAAAGTTTATTTATTTCAAAGCGGTCTCTACATCCAAGGTAGGGTTCAATCTCATGACCCCACGATCAAGCATGGCACGCTGAGCCAGGTGAGCATCCCGAGTTATTTAATTTTAAACTACCCTTTCTTTTCACCTTCAGAATTGCCTCACATACTCCCATTTCATGCAGTAATAAGCTTCCTTCTTCATGGAGTCAATGAATCTTTAGCCCATCCAATTCAACGATGACAAAAAAACAATTTCCCTTGATGCCTGTTAACAGCAGTGCATTACAAGCCTCAGAGACTCTACTGATTAACATTAAGCAAAATAAAACCTCAAATAAGAATACCTTCTAACCTTTTCACTTTGAAATGATCTAGTCAAAACTTCAGCAACTGACCTGTTAGGGTTGTTCCTCTAACTCATACCCTACACGCTAGGCTTTAACCCTTTCCTGTCAGTTATCCCCTTTCATATACTGCTGTTCCAGTGGCCCCTCTTTTCAGAACCAGAGACACAAATGTGGGTTCATTTCAACCTCACTAAAGAAGGCATTTTGGCAACCATCAGGAAGGATGAGCTATTGGCCATTGCATCTAGTTGTTTGCTTTACCCAAAGATCCAACTATGTAAATTGGCCTACTTTATTACTAAAGAGAACTTAATTTATTTGTGTACAAAAATTTATTAGTTGAAGGCACTGGAACTGAAAATGTGTATGTACCACGGTAATCCTCATAGTTCAACCTAAGGAATGATTTGAATTTAGCAGGTGAGAAACACAGGTGTCATACCAGAAAGTTATTCACCTGCTGGACTACATTTTCATCCAGGCACGGCATGAACAAATGAAGGTTCACAATTCATCAACTGGAGGGAAACAAGAAAGAGTTAATGTGTGTGAAATGTACATGCACAGAACCTGAGGGGCAGTTGCCACATTTTCTGAAGCTGTGTGCATGACTATGCATTTTGGCAGTTCGGGCTTTCTACCTTGATGCATGACTTTGCCCAATGTAGGTTTCTACCTCATCACCTGCTGGAAATTAAGCAATTGGTTATAGCTATTTTGCTTGAAAAATGAGCTAATCTCTAGCTACTGTGGCCCCAAACCATAGATTAAAGCCAAGTAAGATGCCATGGGCTTTACACTTAGGCTAAATTATCTCCTCTAGATCTGATATGAGAGAGGAATGGAATTCCTTCCTACTTTAGGTACCAGCCTGACATTTTTCCACTGTTTCTACAATCACAATGAATGTAAATGGAGAAGAACGAACCACTGGAGTAAAATGGACCATCTACATTTTCATAAAAGACATCACTTAATCCATTCCCCTTAGGAATGTCTACCGTTTATTAAACTTTTCCCTTAATAAATGAACAGAGGCTCCAAAACTTTCCTAGGAACAAAACACCTACAAGATTAGCCAATCTCTACTCCAGATCCCATTGCTCTGTGCTTCAGATTCTCTTGCACCATCTCTAGTTGAAAGCCAGGAGTTGCTGGCAGAGTTCCTGGGGATACAGAATACAGACCTTGATAGCCTTTACAATTACGTTAGCCCTGGATTTCCTATCTCCAGAGGTAAGGCCCCTCTACACGCTCAGAAACATCTAGCAAATATAAAGGAACAAAATAAGTCATGTGAAAGGGGCTATTAAATTTTCTATCTCACTTCAGGACATAAGAAAATCCTAATATATATCTGGGAGGGTTTCTTTTTTTTTTAATAAATTTATTTTTTATTGGTGTTCAATGTGCCAACATATAGAATAATACCCAGTGCTCATCCCATCAAGTGCCCCCCTCAGTGCCCATCACCCAGACTGGGAGGGTTTCTAAGGCAGTGGGGATCAGTTCAAAACCCCAAGAAGTGATCTAATTTTAATTAATGGTGAACTAATTTTAATTAATGGCAAAAGTTCCAATCCCTTGAATGTGACTCAAGAACTTTTAAAAACCTGGCATGAGCCAAAACACTGAAATATTTTAATTACACATCATTCCCATTAGCCCAATTAATCGGCTTATTATAAGATATTTAACTTTTTTTTTTTTTTTTTTTAGATTTTATTTTTAAGTAATCTCTACACACAACGTGGGGCTTGAACTCATGACCCAAGATAAAAAGTCACATGCTCCACCAACTCAGCCAGTTGGGTGCCCCAATAAAAAAAGTCAGCAATTGACTAACTTAGGTTTCTTTACCTATTACATCAAAAGCAGAGGGAAATTGTTTTAGTGGATCACATACTGCTAAACTGAAGAGAGAGGGACACTTTCTGTGGATCCCATACTAGTTAGAGAAAAAGAGGCACATGGATCCCTAACTAAGTTAGGAGAGCTGTGCATATGCCTCAGTGGTGGGGAAGGAGGGCTGAGGAATCTCAATTGGACAAAGGAGAAAGAATACTGTCAAGATTTTTGAGTGGTCCCATGTGGGCCATATGGATACTAGTAAGGAGCAGTCCTGATGTTCATACACAGGAGAGAGGGAATGGTGGCCATATGGATCACATACCAGTTTTCAAGTGCTCCAAGTAAAGACTGAAATTAAAAGACATGGAAAGAGGTTTATGTTCCATCCCAGGGGGACCTTTTAGAACTCCTCAGGAAAGGCAATCAGCGAGTCTGCCAAAGTAATTAAGCAAGTGAACATTTACCATAAAGCCCACATCAGTTAAGTGAACAGAGATGAATCTTATTACAGTGCACTGTCAGCTCTGAGCCTGCAGGTGCTAACCGCTGAGATGCGGTGTGACGCGGCCCTGTCTGTTTGCCTGTCCACTGTGACGGAGAGCTTCGCTCACCCTTCCCTCAGCTCTGAAAAAGCAGGCTGCTTTCACTGGCTCTGGCAGTGCTTCTGTTGCCTTCAGAAAGGCCCTAGCACAAGTGGTTCCTCTAAAGAGCCTAGGTGCAAATAGTGGGAGCAGGTGTCTTGAGGAGGGAGCCCTGAAAGAGAGATAGGTGTAGGTGAAATTTTGGGGAGCTGGGTAGCAAGTCCGGTTAGTAAGATAAGGAGAATGAGATAGTTTAGTAAGTTGAGAAGTAAGAGAAGAATAAACAAGCTGCTCAAAGTATTGAACCATTCTGCTTAAGTGAGGTTGAAAGTATCTCCCTCACTGAAAAGGGAATAAGTTAAAATATTTTGCAAAATATTTTCTCCACAGGAAAAGGAATGCTACTGATGAATATTGCTTTTGCAATGTTAATGGCAGCCTTAATATCAGCTTTATTCATGAGTTAACAGCAAAGGGGAAGAGCCAGATTTTCTCAACAACCCCGTCAGTATCTATTATTGAACAAAATTCACTGTTTGCTAGAGGAAATGAGTATTTATTAATTATCCTAAGATTTACAAACAGCACCTGGTGCACCATTTGGCCCTATTTCTTTGTGCAAATAAGTATGCAAGTCAAAAGAAAAGCCCCCAACTGACTGAAGTGCAGCCTCCTGTGTCAGAGACCCAGACAGCTTCTATCAGACAGAAACCTCACAGGAAGAAGGCTTTAAGAGTACCTGTGAGGACAAATTCAAAAATCATATAACATAACAACAACAACAACAACAAAAAATCATATAACATTTTCAAAACTCATCAAAGGCCATGTGTCTATCACTCAGACAAGTGGATAAAAACAGCTAAGTAGGTAAGGCCCCTTGTTCAGAAACCAATAAATTTCTAACTCCTTAGAGAGGAGGTCTGAAAGGCATTTCTGGGAAACAGGACCAGCCAACTGAGGAAACAAGATGGCATGGGCTGGGGCAGAAACTAACAGAGGTCTCAAAACACACACTTGAGGGATGCCTGGGTGGCTCAGTGGTTAGGCGTCTGCCTTCGGCTCAGGTTGTGATCCTGGAGTCCCGGGATTGAGTCCCACATCGGGCTCCCTGGTTGGAGCCTGCTTCTCCCTCTGCCTGTGTCTCTGCCTCTCTGTGTGTCTTTCGTGAATAAATAAATAAGATCTTAAAAAAAAAAAACCCATACAGTTGAGCAGGCACTCCTAGGTCTGAGCTTCTCTATAGGCCCAGAACAGAAGCAAACAAAGAGCTGTGGTAAAAAGTGATTTGCAATCTTACTTTTACCACAGCCCTTTGTTTGCAACAGGGCCTGCAGCCTCCTTACATTCAAAGGCAGTGGGAGGTAGGAGAAGCAGGGGAGACTAGAGGACTACTACACAGACCCAAGCAGCGCTGCCCAGGAGAGGACTTAATGTGAGGATAAATTTGGGGCCTGATTCTCTGACAGCACCTCCAGTAATAGCTAGTAAAGCAGTAAGAGCCAGGGTGAGAGCCAGCTCCAAACATTCATCATAATCGTGCAATGAGTTGACGGCCTTTGGGGGAGAGTCTATAAAATTCCGGAGTAAGAAAATGAAGCCCACATGGAGAGGGTGAGGCGGTTGGCTCTGGCAGATTGTCTCTCCGGGAGGCTGGGTATAATTGTTTTATGTTCACAAAGAAGTTATTAGCTGTTTTCTCTCCAATATACCAGAAATAGCTAAAAGATTTTCCTCTCCTGAAAAGGTGATGCTACCAGAAGAATTTAGTTTGAAAAGCGATTACAGAACTTTGTTTATCCTATATGCACCATTTTAGAAAGAGAACTTCTCTCTTTTCTCCCCCTCCCGTATTCGTCAAATTGACTTGCTTTTCCACACAGTGAAAGAACACTTTGTCCCTAGAAAAAAGGATTAAGGTATCTGAAGCTAAGAGTTGGCTGGCAGACCCTGTGACTCAATAGTTCAGTTTGTATGAAAAGATTTGAATACCTACTGCGTGCAGGCAGTGAGGGAGGTGAATGAAATTTGACCGGAGATAGCAAGGAATTTACAGGCTAGTGGAAAGACAAATACCACAGACACTTTCATTAAGATGTGGTAAGGGCTAGACAAAGAGCAGACAAAAGGTCTCATAGGACCACTGAGGAGGGATATTTTGCCCAACCTAGAAGCTTAGGAAAGGCATCCTGAAGGAAATGGTGTGAATGGAATTTTGAAATATTAATTTATAAGGTGAGACGGTCCTGGTACCTTTGCTTAAATGGATGGAGACTAAAATCTAATTTTTACTAAATTAGACTACAGAAACCTTACTAGGTAAGTTAAATTAGGTTCATGCATTCAAAAAACAGCAAATTTCTCTAGTAAACCAAAGAGAAAAGTTAGAGTTTCGCTTCCCAGTCTTGTCTTAAATCTTTTCCGGCCAGGATCCTTTTGTGAAAGCCGTGAGACCTTTGCCTGCTGGGGTCTTTTTTGCTCAGTGCTAACTCAAAGATGCTCATGGGGATGGGCTATGGCAGGTTCTGGAGCTCCTCTCTGCTAAACTAAGTGTAATCACAAAGCAGCTAAGTTGAAGGCAGGGCTTTCAGTCTCACATGGGAGTGAATGGATCTCAGCTGTGTGTGCCCACCCTCTACAGTGTCAGTCTCCAGCTGGTGATGCAGCTGCTTCACTTAGAGTCACACTGAAGCCTCTATTCTCTGATCTCCACCAAACCATACTGAAGAGACTAAATAAATGGCTCTGCTTTGCAGCTGCCTGTTAATTATAACTGCTTCCTTAGTTGTCTTTTGGCTTCTTAAACAATAATATACATTTGGGAAGGTCCTCTGTAAGAAACACACAAGAGAACTTTTAACCTCATGAAGAGCCGGAAAAAATACCTTACTGTCAAGGGCAGTAAGGCATCCAAACATCTAGAATGGCAGCATGTGAAACAGCATCAGGACACACAGATTCCTTCAGCAGGGCCTCTAGCTTATATAAAGAACAGTAGCCTATCACTCAGCCAATGAGAGGATTTTTTAAGGCATTCTGAAAATCATCTGTAAAATTCAGTGAATCTGAAACATAAAAATAGCATTAATTGCTTTGACTTGTTACTTTAAAAAACGGAAGAAAAAAACAATGCATAATATTATCAATAATTCATTTCAAAGTGGCTTTACTGGTCTCAAAGCCCCACTTCATATAATTAAAACCTTTTGGCTATCTTCTTGGTACCCTGGAGGGAACTAGAAGTCAGTAAATTCTACCGTGTTGGGATAAACAATTCAGTTCATCATTAAGAAAGGGGTCTGTCATTCTGGTAATTCCAAGTATACTTCCTGGCTATACTGGGTTAGTTCAGGAGCTGCCAAGACTGTCTTTCCTGTTGTCTGTTAAGATCTGAGCTCCACAGACATAACTGGGGAGTACAGAGGGAGAGCTCTACAAGCACTTCTTAGGCATCTCAATATCCACTTCCCCAGCTTAGGACCCTTAGGTCAGTTGATAATTCTGGGAGACAATAAGGCCTTGGAAGATGAAACCATTTATTCCAGCCATCCATTTATTCATTCAACCAACATTTATTGTACCATACTGTACTTTGCTAGGGGCAGAGATTACAGAAGTAAAAGAAAGCATGGTTTCTATCTTAGGAGCTCACCATCTAGTGATGGACATATATACAAACAGCCATACCCGTGTGATAAGTGCTCTAAGAGAAATGTACAAAGTCCTATGGCAATGCTGGTGTGAATCATTTGGCCTCAAAGAATCCAGGAAGCTTTCAAGGAAGGTGACATTTGGAGTAGATTTTTTTTTTAAATATTTTATTTATTTACTCATGAGAGACACACAGAGGGGGGAGGGGCAGAGACACAGGCAGAGGGAGAAGCAGGCTCCATGCAAGAAGCCTGATGTGGGACTCAATCCCCAGTCTCCAGGATCACAACCTGGCTGCAGGTGGCGCTAAACCAGCTGCGCCACTGGGGCTGCCCCCATCTGGAGTAGATTTTGAAGCATAAGTAGGGTTTTGTTAGGTTAAAAGAAGAATGGGAAAACATCCTAGGTATGAAATTTGAGACTCTGTGGCTAAGTCTAATTTGGCCAAATCTTAGGATAAATGGACAGTGATAGTAAATAAGGTTACAAAGGTAGGCTAGGGTCAAGGCGTCATGTGAAGAAGTTTAGACATTATCCTATCAATGATAGGGAATCACACAAGATTTAAGATGTGGTGATTTGGAGCACCTGGGTGGCTCAGTGGGCTCAGCATCTGCCTTCAGTTCAGGTCATGATCCTGGGGTCCTTGGATTGAGCCCCATGTTAGGCTCCCTGCTCAGTGGGGAATCTGTTTATCCCTCTCCCTCTGCCTCTCCCCTCACCCCCTGCTCCTGCTCTCTCTCTCTCTAATATAAATAAAATCTTAAAAAAAAATACCTAATAAGTGTTCTTATATAAATAAGAACTTGTGATCATTTGGGCAAGTTTCTCAAGGAAATATATCTAGGAATGAAATTACAGTGTCATGAGGTTTGGATAACTTGGACTTTACTAGATATTGCCAAACTGCCCTCAAAGTAATGGTGAGACATAAACTCCCAAGAGCAGTGTAAAGACCTGAGCTTCTGAAATTCAACTTTAGTGACAGAACAAACTGAAAAGTGGCTGCTATGGGGGAAGACTAGAAGAAGCAGAGAGGAGTTAGAAGGCTCTTGTGATGTGAGATGTTATGAAGCCTTAAACTAATATGGTGATTGTATAAATGGAGAAGAATCTACTTGAGAAATATTTAGAAGGTAAAGGTGAAAGAATCTTCTGACTGATTGGGTTAAGGACAGGGAAGACTCTAAAGCAAATTTAAGATTTTTACGTTAAGCAACTGAACCAGGGATCCCTGGGTGGCGCAGCGGTTTGGCGCCTGCCTTTGGCCCAGGGCGTGATCCTGGAGACCTGGGATCGAATCCCACGTCGGGCTCCCTGCATGGAGCCTGCTTCTCCCTCTGCCTGTGTCTCTGCCTCTCTCTCTCTCTGTGTGTGACTATCATGAATAAATAAATAAAATCTTAAAAAAAACTATTAAAAAAAAAGCAACTGAACTGATAATGGTATCATTAACTGATATGGCAAACATAGGCGATCGTTCTTAAATTGTGGAGGGAAGGCAATAAGGCATATTCTTTGGAATGACAAGTTTGAGACACTTGTGAAACCTCTGGGTAGGAAAAAAAGTCAGTTATATGCCCCAAGAAACAAGGTAGATATCCTTCCCTTAAATTAATTCTATATCTGACTTTCCACCTGTCTAGACTAAAACTTTCAGCCTAAGGTGGAGCAAGTAGGGATGAAAGAAGACAGCTTCATAACACTAGACCTCAAAGAGCTACCAAGCTGTGCTTTAAATGTTGTTACTAAAGGGAAGACAATCTGACATCATGTTTGACATAGAAAAAAAAACCTTAGCTCTTTTGAGTTTATTCTACTCAGATACACTTGAGATTTTTCTATAATTTGCTGTTTTGAACTCCTTGCTCTTCCAGATCTATGGAAAAGTGCTTTTTAAGCAAGAAGGAAGTATTTACTGAGAAGTTATGATGAATACTTGTCCAGTCTCTGCCTAATTTCAACAAAGTGTGAATAGAAGCTCCGAAAATGGGATAATAGCTGTGAACCAGCAGTTTCATCCAAAGGATACAGGAACAGTTGGCAATCTATTATACAACCAGTGTCAGGCATGATCTTGGAAAATGCAGGGTTAAAAACCTGGAGTTATATTGTAATAAAACACTGTGTTGGTCTCTCTCTCTTTTAAAAGATTAATTGATTTGAGAGAGAGAGAAAAGAGAGAAAGAGTGTGCACGCACAGGAAAGGGGGCAGAGGGAAAGGGAGAAAGAATCTCAAGCAGACTCCCCCAAGGAGTGCCAAGCCTGCCATGGGGCTCTATCCACAACCCAAAGATCATGACCTGAGCCAAAATCAAGAGTTGGATGCTCAACAGACTGAGCCATCCAGATACCCCTGGTTAGTCTATTTTTAAACAGAAAATAGAGTATGTATAGATTAACTACAGAAACCAAGTTAAAATGCCCCATTTCAAACCCTAAGATGAATAAGGAGTCAACCATCCCCACACCCTGCCCTACAGTGTGAGGATGGGTGTTAGTCAACCCATGATGTCTAGAATAGTTCTAGAAGATTTATATGTGGCTATTTAGCACTTGAAATGTGGTTAGTGCAACTGAGGAACTGAATTTTTATTGTAATTAATTTAAATGAAAAAAACTAAAGCAGTGTAAAATATTCTATTAAATACAGCTTTGTTTAGGAAGGACTACATTTCACTTTAATCACTGCATTATATAAAATATTATTGCTGTTATTACAGTGCATGTCAGGCATGTGCACTGTTTCTAGTATTAGTAATAAATGCATTACCAATCTAGTTGATGTTAATGGATTCAGTTCAAATAACTTACTATGCATGGATTTAACAATGTAATATATTTATTTAATATTTTATGCAGACATGGGGATCCCTGAATGCTCAGCGGTTTAGCACCTGCTTTTAGTCCAGGGTGTGATCCTGGAGTCCCGGGATCAAGTCCCTCATCGGGCTCCCTGCATGGAGCCTGCTTCTCCTCCCTCTGCCTGTGTCTCTGCCTCTCTTTCTGTGTCTTTCATGAATAAATAAATAAAATCTTTAAAAAAAAAAAAACCTGTTTGTTGTGTAAAAAACTTTTCAAGATAATAAAGGAAAACACTATTAAGAAATGTCGGCAAAATTACACAAAGTAAGAAATTTCTTTTTTTTTTTTTGAAGATTTATTTATTTGATAGACAGAGACAGCATGCAAATGCATGAGCATGTGAGTGGGGGGAAAGGTAGTGGGTGAGAATCTTCAACCAAACTCCCTGCTGCGTGCAGAGCCCATTTTGGAGCTGGATCTCATGACCCATAAGATCAGGACCAGAGCCAAAACCAAGAGTTGGATGTTTAACTGACTGAGCCACCCAGGTACCCCAGAAATTTCTTCTTAATGTTAAAACATTAAAAATGAATCAACAGAGGCACCTGGCTGGCTCAGTCAGAAAAGCATGCAACTCTTGATCTCAGGGTTGTAGGTTTGAGCCCCATGTGGAGTGGAAAGATTACTTAGAAATAAAATCTTAGGGGCAGCCCGAGTGGCTCAGTAGTTTAGCATCACCTTCAGTCCAAGGCATGATCCAGGAGATCCAGGATCGAATCCCACGTCAGGAGAAGGCCTGCTTCTCCCTCTGCCTGTGTCTCTGCTTCATTCTCTCCCCCCGCCCTTTGTCTCTGTGAATAAATGAATAAAATCTTTAAAAAATAAAATAAATAAAATCTTAGGGGCACCTGAATAGCTTAGTCAGTTAAATGTCCAACTCTTGATCTCAGCCCAAGTCTTGATCTCAGGGTCACTGGTTCAAGCCCTGCTTTGGGCTCCACGCTGGGTATGGAACCTACTTAAAATAAATAAATAAAATAAAATCTTTAAAAAAATTAATCAGCAAAATAGGTTGTCTAAAATTGGAATTAAATGTCCAACAGAGGGGATCCCTGGGTGGCGCAGCAGTTTAGCTCCTGCCTTTGGCCCAGGGCGCGATCCTGGAGACCCGGGATCGAATCCCACGTCGGGCTTCCAGTGCATGGAGCCTGCTTCTCCCTCTGCCTGTGTCTCTGCCTCTCTCTCTCTCTCTGTGACTATCATAAATAAAATAAATAAATAAATAAATAAATAAATAAACAAACAAATAAATAAATAATAAAATGTCCAACAGAAAATTTTAATAATTTCTAACATGATCTGAGTTTGTTATCTTTGGTCACTATACCATTTTTTAGATGGAGATGTGGTAAAGAAACTTCAGCCATGGGGGCTCCTGAGTGGCTCAGTCAGTCAAGCTTCTGCCTTCGGCTCAGGCCATGATCTCAGAGTCCTGGGATTGAGTCCCATATTGGGCTCCTGCTCAGTGGGAAGTCTGCTTCTCCTTCTATCCATCCACCCTAATGTGCTCTCTCTCAATCTCTCTCAAACACATAAACAAAATCTTAAATAAAATTACTTCAGCTATGTACTATGTTTTATCAGAAAATTATGAGGAAAGACAAAAAAAACAATTTAAAAAAGTGAAAGATCTTCAATAAAACCACAATGTGCCTGCAAGGTATAAGACATTTCTAATGATATCAAGTATCAACTGATTCAAAATGTTTTAAATTATAAGTACTAAAAAAAATTACAAGTACTTTTCTTTAGATTTGGATGATACTGCTCAATTAATACATTAATACTTTGGACACACTTTGTGTCGAAGAACATCCAAATACATAAAGAAATTTAGTCAATCTGCAGCCCAAAAACCAGAACTCATGGTACAGATTTTTTTTTTTTTTTTTGAGAGAAGGAGGGGTGAAGAGGGGAAGGGCAGAGGGAGAGGGAAAGAGAATCGCAAGCAGGCTCCACATCCAGTGAAGAGCCTAACATGGGGCTAGATCTCACAATCCTGAGATCATGACCTGAGCAAAAATCAAGAGTTGGACACTTAACAGACTGAGCCACTCAGGCACCCTGGGATAAATATTTTCTAATCTTTGAGATCTGTCAATGAAGAATTTTTTTATTTTTGTAAGATTTACTTATTTTTTGTGTAATTTTTACTGGATTTCGATTTGCCAACATATAACACCCAGTGCTCGTCCCATCAAGTGCCCCCCTCAGTGCCCATCACCCAGCATCCCCCTGCCCACCTTCCCTTCCACTACCCTTGTTCGTTTCTCAGAGTTAGGAGTCCCTTATGTTTTGTCACCTCTCTGATATTTCCCACTCATTTTTTCTCCTTTCCCCTATAATTCCTTTCACTGTTTTTTATATTCCCTGTATGAATGAAACCATATAATGTTCGTCCTTCTCCGATTGTCAATGAAGAATTTGACTAAATTTTTAAAAAGTTTTTAAAGATATTATTTGTTCATGTAATACACAAAGAGAGAGGCAGAGACACATACAGAGAGAGAAGCAGGCTCCATGCAGGGAGCCCAATGTGGGACTCGATACCAGATCCCGGGATCACACCCTGAGCCAAAGCAGATGCTCAACCCCTGAGCCATCCAGGCACCCCTAAAAGAGTTTTTAAGTAATCTCTATACCCAATACGAGGCTTGAATCTACAACCCCAAGGTCAAGAGTTGCGTGCTCTACCGACTGAACTAGCCAGGCACCCCAAATGTGACTAGATTAAAAAAAATTCCATCACATGTACGGTGCTCCTGCTATATATAGGTCAAAATTCCAGAACTTAGCGTCATTTTATTTTATTTTTTTTAAGATTTTATTTATTTATTGGAGAGATAGCACATGCACATGAACGGGGGAAGGAGTAGAGAGATAAGCAGACTCCCCACTGACCAGGGAGCCCAATGAAGGGCTCAATCCCAGGACCCTGAGATCACAACCTGAGCCAAAGTCAGATGCTTAACCAAGCCACCCAGGTGCCCCTGTTTTTTTATTTTTCATTTTTTTAAAAAGATTTTATTTATTTATTCATGAGAGTGTGGGACCCAGGAAATTTAACAAAAATCCCCTACCCCTGGACAAGCAGAGCAGGACTAACTCCATTTTGTACTACACCTGCCACCTCCTGTATCACCCCCACATAACCTGCTTATTGCTTAAGGCGCTGCCCCACCCTAGTCCAGCCGCTGGGCACACCCTAATCGGAAATCGGCTCATAACAATGTGACCCTGCTTTGTGCCGGCCAAAACTGTCCGCCAATTCTGACCAAAGTAATAGGCCAGCTCAAATGGATACTATAGGGTAAGATGTAATTCAACTGGCCACCTGCGTGTGGACCAACATGACTGTGCAACTTTTGTGTATCCCATTGGCCACTGGCCCCTATAAAGCTGCTACGCCTCTTAGTCTCGGGGTCCAAGTCCCTGCTCTGCTGTGTCGGGTACACTTGGACCCAAGCTCGAGCTTGTAAATAAACCCTCGTGTATTTGCATCGGTGTCGGCTCCTTGCTGGTTTCTTGGATTCGCAATCTTGGGCACAACAGAGAGAACAGAGAGAGAGAGAGAGGCAGAGACACAGGCAGAAGGAGAAGCGGGCTCCCTGTGGGGAGCCTGATGTGGGACTCGATCGCAGATCCCGGGATCACACCCTGCCTGAGCGAAAGGCAGATAGATGCTCAACCACTTAGCCACCCAGGTGTTCCGCCCCTGTCTTTATTTTTTTTTTTTAATTTTTATTTATTTATGATAGTCATGGAGAGAGAGAGAGAGAGGCAGAGACACAGGCAGAGGGAGAAGCAGGCTCCATGCACCGGGAGCCCGATGTGGGATTCGATCCCGGGTCTCCAGGATCGCGCCCTGGGCCAAAGGCAGGCGCCAAACCGCTGCGCCACCCAGGGATCCCCCGCCCCTGTCTTTTTAAAACAAAACTGAAATTTCCCCTTTGCTCATTCCACTGCATGGTACAAATGAAAAATATTTGTGCATACTTTTCTGAAGCAGATTCTATAAATGTCATGAATATAGCTGCTAAAATCATTTAGTATATACCTGCAAAAGCTATGAACATTGCCAGTTTGTGAAACAGCTGAGAGAATTTAATGACAATGAATGTAATCATTGTGAATTCTTTGCTAATCCTCATTGGTTTAGGTGATGGTTTACAAAAAAGATTTACTATACTGTTGTTTTCAACTCAAAATCTTTTTGAAACAAAAGAATGCTTGCCAACTATTCAATAATTAAAAGCTTTTTAAAAATTTTAAATTAATGAATTGAATTTGAAGCTCCAAGAAAAGGAAAAGCTTATTTTGTGACCTATCTGGCCAGGTATTTATGTTAAAATAGAAATTTTTCATAAGGTCAATAATAAACTCATTTTTAAAAAGATTTTATTTACTTGAGAGCGAGATGGAGAGAGCATGAATAGGGAGGGGAAGCAGGAGAGGGTGAAGACAGACTTCCCACCAAGTAGGTAGCTCCCCTGGGGGCTTGATTCCAGGACCCCGAGATCACAACCTGAGCCAAATCACATGCTTGCGCAGCCCAGGTGGCTCAGCGGTTCAGCACCGCCTTCAGCCCAGGGCCAGATTCCAGAGACCCAGGATCGAGTCCCACATCAGGCTCCATGCAGGGAGCAAAAGACATCATTGTGCTGGAGTCTCTGCCTGTGTCTCTGCCTCTCTCTCTCTCTCTGTCTCTCATGAATAAATAAATAAAATCTTTAAAAAAAAAAAAATCAGATGCTTAACTGACTGAGCCACCCAGGTGCCCCAACACATTTTTCTAACGTGAATCAATATGGACGAGATTCTAATTTTAATTTTAACTGACAGCACTAACCAGCGGCAAAAACTACAAGAAAATTTTTTGAAAATGCTTTTTTGATATTGATAAATTTAGAACTGCTGTAACTATTTATGCCATACCTCTTTGAATTTGATGTTAACAAACTTCCTTAATCTGGACAGATGTAGCTTTGAAGTCAAATAAGTTCTATAAAAAAGGAACCAGTTTTATCAATGTGGATGCAAATGTTAAAGGGACAGGATTTTTATTTTTATTATTATTTTTTAATTAAAAAATGACATGATTTTTAGGTACTCAATTTAGTTATTGGAAAACTTTTAGGAGAACAGCTACTCTGGTCACATTCTATCTCAGGTATAACTTGGGTATGTGATTCTACTTTTTCAACTATAAATTCTATGAAATCTAAATATAGATAAAATATTTCCAATGAAAATATATCATCTGAATTGAAATGTGCTTGCTTTTTTTTTTGAAATGTGCTTGCTTTAAGTGTAAAATATCCACCTGATTTCAAAGGCTTAATATATAAAACAAAATATATAAAACATAAAATATCTCAGTAATAATTTTTGTATTAATTATTTGTTGCAACAACTTGGGGGAATACTGGGTAAATAACATTATTAAGATTAATTTTACCTGTTGGAAAATAAAGTTATATGTGGCTTATAATATACTTATATTGGACCATGCCAGTTTTTTTTAATTAAAGATTTTATTTATCTGAGACCGAGGGCGCACAGGTGGGGGCAGTGGGAGAAGAAGTAGACTCCCTGCTGAGCAGAGAGACTGACTTGGGGGCTCCATCCCAGGACCCTGGGATCATGACCTGAGCCGAAGGCAGATGCTTAACTAACTGAGCCACCCAGGCACCCCGGGACCATGCTGTTTAGACCCTGCTGCAATGTTTCCCCTGTTACTGATCCACTTGCTCCTCCTGTGGTCTATATTTCAACATAAAAGCCACTACAATGATGGGGCTCCGGTAAGTTAAAAACACTAAAGGCTGAAATTCTCTTCAAAATGTGTAGTCTTTAGTGAATAAATTAACGCTATATTTGATGGATTGCTGCTGACACTAGCAGGGAAAATTACAACTCAACTAAACTTTATCTCTGGAATTTACTACCAAGGGGGAAACAACCTCGATAAACTCACTCATTCTAGCAGCTTTTTGTAAAGTCCATCAGGTTTTCTACTTGGACAATCATGTTGTCTGAGAATCAAGACAGTTTATGTCTTTCTTTCCTATCTAGATGCCTTATATTTCTTTTCCTTGCCTAACGGTACTGTCTAGAATCTCCAGCACAATGGTGAATAGAGGTGGAAAGAGTAGACATTCCCCCTTTGTTCCTAATCTTAGGGATAGAGCAGTCAGTCTCTCACCATTAAGTATGATAGCAGTAATTTTTTCATAGATGTTCTTTATTAGCTTAAGGAAGCTCTTTTCTATTCCTAGTATGCTGAGAATTTTTATCAGGGTTAGATGTCAGATTTTGCATTTCTTAAATGACTATAAACAAAAATCCCAAAACAAAACATACTTCTACATGTACAAATTATCTCTGGAAGGATACTCAAGAGGTGGGGGAAGGGATTTCCCTGCTCCATGAGAAAGCCCTTGTTTGAGAAAGTCAGGAAGAAGAATGTTCATCCTGACTAAAGAAAGTCAAAGGGCCCCAGACTCCAGCAGGTAAATGTGCTCAACACTCCTGTTTGTTTTAGTGCTCAATGTAGTCTCTTCAGTCTAGGGCCATACCACCCTGAACACGCCCGATCTCATCTGATCTCGGAAGCTAAGCAGGGTCGGGCCTGGTTAGTACTTGGATGGGAGATGTAGTCTCTTCAGAGGGAACACTGGAAGTAAATAATGATGGTAAGTAGTAATCTGTCATCTCTTGGAGTTTTTCAAAGGAGCTACAGTGGGAGCACAGCTACCCTGGTCATATTCTATCTCAGGTACAACTGACTGTACCTGGGTCTTTGGATGTTCTTCTAAAGACTTCACTGCAATGGCATTTTACCCTATGAAGTCTTGCCATGCGGTACTATCTATATAATGCAGGTCAGGATCTAAGGGCACAGAGTTGATACATAGGAAATACATAGTAAATAATCACTGACTAATTAGGAGTTAGCCAAGATAAACCTGTATTTACCACCCAGATGAAGTGCTACGGGTCTATCATTGCAGTCAGTAAATTACTCCACAAGTCCCTTTTGGACAGGGCATAAAAATACAATAAAAACATGATATACTGCTGATACAGCCTTTATCTCATGGTACTTCTTCTTTTTTTCTTTTTTTTTTTTAAGATTTTATTTATTTATTCATGAGAGAGACATAGAGAGAGGCAGAGACATAGGCAGAGGGAGAAGCAGGCTCACCATGGGGAGCCTGATGCGGGCCTCAATCCCAGGACCCCGGGATCATGATCTGAGCCAAAGGCAGACACTCAACCACTAAACCACCCAGGTGCCCCTATCTCATAGTGTTCATTATCACCTATTTATCCAGTCAAAAATTTTGTACGTCATCTTATAATTTCTTTCCCTATCAAAAGTTTTCCTTTTTTGAAAACCAGGTTAATTACAGTGTTTTAATAACTGCTACCTGCTACACCCTGTAAGTACTAATAAACATGCTTAGCCAGAATAAGAAAACAATAAGCTACTTGATATAGATGGCTATTTGAGAAAATCCCATTTCTGATTAAATTAATTTTGTGCAACCCTGAGCAAAATGATTAGAGTTCTGCTACAATAGTAGATTTCATCTAGTATATCTGCATTATTTATCATACTAGGAGAAGAAGGGATAGATTTTTTAAAATAGGGGTACAAATCAACATAAGGTTTTAACAGATGGGGTCTTGGTTGGGGGCCATAGCAGCCCCTTCAGGCCCAGTGCTGAAAATCATTCAGCTGAAAACACTGAAAGACCCAGAGACATTGCTCAGTAAGTCACTTAGGGAATCAGCATTTTGCTAAATGTAATCTGCTCGATCTGCTCAGGGGTACTCAGGAGTTAGTACACTAAGCTGCAACCACAAAGCTATACTGAATATTATTGCTATAAGGAATGCAATACTACTACCACCAATAATTTCTACTACTACATAATTTCCCCCGTTGGTCTATTTTTAGAGATACTGAATAGATAGATACTGAATAGTTTGGCATTCAAGGAGATGTTCCAAGTTGGACATGAGAAGCAAGCATTATACACACAGTTCAGATCACTGGAGACATGGGGGAGAGGGAGAAAAAAGGCACAACTATCAGCAATGATTTAGCACTTGTGGTTCACCTAGGTCCCTGACATTGTACAAACCTGCTTTCTAAAACCCGTAGTATGACAAAGCTTTCTGTTCCAGTCCAAAAGCAAAGGGGTGTAGAAGTTGTCTCTGAGGTTAGCTCTGGGACAGAAACATCTCTGAGCACTATTTGAGTCTTTCACCAATTCAAAAATGGGAGGGCCCAGATAGAACAAGTAAATAAAAACTAAAACTAAATCCACACAACCTTAAAATTGGGGAAATGATCTTCTTATCTATGTCTAATGGCTATTGGCAAAGTGTAAGAGGTCTTTACCTGTGATTTCCTTTTCAAAACAATTATATTACCAAATACTGGATACATGTTTACATAATACTAACACCTAAGGAAAACCACCCACACCCAATCTCCCTCTGCTTCCACTCAAAAATAAATGAAAATGCTTGGAATTTGGAGGCAATGAAGAAAATCCAAGTCCTCCAATTCTAGCTCCTGTTACTCAAATTATTTTCAAAAAGTTGTCACATATAAAGTATGGTAATGATGGTCAAAAGTTGAATTTCCTATCCTTCCTTGTGAAGACATATTTTTCCTAATTTTTAAACTAAGATATAATTTACATATAGTAAAATTTACCCTTTTTAATGTACAATCTACAAGTTTTGAAAAATGCACACAGTCGTGTAATCAACTCTGCAATCAAGATACAGAACAGTTCCATCACCCAAAAAATTCCTCTGTGCCCCTCCTTCCAACCCCTGCTGATCTGAATTCTGTCCCTACAATTTTGCCATTTCCAGAAAGTCATATATATGGTATCATACACTATGTAGCTTTTTTTTTTTTTTTACAATTTTATTTTTATGTAATCTCTATACCCAATGTGGGGCTCAAATTTATAACCCTTCATCAAGAGTCCCACGCTCCACCAACTGACCCAGCCAGGCACCCCGCTATACATATACCCTTTTGAGTCAAGTTTCTTTCATACTGCATAATGCAATTGAACCCATACATCATGTCTCATCCATCAGTAGTTCTTCCCTTTTTATTGCTAAGTAGTATTTCATTATATTGGTGGATAGCAGTTTGTTTATTCAATCCTCAGTTGAGGGTCATTTGGGCTGTTTCCAGTTTTCAAGAATGTATGGATAAAGCCACTGTAAACATTTGTTCAATCCAAGTTTTCATTTCACTTGGGTAAGTATCTAGGAATGGATTGCTGGATGATCCACTTTTGAAAACATCTGCCAGGTTCTATGTATGCAATTTTATAAAGTAGATAATGCATTTTCCCAACAGAATAGCTATGATACTGTTTCTCTGATGCTTCTCTTCCATCTATATAATTTCTCTGCCTTCCTGGGTGCAGGAAACATCTCCAAATCAGTATCACTTACAAACTTCATTGACAGTTTTTGTTGTTGTTTTTTCACATCGGCCCTAGATCATTAATAAAAATGTTAAATATGCCTAATTTCCTTACTGGCACCCTGCAGCATCCTAAGAAACAAACTCTTTCTTCCCCCACACATTACCATTTACTTTTACACTTGTTTTATAGCACATCTTGCACCAGTAGCTTCTCTTCTATATTCTTAACACTTTTCAATTGAGCCAATCATCTTCAGTATCTCACCTTTAATAATTACGGGAAAACCAAACAGAACTTTTCCTGACTCATTTGCAGTTAGTGTACTTTTAACAATTCACAGATACAGACAAGGATCAAGAGAAAGCACACAGAAAAGGTATTACCTTTTGAGGGTATTACCCTCTAATATCAGCCTAAAAGCTACACAGGGCTTTGTTCTACCTAAGAAAGTATCCCATCCCAAAAACAATCCTTCAAATATATGCCGTATTAATTAAACTTAAGAAGAGAAAAAAAATGTCAGCATAATTAACATACAAAGCAATATTATGGCCTAATTAATCACCATGAAGAGCAATCAAATAAAATACTATGCATTTTTATGGAGCAATTTAATCTGGCAAGTAATTAATCACAGAAACACTAAGCAAAACAAATGGATTTCCCTTTAAGGAAGTCACATTTATCATCTGTAATGTATCCCAAACTCTAATTTGTTATCCTGACTCAAAATTATCCAGGAGACAATGAATTGTCAGCTTTAGTAGAACACTGATTCCTAGTGAAAAAGAACACTGAGCTTTTCAAATCAAATTACAGTCCATGAGCGCCCAAATAGCTAAGGGTTAGCTAAGGGTTACGTATCAATAGGCATGGAGGTCTTAACCGCAAGAGTTCTAAATCTAGGTCAGTTTAGTGAAAGCCTATAAATAATGGCTAAATGACTCATGAAAGAAAACACTTAGCATTAGGAGTGACAATTATGGGTCACAGATATTATCAAAACTCAAAGAGAGGATTCTCAATAACTGACAACAGGGGGAAACAGAGCTGTTGTTCTCAGAACAAGCAAAGGGGGGGGGGGTACACATATCAATGCAGTGAAATTTAACTCAAATCTTGAGTCCTTCCTTCCTTCTTTAAACAATGACCATTTTCCCTCAGCCCCAACAGCTTCACCAGTTTGAAGAATATCAACAGGATGACTTTTTGAATGGCCTCAAATTTCAAAGACAGAGTGATACACACTAGCTAAGAAGGTACAAGAAAATATCTTCATACCTTCTCTTTCCCAGCCACCCTCTCTGCTTGGCTGTATTTGAGACTAGAAGAACTGCGCTTTTCTTTGCCAATGAAGTTCATGGCACTTCTAAGTCTTTCCTTTAATATTCCCATCTCTGACTTTTTTTTCCTTTATGTACTAGTCTTTTTTTTTTTTTTTAAGATTTTATTTATTCATGAGAGACACAGAGAGAGAGAGAGAGAGGCAGAGACACAGGCAGAGGGAGAGCAGGCTCCATGCAGGGAGCCTGACATGGGACTCAATCCCAGGTCTCCAGGATCACACCCTGGGCTGAAGGCAACGCTAAACCGCTGAGCCACCTGGGCTGCCCTCCTTCATGTACTAGTCTTGAAGGACTCTCTCTCTCTCTCTTTTTTTTTTTTTTCTAGCAAACTCCTATAAGTTAAAGCACCTGACAAAGTCCCAGGAATTTGCTGGCTGCATCAAAGTGGTTTTCTCTTTACTGACCTGCCTGACCTTCAATGCTGGATCCCATGAAACGTTCAATACTTATTCAACTGTACAGAGAAAGTCATGCTTTTCACACTTCACTGTGACTGTGCTCACAACTTGAGAAAAGCTGTTGTAGATATCCTATTTGGCCCAGGCATTTTCCTCTAGATTTTAACTCTTACCCTCCTCTCCAAACCTTTTTGCTCTATTATCCCTGGCTTGCACCTATGACTTGCTTCTGAACTCTTCCACTCTGCCTTTCAGTCCATTTCTCTTTTGGAGAGTGTGACTGACATTTTTTGTTCAATGATTCTCTGAAATGCGTCTCTGAATTGTCCTAGGAGCTCTCTCTATCAATCCTTACAGTAATTGAAGTACTATTACTCACAGCCCATTCCAGATCAGGCCCAGCCAGTATCATGAATACCCATGTGTCTAAGAGAGCAGAAGTCTGTTTGTAGATCTATATTCAACAGGTATTCATTGAAAATAGGCAATGTGTTACTGAGTTAGACATGGATGCTGCCTGCCTTCAAAGAGCTCTCAGCCTAGTAAAGAAGACAAACAAGCAGACAGCTACCACTATAGTACAGCTAGCCCTGGCTCTATGGATGAAGCAATGATCAAGGTGTACTATTTCAGGAGGTAAGCTTACAAGTTGGGGAATGACATCTAAGGCAGGGAGAAAATGTATGTATGTATACATAGAGTCAGGAGTATAAAACAGTCTGTCCAGAGAACTCTGGGAGGTCTGGCATAGCTGTGATGAGGACAGAGAGTCCAAAAAGCATATTAGGAATGGAACTGGGGGTGTCCGGGGGGGTTCAGGGTCCTCAAAATGAGCCCCGTGTTAGGCTCCCCACTCAGTAGGGAGTCTGCTTGTTGCTCTCCTGCTGCCCCTCCCCTTGTTTGTGCTCTCTAATAAATAAATAAAATCTTTAAAAAAAAAGGAATGGAACTGTACACCATGCTACAGAACTTAAATTTTATTCTGCAGCTGTTGAGGGAGTCAGTGAAGCGAATGAACACAGGGAAGAAAGCAAGAGAAAGAGACATAGAAGATAAAACTAGAGGCTTAGAGAACCCAACTGATAAATGGGGAGAATGAATAAATTAACTGTGGTATATTTACATAATAAAATGCTTCTCAATAATAAAAAAGAATGAACTACTAAACAGTAGATAGTTGCACACCCATGTTCATAGCAACATTATTCACAATAGCCAAAAGGTGGAAACAACCCAAGCATCCAACAAACAAATAAACAGAATGTGATTTATACATACATACAATGGAATATTATTTAGCCTTTAAAATGAAGGGAATCCTGTTACATGCTCCAACATGAATGAACTGTGAGGTCATTATGCTAAGTGAAATTAACCAGTTACAAAAAGACAAATATGACTACACTTATATGAGGTACCTAAAGTAGTCAAAATCATAGAAATAGAAAGTAGAATGGTGGTTGCCAGGGACTTGGGGGAGGAGGAATTTGCAGAGCTGTTGTTTAATGTGTATACAGTTTCAGTTCTACAAGATCAAAAAGCTCTGGAGATCTGTTGTAGAACAATGTGAATACACTTAACACTGCCAAACTATATACCTAAATACAGTTAAGATGGTAAATTTCATATCTTTCTTACTACAATTTAAAAGTGTTTAAATTTTTTAAAACGGGAATGAACTAATATACACAAAGTCGATGGATTTCAAAAACATTACATTGAGCGTAAGAAGACAGGCACACCAATAAAAAATAAATTAAAAAAAAAAAAAGAAGACAGGCACAAAAGAGGATCTATTACATGATTCTGTTTATATAGAACTTAAGAGGGGATCCCTGGGTGGCGCAGCAGTTTAGCACCTGCCTTTGGCCCAGGGTGTGATCCTGGAGACCCGGGATCGAATCCCACGTCAGGCTCCCGGTGCATGGAGCCTGCTTCTCCCTCTGCCTGTGTCTCTGCCTCTCTCTCTCTCTCTCTCTCTGTGTGTGACTATCATAAATAAATTTAAAAATTAAAAAAAAAAAGAACTTAACAGGAAAAACTAATTTATGATGAAAGAAGACAGAAAAGCGCATAATTCTGGGGAAAAGGAGAGTCAGGAGACTTTCTGTAGTAATGAAAATGCTATAAGTCTTGATCTGGATGTTATTACATAGGTATATACATATGTAAAAAGCCGTCCAATTACACACCTATGATTTTGCATATTTTACCATATTTAATACATAATTAAAAAAGAAAAAGAAGTCCGATACGGGACTCAATCCCAGGACTTCAGTGAGTTGGTAACATTATATGTACTAAGGTGAGTGAGTGGCTTACAGATATTCATCTTAGGATCAAGCTTTTTAATAAGTATATACTAATACTGTACTCTAGAATTTATCAAATAGTTCACATTTTTTAAGTAGGAAATTAATTCTGGTTAAATGGGCAAAAGAAACAGATTTTAATCCATCCCTGTTTGAATCCCAACTAGTAAATTACCCCTTTAGGAAGATAATGTATGGTCAAAACCCTGGTCAGAAATCTTCCACACCCTTGTACCCAGACTGAGTTCCAACTACAGGTAGATAGGTAATCCTGCTGCCTTTTCAGGGGTGTCACCAACAAAAATGCAGGAGAGGAGAGACCAATGAAAACCAAGTGTATCTGGAACTTGCTTAAGATTGAGAATTTTCTGGGCATCCTGGGTGGCTCAGTGGTTTAGCACCATTTTCAGCCTGGGGCATGATCCTGGAGACCCAGGATCGAGTCCCATGTCAGGCTCTCTGCATGGAGCCTGCTTCTCCCTCTGCCTGTGTCTGTGCTTCTCTCTCTGTGTGTGTCTCTCATGAATAAATAAATAAAATCTTAAAAAAAAAAAAGATTGAGAATTTTCATCATATGAAGATAATGTCAAATGAGAGAAAAATTAATGTTCTTCGGTGTACAGGGCATTGAAAATGTATTATCACACCCTGTATTTGACATCCCACTCACATGTTATTGGTTTAAAAAAAATTATATAGAAACCAATTAGAACAAAAAAATCTCATTAAACCTCTTACAATAGGAGCCCACTTTGCTAAAGCATGCACAATATCTGGGCCCCAGGGAGAAATGTATAATGGAGGTAAAATTAATCAAAGCCTACATAAAAAGAACAGCAAGAGACAATTTAAGGAGAAAATCTTTCTTCAATGTTAGAAATTCCTGAAGTCTGATCACTGCATAATTCTGCTTATTATTTATTATCTTCCACTATGTAACATTACATTTGTAATTAGGCTGGTATCACAATAAAATGACAGTAAAATGCAGACACAATTCATTTAACAATTAATGTTCTGAAGCTAAAAATTCTTACCATGTCATTAATTGCCTGCTTAAAATGCTGCCTCAGTTTCAGTTTTAGATGATCACACACCTTTCTTTAAGAACCCAGGGGAAATGCAATGCATGAGGCAGGACTTGTTTAGAGGAGAAAGAGCAGGCAGCAGGGAGTTTCACACTCTTCTCTCCCCACAGACCCCAACTCAGAAGATGCTTTACTGTGACCACCAAGCCTACTACTAATTAAAAGAGAAAACAGTAAAGAGGAGCATCTTCTGTCTCAGTAAAGCCCTCCCACCTGACCTCACTCCAAACTGCCTCTTCATTGTTCTCTGTTAGGTTTTAATTTCTTGATATAAGAACTAATGCTTGCTGCAATTTTGTTTTCCTTCTTCTTCTTCTCCTTTTTTAATAATTTAATTTAATTTAATGTAGTTTATTTCAACTAGTAAATCCCCTCCTGGGGTTTTAGGAGAGTAGGAGGACAGAGGAAGATTTGAACCATTCTTGTGAAGGTTTTCATCCCTGATTTTTCTATAAAAGGATTTTATTTTTCTAGTCTGGCCCTGGCTGATGATTCTCCACCCACAGTTTTTTCTTCACAAATTTATTCTTTACCAAAAGCTTTGCAGTTGATTCTTAAGGAGGGTTTTTTTTTTTTTTTTTTTTTTTCAGTCTTTGAGGCCATTTTATATAAGAGCAGCAAGCCAAAACCCAGAAAGGGGAGAAATTATTCCCAAATCATCCACCAAATCAGTAACAGAGTCAGGATTAGATCAAAGCATCTGGACAAAAATTTAGAAGGCATATTTATCAAATGTGCTGATGGTACAAAGCTGTAAAAGAAAACCAATACATAGAATGACACAGTCAGGACTGAAAAAATATCCTGATAAGCTAGAATGATGAACAAGACATATTTAATAAGGATAAAGAGTTTCATTTAGGTTAGTTTAAAGAAAAGATCAACTGGAGATGTTCAGGAGATTCACCAATACAGTAACAGTAGCTCTGAATGTTGAGATTTTAAATGATTTTACTTTGTTCTTTGCACTTTTCTGTATGGTTTAAAATCTCTATAATGAACAGGTAGCATTAAAACAAACAAACAGGGCACCTGTGGGACTCAGTTGGCTAGGTGTCTGGTCCAACTCTTGACTTCAGCTCAGGTCATGATCTCAGGGTCATGAGATCAAGCCCCACATTGGGCTCTGCACTGAGCATGGAGTCTGCTTGTCCTTCTCCCTCCCCCCTTTACCCCCTGTGCATGCGCACATGCTCTCTCTCTCAAATAAATAAATATTTAAAACAAACAAACAGGGATGCCTGGGTGGCTCAGCAGTTGAGTGGCTGCCTTTGGCTCAGGGCGTGATCCCAGGATCTGGGACTGAGTCCCACATAAGGCTCCTTCTGGGGAGCCTGCTTCTCCCTCTGCCTGTGTGTCTGCCTCTCTCTCTCTCTCTCTCTCTCTCTGTCTCTGTGTGTGTGTGTGTCTCTCATGAATAAACAAATAAAATCTTAAAAAAAAATAAAACAAACAAGCAAATCACCACCACCACCACCACCACCACTCAAAATACTACCAACTGAGTAATTTAAGGATGAGAGAGAATTAGCTTGACAGCAAACCACTTCAAGCAGATTTGAAGGTTTTAGTGGGGCCTAGGCTTGTTATGGACCAACACAATTCAGCTGCTGAAAAACTAATGCAATTGGAACCTGCAAATAAAACATGTTCAGATCCTGGGTGCTAAGAATACCCCATTAATCTAAACTACTCAAACCATATCTGGATCCAGTTCTAGGTGTTATTGAATTCAATAAACATTTACTAAATGCTTATTTGCTACAAGGCATGGTCTAACACCATACTTTAGAAGATAAACTGAAAAGTTAGAATATGTCTAAAGACAATCATAGTATGCCAAAGATTTTAAAACCATGACATATGAACCATTGAAGGAAGAAAGGATACTACAGAAAAACAGGAGTATACATTTTAATTTTAGTCCTTTGAAGAAGTTAGTAGGTAGAAGAGAGAGTACTGTTTTTTGGTCTTGCATCTAAAGGTTCAGGATATAAAGAGGAAGATTCCAACATAAAGAATAGATTCTCATCATTTTTTTTAAATTTTATTTATTTATTTATTTATTTATTTATTTATTTATTTATTTATTTATTTATTTATTTATTTATGATAGTCACACAGAGAGAGAGAGAGAGGCAGAGACACAGGCAGAGGGAGAAGCAGGCTCCATGCACCGGAAGCCCGATGTGGGACTCGATCCCGGGTCTCCAGGATCGCGCCCTGGGCCAAAGGCAGGCGCCAAACCGCTGCGCCACCCAGGGATCCCCGATTCTCATCATTTTTTAAAAAGATTTTATCTTTTTAAGTAATCTGTACACCCAGCATGGGTCTTGAATTTACAGTCCTGAGATTTTTTTTTTTTAACTTTTATTTATTTATGATAGTCACAGAGAGAGAGAGTCAGAGACATAGGCAGAGGGAGAAGCAGGCTCCATGCACCGGGAGCCCGACATGGGATTCGATCCCAGGTCTCCAGGATTGCGCCCTGGGCCAAAGGCAGGCGCCAAACCGCTGCGCCACCCAGGGATCCCAGTCCTGAGATTAAGAGTTGCACCCTCTGCCAAATGAGCCAGCTAAGTGCCCCAAAATTCTCATCACTTAAAAAACTGAAGTCTATAGACTTAAGTATTTTTTTAAGATTTTATTTATTTATTCACGAGAGACACACACAGAGAGAGAGAGAGAGAGAGAGGCAGAGACTCAGGCAGAGGGAGAAGCAGGCTCCTCAAGGGGAGGCTATCCCTATAACTTTAAGTATTAAGCACTATTTCACTAAATGTTCAAGGAGAAGTTGGACATGACCCCAACAAGTAAGATTTATGCTTTGGGAAGGAGACCAAAGATGACCTCTTCAGTTCTTTCAGCTTTCAAGGTTCTATGATCCTGGCATTCATAATCTGCAAGATCAAAGTCCAACAGAAAAGAGGAGGTATGGTACCTGGCATTCTAGTATAAATCTGAGGATTTAGAGTGATTACACTCTCATGAGCCAAAAACACTCCTCTTTTTGTTCACAATAATTCAAAGAAAGCTAAAGTTTCATTTGCTGAAGAGATGTCTGTTGCATTTGCTGACAGGATAATATATTGCTACCCAGTAGTAATGGCTTCCTTAACCTACTAGCAGATTAACAATCCAACGTGTTCTATGTGGTTAAAATACCTAAGTTATATGACCAAAGTTCCAGCATGACTTTTGGGAAAGAAAAAAACGGAGAGGGAAAATTAAGGGATAAGATGAAGAACTGCCCACAATTTAAAAAGACTACTTGTTTTAGTGCCCTAGATATGGGATGCAAGGAAAGAAATTAGGGACCTAAATTATGACTACTGATCCCATTTGTGGCTAGGATTTATAGAAATTACAATTAGAAACCAGCATTTGTGAATTAAGTCATGATTAAGTGTCTGTACTTCCCAGCAAGAGTCCCTTTTGAAGAGGAAGAAAAAAAAAATCAACCTTTTCTCAGGTGAAAATGAAAGTTTTTGTCTTACCTCGAGATCAGTAATAATTAGGGAGCAGCTCATCCCTAAAGGACCAAGGACAGCTATACCAGCAAAGCAGGCCATCTCCAGAGAGCCAGAAGATGAGAGGAGCTGGCTGGGAAAAAGCAAAACCCCTGGAATAACAGGCTTTGGACTGCTGGACTCTAGCCCCTTCCTGCTCCTCATGACCCTTCCTACGCCTTATGACCTATGAAGACAGAGAAAGAAGCAATTCTAGGTCACCTTGACTGCTCCTCTGGTTCTCAAGTCCTAGCTTTTAGAAACAATTATAAAGACAAAGAAGCAGTGGTGACAGAAACAGAAGAACAAAGAAATGCCCCTAAAACCAGAGGTGGCAGGTCCTCTCCCCCGCCCCCCTTCTTCTTCTTCTTCTTCTTCTTCAAGATTTTATTTATTTGAGAGAGCGGGGAGGGGAAGGAGCAAAGGAAGAGAAATAAGCAGACTCTGCACGGAGCACAGATCCTGACTCAGGACCCTGAGGTCATGACCTGAACCAAAATCAAAAGTCGGAACTTACCCAACTGAGCCAGTCAGTCACCCCCAAATTCAGAGATTTCTAAAGAAAGGATCCCAAGTCAATCTCACACAAACACACCAAACTTCCTCTCATTCATTCATTCTCTCTCTGAATCTCTCTCTTTCCAGGTTTTGGATGCTTACCTAATAACTGACAAAAACATAGGGTGGGATCTACTGATTAAAAGATTAGCAGAATAAAGGACTTACATCAGATGGCTCTTCTCAGATACCCATAAAAAAGTCAATGCTAAGTTTAAAACCTAAAGTTATTTTACCACACCATAAAAAAATTATATGTATGAAAAAAAAATTATATGTATGAGACCAAATTAACTACTAGTGGGACAAACTCAAACCAAAGGCCTTTGCTGTGTAGATACACATTCACAGAAACAAAGAATGTTGTTAGACTGTGGACCTAAAAAGAGAGGAGAGAATTTGCTCTCCTACCATGGGGGCCATTCACTCATACACTTGGGACCAAGGGCTAGAACACTTTAATGGAAACTGCCAATCATATATTTCTTCTTTAGTGCTCTCAGCAATTTCGTCTGCAACTATCTCCTCAGACTCAAGCCCTTTCAACTTACCTCAAGGCCCAGGACTCTTAATTACCTCTAGTCACCAGGAAGCAGCTATTCTAATATCACTGGTTCCGTCACAAAGACTGTCCCTCCAAACCACCTCCAAAATGTTCAAGTACTTGACATAATTCATTAAGGAAGAAAAATATCAATGTAATTAACAAGCAAAAAGACTAATTGTTTTCCAAAACAATATTCAAAGTAAGGTCACCAGATATATGTACAAGATCTTTTCCAACTAACTCACCATTACAAGGTTCCTCAAGTTGGCTATTCACAATCCTATAAAAACTTAGCCTTTGGGCGGCTGGGTGGCTCAGCGGTTCAGCTCCGCCTTCAGCCCAGGGCGTGATCCTAGTCCCATGTCGGGCTCCCTGCGTGGAGCCTGCTTCTCCCTCTGCCTGTGTCTCTGCCTCTCTCTGTCTCAAGAATAAATAAAATCTTAAAAACAAAACAAAACAAAACAAAAAAAAACTTAGCCTTTACAAAAGATAAGAGCCCACATCTGGAAGGCCTCAACTAACACTCTCAGAGCATGTACCTGGAACCCACTAAGCAGGTCCTTCTATTTTATACTCTAGCAGCTTGATTCAGGATGGAGGGCTGAGCTCAAGGTTGACTCCTTTTCTCTTAGGAGACATACTCCAGAAATAGTCCCTTATCTGAGCCAACAAAAATAGGCCACAGTCAGCAGCCCCTACATTGGTGGGAGAAAATGAGATGCAAAAGATGGGGCACAGGACAAGAATATTTTCCATAAATCAACACTGACTCCAGACATAAATGAACACACTTAACAACTCCTTCATCCATTCCACATCAAAGTACTTCTCTTAAAATTATATACCTCCAAAACAAGTGTTTACCAACTAGTGTTGTTACTTCTGTACTGTACTCTTTCTTTGTTACAAAGCTTATCATGCAAGCATCAGGAGCCAATGAGCTCTCTATACATTTTGAGCTGTAGGCTAGTAGCTCACCAAAGAATGGAGCAGGATCTAGAATGCTGTGTTTAACACCTACATGTGAGAAAATCTCTCACAAAATGTATCTAAACTCTAAATACATTTTCCCCCCACTTTTACCTAGTCTTAGCTCCAGACATGATAAAGTGAACAAAATTAGGGACCTATTTTTTTTTTAAGATTTTATTTATTTATTCATGAGAGACAAAGAGAGAGAGACAGACATAGAGGGAGAAGCAGGCTCCCTGCAAGGAGCCTGCGACCCCAGAGCCCCAGGATCACCACCTGAGCCAAAGGCAGATACTCAACCACTGAGCCACCCAGGTGCCCCAAGGGCCCTATTTCTAAGGCATCCTTACTTTCTCAGGAAATACATGAGATTCTTCTTTCCAGTATACATGTTGGCAAATAAAGTTTATTATAGTGAATGTTGCATGTGTATGTTATTTAAAGCTACATAAGAGTGATATTTCTGTATCTCACTGGAATTAAGTTGGTATAAATCTAAACAGTTTCTGATTCCAGTAAATTAAGATGTATATGGCAAGCCCTACAGCAACCACTAATCAAATAACTAAAAAAAAAAAAAAAAAAAAAAAAAAAAAAAAAAAATAAGTGAAAAAATCATTAAATCAAAGTGTTACACCGGAAAATATTCACTTTTGCAAAAGAAAGCAGTTAAGAAGGTACTGAGGGATACAAAAGACATGAGACACATAATAGCAAGCTAAAAGAGAAACGGCAGACATGAGTTCAGTTATATCAACATTAAATGTGAATGGAATAGGGGGGATCCCTGGGTGGCACAGCAGTTTGGCGCCTGCCTTTGGCCCAGGGCACAATCCTGGGGACCCGGAATCGAGTCCCACGTCGGGCTCCCTGCATGGAGCCTGCTTCTCCCTCTGCCTGTGTCTCTGCCTCTCTCTCTCTCTCTCTCTGTGACTATCATGAATAAATAAATAAAATCTTAAAAAAAAATGATTGGAATAAATAACCCAATCAAAAGGCAGACTAGATAAAGTAACCAAGATCCAAATATATGCTATCCACCAGAGACCTATTTTAGACTCAAAGATACAAATAGGTTGAAAGTAAAAGAGTGAAAAAAAGATACATCATGACAGAAATGAAGGCAGAGACAATACAAAAATAAAAACTGGGCTCTGGAGCCCATGGCTGCAACACTGGAGCACGGTGAAACCACCAAGGGGAAGCCCTTTAAGCTCCTAGGAATTTTAGATGCACAGTAACATTCCCTGTGCATGGGATTCAATATTGTATGTTTCATTAGGCTCTCCTGTGGCTGACCTTGGACATTTTTTGTTAACTAGTAGAATGAGAAGATCATGTGATGTTGGAGTAGGAGGATTTATCTTGTTGACTTTAGTATGCTAGTTCCATTGTAAGTATGTATAATTATGCAAAGCTAAGAGTCCAGGAAAGAACTGCCAGAGAAGGAATTCAAAATAAGATTTTATATGAAAGTACCCACCTTGATCCTGAAAGAAAACAAACCAATAGCAATAGTAGCAAATGAGTAGTCTCAAGCAGAGAAAACCCAAATACAACTCACCAGAGTCAGTGTGAACAAAACTGAGGTCAACTTTATTAAACCTTGTATGTACCACTAAGCTTTCAATGAAGTAAATAAAGTATGTGTTAGTTGTAAAAAAAAAAAAAAGACGGGGGGGAGATTTTAATACCCATTCTTTAATCATGGACAGAACAACTAGGCGGAAGATCAACAAAGAAAAAGAAAACTTGACGGGCGCCTGGCTGGGTCAGTCAGTAGAGTATATGACTCTTGATCTTGGGGTCATGAGTTTGAGCCCCATGCTAGGTGTAAAAATTACTCAAAAAAAAAAAAAAAAAAGAAGGAAGGAAGGAAGGAAGGAAGGAAGGAAGGAAGGAAGGAAGGAAGGAATGAAGGAAGGAAGGAAGGAAGGAGGGAGGGAGGGAGGGAAGGGAGGGAGTGAGTGGAGGGAAGGGGATAAGAAGAGAAGCGAATAGAACGAAGATAGACTATCAGCTAAGATAAGAGAAGAGCAGTATGAAGACGCAGAGCCTAGAAAGACTATAAAACTTGACCATCACTATAAATCAGTTAAACCTAACAGACCTCTAGAAAACAGTACACTCAACAACAGCAGAAGAGACATTTTCCTCAAGTACATATGGAATGTTCTATAGGATAGATCATATGCTGGGCCATAAAACAAACCTCAGTAAATTTTAAGTGACAGAAATAATACAAAAGTATGTTCTCTAACCAAATTTCTTTCTGTTGCTGATTTTTAATTTCATTCTACTGTGGTCAGAGAATATACCCTGTATTATTTCTATCATGTAAAATTTATTGAATATATTATATAGACTCATCAATCATTATGTTGTACACCTGAAAGTGAAGTAACATTGTGTGCCAGCTATAATTTAAAAAATACATTAAGGGTTTTTTTCTACAGAAAAGCAAACTAAGCATAAGACAAGCAGGAAGAAAATAATAAAGAGTGTAAATTAATGAAATAAGGAACAGAAAAACAAAAAAGAAAAGCAGTAAAACCAAAAGCTGGTTCTTTGAAAAGATCGAAAAAACTGATCAACCTTTTTAGTTAGACCAACAAGAGATTTGTTGAAGAGGAGAGTCAAATTACCAGAATCAGAAATGAAAGAAAGAATTTTACTACTGACCTTACAGATATACAAAAGGATTATAAAGTACTACTATAAACAACCGTATGCCAATAAATAGCTTAGATGAAATGGACAAATTCCCAGGAAGACACAAATTATTGAAACTGACTCAAGAAGAAACAGACAATCTGAACATACTTACATAGCAAGCAAAGAGATTTAATTACCTTTGGGGTTTTTTTGTTGTTGTTGTTGTTTTGTTTGTTTGTTTGTTTGTTTGTTTTGAGAGAGAGAGAATTTGAGGAAGGGGCAGAGGAAGGAGGCAGATAGAGAATCTTAAGCAGGTTCCACACCCAGCAGAGAGCCTGAGGCAGTGCTTGATCTCACGACCCTGAGATGATGACCTGAGCTGAAATCAAGAGTTGGGATACCTAACTGACTAAGCCATACAGGCACCCCTTTAATTACTATAAAAAAACTACCTGTGAAAACAACCCAGTCTCTGATGGCTTCACTATTAAACTATATTAAAGATTTAAAGAATTAATACCAACCCTCTAGTCTTCCCAAAAAATTGAATAGAAGAGACAACCTCCCTAACTCATTCTATGAGGCTACCAATACACTGATATCAAAACCAGACAAAGACCACAAGAAAAAAAAAAAACTACAGAGCAATATCTGGACCCAAAAATCTTCAGCAAAATACAAACAATCTGAAACCAGCAAAATATGAAAAGATTTATACATCATAACCAAATGTGGCTTACTATAATATAACCATATCAATGGAATAAGAAACAAAAACCACATAATCATCCCAATAGACACAGAAAAAGCATTTGACAAAACCCAACACCTTTTCATAATAAAAAAAAAACACAAAAAACTAGGAATGGAATAGAACTTTTTCAGTCAAATAAAGGGCATCTAAAAAAAATCCACAGCCAAATTTTTTTTTTTAAGATTTTATTTATTTATTCATGACAGACACACAGAGAGAGAGATAGAAAGGCAGAGACACAGGCAGAGGGAGAAGCAAGCTCCATGCAGGGCACCGATGTGGGACTCGATCCTGGGTCTCTAGGATCAGGCCCTGGGCTGAAGGCGGTGCTAAATCGCTGAGCCACCCAGGCTGCCCACAGCCAAATGTTTTTAATAAATTTAAAATGTAAGAAAAAAATTAAAAATGCCTATAATCCCTCCAATCAGAGATAAGAACATATTGATTAGTATCTTTTCAGTTATATGCATATTCCTTTTGGGCACATTCTCTTTTACCAAAATAATGTCAAGAAGGCAGAGTAATAAAATAATAAAGCCATTGTCAGACATCTTCTCAAAGGGCTGGAAGTGATAGAAAACATAAACTCTCTCCATCTAAACTATTTTCCTAACAATAATGCCAAGATGCAGGCTGACAGCCTAAGTTTCAGTGTTACCTTTGATGTCAGGTTGTAAATAATATAATTCTGTATTTCTGGTCCCCTCTAGGTCCACATGAGTAGAGCCAAGGGAACTAATAAAGTTGGATATGGAAAGGAGTTGCTTTCTAGAATGATGTCCCATGCAGATCATCAGAACCAAGGCTGGTATAACCTCCAGATTTGCACATTAAGAAAAAATTTTTTAAAAAAGATGATAATGAATATTTACATACATTTACACTATTCCAATAGTGTCCAACTATTCCACATATATTGTCATTTAATAATCTCAGCAATGACCCAGGTTCCATGAGGAAACTCAAAGCACTAAGAGGTTAAAGAATTTGTCAAAATAAGTGGTTGTTAAACTCAGAGTACAGAACTCTATAGAGTCCCTGCTCTTAACCACTATGTTATGCCCTCTCTCTCTTTTTTTTTTTAAGATTTATTTATTTATTCATGAGAGACACAGGGAGAGAGAGGAAGAGACACAGGCAGAGGGAGAAGCAGGCTCCATGCAGGGAGCCTGATGTGGGACTCGATCCCAGGTCTCCAGGATAATGTCCTGGGCTGAAGGCGGTGCTAAACCACTGAGCCCACCCAGGGCCCCTGTTATGCCATCTCTTAAACAAGCAGAGGAATAAACAAACCTAAAAACCAAAACAGAATAGGGACATACGGAAAAAATGTGGAGTGTCAATTTCTATACTTATCAGGTTAATTCAGCCTGATTTCATTTTTTTTTAAAAGACTTTATTTATTCATGAGAGACACACACAGAGAGAGAGAGAAAGAGAGAGAGGCAGAGACACAGTCAGAAGGAGAAGCAGACTCCATGCAGGGAGCCCGACGCGGAACTCGATCCCGGGTCTCCAGGATCAGGCCCTGGACTGAAGGCAGCGCTAAACCGCTGAGCCACCAGGGCTGCCCTTCAGCCTGATTTCAATTAAGAAATCAGAACTGTGATTATCTCAAAAAAGCAAAGTGGGTGCTGGGATATCCACATACAAAAAATGTAACTGGACCCTTCCCTTACACCATATATAAAACTTCCCTCAAATGTATCAAAGACCTGGGATCCCTGGGTGGCGCAGGAGTTTGGCGCCTGCCTTTGGCCCAGGGCGCGATCCTGGAGACCCGGGATCGAATCCCACATCAGGCTCCCAGTGCATGGAGCCTGCTTCTCCCTCTGCCTATGTCTCTGCCTCTTTCTCTCTCTCTCTCTTTCTCTCTCTCTCTCTCTGTGACTATCATAAATAAATAAAAATTTTTAAAAATGTATCAAAGACCTAAATGTAAGAGCTAAAACTCTTAGAAGGAAACATGGGAAAGCTGCAGGACTTGAATTGGCAATGATTACTTAGATATGACACCAAAAGCATGGTCAACAAAAGAAAAAGTAGATAAACTGGACTTCATCAAAATTAAACATTTTTGTGCATCAAAGGACACAATCAACAGAATGAAAAGGCAATCCACGGGAAAAAGTATTTGCACCATGTATTTCATTAGAAATTAGCATCCAAATGTAAAAGAATTCCTAAAACTCAACAACAAAAAAGCCAAACAACCTAGCTTAAAAAAAAAATTGGCAAAGGACAGGAACAGACATTTCTCCAAAGATAGACAAATAGCCAATAAGCACATGAAAAAATAACCAATACTACTAGTCATTAGGGAAATGAAGTCAAAACTGCAATTCAATACCACTTCATATCCATTAGGGTAGCTATTATCAAAAAATAGAAAATAACATGTATCAGCCAGGGTATAGAGAAACTGGAACCCTTGTGAAACACTGATGGAAATATAAAATGGTGCAGCTTCTATGGGAAAGGGTATGGTGATTCTCCAATAAAATTACCATTTAATTCAGCAATTCTACTTCTGGGTATATATCCAAAAAGAAGAAAAAGATTCTCAAAGATCTGAACATCTATATTCATAGAAGCATTATTCACAATAGCCAGAAAGTGGAAGCAATGCAAAGGCCCATCAATGGATAAATAAAATCTGGTATACATCCAATGGAATGCTGGATATATTTTAAAAGTCTTAAAAAACAAGAGAGAGGGCAGCCCGGGTGGCTCAGCAGTTTAGTGCCACCTTCAGCCCAGGGCCTGATCCTGGAGACCCGGGATTGAGTCCCATGTCAGGCTCCTCACGTGGAGCCTGCTTCACCTTCTAACTGTGTCTCTGCCTCTCTCTCTCTCTCTATGTCTCTCATGCCTAAATAAAATCTTTAAAAAAAAAAAAAAAAAAGAGAGAGAGAGAGAGAGAGAGAGAGAGAGAGGAGGGGCACCTGGCTGGCTCAGTCAGTGGAACATGGAACTCCTGATCTTGGAGTTGTAAATTCAAGCCCCATGCTGGGTGTTGCAATCACTCAAAAAAAAGGAGGGATGCCTGGGTGGCTTAGCGGTTGCGAGTCTGCCTTCAGCTCAGGGTGTGATCCTGGGGTCCCAGGATCAAGTTCCATATCGGGGTCCCCGTGAGGAACCTGATTCTCCCTCTATGTCTCTGCCTCTCTGTGTCTCTCATGAATAAATAAAATCTTTAAAAATAAAATAAAAATAAAATTTTAAAAAAGGGAAAGAAATTCTGATACATGATACCACATGGAAGAACCTTGAGTATATTAAGTAAAATAAGCCAGTCACAAAAGGATGAATTACTGTTTAATTCTTCTTGTAAAGTTCCTAGAGTAGTCAAATGCACAAATACAGAAAGTAGAGTGGAGATTGCCAGGGGCTAGAGGAGAAGGGAACAGGGAGTTACTGTTGCAGTTTCAGCTGAAGAATATGAAAAAATTGTGATGATGTGGATGTACTTAATGCCACAGAACTGTAGACTTAAAAATGGTTAAAATGATAAATTTTATGTTATGTATATTTTCTTGCAATTTTCTTTAAAAAAAATTAAGTGAGGGATGCCAGGGTCATGAGATCAGCCCTGCATGGCTCCATGCTCACCAGGGAGTCTGCTCTAGATTCTCTCCCTCTCCTGCCCACCCCTTTCGTATTATCTTGTGCTCTCTCTCTACAATAAATAAAACTTTACAAAATTATAATAATAACAAATTTAAAAAATTTAAAAAGCAAAGTGGAAAAAGACACCAAGGGAGTTTCAGATTGAGGGAAGGAGGGGGTTTTATATATTTAAGTCACTCTCAGGGCACCTGGGTGGTCCAATGTTTGAGTGGCTGCCTTTGGCTCAGGTCGTGTTCCCAGGGTTCTGGGATCGAGTCCTGCATTGGGCTCCCCACAGGGAGCCTGCTTCTCCCTCTGCCTATGTCTCTGCCTCTCTTTCTCTGTGTCTCTCATGAATAAATAAAATCTTTTTTAAAAAATGAAAATAAATAAAAAATAAAGTCCCGCTCACCTAAAATCACAGCAGCCCCAACTAAAAATCTTAATATTTCATTACGAATATCTGAATCTCTTCAAACAAGACTACTTTACTGCACTGCAGTTCACCAAACCCAGCTATGACCTAATGCAAAACCTCACTTTGCAGCATAAACCAAGTTAGGGCAAAACAGATGATTAGCCACATGGGATTCAGTGTGTGTTTTTTTATTTCTAGCTATAGTTTTAAGAGACTAGAGAACAGCAACTATTAGAATAATACGTAATGCTCCCAGTCACTGGGGAAACAATATTATAACAGCCTCATTTTGGTGCTTTGTTTTAATCTCCATAATGCTTTTTCATTCTCTGTAATGGGAGATCAGCAGGGTCTGATTAACGGAAGAAAGGTCATTACTGATAAATTCTAACCCAGGGGATAATCTGAGCCTGCCTGTCTTGCCACTTTTAAGTAGACAACTGAACTAGAAGCTTATTTTAACGTACTTCTTGCTATTCAAGAATCATCAGCCCAATCCCTCTGCACCTATCATTTGACTACTTTGGTCCATATTTACTTTTCACTAGACTATGTTGCATCCTTCAGCTGAAGTGCCTGGTATCAAACTGTTCCTCCCTTCAACTTATCAATATCCATTCAGATAAAAGAACTGTGACTAAGAGGCAAATTCTGTAGCCCAAACAGCTTCATGGGCAAGAGGATCTGGAGGGACTCTGCCTGGCTGCGACCTCACATTCCCTTTCCAACCCTAATTCTGGCCATCAATAGTGAATGTGCTCTCCCTGATTACCGCCTGAGGGCTTTTTCTCCATGACAAGCAGAACTCTATATGCAGCCTGCTCCAAAGGGTGCTATGCTCAATGAACCCCTCTAGAGGCTGCTGAGAGCTATTCTTGTTCCCCAGCCTCCCTAACACAGTGTACATTTAAAGCTTTCCTCCTCCTCCTCCTCCTCCTCTTTTTTTTTTTTTTTTTTTGAGGGAATATTTTTTTAGGGTAAAGGAAAACAGCTACATAAGCACATAAGCAGGAAGTAGGGGGAGGACTACTTCAGCACTGAAACAAAAAGATCATGGAGCAAAGAGAGAGACAAGAGGCAAACTCACAAGGTAAACAATGAAAAGACTTACAAAGAGATGCACTAAATTCTTTTTTTTTAAGATTTTATTTATTTCTTTATTAATGAGAGACACAGAGAGAGAAACAGAGACATAGGCAGAGAGAAAAGCAAGCTCCTCAAGGGGAGCCTGATGTGGGATTCGATCCCAGAACTCTGGGATCACGCCCTGAGCCAGAGGCAGATGCTCAACCACTGAGCCACCCAGGCATCCCAGAAATGCACTAAATTCTTATTCCAAATCCCAACCTAGTCACTAACCACAGCAATATCTTAAAAGGTCATTCTTGTCAGCCCCGGAGGCCTAATGGATAAAAGTCATTGTCAAAGAAAAACTAAACTTTAGTTTAATGCATTCCAAATAAAGAAAACATTTTATATATTAATCATAGTTAAAACTATCCACTTTAAAATTACACACTAGAAAAAAAAGATTACACACTAGGAGAAAAACCCATTTGCAGTGACTCAGCCACTATTTTTGTGAGCAACCAGAAAACAGGACTGCGAACCTTTGTGCTAATAAAATGCTAATTAAGGGAAAAGCATCAAGATGTTAACTTGAATAGATTCTTTAAGGGCTTCAAATTACTTACCTTGAAAGTTGTTCAGTTAGATGAAGGTCAGATTTTAGTCTAACATTTTTCGTTTTCTCTTTTGAGTAATTAGGTTAACAATCAGCAGACATCTTCCTAAAATATAGGAACTCACTGGGGTAACCTCCTAAGTGGTGGCAGGAAATCTTTAGCATAGAAGACTTCAACACTTGATCTTAGCCAAAAGGCAGAGAAGCCATTGCATAGAAGACTTCCCAAGCAAAACTTTCAAGCAAAACTTCCCAAATGCTTTCCTTCCAGTTCTGCATCTGGCCCCTTGAAGTATTTTTCCTTTGTGGACCAGTTGATCTGTGAAGGCAGCTTAAGCAACAATTATACAAAGTAGAATTTTAAAGGTGGAGCAATAATATTTTATTTTTCCTGTGGCAAAACAAAGGAACATCCTGTCTATGGGAAGGAACAAATATAGGGCCCTGTACATTAACTATATTAGGTGTTCCAATAAAAAAATGGCAGTTTCAGGGCACCTGGCTGGCTCAGTGTGTAGCTCTCAATCTCAGGGTTGTGAGTTCAAGCCCCACACTGAGCATGGAGGTTACTTAAAAAAAAAACAGCAGTTTCTCAAAAACACTAATTTGAAAAGATACACACTCCCCTATATTTACTGCAGCATTATTTACATTGGTAAAGATATAGAGGCAACCAAGCGTCCATCAAGAGATGAATGGGTACATTTCTGGTATACACACACACACTCTTACACACAATGGAATATTACTCAGCCATAAAAAAACAATGAGATCTTGCCATTCACAGCAACATAGATGAACCAAGAGGGTATTATGCTAAGGGAAATAAGTCAGACAGAAAAAGACAAATACCATATGATTTCACTCACGTATGAAATCTAAAAACTAAAACAACAAGCAAACAAAAACAGACTAATAAATACACAGAACAAACTAGTAGTTGTCAGATCGGTGGGAGTAGGAAGATGGATGTTATAGGTGAAGGAGATTAAGAGGTACCAATGTCTAGTCATAAAATAAACATGAAAAGTACGGCATAGGGAATATAATCAATAAAACTGTAGTAACCACATATGGAACTACACTTATTATCGTGAGCACTGCACAATGAATAGAATTGTTCAATCATTATGTTGTATATCTGAAACTGATATAACATTGAATGTCAACTATACTTCAATTTTAAAAACAGCAGTTTCTAAGTAGCTGCATTTTAAGAATCTCTTTGAAGGATCAAACAGGAAGAGAGAGACAAATTGTTTAAACACAAATAACTTTGACAATTAAAGAACTGGCATGACTAAGCCACGAAAGACAAGTGAAAAGCAAACAGAATGACACTTGAGCAAATTTAGGCCTCTGAGCATGTGGAAGCACTTTTAATTTTCACTGTCACAATCTAAACTCCAAAGAACATTAAAGTCTGTAGCCTTTCTGCTGCTTTTCACCTGCTAAGATATTATGTTAGGGTTGCCATTAGATGTATTGTATTCCAGAAGATCCCAAAGATATAACTTGTAGCTGTCACCAACTACCAAACTAGCTTGAGGCCCTCTCAGTTGTTAGATGTCTGAAAACTTCACATGCAACCCAAACCTTTCCCATGGTTATCAAAGAATATACTACAGAAGTAGCTAAGACTTCATTTACTCGGCCTTAGAAATCTTTTCCAGGGGTGGGATCAGCACAAATAATCTTTATAACGACAGAAGTAAATGTTGCGCTCTATCACAGTTTTACTTCTAAGCCTTTATCTACTCTATCCCTGGTAATAAATTTGGTGGTCAATAGTTAACCATCTCATAGTATCCCTGGGAGACCCATGGGTCCAATCTTTGGACACAGTCTCTTGTTTTCTTTCTTTTTTTTTTTTTAATTGGTTAACCAAATATTCTTTTTTAAAATATTTTATTTATTTATTCATGAGAGACACACAGAGAGGCAGACACATAGGCAGAGGAAGAAGCAGACTCCCTCCCTGCAGGGAGCCTGATGAGGGACTCAATCCCAGGACCCAGGATGATGACCTGAGCCAAAGGCAGATGCTCCACCACTGAGCCACCCAGATGCCCCAGTCTCTTGTTTTCTAAACCACCCAAAGTTAATAGTGTCATGGATGTACAACACAAGCTCTTAGAAAAAAACACAGGAGCATAAGACAGCACTCATTATCATTGAGTGGAATGCAGACTTGTTGAGCATACCACTTTTTCACCCTCAGCCAAGAGAATACTAACTCTGAGAAAAGAGACTCCCTGTACCACCCTCATTCAAAGCATCAGAGTGTACCTACAAAAAAAAAAAAAAGCAAAACATCTTTTAAGGTTAAGGATAACATCTTAACTTTTATGGAAGGGACAAATGAAGATGTACTTAGGAAATATTCTAAGGAAGGCTCAAAATGCTAAACCTAAAAACGGTATGGCAAAAAAAATTTTTAACTCAAAAAATTAAGTTATATGATCTACCAATTCCACTTCTAAGTATATGCCCAAAAGAAGTGAAAGCAGGGACTGGACAGACATTTGTACACCCATGTACAAACAACCAAAACACAATGACCAAAAAGTGGAAGCAAACCACTTGGGATTTCATCAAGGATGAATGGATAAACAAAATGTGGCATATACATACAATGGAATATTAATCAGCCTTAAAAAGGAAGGAAATTCTGACACATGCTACAACAGAGATGAATTTTAAATACATTATGTTAAGTAAACGGCCAGTATTTTAGAGTTGCCTAGGTGCTTTCACATACGTTATATACTTCTCACAACTATTTCCCTGTGAAACAGTTTTTATCACCATGACCTTCATTTTATAGATAGTGGAAAGAGGTCCAGAGAAGCTAAATAATTTGCTCAAGGCCACACATTAAGTGGTAGAGACAATATTAAATCCAGCCTCTGTAAAATTTCTATGTTCCTTCAATACATCATGCTGGTAGCCTTTGATGCAACGCTATGGGAACCATTATGGTATAGAAGAAGGAGCCTTGGGGTGCCTGGCTGGCTCAGTTGGTGGAACATGTGGCTCTTGATCTTAGGGTTGTGAGTTTGAGCCCCATTTTGGGTGTAGAGATTACTTAAAAATAAAAAACCTTTAGAAGAAAGAGCCCTGAGCCCTGGACTCACACAGCTTTGCCAAACAACTGTGAAACTCTGCAATCCACAATATCTTAAAGAGTCATTTTCCTCCTTGGTAAAAGGTGTATTTTTAAAAGCTTATGATATACTCTATAGAGTTTGAATATTAAAGAAGACAGTATATAAAAGAGTACAAAGTTTAGCACTTATTAAGTGAAAATAAGTGTCAGAAAGTAAAAAAAAGTAAACTTTAGCTGGTTTACCCTGACTGGTATTTTGCCCTGATTTGGCTTTAGTGTGATAACTGACATTCAAACACATTTTTCCTGCAATCTCTTGAGAAAACTGACTGGATCTTTGATACTTTTGACATATACTCCAAGTCTAATTCATTAGTGACAGTGAAGATAATCTAATTATTCTATGCAGCAAGTTCATCAAAGAAATGTGAGGAATGAAAATGAAGGTATAGGCTGGATGGAGACTTGCAAAGAGAAGAAAAAAGTCATGGTTATAGGCATCTGCTCAAAGTTCAGCCCAGTCCTTTCCAGGCTATTCACAAAAAGCATAGGCCAAAAGCTTAAATCAGCTGTTTGACAGCCCTTGGGAAGAATAAGGACAGCAGCCAAGCCAGAAGCCACTGAAATGAAAAGCCACAAAGTAGGAAATAAAGCAAGCATAAAGGAATGTGATCAAGGAAACAAGTCCCAGATGAAAAGGAGCTGCCTGGAAAGCCTAAGTAAATACATGAATAAATAAACATAACATAAATTATGCCCATATGAACTTCATACTCTAGCCCAGAATCTGGAGCTTCTTTCATACACCCACATTTGTCATACTGTCCTTGGGTCACAAAGGGATATTTGGGAGAAGACAGTTTGTAATTTCTGATTCTTACAGAAAATTACATTTATCATAAGGCCTCACTATAGTATCTGGTTTATTTGCTAGGTACAGATATGCATTTGTGAAATTTATAAAACTGTGTTTGCAGCAAAATGTCTCTGGGGTCAGGTAAGGCAGATCAACCTTCAGTGCAATCTTGTTAGCACATCTTAACCCCCATACCCCCTCATTCCAGCTCTCCCAACACACACATTTCACACTTCTCCTTCTGTTCCCAGATGTGCCAAATACCAATGTAAATCACTACAGGACATTTTATCTTTAAAAAAGGGAGAGAGAGAAAATAAAAAAGAAGGAAAGGAAAATAATAAAGATACAGAAATAAAAACTAAATCCCAGCTCTGCCACACATTAGAATCTATACCAAGTTGTGGATGTGCATTACCATCGCTGGGAATGGCTGGCAAGGCTTACATCTGGAGCTAAATCAAGTTTCCCCATCTGCTGGGTTTGCCTCTTCTACTCAAGTGTTAATCTTTCAATTGTTTGCAAGAACAATTTAATAACTGTTGAGAAAATGGGAAATGATAGGCACAAAGGGAACGAGGAATATAAGGAAAGTCAGCTTGAGATTTCACGATACTGAAAGTATATTCTCTCCATTTACAAAGAGTTCACTTCTGTGAGTGTGTGGTATTTCCTCAAGACCCTAAGCCAAACTCCAAGTCGGACTCAATTTTATCCAATACATATAGCACTCTGTAATTGCCTTGCTGTTTCATAAGGAACCTAAAATAATCTTAGCCCCATGAGCTCCATTTGCCTCTGTTTACCACAAATAGAAAGAGCCATGTAAAGCAAAACGTCAAAGTTCCAGATCCCCATGAGTCATTCACTGAACTCACAGAGAATGGCAGAAAAAAATTTCAGAGAAAAGCTTTCAGATGGCCTATACACAGAAAACACTTTGGCAACAAAGACGCCTGAAAAGGGCTTGCAACCATCTTGGTAAGAAAATTCATGAACTGCACTGTGAGCTATTTCAATATGACAATATGAAAGTCTCATGTTCTCCTGCTTTTCTTGATCAAGTATGACATTTCTTCCACTCCTACAGACATCAGGACTTAAAAATAGCAGTAGTGTTCAACACACTCCACTCAGAAAGGTACAATAAACCTCAGGATAAGCCAAGGAACTCTGAAAGAGGTAAATTCTCATTCCGTACCTGATATTAACCAACGCATGGGTCACCTTGCTAGCTGCTTCTTTCCACTGGCCTGCATTGGTAGAAAGCCTCAGGACTATAAGGAAGAAAAGAAAAAAGATTGTCAGACCCCCAATAAAAAAAAAAAAAATCACAAATATGAGGAATAAAGACACATATCAGAAGAGCATTATTAGAATAACCAAACAGAACCTACACCAATGTTCTGTTTAAAACTACCTTATCGGGGCAGCCCTGGTGGCGCAGCGGTTTAGCACCACCTGCAGCCTGGGGTGTAGTCCTGGAGACCTGGGATGGAGTCCCACATCAGACTTCCTGTATGGAGCCTGCTTCTCTCTCTGCCTCTTTCTCTGTGTGTGTGTGTGTGTGTGTCTCTATGAATAAACAAAATCTTAAAAAATAAAAATAAATAAATAAAACTTCCTTATCTTAGTGAAAAATATATGGGCTTATTCTCAACTATCTTCACCAGGACTTTTTTCCTTCTAGCTTTATTTTACTTTCCTTTTTTTTTTTTTTAAGGTTTTATTTATTTATTTATGAGAGACAGAGAGAGAGAGAGAGAGAGAGGCAGAGACAAAGGGAGAAGCAAGCTCCATGCAGGAAGTCCAATGTAGGATTCGATCCCAGCACTGCGGGATTATGCCCCAAGCCAAAGGCAGATACCCAACAGCTGAGCCACCCAGGCATCCCTTTTTTTCACTTCTATCAAAATACTCCTCTCCTCCTCTGCCCCAAGGGGCAGGGGAACCCAATTGGGCAGGGGAACCCAAATCCCCTCCATTTACTCCCTAACAGGTTTCCATACTTAGTTTTCACATTTGTTTAAAACCTACACTGAGGTGGTAAGATAAGGTTAACCTCGCTGCCACATTTATCATTTACCTAATGGGTAGGGCTGATTTAGTGGAAGTGGCTGGCTGAATAAGTATTCCTTTCTATTCCATACATATCTTTCTCCTAAATATTTAAGCTGGGTCAAACAATACAAATAATCTTGCCAGATGGAGAACGGTCATGTTTCAATCAAGAAGTAACCTGTTTTAGATCCTTTGACTTAATTGTGTGACCTACAACATGAATCAACAGGAATACCCTTCCCTTTTATGATCAAATTCTATCTCTTTTCCATACTTACCAATAGGAGGAAAGATGATGGAAATATAGAACATCCTCAATCAGCTAAAAGCTTCAGGGCCATACATTACAGTAACTGATACCATTTTAGAAAAGAGACAAACCAGCACGTTGCTCCTTGGAAGAGCAAGCACATGGTAGGCACTCCAAGTTTCTGGTTTTGTTTTGTTTTGTTTTTTAAATATTTTATTTACTTATTCATGAGAGACACAGAAAGAGGCAGAGACAGGAGAAGCAGGCTCCAAGCAAGGAGCCTGACATAGGACTCAATCCCAGGACTCCAGGATCACGCCCTGAGCTGAAGGCAGACGCTCAACACTGAGCCACCTAGGTATCCCC